>NC_047140.1:5483763-6683763 GCF_009829125.3 Periophthalmus magnuspinnatus | reverse complement strand
TAACAGTATGAAACTAAATATTTTGTCTTTTTATGGTGAAAATGTCACATAAAACAGGAAGTTAAACCCATGAGTCCAGTCAGTGTTTCCTGTTTGACAAAAGCAGCAGCGAGTTATGTTCATTTGTGCATTTTTATTATTATTGTTAATTACTTTTTAAATTATAATTGTTAATTATTTTTTCATGTAGGACATTGTCACATCGTCTCAAATTATTATTTTGTTCTGTAAAGCACTTTTATTTTTAGCTGTGAAAAGTGCTGTATAAATAAAGTTGACTTACTTTTGTTTTTTACCCCTCAAACGAGCTCATTGTTAGATTATGTTAATCATAAATAACACTGTTTAGTGCAACTTTCAAAAGCATTGAGAGTATTTAGACATTTAGTCTGCAGAGAACATCATATTAGCTAAATAAGATACAGAACTGGAGCCTTTACTCTGACGAATGACCAGTCAAATACCAAATATTTTAAAACAACATTTCATCCTGAAGTCAGGACTGTTGAGTTACTCTCGCCTTGAATCCAGGACACACACTTCTTCAATACTTTACAAAGATGTGAATCTCCCTGACTTCAGATGGGTGTGATTGACAGGTGGATGAGCCAATCAGAGACACTCATGGTCCAACAATAACAACAAATATGGCCATTTACAAGGAAAGACTTCTGCAGAATCAAAGAATGAAGCACTAAACTCTGTGATTTGACATTGTGATTTATTCTGAAATATATTTGTTGCAGGATGAAGGTTCACAGGGTTGGGATTTATCAGCACATTATAACAGAAAAATGGAATCAGCAAGGAATTCTGTCTCCACAGCACACCGACATCGTGCCGTCTCCACGGTGACGCCGTCTCCACGGTGATCGGCGTGCTATGTGATGTCATCGATGTGATGCCACAAAGTTGTAGTAGGTGAACTCTTGTAAACATTTGTCATTATTGACTTAGTGATCGTACAGTGAGCCACATTTGCATTTGTCTCCTTGACTTTTCACAAACAAACACATTTAAGCATCCAAACGTTTAAATCAACTAATTTCTCCGAGTTCAACTGGTGAGTACGTGTTTGAAGCGCTGGTTTACACTCACACAAAAGTCTCACAAAACACAAAACACAAAAGCCTGTTTCTGCAGAGTTCAGTTTTAGTCTGTTTAACTGTTTCTTGTAGTATTTTAATTTAATTTACAACCATGAACAGTATATTTTAACACATTTTGGCACATAAATATGGATCATATTATGTAAAACTCATGTAAGATGATTGTTAGGAGCTTGTGGAGACGAGAGTATGAAGTTTTTATGGAGTTAGATTGGGAAAAAAAAAAAATAATCTGCTTTGTTTTTACAGTTTTTCATACATCTCAGCTATGATCAACTGGAATCCAGACGATTTCATGAGCGGCTGGGTTGCCGAAGATGAGGAGGACCCTGCATTCGCCCGGTGGCTGCCCTCTGCGCCTCCCCCTCCCCCTGCTGCACCTGTGGAACCAACCGCACCCCCACCACCTCAGGACAATCTACTCCAGAGCGAGTTGGAGTCCTTGGACGTCCAAAACCCCACTGAATTTATGTCAGTGGATGAGTTGTGTCATGAGGTTTTTAAAAAGGATGTTCCCTTTGACACTCAAGACGATTTGGCGGTCATGAACAGCCTCGCACCTGCAGCACCAACGACCTCTGACTGCTCCAGTCCAAAGAGGAGGAGACTGTCAGACAATCAGAGAACTGACCCTTCTGCATCAAGGTCTACAGTAAGTTAACATTCATAAACCAACGATACACTGGACTTTTTCATTGATATTTAACTGTAAAAACAACAAAATGCAATGAAATGTCTTTTTGTCATATCTCAATGAATGTGATCTAATTGTTTTTTGTTTTTTATTTCAGCCAAACAACAGCCCTGGCATCCGCACACAGATGCCCTCGTGGACACTGTAAGTACTAAAGACATTTATTTCCACACTGGTTTTGTCCCATAGCAGCCTGTACTAATGAATGTCTTTCTATTCTTATCTGCAGCAAAGAAGAAAAGCCACGTCCAGGACCGTCCACCTCTGGTACCTCTGCTATGACAAGGTAAAGAACAGGACCATCTCTGTAGAAATATACATACGATCCTTCGTCCCATGAAAGGACATGCACCTTACATCTTTGTTCTCTTGAAGTTTTTGCAAAAGTCAATATTTCCATTGTATTTGTGTTTGTAGCAGGAGGACGCAGGATGCGGACGCGGAGAGCAGACCTTACATCAAAAAGCCTCCAAACGCGTTCATGTTGTACAGGGCGGAGCAGAGGCCCAACGTGGTGCAGGAGCTCGGCATCACCGACTGCGCCAAAGTGAACGTGGTGCTGGGACAGAGGGTAAGTAGAACACGCCAAACAAACAGGAGCATTCAAGATACGGCTCACAAATGATGAAGAGCAGAAGGTAAAATCCCTGTTGTAATGTGTGTCTTGTTGCAGTGGAAGATGCTGTCTGATGAGGAGCAGGCGCCGTATTACGAACGAGCACGAAAAGAGAGATTAGATCATCAGGCCAAGTACCCCGGATGGTCTGCGAAGGACAACTTTGTAAGTGCAACACATGTCTCACACACACGTCTCACACACACGTCTCACACACGTCTCACACACACGTCTCACACACACGTCTCACACACACGTCTCACACACACGTCTCACACACACGTCTCACACACACGTCTCACACACACTCATCTGGATCATTTCATCGATTAAAATGTATTTTTACTAAAACCTTTATGTCATTTCAGAGTAAAAAGGCCAGAAAGAGAAACAACACCGGCTGTCCAGTCACACACCCACAGGGAGCTACGCCTCTTGAGCCTGTGATGTTGGTCAATATTACTTACCAAGTGATCCGCGAGCACCACAGCAACCAGTGTCCCATCAAGCTGGTCCCCATCCAGACGGTCCCCATCAACCACGTCCCCAACAACCAGGTCCTGTCCATCCTGGCCCACATCAACCAGGTCCTGAACAACCTGGCCCCCAACAACCAGGTCCCGTACAACCTGGCCCCCAACAACCAGGTCCCGTACAACCTGGCCCCCAACAACCAGGTCCCGTCTAACCTGGCCCCCAACAACCAGGTCCCGTCCAACCTGGCCCCCAACAACCAGTTCCTGAACAACCTGGCCCCCAACAACCAGGTCCTGTCCAACCTGGCCCCCAACAACCAAGTCCCGTACAACCTGGTCCCCATCGACCAGGTTCTGAACAACCTGGCCCCCAACAACCAGGTCATATACAGCCTGCCCCCCAACAACCAGGTCCTGCCCAACCTGGCCCCCAACAACCAAGTCCCGTCCAACCTGGCCCCCAACAACCAGGTCCTGAACAACCTGGCTCCCAACAACCAGGTCCCGTCCAACCTGGCCCCCAACAACCAGGTCCTGAACAACCTGGCCCCCAACAACCAAGTCCCGTACAACCTGGTCCCCATCGACCAGGTTCTGAACAACCTGGCCCCCAACAACCAGGTCATGTACAGCCTGCCCCCCAACAACCAGGTCCTGCCCAACCTGGCCCCCAACAACCAGGTCCCGTACAACCTGGCCCCCAACAACCAGGTCCTGTCCAACCTGGCCCCCAACAACCAGGTCCTGAACAACCTGGCTCCCAACAACGAGGTCCTGTCCAACCTGGCCCCCAACAACCAGGTCCTGAACAACTTGGCCCCCAACAACCAGGTCCTGTACAGCCTGCCCCCCAACAACCAGGTCCTGTACAACCTGGCCCCCAACACCCAGGCTCACAACAACCAGGCCAACAGTAACCAGTCCCCTAACACCGAGGCCAACAGCAACCAGTCCCCCAGCACCCAGGCCTACGGCAACCAGGCTAACAGCAACCAGGCCCCCAAAACCCAGGTCCTGTACAACCTGGCCCCAAACAACCAGGCCCACAGCAATCAGTCCCCCAACAACCAGGTCCTGTCCGACCTGGTCCCCATCAACCAGATCCTGATCCCCAACAACCAGGTCATGTCCAACCAGGCCAACAGCAACTAGGCCCACAGCAACCAGGCCCACAGCAACCAGGCCCACAGCAACCAGGCCCACAGCAACCAGGCCCACAGCAACCAGGCCCACAGCAACCAGGCCTCAAACAACCAGGCCTCAAACAACCAGGCCTCAAACAACCAGGCCTCAAACAACCAGGCCTCAAACAACCAGGCCACAAACAACCAGGCCTCAAACAACCAGGTCCATTCTGAGTAGACCTTTAGACAGCTTTTTATGTTGTAACCACACACACCCGCATTTAATTCCAAATATTATTTTTTATAATTTATTTTGCTAATATTTTGTAATAGTTAATCATTCAATCATTCTATTCATTCAATCATTTCACTTAATGAAAAAAAAAAACATTTTATATATATATATTTCTACTTTTATTTAATAAACAATTTTCTATTGAAAATATGTGTCAGCTTTTTCTTTAATATGCATGTGGTATTAAGTATATCCGGGGACAAGTAACTAACCATGTTATTTATTTAAGCCTTTATTATTGAAGCAGTTTAAATAAGTGGTGGGTTCTGGTGCACCCAACTGAAAATCTTAGGTGCACCCGTGTACCCAGCTCAGATCATGAGTCTGGAGCCTGTAGAGTGTGAATAGTTCATCCTGTGGGGCCCTGTCACACGCTCTGCTCCTTTGTATTCCTCTTTGCCCAGATTTTAGGTTGTGCTTTTTAAAAAAGTTTAATAAATGAAAATGTGGCAACATTCGATGTCTCCATAGGATTACATGACATATCACATCTGTCACATGATTAATCCAAGATGGTGGATGTCTGTGAGATATGGACATTCAAATTGTCTATAACCCTCAGGCGCTGACTGATGTGGATGGATGTGTTATAGAAATCTTTAACTTTACACCATGTAATGTTTGTCACAGTCACATTTAGACTTTGTGTGTTTTTCATGGTCACTTCATACATGCTGTTTTTACACACAGTGGCCGTGTCTCAATTCGCCAAATGCACCTTTTGAAGGTGCTCATCGAAGTACTCCTCAAAGTGTAGTTTGACGGTTCCGGACGAGAATGTGTCCTCCTCAGTGTAGCCGCCATCTTGCTGAAGTGGGACAGGCCTATACCACGGACCGCACTTCCACGGCTGTCTTTGCGTGTACGATACGTACATTACGTACGTTATTTTTAATTATTTATTATTTAATAGAAGAAAAGTCAAGATGTCGTCGCCGCAGCCATTTCTTTCTGTTTAGATTGAATATCAATAGGCAAATATAACGTTCAAGTTGATTTTTTTTCTCAATTGTAGCTACTTTTTTCTCAATTGTAGCTACATTCATAGGCTATAAACCAGAGAACACTGATTAATTGTACATAAAGTGGGATATTGCATTGATATACAATTTAATGATGCGGTATTTGATGATAACAAGATGGCGGCAGAGTGAGTGAGTAGGTCACGTCACGTAAAACTGTCTCTCCATTCACCAACTATACCCACTACTCTGATCGCACTGACTGCACTTTAGTACTTGGATTAAAAGACGAAGATGCCAAAAACAAAACAAGCGCGAAGTGATCGTGAAGTAACAGACGGCAGCACGGACTACATACCAGCTAGCATGGGTCATGCTACAAACGCTGACTGTGATGCTAACGCTAGTTCCTCTGCTAAATTAAACACCGTAAATGTTTCAGCTGACACTCTGTTAAAGAGTATTTCTACGGCTGTGGCGGAGGAAGGGATGCGCATTCAAAAGGCCATGAAAGAGTCTTTTGATGAGTTTGAGTGTAAGGTGAACAATAAGCTGGATGGCCTCATAAAGCGCATTGATGAAGTTGCCGAAATAACTGAGTCACTCACGGCTCGCCAAATCGAGTCCGAGACACGTATCTCTGGGCTAGAAGATGACATCGCACCAATAAAAAAGCGAGTGGACGAACTGGAAAAAATTAACAAGGAGCTAATGGGAAAAGTACTGGACTTGGAGGGGCGATCAAGACGTGACAACATCAGACTATTAAATCTAAAAGAGGGAATAGAAGGTACGGATCCTATCATGTTTTTTGAAAGATTTATACCCAAACTGCTAAACTTACCGGTCACCTCAGTAGCAATTGACCGCGCCCACCGGGGCTTTGGGGAGCGTAGAGACGGACACCCGCGCTCTGTTATCATCAAATTCCAACGCTCCAGAGACGTCACGATGGTACTGACTGCAGCCAAACAACATAAGACTATACAATACCAGGGCTGTGACTTGAGGATCATTCCCGATATCCCACCTACTGTCCGGATGGCCAGGAGAGCGTTTAATGCCGTGTGCGCGGAGCTTATTAAAAGGAACATACGCTTCCGAATGGCCTATCCCGCAGTTCTGTCCTTCACCATTAATGACACTAAGAAGACTTTCAGAGACTCGAAAGAGGCTGAAGCGTTCCTCAGAATGACCTCCTGAACTGGTATGTGACACTCATTCTCTTATATACTAGAGATTGGACTGTGGGAAATGTTCCAGGTGCAGCATGTAAATACTGTTTACTAATGGACAAGAATTGAGGATTCGTGGGTATGGGATTCTATTCCACCAGGATTAAATGAGAGACAGTTTTCTTTTCTTTTCTTGACAAAATTCGCAAAGTTAATAAGAGTTATAGTCAAATTGTTATCATTATTTTTTGTTATTTTATGTTTTTCTTTTTCTTTTTTCTTTCTTTATGGGGTTCAGGGAAAGATGGTAATACTGGTAAGGGCCAATGTGTATCTACCGATGACAAGAATAATGTCTGATATCAAATTAATGGTAACATATGGGTTTGATAAACATAAATTGTAGTAGAGAATATGAAAGATTTGACCAGCACCATTCTGGTACTTTAGGGAACATAAACTGTGAATATTATAACGCAGAAGATTTAATAAATGTTAAGAGTGACTTTACCTTTTCATTGATGCATCTAAACATCAGAAGTATCAAAAAGCATCACGATGACCTGGTTTCACTACTTGCCACTATAGGCCATGACTTTGAGATAATAGGTTGTAGTGAAACTTGGATAAATGAACTAACATATCTTGACTATTTTAATCTGGACGGATACTCACTATATCACAAAAATAGAATTGGTAAAATTGGAGGAGGAGTATGTCTATATATAAGCTCTCAATATTCAGTAAAGGAACCAACAGATATTAAGTTAGATGATGGTTATTCTGATTCATTATTTGTAGAACTAAAAAACATAAATTCAAAAACTATTATCATAGGAGTAATTTATCGTCCACCTGATTCAGACTGTGATACTTTTAGAGATCAACTTGAGAATGTTTTACTTCACATAAACCAAACTAATACAAACTGTCTTATCATGGGAGACTTTAACATAGACATATCTAAAGAAGATAACATTGGAACTGACTTTCTCAATACTCTCTTCTCCTCATCATTTTTCCCAACTATCAATAAACATACTCGAGTTACAGAGAGAAGTAAGTCAACCTTGGACAACATAATAACTAATATAGCACAAATTGAATGTAAATCAGGAATAGTATATTCTGATATCACAGATCATTATCCCATTATACATTATTTGAATTTGAAGAACAAAATACCCGATCTATGCGCAAAGAGAAAAATGAAGGTTCTAAACAACAAAACCCTTGCAAATCTGATTCTGCATCTTCAAACTAAAAGGTGGGACTCAGTATTCAATACCTCAGACCCCAACTGTGCATATAATTCACTAATTTCTGAAATAACAGATTCTGTTACTAAAACTATTCCGGAAAAGATAATTAAACAGCATAGTACACATGCCAAACCATGGATAACAAAAGGAATTCAAAAGTCTATAAAAAAGAAAATGAAATTATATAAGCAGTATGTTAAAAAATCCTAACACCCAAAACAAAATGTTATATACTAAATACAAAAATAAATTGACAAAAATAATAAGAACAAGCAAACAAATCTATTTTACTGTCAAATTCAATAATGTTCTTGGGAACCAAAAGGAATCTTGGAAGGTGTTAAATGAGATCCTCAGCCGCACACAAAAACCTTCAGTCCTTCCGGACACGGTGTTGCAAAATGAACTAAATGGAAATACCAACTTATCTAATATCTTTAATAATTACTTTGCCTCTGTTGGTAAACAACTTTCTAAAAATATATGTCAACTAGGGGGTGCCCACTATGAGCATTATCTTCAGGGCTCCTATTCTAACTCACTCTTTTTCAAACCTACCTGTAAAGTAGAAGTCATCAACGTCATAAACAAGCTAAAGTCTTCTCATACTATTGGTGCTGATAACATCTGTAGCATAATCATTAAAGCCATAGTAAATGAAATTGCTGAGCCTCTTGCCTACACTATCAATCTTTCATTAGCACAAGGCATTGTGCCAAAATTAACCAAGATGGCAAAAATAATACCCATATACAAGTCTGGGGATAAAAATGACACTCAAAATTACAGACCTATATCCATCCTCCCAACTCTCTCTAAAGTATTAGAACGAGTAGTATACTCCAGACTTGTAGAATATTTGGATAAGTATAACATATTAGTACCTTCACAATATGGCTTTAGGAAAAACAGCACCACATGTATGGCTATTTTAGATCTTGTTGAGAAAATTAACGATGCTTTTGAAAAAGGAGAGTACGGTATTGGGGTGTTTCTAGATCTTTCAAAGGCATTTGATACTATAGATCATGAAACTCTTCTTGGTAAATTGATGCACTATGGTGTCAGAGGAGTAGCACTCCAGTGGTTTAGAAGTTATATCTGTGGAAGAGAGCAATATGTGCATGTTGAACAAAATTCAGACACAAAAATCATTGAGACAGGAGTCCCACAAGGATCCATTATGGGGCCACTCTTATTTATTATTTATATAAATGATTTTGTCTTTTGTTCCAACAACATTCACAAAGTACTATTTGCTGATGACACGAATCTGTTTATGTCACATAAAAACCTGGATCAGTTAGGGAAACTTCTAAATGAACATCTCGTAAAGGTAAATACTTGGTTCAAATGCAACAAACTGTCTTTAAATATTAACAAAACCTTCTTTATTGTCTTCCTGCCAAAC
Organism: Periophthalmus magnuspinnatus; assembly: GCF_009829125.3. Taxonomy (NCBI): domain Eukaryota; kingdom Metazoa; phylum Chordata; class Actinopteri; order Gobiiformes; family Gobiidae; genus Periophthalmus; species Periophthalmus magnuspinnatus. The sequence goes on along the minus strand of NC_047140.1, from coordinate 6,674,639 downwards.
AGATTGATGAGCTGGTTAAAAAATTATCCAAAATTGTTGGCCTACTGTTTAAAATAAGACATGCACTTCCATCAGAAGCACTGCTGACACTGTATAGATCCTTGTTTGAGACGCACCTGAATTATTGCAATGTGATATGGTGCAACACCTATCCCACTTACACTGCTAAACTCCAGATATTACAAAAAAAAGCCATAAGGGCGATCACCTGGTCCTTGTCAAACTCCCCAACAAATCCACTCTTCCACAGATATGGTCTTCTAAAGCTATGTGAAAGTAACATATATCACAATGCTTGTACAATGTACAGTGTGGTTCACAAACTAAACAGTCAATTGTGTGACCTTATCCCACTACAATCATCCTCTCATCAGCACAACACAAGGGAAAAATGTATTTTAAAAGGAAAATTTAGGAAATTAAAATGTACCAGCTTTAGTGTCTGCTATAGAGGTCCACAAATATGGAATGAATTAAGCATTGACATTAAACAGTCTCCCTCATTACATATATTTAAAAGAAATCTGAAATGCAAACTACTGGGAAGCTATAGTGCCTGACTGACAAGTTCTGCATTGGATCTTCTCTCTGTTCATAACGGGTGTGTGTATGTAAACGTATGTGGATATGTGTGTGTGTGTATTATACATATATTTATATATGTGTGCAGCTGCATGTATATATGTATGCTATGCATGTGTCATATATAGATATTGTATATGTTGTATAGGTCATATATAATGTATAGGTTGTGTATGTATATTGTGTGTATACATGTATGTGTATGTATATAGATATATACAATATATGGGTGTATATTTTATGTATGTATGTATGTATGTGTTGGTGTGTGCTATATGTATGTGTATGTATGTGTGTGTGTGTGTATATATATATATATGTATGTATATATATATATATATATATATATATATATATATATATATATATATATATATATATATATATATATATATATATATATATATATATATATATATATATATATATATATATATATATATATATATATATATATAATGTGTAGGGCAAAGTAAAAGAAAAGGAATACTTGCCAAGCCATCATTGGGTGTTTCGCACAGGGTGATGGACCCCATTACATAAGCTTTACAGCTTCTTGGGGGTTCCATGTTTTTCACAGGGTCAATTGGGAATAGGTGAACGATAGACACTTCCATATGTAGCATATAAACGCAGAATTGTAGATAGTATGTTGATACGTATGTGTATGTTGCTACGTGTGTGTATGTGTGTATGTGCCTTACTAAACTTTGACCATTGTGAAAAATAAATTGAATTGAATATTTTGGCCAATGGCTACACAATAAACAGACGCACAACTTAAAACATCTTCGGGCGATCATTTCATCCCTGATCTCCTTTGTAAAAACATTTCGCTCTAATTACTCATCTGGCTCTCATCACTGAAAGTGTTTGAAACCAGTGATTGGATCGTTCAAACGAATGCTTCACGTCGATTGCTTGAAGTATCACAACAGCAGAACAAGACAAAAAAATCATCTTTCATGTGAACAATGAAGCAATGGACTCTCCAGAAAGGACAGAAGAGAGTCCTGAGACATGCACAAAATCTTCATGAGTTCCGGTACATTCCATAGGTCTGCGCCCCTGGTGGGCACGTGTCATTTACCTTTGTGTTAGTAAATCAAGATACGAGCTTGATGTAGCGCTGCACTGCTAGAAAATACTTTACAATAATAAGATGAAAATAACTGGCGTGGCATAGAAGGGAAACAGCGCCCTCTACTGTTATTAAAGTGGTGTAGCCATTGGCCAAAATACCGAATCATTAAACTGTATATCAATGCAATATCCCACTTTATGTACAATTAATCAGTGTTCTCTGGTTTAGAGACTATGAATGTAAAAATGATGTTGTTACCTCTGTCTCTGTTATTACGTTTTCACAAGGTATATTTTGTTAAAGTTATGAAGTAGCTACAATTGAGGAAAAAAATCACCTTGAACGTTATATTTGCCTATTGATATTCAATCTAAACAGAAAGAAACGGCTGCGGCGACGACATCTTGACTTTTCTTCTATTAAATAATAAATAATTAAAAATAACATACGTAATGTAAGTATCGTACACGCAAAGACAGCCGTGGAAGTGCGGTCCGTGGTATAGGCCTGTCCCACTTCAGCAAGATGGCGGCTACACTGAGGAGGACACATTCTTGTCCGGAACCGTCAAACTACACTTTGAGGAGTACTTCGATGAGCACCTTCAAAAGGTGCATTTGGCAAATTGAGACACGGCCTATGTCTCGCTGCTGTCAGGTGCTTTTGTTCAACAGCTTTAGTACAACCTCCCCCTCTCTCTTTCTCCCTCTGTCATCTCCCTCTTTTTCACTCTGATTCTCTCCCTCTCTCTCTTTTCTCTTTCTCCATCTCTCTCCCTCTCCCTGTCTATGTCTTTCACCTTCCTCTCTTTGTCCTCTCTCCCTCTCTTTCCCTCTGTCCTCTCCCTCTCCTCCTCTTTTCCTCTCTATTTCTCACTCTCTCTCCCTACCTCTCACTTTCTCTCTTTTCCTCTCCATCTCTCTTCCTCTGTTCTCTCCCTCTCTCCCTCCTTTTCTCTCCATCACTGTCTCTCATGCCCCTCTCTCTCCCCCTCTCACCTTCTCTCTCTCTCTCTGTCTATCTTTGTCTCTCCCTCTTTCACTCCCCCTCTTACCCTCCTCTCCCTCTATCTATCTGTCTCTCACCCTCCTCTCTCTCTTTCTCCCTCTCCTCCCTCTTGCCCTCTCTCTTTCCTCCCTCTGTCTCTCTCCCTCTCCTCCTTCTTGCTCTCTCTCTCTCACTCTTTCTCTCTCGTCTTGATGTAGTTTATACAGTCTATGGTTGATACAATGAATACTAACTATGAATAATGTTGAAATAGCTATAACATGTCATGAGATGTTTTGATTGATGAAACAACAAAAATATGATTATTATTATTATTGTGTTTGCTGGTGATAATAACATTTTTGCTAAATAAAGTGCACCTCTAGCTGGACCTTGTGGCATGCTCTTTCTCGTCCATATGGTCAAACACAGTCTCACAGTTACAAACACATACCTTGGTCATATCAGTGTTGCAGATAAATTTGTCATAGATCAAAGAGGGCCACATGCCGCAACCTCGTCTTGACCCCGAACTACTTTGAGAATGTTGTACTAGTAGTCTACTTTTTTTTTTTTTTAGGTACGGCCAGCTGCGGTCCTGCCAGCTCCAGATTGCCAGATTTATTTATGGCCAGATTAAAGCGTGGGTGCTATGGGTGCTATGTCAGAACTGATAGTGGGGTTTAGCGGATGTCCAGAGGGATTATACCAAATGCTGCTGAGTATTTTTGCGCACATTGGCAGAGATGTTAGCGCTAGCTGGTACAATCCGCCACTTTGGAGGCTTAATTACACCATGCTGTGGTCAGAGATTATGGCTAGACTTCAATAGACTTGACTGGAGACAGGGAGCAGAACAGGACACGAGCATATATTACGCTATTTTCTGATCAATGTTATAATGTTGTTTCCTCATCAAAAACATACCTGCCGTTTTGTTTTGTTTCACACATGTTTAAGACACAAACCCTGCATATTTAGGCTGAGCTTTGTTCCACCTTGTGATGTCATGCAGTAATACAGGAAGTTCTCCTCTGTGTTTTTAAACTCCACACACCCTCACTAGAATAATTTGGTTAATTTCAGCCCTGAAATTGCCAATCTCTACTAAACAAAAGGAAAAGGAGCTGTCAACATGAAAACTACCACTGCATGACATCACAAGATGGAACAGAGCATTTTTAGCTTTGGGGATGTAGACAGACTAATAATAAAACATTACTCAAACATGTGTGAATGAAACAAAACACAACTCCAGGTCTGTTTTTGAGGAGGCAACAACATTATAACATGGTTTAAGGCTCACAACAGTCAATTTTGTTTAATATATAAGCCTTAAATATCCAATATATCAGATTTGAGACAACAAAAGCGATATTTTGTACCCATTAGAAAATAATAAAACATTGTCGTTGTGCATGGTAGACTAGCTAATGGCTATTCAGTTCAATTCAATTCATTTATTTTTGTAACGCCCAAAATCACAACAACAGTTGTCTCGAAGGGCTTCATGTTTTGGTTGATGGGGGAAACCGGAGTACCCGGAGGAAACCCATCCAGACACGGGGAGAAACATGCAAAACTCTACACAGAAAGACCTGGGCGACCCAAGGATCGAACCAAACCCTCTTGCTGTGCGGCATGAGTGATGCCACTCAGCCACTGAGCTGCCTAAACAGAAAAATCGGCCAGACGAGGAGGAGGGAGGGGGTGGAGGAGGACCAAGCGAGGAGGAGGAAGACCAGGCGAGTGGAAGGAGAGCCGGGTGAGGAGGAGGAGAGCCAGGTGAGTAGGAGAGGGAGGCAGGTGGAGGAGGGCCAGGCGGGGAGGAGGAGAGGGTCCAGCTGTCATCGGGGCATCTGAAAGAGATACACTCCACAGGGGGAGTGGGACAGGGGACAACATGTGTATAGCATTGCTGATGAGAAAATAGGACAAACCAGAGGATAGTGCTCAGGTTGCCATACTTCCCCCAGCTAGTTATCTCCTACTGCAGCCTATCTTATCCCGGGTTTTAATGTCACTCCCTAACTCCCTCACTAAGTAACCTGGTCATAAGCTATACCGAAGAGGAAGGTTTTAAGCCTGGTCTTAAATAGAGAGACTGTGGGGGCCTGTTTAACATCAGCAGGGAGTTGATTCCATAGCACAGGAGCTTGGTAACTGAATGCTCTCCCTCCCACTGTACTTTTGGACACTCTAAGAACCACTAATAGTCCTGCATTCTGAGAGCGGAGTGCTCTGTTTGGCTGGTACGGGACAATAGCATCTTGCAGATAGGATGGGGCCATACCGTTTAGGGTTTTGTATGTCAGGAGGAGGACTTTGAATTTGATTCTAAGCTCGACAGGAAGCCAGTGCAGATATTTTAGTACAGGACTGATGTGGTCTCTTCTTTTAGTTCCTGTTAGGACTCTGGCCACTGCATTTTGGACCAACTGGAGGCTCCTTATAGTACTTTTTGGGCAGGCGGCGAGCAGAGAATTACAGTAATCAAGTCTGGAAGTAACAAATGCATGGATGAGTTTTTCAGCATCGTTTTTAGGTAAAATATTTCTAATTTTAGTTATATTTCGCAGGTAAAAGTATGCGGTTTTACAAGCTATGTTTATATGGGCTGTGAATGAAAGATTTTGATCAAATAGGACTCCAAGATTTTTACAGTAGGACTAGAAGCAATACTCACATTGTCGAGTGAGATTATCTGGTTCGACAGAGAATCTCTTTGACGTTTGGGACCAACGACAATGACCTCTGTTGGCTACTTAACAATATTGCCAGTTGCTACATGACCCTATAAATAATTTGTTTAACTAAATGATATGAAATTAAGCTTTATATTAAGCCTTTTTTTCTTTCATTGGCTTATTTTCCAGTTAAATATTCTAGTTAAATATTGTATGAATAACAGACAATGCTAAACAGAGACAATGCTAAACTAATTAATACAAAATCATTATATTGCTAAGTGAAGTAGTTAGCATTTAGCGCAATGATATCAAACCAGATGCTAATGCTAACAATGGGGACTGAGGACAGCAGTAATGATGCTAAAAACAAAATGGGACAAGAGTAAATACACAGTCATTTGTTTTGGTTCAATATTAACACTTAAATACTACACTACTAAATAAACATTCTATTATGAAAGGAAAATAAACCACACTTGTTTATGCCGTGACAACTTGTTTTAATTAAAAACACAGTCATTATTTGTACAAGAAATATACACATAAAAATATACAGAGGACTACAGAAGAGATGATGATGGACAGACTCATGAAGAACAGAAGAATGCCACAGAAAAAAAACAGAAAGAAACGTTGCTTTGGTCTAGTCACAGTGGCTACATTTGAAATATAGATCTTTGTCTAAATAAAATACAATGTCAGCTCTGATATACTATTTGAGTGTTTTACATATTTACATGTATACTTCAGACGCACAGTGTTTAAGGGGTTAAATCTGATCATTAATACTCAAATATGTCCTGCGTCGCATCTGTAACAGTCTATTTGAGGTTAGCATTAGCAATTAGCTCAGTTTGTGCCTTAAAGGGACAGTGCTGTATTGTGTATAACTGGGCTATGTGGTGTTACTATTACTGATTAGTCCACATTAGTAAGTTTTAGGAATTAAAAGCGCACAATGTAACTTTTCTGTTTGGGGGTCCTCCATATGCTTGATTTGTTTTGCTTGGAATGTTCCCCACTATGGTATTATTCAGTTACATGTTATTTTATTGCTTACAACACTTTGAAAAACATGCATTTGTAATGAGAGTGGGGTCACCTCTCCACAGATCCGACCTGTAACTTGGCCTAGTGGAGTCACCTTGCTTGTCTTCATCGAGATAATGCCCTATTAGTGTTGTCAAAAGTCAAAAGTATCAGAAATCAAATACTAATTGATGCTAGCTTTAGTATTGATGCTAGTTTTAGTATCGATTAGTATCTGATTTTCGATATGTTTGATAGATACTCATTTGAACAAGTATCAATACTAAAAAGTCACATTCAATTGTTATTATCATGGTGGTATCAGAATCGGTATTGAACATCGAGTGTATTCCTTAGTATCGATATCGAGTTTGAAATTTGGACATTCCAGGCAAAGCAAAAACATCCACATTGAGACAAGCAGGTGGTAATTCCTTCATATGAAAAGTTACATAGCGCAGCTTTAATTTGGAGTTCAAAATCAGTGTTTCTAATCCACTTTTTAAAACAACGTCAATTTGAGGTACAAACTGATACTACGATATTATTCTTTTTCCGTTCATGTCAACTTTCCAAGGCTTTAGTTCAACATCTGGAGCAGACATTTTGAATCTCCCCAAACCACAGAGAAAGTGGTCGTCACATGCACATGACCAAACACCATGATCATTATTAATAATACTTTTTCCATATTTAGAAGCGTTTTGTTGACCTCTCAGAGAAGAAGTCCCTCATGCAGTTACTAAACATATGGCGTGCACAACAGTGAGAAGTGGTAGTATGATGGTAAATGAGTGGTCACAGAAAAAGAGGATGTTTGAATGTGTCGTCATGACAACCTTCAGATCTTGTGTTAAAATCAAGCTTTAAAAAGGTCCTATATTACGCAAAATTGATTCTTTTGAGCTTTTAGTCATGTTGTAACCTCATCAAAAACATACCTGGTGTTGTGTTTTGTTTCACTCACACATGTTTGAGTAATCGCCTTATTAACTTTAAAAACACAGTGGAGCATTTCCTGTATCACCACATGATATCACAAGGTGGAACAGAGAGTTTCCAGTTTGAGAGAAGAGCTCAGCCTAAATATGCAGGGTTTGTGTGTTTAACGTGTGAAAGAAACAAAATACAACTCCGTGTCTGTTTGTGATGAGGAAACATTATAACACAGATCACAAAATAGCGTAACATGGCCCCTTTAAGACTACCCACAAAGCAATGTCCTTCTTTTCACTTGCTTTAGCACAGATCAGCAGTAGATCTTTCACCTACCTGCTTATTAATATGCAGAACAACAACACACTCGTCTGATTGGTTGTAACTGTGCTTTTGGTACTGCTAGGATTTAGATTAAAACTTGGTGATTTTATATAAAAGTATAGATGTAAGGATGCACAACTCTAAGTATAAATACATAGGGATGGAAAGATAATTCAGTAATCATGAATATTCAGGTTACAAATATAAACATAATTGTAACTAAATTGTATACGTGAGGATTTTAGGAGCATGAAGTGTTTTTTTTATTCAATCTTTAAATCAAATTGGCTACTACTACTACTACTACACCGTAAGATAGTAAACGTAAAAGCACTTTTTGTCCATTTATGTCACAGTAATTTTGCTTGGTCTGTCACACACTAAAGGAATGGTAGTGTTCCTTTAGTGTGTTCCAGAAATTATGAATGAAAGTGAGTGAGGAGTTTCCCCATGTTTTCCATTTCAGTAACTGTGAATAATCATAAAATTGTGATGTTGCTTCTAAATTTGCCCCTAATTTTGAGTAGTTAATTGAACCATTCTTATTTTTGTTTTGATATTTAATACCATGTCAAAATCCCTTTTTTCTTACATTTCTCTCCCAATGATAAAGCTAATGCTCCAAATCCAGTGAAGTGCTACAGTTGTGTCTTTACTGTAAATTGTTACTTATGTTACACATTTTAAAAAATTCCTATTATTTATAACTAATGTGACATAATAGAGCTTCACCAGTATATCGTCCTGATAATCCAGTTCTCATTATATTCCAAAAGCGCTCAGGACTCCCCTCCACCCTTTCACAACCTGCTGAAAATCAATTTTCACTGCTCTAATTTTAACACCAGATCCAGTGGTGGAAGAAGTACTCAATTTTGTTACTTAAGTAAAAGTACAGATACTGGAGCAAAAAAATAAAATAAAAGTATCACATGAAAAGTAAAAATATTCAAGCACCAGTTTAAAAATGTACATTAAGAGTAAAAAGTAAAAGTATTTTGCACAGATTTTGAGGTCCTATACGGCTTCAACTGTAGTGATTTTGATAAAGATTTGCGGAGTTGTTTTTTTTTTTTTATCAGCAGAACCAATTAAATCAATGTTTTTTTCTAGCTGTTTTTTGTTTGTAAATGTTTGTTTGCTCAAATTATGAATGTGTTAAAAAAAATACTTTTACTTTTCAGTCCAGTTCAAAAATGCAGTGGAGTAGAAAGCACAGATACTGCTCTCAAATGTAGTGAAGTAAAATATTCACTGTAAAATTTACTTAAGTACAGACACCTAAAATGTACACTTAAGTACAGTACTTTACTACTTTTACTTTGTTACCTTCCACCACTGACTGCACATTTATCAACCCCCCTCTCCATTTTAAGTGACCACTCATTTGAGTTACATGTATGTGATAGATATAATACTCTTTATACTTGCAGAGTAGACCCACACTGTTACCAGTACTACAACAAAATATCTTCAGCTGCTATAGAAAAATATACAACATTTCCTCCATTATATAGAATACCTTTACCTTCTTGATATAGACTCTTAGTAAAATAAACTGTTTTCCAGATCCATCAGTGCATTAAATCGGCCCACTCGTTCGGTTACAAAAACATGCAAGCGTGCCACCCTGCTACCTTTTTAAAGCAGTAGGAGCAGATTAGAGGAAGACATTTCAGGAGACTGCTAAAAGCTTAAGAGGAGAAGAGTAGGAAGGTGGAGAAGAGGAGGAGAACGAGGAGCAAGGAGTGCATTGAAATTCAGAAAAAAAGCATGCCCACGATTTACGCAGAAATGTGTCACCGCCAGAGACATTTTTAGTTCTGAGAGTTTTATAAAAATAGAATGGCTAAGAAGATGGTGGCAGGTGGAGGCAGAGGAGGGGGAGGAGGAGGAGGAGGAGAGCAGAAACTCAAACTAAATAGCTTAAAGAGGAGGTATTACACTTCTTCTGCTAACACATAACATATTTAGATCACCATCACCATGTTACCTTTGATTGTTTTGAAAATCCTATATTCGCCAAAAAACAACAACGTATTAACAAGTCTTTCATGAGTCTGAGTCACTCCCCCTTCAGAGCGCTATCACATTACAATGAGTGTGCTAATGAAACTGCTGCACATCGCATCAGGTTTGTAAAGTTGTTGTGTACAGTTTTGCATCATGCTTTTTTATATTTATGGAGAATTGTTGTGTGGGAGCATGGGTGATGTAGGCTTGGACAGACTCGTACTGCTAACTGTTAGAAGGGTTTGAATAGGGCCCGGGAGCGATCACTAGATTGCTCAAACATGCATGGATGACGTCTAAAACCGCTTCAGGAATGTTTTTGATGAGGGAACAACATTATAACATGGTAGAAAGCTAAAAAAAAAGACTATTTTACATAATACCCCCTCTTTAATGCTGCACTAATGTTATGTAAATGTAGTACTAAGAATGCATTGTGTTGCTGTAAGCTGATTGGTGAAGTTTCCTTTGTGGCGGTGGACAATAAGAGGAAATCCACTTGTAAGCAAATGTCAAAGAAATGATTTGTTTCAGAAAAAACGCGAGAAGATTGTTGTGTAAATTCCTGCACAAAAACAAATTCAAATTCTCAGAAAATTCTTGAAAATTTGAGAAAACACAATGAAGATTTAGAAATTTACAAATCCTGTTTTGGTGTTCCCTTATTGTGCAAAATTGTGTATTGAAAGACAAAATGGTGGTATTTGGGTGTAAAAAAGTCACTAATGGTGTATCTCTAGCTACAAGTGGATACGATTTATGTGTCTGTTCAGATTTTATTTCGTTTTTGAGGAAAAAAAAGGAAAAATAAATGAAATAAGTTGCCTATATTTGTGGGCTATATATTGCTGCATTTATCAAAAAAGTATTATTTATTCAACTGCAAGTGTAGAATGCTAATGTGTGTCTCTAATTTTTAGCCAAAATACCAAGTGCTCACATTTTCAAGTGTCAATTTTTTTGTACAATTTATACCTTATGAAAATTCCCCAAAAATCTATCACAAATGATACTGAAAACATCCATGCACATGTAGCTAGCCCATTAGCCTGCTGTAGAAGTGGTAATGTTGTTTAATGTTGTCGTTACATACATGCTGGTGACTCCGTAATACTCCTAAAGTCAGACCAGTTCCTGTGCACTCCTCTTCATTTTTTTGCTTTGAGAACAGATACCCTGATTCGACTGTAGCTGGGAAAATAAACAGTCTTTGTGCTGGTTTTGTGTTAAATACTTGTGTCCGGACAGTTCTACAGTGGTCCAGGTAAAGCCGTAGTGGGGATAGTGCAGTTCTCGGGCTTGGGTCTATAGTTCTTGGCATGTGGGGGCTTCCGTAGTGAGGTCAGATCTCAGTAGCAGTGATCTCCTCATAGTGGATGTCGTTGCTGCCGCTGCGCACCTCGTACTCGTCCAGGTCACGGCTCTCCAGCTCCAGGCTCAGCTCCCTCATGGCCCTCTCCAGGTCCCTGTTCCGCCTGTACATCTGGATGTAATTCTGCTGCAGCTGCTTCTGGTAGCGGATCACCTGCACACAGGAACAATGAACAGTGTGAGAAGGCTTGAAATGAACATATAAGGCATTAGAAAAAGTAGTTTTGGTGGTGGTGTGAGGGGCCACTGGTGCAGATTGGCAACCTCACTTTCATCAGTCTAACCCAGTGTATCTTAGGGTCCAACAAACAGTATAAATCACATGAATCATTGTTCTCCTGAGAAATCAGCACTGAAGTATATTCAGCATTTAAATTTATAAAACATTAAAAATTAAGACTAAGAAGTTCAAATATCCTAGTTTCGTAACCTAAATCAGCCTTGTCTCCTGTACCTTCTCTTTCTCTTCCTGCCACACCCTCCTCTCGTCCTCAAAGCGAGACACCTGCTCCTCGCTGGTGCGTCTCTCGTACATGAGCTCCGCCTTCAGCCTCTCCACCTGAACACAAAAACATACAATTACATCACATCACAAACTGCCCTGGTTCTTAAATTACCCATGAGCAGATATAACCCTCACCTGCTGCCTCAGCCCCAGCACAGCCTCCACACTCTGCCTGTGCGCCTTGGCTTCATCACTCTCCCCTCCCCACACCATGTGTCCTTCCTCTCCGTCGCGGTACACGGAGGGACTGGGTCCACCTCTGACCCTCTGGCTCTGGCCCTTGCCGTTCCCGTTTGGAGCGCTGTGATTGACCAGTGCTTCCCGTTTTCGTTTTGACTCCTCCTCCAGACGCCCCACCTTCTCCCGGAGCAGCTCGGCTTCGCTCTTGCGTCGCTGCAGTTCGTTCTCGCACACCTCCAGCTCCAGGGCACGGGTGCGGAGGGCGGCCTGGGTCTCGTGGGTGCGGGCCTGGCTGGACTGGAGCTCTGAACGGGCCTCTCTCAGCTGGGCCTTCAGAGTCACAATGTCCCCCGCCTTCTGGCTCAACTCCGATTGGATCTCCTTCAGCTGCTGCTTCAGGAGGGAGATCTCGCCTGACTTTTGACACACCTGAGGGGGGAAGCGACAGGGAATTTAGATGGTCTGTAAAAGGTGATAACAGTTTTCAGAGCAATAAAGAGGTGGATTATTTTACATAAAAACAATAAGGCAGTTTTTTTTGTTTTTTTTAAGTTTTAACATTTCATGGAGAAGACTGCACCATTAAAAAAACAGGGTCTGCATTTTAGATCTGGTGATAAAATAACCTTCATTCACTAGTAATTCACTGCATTTTAAAGAAGACATATTATGATTACATTTTAAAATTATTATTACTGACAAACTCAAGGAGGTCAGGCTTCCCACTCAACACACACCACACACATCACATCCATACTGACACATACTTAATACAAATCCATAAGAAGAATAAGTAAAGTAAAGTAAATGTTTGAGTTTTGAGTCTGAAACTACAACACATGTAGATGATTATTTTACATGTATTTAATTGCAAACCACAATATTGTTATAAAACAGCTTAATAAAAGAAACAAGTCCATTCATTTCCTGTTCTAAACTGCAGAACTGAAAACCGCCCATTTCTAACATAGCTGTATTTCACCACAAAATGCAGCACATTTCTATTTACTTGTTTTATTTTATTATTGTTTTTAAATGTGATAAAAGTCAGATTTTTTGAATAATTGCAAGTATGTCAGTAAGTACAGAGCTGTGGGTGGGGATAGGGGGTAGGTGAACACTGACATTTTCCGAGCATGCCTCAAACGCTGATCAATACAAGATTAATAAAAAATGCCTGAAATAATTTAAAAACAACTTAGTAAGTATTCTAATGATGATGGAACAGTCATAGAGCATAGAGTTAAAACCTAACCTACATATGCCCCCTTTAAATTCAGAATATAACTTTTTTTTTTGCCAGCGAAGCCATTATTCTCTCCCGTTATTGCTTTGCTGACCTACCAGCGCATCTAATATTCAATAAATAATTCAGGCATCTCCATCCTTTGTCTTTCCTGGTTAATAAAGCAACCACTTAGCAAACACATTGAGTCTGACTGTCTCAGTGATATACTGAGAGGTTTACAGTACTTGTGTGGTTAGCATGTCTCGTGTGTGCACCTCACCTCCCACTTGGTCTCCTCGAGGCGCGGGCCCAATTGGGTCTGCTCTCTCTGGATTGTGGCACAGCGTCTCTCTAGAGTCTCTCTGTCCTGGAGCAGAGTGGAGAAGTCCTCCTGGAGCTTCTTCTTCTCCTGCTGCAGCTGGAACACCTACAGACATAGCAGCAGTACTGTGAGCCATCGCTCCATACGGCACTGTGCGCTCTGGATTCAAGTGAAGGTTCTCAAATGTGATTCTTGGATTAGTTTGTTCATATTTAAGTCTTATGGTCCATTCTCCTGGACATGTGAACTTTCTTAGTATTTTTACATATTTCTTTGCATATTTTTCCCAAATCATTGAGTAGCCATGATGTTATCAACACTTCAATATTTTTTTTGCCTTTTGTTTTTGTTAATTATATAAAAATATATATCAATAATAAGAAGTGTCATGAGTAAGAGTAGTACTAGAGGTGTGTGCAGCACCTGCAGCTGCAGAACCTGCTGGGCTCTCTGAGCTTTCTGAGACGTCTGCTTCATCTTTGAGGCGCAGCTCTGCCTCAGCTCCTCCATCTCTCGCTCACAGCGACGCTGCTTCTCTTCATACACCTTTACATCAAAGAAAAGATTCATTTGGGGTTTTAGGATACATTTACATAGTTTAAAGTTTAAGACAGGAAGTACTTATCATTTCATATTAAAATTCACTGATATAGCACTAGTGATAAATGCATCCCTGAGTATGACTCCGTGCTCTGAATACTTGGCTGTGTTTGTGGCTGCGGTTGTTGACATCTCACCAAACAAATCCTAAAATGTCAATTCATTGTGAGGGGGGTGGAGTAACCACAAATTGTACTCAAGGAAAAGTAATGTTACTTCAGAATAATATTATTCAAAATTAAATAGAATATGAATAATTTCTTAGTGATCCAAGAAATTACTCCAAGAAATTACTTACATAAGAGTAACAAAGTATTTGGGAAAAGTACTATTCAAATAAGATTAACTTAACTGCCACAATGTAACATCTGATTTATAATTTAAAGTTGATGTAATTTGAAGGATAAAACATTTAAATAACAAACAAAATCAGCTATTTTCAAAGAAAAACATAAAAATGTGGAAAGCTAAATGATATCTGAAGGAGCAGTGCACAAAACACAAATGTTCAAACCATTTCATATAGTCAACTTTCACTTGTACATTTAAAGTAGAAGTATTGTTACTTCAATAGAAATATTACTCAAGCAGGAGTAAAAGTGTGCAGATAACAAAGTACAATTTCTATTACTCAAGTGAATTCAACAACTACTCAAGTACTACCCCCCTCTGAACAGAGGGAGTTAAGGTGCTGTATGACACACCACTGGCCCTGGTTAGGAGCTGGTCTCACCTGACAGATCGCAGCCTCGTTCTCGTCCAGGTTCTCCCGGAGCTGCTGGAGCTCCAGGTCCCTCTCCCTCAGCTTGTCCTCCAGCTCTCTGACCACGGCCTCGTAGCCCTCCACAGGAGGAGGGGAGTGCCCACAGGAGCCACTGTCTGAGAGGGGCTGCCCGCGCCCACTCACTGACCCCGATCCGGAGCTCTTACTGGAGGAGGAGCGCCCACTGTCTGAGTTTGTGTGTCCATGGCTCACACTGCCTCCTGACGTGTTCCTCAGACCCGCCTGCTCCATGGGCCCCCCAGAGCCCGAGCCGGAACCCTCGCTGGGGGCCAGGCTGTAGCCCGTGCTGCTGTGGGTGGGCAGAGAGGACAGAGAGTTCCTGCCAGAGTCCGACATGGAGCAGGACTGACTGTTACGAGCGTTACGGACGCCATTACACTTGTCTTCAGAGGTGGAAGTGCTGTTAACCGTGTTAGTTGTGTTAGCTGTGTTAGCATTGGTGCTAATGTGCGTGGAGCCCCCCAGGGGCAGCAGCAGGTTCAGACTGCCCTGGCTCTCAGATAGCTTAGTGCCCACTTGCCTCGGGGCCATGTACTGCACGGAGTGACGATTCTTAGGGACCACAGGTTTGAACGCTGTTGGACGGATCAGCACTTTCTCCATATTCTGAAATTATACAGTAGGATCAGAAAGATCAGAAACACAACAAATGGCTATGTTAAATCCTTTTTAAATTAGCACAGTAAGTAATTTATATTTATATATGTGATCTTGCACAAGATATAAAATAACACTGCTACATGGGAAACTACAGTGTAGCTAAATATAGACGAGGTTAACAGAAAGAACTATTTGTACAGTACACGTTATGTTAATTGGCAGGTGACCAAACAGGATTAGAATTGATAATTTATGGCTGTTATTTATCAATTTAAAACTTCAACGGTTGAATATTTATCAAATCAACTCAATAAATAAATAAAAACACAAATTCCTCCTGCACTAATTAGAATCAAACACATTAGCGCTGGGTCAGGGATGTGTTCATGGGTCATGTCTCTCTTTAATCTCCCGGAATAATTATTCAAACGCTTCATTTAACAATTTTCTTCAGATTTTCCTTTCAATCTACAACAGACAGAGTGATGAGTGAGTGCTTAAAAGGAGAGCAGAAGAGGGAGAGCACACAGAGGAGAGAGGATACTGAGCCTTGTGTGTTGTTCCCAAAGCTCTTAATGTATCAGAAAAAACAGAGGCAGGTCAAAGGAGGTGATTCTGACCAATGGGAATAAACCCCAGATTAGACAGTTCAATCTATTTAGTATTAAGAGGGTCAGGGAAAACAATGGAGAAATATACCTCCCCTGTGTGGAAGAGAATGCATACACTGTTTCATTTACTGTGGGAAGAGGTGCATCGTGGGATATATTCGTAAATTGAGGTTCATTCCAACCAATAAATGGAAAAACTGTCTTTGACTTTTTTACCTTCAAGACACTCAAAGCAACTTAAATCAAGAAACCACTCACTCATTCACACACACATTCATATACCTGAGAGTACGAAAGGTCAGTTAAGTGTCTTGCCTGACTAACATGTGTAGGAAATGGAAATGAACCAGCAACTTGTGGCTCAGTAGATGAAAACACCACCTGTTGATCGACTGCTGTCCCATTAGTCGTGATGTTGTTAGCAAAGTGTTAGCCTAAATGGGGTCATGGTTCATTTGACTCCAAGTTTTGTTGACAAGACAACTGGCACACAGTTTGGCGCTGCAATTCCAGCTCCCAAAGATGAATGATGTCGTGTCCTTGGGCAAGACACTTAAATGGCCTTGCCCCCAGTGTCTGTGTATACT
Organism: Periophthalmus magnuspinnatus; assembly: GCF_009829125.3. Lineage (NCBI taxonomy): Eukaryota > Metazoa > Chordata > Actinopteri > Gobiiformes > Gobiidae > Periophthalmus > Periophthalmus magnuspinnatus. Next base: position 6,658,206 of record NC_047140.1, on the reverse strand, counting down.
GGTGTATGAATGTGTGTGTGAATGGGCGAGTGGTTCCTTGATATAAAGCGCTTTGAGTGCCTTGAAGGTGGAAAAGAGCTATATAAAATTGTGACCATTGACGTCTTTCAAAATTCTAAAAAAAATAAAAATAAAATTAAATAAAATTGGTTGTCCGTCTGTCCACCTGTATTCCAATAGCTTTGTGTCTACCCTATAATTTGAACAAATAAATAAAAATACAGATCATTGTTTTGGAGTTCTCATGAGTTACCTTCTCCAGCTGTCCGGACACAGGGATGAGTCTGGGTGGGGGTCCTCCGATGTTGCCGTTGAGACCCCGGTTGTCCCTCTGCTCCTCCGAGTCTGAGCAGGGACTGGTGACCGCTAAAACCACGTTATCATTCCAATCTCCCACTGCCGCCTCCTCACTGTACGCATAATTCCCATTGGACACCCCTCCTGTAGCTCCCGTGGGTGCCGCTACGGGTGGTGCTCCTATGGGTCCTCCGCTACTCCCACCCGTCCCGGCGCAGTTCCCTGATCGCGGGTGCTTCTTGGTGGGCAGGGGAGGGGGCAGCACCTGTCCCTGAGGCTGGTTGTGATTGGAGATGATCAGCAGCTGTTCCATGGAGGACCCACTGCGCAGGGTGCCGTTGTCGGGGAGACGGAAGCAGTTGGTTGCCGGGGTCGAGCGCCGGAGCTTGGAGGACGACGACTCGCTGGCAGCGCGGCAGTGTCTCTCCTGGTATGTGCGCCCGGAGATGAGGCTGCTGACCGAACCCATGGCTGTGTTGGAGGGGTCGGAGCAGGGGCCAGAGCAGAGGCCGGAGCAGGGGCCCTGGAGGGACTGCTGTGGCTGGAGAGGGGCCGCCGGGTGCTCAGAGACGGACACGGGGAGCGCCTGAACCAGAGCCATGGCGCCAGGATGGTGTCAGACGCACCACGCACTCTGTAAAGAGTAGAGAAGAGCGCATTAGTCCAACTATAAGCTATAACATACTGTAGATCATTATTTCACATTTTGTTCATTGTAAACTGCAAATTTGGTAATAGAAATTAGTTAAAAAGGCATTTCTCCCTAGCAAGGAGTGGCTTTTCATTCATTTATTACTTGGTTTTGCTGTTGAAAAATGGCTACTCAACATTTTTGAACCTTACTCAAGTGAACTGACCTTTTGTCAGCGCTAAAGCTCCAGATGCAGGACAATAAAGATAGAACTCAAACATGCACGACTTTGAGCAAACTAAAGCCGCATTTGAAATATTACATTACATAGTTTTACTGGGTTTCTACTCTGCTCCTTTTGTAACCATTTTAATAGATTTTATACAGATGATATGGTCAGTATTAGAAATAGATATATTGGGCAGATATTTGCACTTTTCAGCTCTCGGCCTTAAATCTCCAGCAGAGGCCAATATTTCGTTTGGTCAACCAGCAAATATATGCATAAAAGCTTTATTTGAACACTTTAAAGGTACTGGAAAAATGTGACTACACTGTTCACCTATCCAGTTTGTAGTAAAATAAGGTTGTGCATGAGTTCAAGTTAGATAATTTATAAAAAATTCAAATCTCTCATCTCAAATATTTGGAATCCAAGTCATTCAAAGTATGCAAAAATAGACACAAAAATGAAGCTGAATCCCAGTCCTAAATACAGCTTGTCGTCTCTGTGGGGAGTCAGATTATCTCCGCTGACTTACATCTGCACAGCTCTGATTAAACACATTCACACTCTGGTACCTCTCCATATTTACTGCAGACAAAGATAAGAACTTAACTATGCACAAATTGTGTTGACATGTTAATATATGGAGAGAGTTTTTACTTTTCCAAACCAAATCCAAAAGAAAGATTCAATGTCCATTATCCTGCTATTATTATCAAAACCACATCACCCAATCTGCATAATAACAGCCCTACAAACCCGCCTCAGCACTACAGGGTGATCATGTTTAATGTCATCTGAAAAACACGGCTAATTTAATGTTGAATGAATACAGTAGTGGAATGTAACGTAATGAAGTACTGTATTCAAGTAAATGTTTAGGTATCTGTACTTTACTTAAGTTAATTTTAAAGTGGATACATTTTACTTTTACTTCACTACATTTGAGAGCAGTATCTGTACTTTCTACTCCACTACATTTTTGAACTGGACTGAAAAGTAAAAGTATGATATATTATTGTTTGAGAGCTGCAGAAAAGTCTGAGGGCTTATTTTTAACATGTTCATAACTTGAACGAACAAAAAAATACAAATAAAACAGCTAGAGAAAGACCTTACAAGACCTCAAACTCTTCACAAAATACTTTTTACTTTTAACTCTTCAAATACATTTTTAAAGAGGTACTTTAATATTTTCACTTAAGTAGATTTTTTTCATGTGATACTTTTACTTGAGTACTGAATATATCTGAAGATGCACAGCCTAATAATGCTGGTGGAGAGTCCGTCACCTGCTTGTCTCCATGGAGAGATGTTTTGTTTGCTTGGAATGTTCCACAGTATGGCATTAAACTAAACTCCCTTTGGAGACAAGCAAAAATTATGGAGAAGTGACCCTGCTCACAGTAAAATGATTTTCGAAACCATAAAAAGTATTGAATAAATGCGATGGATAAGCTTGATGCCACACTGTGAAACATTCCAGGCAGTGAAGCAAAAACATCTCCATGGACACAAGGTGGCGTACCCTCCACCAGAAAAGTTACACAGATCACCTTTAACTTGAAACTACAACTATATTTGACTCCTACTGTTCATAAACCCATTTACAGTAGGATAGTGTGGTTATTATTAAAATTATTCATGCATGATGCAGTTTTATGCAAATCCCAATCCTCACAGCCATCAAAAGCCAAGCCAAATAACAATATGGTTACGCAAGCGTCGTGCTAGCCGCTACACTGACCCTCTCCATTCTGTCGCATTATTCACAGAGGAAGAGGAGGCAGATGAGGAGTCCCATTTGCACATGGTATTATCAGTGAGCTGTAGGGGGCAGCGGGGAGGGAGGGTAGCTCTCATCTCGATGTGTCAAACCCAAATCCGTCTGGCCCACGACAATAATCCAGGAGAGATACCAAAATGTCTGCCTGCTATCACGCTACTTCACTTTAACCCCAGGTCACAAGTCGCTATGTTTATGTAACAGTGTAACAATAGCACTATAAGCACGTATGTGTGCTTTTAAATAATAACACAATTGTCCATCATGGCGTATAATCATGGGATGAGAAAGCAGGATCGTTGCCATAGCGATTCATTTTTATCTGACAGGCATTGCAATTACGGTTAGATTTGAAAAATGAACTGACAAACTAATACAATAATCACATTTGAGAACATTTTTGTGTAGATCGAAATTACAGGGTGAGCAGTTTTTATGCAGAATAAGACAGGAGAGTTTGTTTGTGGAGGAAATGATGGTGCTGCAAAACTGCAGCCTTTGCGATCCATTCAAATTGTGATTTTGATTCCATGGCATCTCTGATTGGATATAATTGTGTCCTTATGGTTCTCATCCAGCAAAATACATAGTCAAAAATTACAGGCAATATCGTTCTGCTTATTTTTTCCTTAAGTAGCTGCTTAAACTTATATAATTTGGAACGTGCTAATGCTAACTTTGGAACTACAAGAAGAAATAGGGTGGGAGTAGAAGTAATTTTGTTTTAGTGTACTTAAATGTAATGGGCCTCTTTAATGGACAAATCTATATATTTTCATTAGCAAAGCCTCAGGAGATAATGAAAGGCACGGTGGTAACAACCGTCAGACATAGTAAATCTCCAAGCAGACCCAAAAGAGCTGTAAATACAAGTTCAAGTTAATTGTTTTGTAAAAGGGCTTCATCAATTTAGCTTAGGAACAATGTAAACACACAGTAGGGAAAATGGACCACACTGGGGAGTTTTTAGTTATTAATCAAACACTATTATGTCACTAATTTCTCCTAAATAGAGCTACTTGCACAAAACTATAAATCACATTAAAGGTGTTACATGGAATTTTTCCTGTCAAAACGAGTTCATTTTCAGCCGTTTGAAGCAGTTATAGCATATTCTAGCATCCTAAATTATTCACAGAGATGAGTTTATGAGCGATTTTCACAACTTCAGAGACCAGAGAGGGGTTTTGTCGTCACGGTAACGCTAAAATCAACTAGCATGCTAACACTACCTGGTTTGCTTTATTATGGTAAATGGTTAAAGGTATTTTATATAGCACTTTTCCACCTTCAAGGCACTCAAAGTATGAATGTTCGTGTTCTATAATCAGTTCCTTGATGTAAAGTGGGTTTGAGGTAGGTTTAGTGTCTAGCCCAAGGACACAACGACAGCATTCACCTGTGGGAGCTGGAATTGCAACGCCAACCTGTGAATGAATGGATCTGACCGTTCTCCCAAAGATGTTCATGTTGAGAGCGGGATTCGAACCACTAACCTTTGAATCAGTATACAAACGCTCTACAAAGTGAGCTACTGTCGTTATAATTAGCCTAGACGCAGACAGGGCACATCCGTCTTATTATTATCCAAAGAGCTGCTGCAATATCAGATTATGTACAGGGGGAAACAAAGTTAACTTTTTTATTAAATCAGAGCCAGCTGCTTAAACCACAGCTCACTCAACACAAAATAAGTATGGAGTAGAACTGCAAACACCCACTTAAACGCATAAACTACACGGATTCTGGTAACAAGATTTGAAGTGAACTTATTTGCCCCATACTTCAACTTTGCTTCAAGATAACAAATGTCCCTGCAGGGCCACCATAGTGAAATTACAGTGCAATTTCATCACCATATTCAACCAAACTCTTCTAAATCCTTGTACTAGACTTAGACAGTGTTATATTTACACATCAGCACATCACATTCGGCTACACTGGAGTAGATACGTCCAGGTGGAGATGAGAGCTGTCAAAAGAACAGTGAATTATCTGGGCTATATAAATGATAAAGAGCTGCTTGGAGATAACAAATTAATTAAACCAAACTAGAATGAGCACAGTGAATGCTTATCACTATGACGAAAGGGAAACTCATTTAAGATAGACATGCTACATCAATGTCTGGCTTGTTTTTAATATTCACCTCATAGGCTTTTGCTATAGTCATGAACTCGTCTTATTCTTAGGTGACAGTGTTAAAATGTCCTCCACCACAAAGCACAAAAGCCACGGAGCCATTTTAAAAGCAGAACTAAGTAGCATTTGACCTCAGTAAAAGTGTTTGGAAATCCCTGTGATGGTTAAATATGTATTTTCTAGGTGTTTGAAGCGTCCCCGCTGCTGTCTCTCTGTGGAATAACAGCCTTGCAATATGGCTAACACGACCCGAGAGAGTACTCCTGAGAAAGCGTGGCTCTTTTGATTATGTATGGCAACATTATTCATTTTTTTAAATGTAATTTTACTACTTTATTTCAATGAAAAAGAAACAAAAAGCTTGAGTCTGTTCCCTGACAGTGTATACTCATAAGGGAGCTGCAGGGGGAGCTCTATTGCTGAAAGTTACTTAGTTCTGCTTTAAATGTGATCATTCAAGTGTTCAAAATGTGTTATGTGAAACTGTACGCCATGTTAGCATTCCATATAGTTTTTAGTTATAAAATTGAAAATTCTAATGCAGTGGTGTAGAGTTGTCACAATACTAAAAATGTATTTGTATTTTAAAACTAAAAGAGGGTGTGTAAAATTTGTATTTCAAAATTTGTATGCATGACCTAAATGTGTCCCTATATGTTCAAATCAAATATTGCATCACTGATAACTAAATCCAGTTGGTTTAAACCAAAAATGCCTCTATTTGATCTGAATGGTCACTTCCTAAAGCCCAGCACCAGCATCTTAACATTAACCAGTGCTAGTGCAGCTTCTACAGCTCAGTGACTGAATTCTTGAGTTTCTGAGCTTCACACGAGGCCTGTTCATGTACTGAGAGTGAAAAAAACATTTATGTGTCCTCAATCTGCAGGTTAAGGCTCTGGCAACACAGGTCCAGTTGAGACTGTAGCACATAAGAGAAGCCTTGATACTACCAACCTTGATAACACAATGATACCTTTCAGTGGAGTAATAAATAATCCATACAAAGGCGTTAATGACATTTTTTCAGCATTAGTCACTGGAGTTCCCCCCACTCCACTCTGTGAATCTATAACAAAGAATGAGAGGGTGTGACGGACACAGCCAACCAACCATGAGAACCTGTGAGGATGGGAGATAAAGTTATTTGAGCTCTGTGATCACTCCTCATGCCAGAATAATCACAATCTTTCACCCCCAAATCTACCCCACTGGTCTGTGTCCTCTGGCTCAGGACAAGCACTCGTGAGGCAGTCATAATAGAATTAACAAAGCCCAGATAGGGTGAAGCGTGACCCCTCCGTGCCTCCATGCCTGTGCCCCCCAATGAGAGCAGGGGAGCTGGCTGGTCCTCTCCTCTGACTTCCCCTCAACCTCTGGGGGGGAGGCTGCCTTTGTTGACGCTGCTTAGGCAACACATCCTGAAAGCTAATTTGCCCTTCTGAAGTTGCTGGTGGATTGTAGAAGGCCCCCTGCATTCTCGTGTTCAATAATGGATTAGATGTAACACAACAGGCACCTCACTCTTTACATATTTAACATTAACTTATTTGTAGGTGACACATTAATGACTAGGCTACAACAGTCTATTGTGCATCTCCTTGAAACAATCGGCGCAATTGGGTCATTCCCGGCTTATAAAATTAATTAGTCCAAGAGTGAAACTATCTCACTAAACCATCTCACTTATCTGTGGGTCTTGGCTGCAACTCTATTGAGGAAGCAGCAGGGAATGAAATATCTTGTATCATAATTAAATCTCCAATTGAAAATATTTTTTAAACGAATGGCCCAAAGCTTCTTAAAAAAAAAATCAAGGATGTAAAGAGATGTTTACCACTCTATTCATGGGCAGGAGCTGAAGTTTCTAAAATTAACATACTTCCAAGACTGATCTTTCCCTTTTTCTCGATTTCAAGGAAATTTTCAAAGAAATGATTCAACAGTTTATATTTTTTTATGGAAAGCCTCAGGAAATTGTCTATCCCTAGAAGGAGTGGCAGGATGGGTGTCCCTGATATCTATTCTTACTACTCTGCCCTTAATGCTCAGTATCCACTGAGACCCTATAAAAAAGGCAATACTCAAAAAGGCAGTTGGATCTGGTTAGAGGAAAGAATTTTCAACTATCAATAAAAAACACTAATAAACTTCTCTTGTGAATTGCAAAATCCACCCATAAATGACAAAAAATTCAAGGTCTATCTCTCCCGTCATGTCCCACCTTGAAAAGTCCCTTTTTACAGCCAGTGGCCAGACACTTATTAATGAATGATGGAAAAACAAAAATATGACTACACTGAGTCAAGTACTACACGAGGGAGAGATGGTGCCATTTCAACAGCTCACGATATTGTTTAATCTAGAGAATAGGCATTATTCCCAATATCTACAGTTAAAATCTATTGTCTCCAGACTTTCATTTAGCAATACAAATGAACGTCTAGATAACCGGCTCCAAACTATGATCAATGGTCGCAGAACCTCAAAACTGTAAGTTGCTCTGTTATGTCTGTGTCTTCTTTCCCATAGTTTCATAATTGTTCCACCAGTCAAATAAATCTTAAAACTAACAACAGATCAGTGGGAGACCATAGTCTATCGAATTATATTTTTATATGTTTTAGATAGAGATTGAAACACAAAATTCTATTTATATCCTACACTACTCCACAGAAAATGCACAAGATGAATTGGAAGGTCCCAGACTCATGTTGGCACAGCTGCCGCTCGGCTGGTACTCTCATGCATCAGTTGTGGCTCTGCCCAGAGGTCAGAAACTAAAAGCCTATCTGTGCCAATTATTGAATGCAACTTTCAGCCCAGCTGTAGCCATACTGGGAGGAAGAACTGAGGGAGTGACTCTAAAATGGCACAAAAGTTCATTGCACTTTTTATCTGTAAAATGCACATTCCTTATTAACTGGAAAGTGCATCAACCAAATAGTTTTAAACTGGATCAGTGGAAGTCAAATTATCTACTCGGCTCCATGGAACATGCAGCTCCTCTCAGGTTACCTATGAAAGGACCCAAACATGTTTGACTTTGATTGTCTTCCCTTAAACAAAAGACATGATGAAACATATTGTAATGCTTTAGTTAAAATGTGTAGCCATACAGGACGCACTAACACACACATAAACCAAAGGTTTGGTAAATTAAGTAAATAAAAACACAATATTTCGACTACGTAAAATCAGACTATTACTTGAGCTGAATGAATCTGTAACTTTAACCTAGTGCAGCTATTTCCCACTCCAGTGGGTATGAAATATGTGTGCACTTGCTCATTAGCGGCATCCACCTCTGCTGTCAACGCCGGAAACCCATCTCCGCCTCCGAGAATAGCGTACATCTCAAGTGGCCGGGACGGTTTGGGGTGTTGCGGAGTGGGGCATTTGATACAGCTTTCCAAAATAAACACCGTTAGCTCCGACAGGTCACACTGAGGACACTTTACACCGCAACCTGCTCCTAACACTATTAAAGGATGCTGCCAGGCTCAAAGGCACAACTTCAAAGCGGGGAAGTGGAAATACACCCAACGCCCCAAGGATAAGCAAGAAGAAAGGGGTTCTCGGGTAGTGCTAGCAAGCTAACAAGCTCCCGCAGTAATCCTGTTATGTTGTTAATAACGCTAGCATTAGCCACAAAAGATAGGCCATTTTGGAACATTTGGGAATTTCTGACCTGAATGACGGGTTAGTTTAGGTTCCATTCATGTGACAGATTTTCCATATGGCATTTCCACGGAAAAAAAATACTGTTATCTTTTCATAACAGTTCCGACTGCGATTTTGACATCCCATTTAATAAGGTGAATGCAATCTTTTGGAGAAGTAAGTAAGATTGGGTTAAGAGGTGAGAAGACAATAGACTGATATGGTGGGGGTGAATGCCAAGGGTTTAGAAGGAGAATTCCAATGGTAGGCTTTAGCATCATCTCAGCAGAGGCCTTGGGAAAACCAGGAGTCTAATCCTATTTGGACTTTATTTGGTGAGCACACAGAGGCTCCAAAGGTCTGAGCACCTCAAGATCTCCAAAAGGCAAAATGAAAACTGGCATATGTGAGGGAGCAACACAACTGCATGGTCCCAACAATTACTTTTATACCAGGAACTTTGAGATGGTCAGATCTGGTAAAGCTGGGAGCACTTAAAATGTTCTAATGCAGCATTCAAAACCAAATGATACTGGTGTCTTTTAAGGGATGTTTTGACACAGAGTCTACTAAGGACATGAAAAATATCTTCAATGTATCAACCATAAGATTTGAGTATTAAAAATGGAGCATGACAGGAACAAAAAGGTTGGTATAACAAAAATAATGTGAACTTAAACAGTGATCAGTTCAGTGTAGAAGTCTTTCATCATTATAACAAACGTGGGACAGGACAGTAATAGCATATGGATAACAAGAGATACAGTTTACAGTTTGTTTCCATATTATTACAAAGACGAGTAAGAATTATCATATTTCCTTGTTGTAAAGTTGAATTGCAAGTATGTTGTCATGAGTTATTACCAAGTATTGCGAATAGATTTATGTTTAAAAAGTCGAGTGATCCAAGGGCACATTGGAAACTCCAGGAGCATTCTGTGTAATCCCTCACTCGTCCAGGTATGATCCATTGCAAAATAAAAATTAAATTCTGTCAACTCGACAAAAGTTTTAGACTGAAGATAGTGAGGTACAGATCTTAGCCAAAGAAAAGAAATGGTTTGAGAAGAGATTTAAAGAGGCATTTGTTGTTAGGAAAGACAACACATCTTTGAACACGAATGGAGGGCTTAGGGATAAGATAAGCCTTTATTAGTCCCACAGTGGGGAAATTCCAGTATTGCACCGCACAGTTAAAGAACAGAAGGAAAATGGTACATGCAATAAAACAAGATAATAGATAAATAGCTTAAAAATAATTTTAAAAATAGGCTTTAACAAAAAATAAACTAAAAATAGACTCTAATGTAACATCTCCGCAAAGTGACTTAAGTATTGCACATAGGTGTGGTTGAATGACACATGTTCAGTGTTAACAGTGTTCATTGTACAGTCTGACAGCAGCAGGAAGGAAAGACCTGCGAAACCTCTCCTTCACACAGCGAGGGTGAATCAGTCTGTCACTGAAGCTGCTCTCCAGGGCAGACAGAGCGTCCTGCAGGGGGTGAGACTCATGGCCCAGCATAGAAATGACCTTAGCCAGGACCCTCCTGTCCCCCACCTCCTGCACTGAGTCCAGAGGACAGCCCAGGACGGAGCTGGACTTCTAGATGACCTTGTCCAGCTTCTTCCTCTTCCTCTCTGTGATGCTGCTGTTCCAGCAGACCACACCGTACAGGATGGCTGATGCCACCACAGAGTCATAGAAGGTCTTCAGGAGTGGCCCTCTCACTCCAAAAGACCTGAGTCTCCTCAGGAGATAGAGCCTGCTCTGGCCCTTCCTGTACAGTCTGCGTTGTGAGTCCAGTTCAGTTTGTTGTTCAAATGAACACCCAGGTACTTGTATGAGTCCACTCTCTCAATGTCCCTTCCCTGGATGTTCACTGAGGGGGCAGTAGAGTGGCGTCTGTGGAAGTCCACCACCATCTCCTTGGTCTTCTCTGCATTGATGATGAGGTGGTTCTGCTGACACCAGTCCACAAAGTCCTGTGTTAGTCCTCTGTACTCCACACCGTCGTCATCCTTGATGAGGCCAATGATGGCAGAGTCATCAGACTCTGCAGGACGCAGCTGTCCCTGTTGTGTCTGAAGTCTGCAGTGTAACGGGTGAAAAGAAAGGGCGCGAGGACAGTGCCCTGGGGCGCCCCCACACTGCAGGTCATGGCTCTCACAAACTGGGGCCGGTTTGTGAGATAGTCCAGGATCCAGTCTGCCAGGACATCATCATCATTTATCTCCTACTTATAACTCCATCCAAATCAAAACTAAGAAAACAATAGTGATAGCCAGGAAGCAAATAAGTGTGATAGCATTCATTAAGGGCCTGAATGATTATACAAACTATAACTCAGGCTAAGTTCACACTTCAAATTGTAATAAACACTGTAACGCTGTTTCAATAGAGATAGCCAACAAACAGATGTGTTAGGTGTGTTAGTTTCAGTGTAGTTGGATCCTCCCTTCAGATAAATATAAGGCAATGTCCCGCCAGCAATCTGAACTGATCGACTAATACAAGAATCCTGTGAATTTCACGTTTGTAGAGGTCCAAATTAAAGTTCTACGAAAAGACAGGGTATTTTGAGGAAATTATTATTACTTAAGAACTGCAGTCTTTACAATTTGATAATTTCGCCTACTCAAACTATGATTTTGTTTTGAACTGTGATATATATTGCAGCTCTGACTGTTACCAAAACGTAGCTTGACACACTCAGTAATGATCTCCATTCAGACTTTAACATCTCCACAACAATACTAATCATCTTAACTATTCAGAATTTGGACTTTTAAGTTAATGCTAACTCGTACCTGCTAATGCTAACACCAATTTCAATTTATGATGCTGGAAAATCCTGAAGAGCCTGAACTATCTCGCGAGGGACGACATCACCTGCGCTCCTTCCTGCTCATATTTTTTCCTGTTCCTTTTCGTGTCACCATATCCTCCCTGAATTCACTACTTCCTGTGCACCCCCTTCCCCCTCGGCTCCTCTCTGATGAGTATAGAGTTCCCTCCTCTCCCTCCTCCCCCGCGTGACTAAAGTCCGCTTAGAAGCCCGTGCGAAGCTGGGAGCGACAGGTGGAAGGTATAAAATTGTCAAATCAAAAAAACATCTTCCTATAATCAGACGCTCTCATAAAATCATGCAGGGGTGGAGTTTCCATTGGTCTGGGTGGTCACCAATCATTGGGCGACACTCGGAGTAATACGGGCTTTGATAGCAGGATGCAGTTAGCCTATGGATCAAATTGGCTCGTAACTTCTAACACATGTTCTAGTTATTTCTTCCACTCACAATATTAAGCGGGTCGTTATGTGATTTCTTGGCAAATAATGGTTTCCTGTAATCTTCAAAGAGGTTGGAAAGGATTGCAACGGGACTGAAGGCCGAAGCTTGGCAAAAGTAAAAAGTACTACAAAGTAAACGGATACTTTGATCTACTGATAAGCTGCAGTTGGGAGTCAAATATAGTAGTTGGAGGTATTTTTCGTCCAATTGACCTCGTAAGGCCTGCCAGGTCAAGGAAAAATATCATTTTTATTTTATATTCACAGTTTTTAAGTACAAGTTGGTGAGCATGAGATTACTTATGTTTAGCGTTGTCAAAAGTAAGAAATCAGATGCTAATCGATACTGAAACTATTATCGAAACTAGATACTCATTGGAGCAGGTATCGATACTAAAAATTCACATATTGCCTGGACAAAAGTGAACCTTTCCTGAATAGCTTTAGAATAATCTTGTATCAGAACAAGCAAGACAGACGGATTACACAGATATGAAAGAAAGTACTACAATTTAATGTCTAAATAAGGGTTTTTATTATCATGGCATTAGAATCGGTATTCAGTATAAAGTTTATTCCTTAGTATCATCATCGGGTTTGAAATTTTAGTATCATGACAACATTACTTATGAGTCCATTAACTCTAGCAGAGAACTACACAGACCATGATGCTCTGCTCCATTTCTGTAAAGCCAATATTATTGTTAGAAGATCAAAATGAGACTGCCCTGTGCTGTCCTCATCTAATTGTTAAGTATTTTTATAGTTATAGTACGAACCAGGAAGTAAGGCTGCTGCACTGTTAGCATGCTAGTTAATGTGGCGTGTAAATAATTAGTATGCTATGAATGTATTAGGAAAGTAGGGAATAACTTTGAAACGATGCAAACGATTGTAACGATTTAAAATGAACTAGTTCTGTTTTTTACGTTTATAAGATGATAAAAATCTGGTACAGAGACTTAATAAATATATGTTTCGCTTGACTTTTGGTAAATATCCCATGATTCTAACATTCTGTATTTTATAACATAGATCAGAAAATAGCGTAAAATGGGCCCTTTAAGACACAAACGGTGCTTTTGGTTTAAAATGCATCACATGGCGGAGGAGGAGGTCACGTCAGGACACACTCCCACACCTGCAGAGATCAGCATAGACAAAATATACTGTACAACCAAGGTGACCGCAACATGCCGCGCTGCTCTGAGCTCCGAGTGCATATGGGACACACACTGTACAGTCCCCCAGGCAGAGGAGAGGCCAATGTACTTATACTACTACTTTGGAATAAATGCCCAGTATTTCTTTGTATAAAATAGTTCTGAATCAATCAATTAATAAATAAACAGATCAATTTGAAGGCAAGTAGAAAATTGCAGATGTAATGTAATTATTCGGTTTACATAAAGCCATCTAAAGATAACTTAAAATGTCCACCTTCTCTCTTAACAAACATGTTCTGAAAACTGAGATTGTTGTACTGTTGATATTTTAAAGCCCTACCATGAAACTTTTTAGCCAAACGATAGACCAACATAAAAGCTTTTTTTTCTTTCTTCTTCTTTTTTTTCCATTTTGGATGTTTTGGGGTTTTTTTTGCGCTGAACACTGTGAGTGAGCTTGCATGTCCACAACTCTTATTTGGCCTAGAAGACTGCCTCCTCCAGTTTGTTTCCTTGAATAAATTGCTATGGTATTTTACAGTATGGCTAACACTTACATCTCCATGGAGAATGTTCCCAAGCATGGAATGTTCTATTTCCATGGAATCATGCATGTGTCACCTCCAGAAAGTTACACAGTGCTGTTTTTAGTTTAAAAGTTCATATTTCAGTGATACTCGTGTCTTTAGTGGGATCTAGATGTTATTGAAAATGTAATCCCATTATTTATCACAGGATCTTATGTGCTTTTCCTAAATCATTATACTGTGTTACAAAGAGCCTGGGTGGGCTGCATTAGCCTATTCCTGTGTTTAAAAGACAAACTTTGCTTTCTGCGTGACTCACTCTCATTCTCGACCAAAACAAAACCTGCAAGTCCGTGCAAGACTCAAAATGTTTCCGTGTCCGCTTTAACCCCCTTTCTCATCTATATATGTCATGGATCTCTCACTAAACCGCTATAGTGGCCAGGCCTGTCCACAGAAATCTGGGGGCCCGGGGCAAGAAGCCTCACATGGGCCCCACTTTAATATAAATTAATAGGAAGAGGGTCCAATTCTGGGCCCCTGGACCCAGAAACAACAGATCTGTGCCCCCCATCGACTCCCCTGATAGTGGCACTTCAAACAGCCTCTTAAATACTGCTGTGATGAATCAGCTGACTCCTTCGTAACGCTGCTTTATACTTGTGCCAGAAAACCTGAGGAGTTCTGGTCCAACAATGTCAGACTGACTGGCAGATGTGGGGAGTACTCAGTTACATTTACTTGAGTAACTTTTTAAAGAAATTGTACTTTTCTAGCTGCATACTTTTACTACTAACATTTTTATTGATGTACAGTACTCTTACTTGATTAAAGGTTTTGGTTACTCTTCTTACAGTGAGTAAGTCTACAATTGACCAAATGTTGACCATATGAAATTATTTGAACATTTGTAAAAAAAAATTTGTCTATCCTTTTTGTGCAAGTATTTCATGTTTTGTCCTCCAAATTATATTAACTTATAATGATAAATCAGATGTTGCATCCGACAGTTACTCTAAGTTACTGAATACTTTTTTTGGGCCACTACTTTGTACTTCTATTTGAGTAATACCATTTTGAAAGTAATGTTGCTCTTACTTGAGTCATTTTTTGGCTACTCTACCCACCTCTGCTGATAGTTCCACCCCCTCCTCTCTTGGTTATACTCTAGCTTTGTTTTGCCATTGCATGCTAACATATTCCCCCCTCATTATCCCACAAGCGGTGCCAAGTCCTTTCTCACTCCAATAACTCTGAAAATATCATCTCTGGCACCGCAAAACTCTTGATAAAAGTTTGAACTGAAGTAGTCCATGTATTTTTTTCAAATGCAAACTTTCTAAATGGACTCTTTACCAGGATAATTGGCAACAGTTCCTGCCTGGACGGTTCCTATTCTTTTACGAGCGACTTGTTGCTGTTAGCTTGGCGCGGTGTTTGCAGGTGTTGCCATGGTAGCAGCAGAGGAGGAGGAGGCGGCCCACATTTTTGCAGCGGAGTGGAGTGGAGCTGGAGCGAGCGAGAGGGAGGCAGGAGGGGGAGAGAGAGTGAATGAGTTTGGTGCGGTGGTGTGACAGGTCGGCTCTTTAGCATCTCAAAGCAGCTGGGTTCAATTCGGCGTGGGAGTGGGGCTAGCGTTTTCTACCTTAAATGCATATATACTCTACATTGAATCAACTTAAATGGACTATGTTTGTAACTCAGTTGAGCGGTCTAACAGGATTCTGCCTTCAGAGTTTAAGACAACGAAAACTTAACAATTTGAACCAATAACACAAGATATTTGGGGGCAGTAGTGTTTGATAAAAATAAAAAGTTTTCTGTAGCGATTTGATCACACTTCTCCTTACATTTCCTTTAAACCGAAGTTGTAAAACCAAAACCATGTAGAGAACTGCAAAATATCCACATTCTTCCTATTGCAGCCAGTGTCTTGCTCAGGGGCATAACATCAGTGTAAGTTTAGCAAAAATTGAATGGATGTCGACTGATTTGTGGGAGTATTGTTCCATAAGCTGCCAGTACAAGAATATATTTTATAATCAATGCATGAAGATAACAATGTCCTGAAAGAGTGTCTCACACAAATACCAAGTACACCAGGGCCAGTCTCACTAAACTGGTCTAAAACAGGGCTATATTAAGCCTAAATCTGGACTAAAATAATAAATGAAAACTGAATATAAAACATTCAATGGCATTACCAAAGCTTAAATGAAATTCAAGTTATTAAAGAGGGTGTATTATGGAACATATTTAGATCACCATGTTACCTTTTATTGTTTTATATGTTTCTGACACTCTAAGTCCTGCCTCCCTTTGCTCTTTGTCACTCCCCCTTCAGATCAGTAAGCATTTCTCTAATGAAACTACTACACGTCACATCAGGTTTGTGAAATTGTAGCGTACTGTTTTGTATCATGCTTTTGTATATTTATGGAAAAATGCCTTGCAGGAGCATTGGTGACGTAGACTTGTGGTCTGAGCATTGGACAGAGTCTTACAGCGAACCATAAGGAGGGATCGAATAAGGCAAGAGAGAGACTGCTAGATTATTCAAATTTGACATGTATCACCGCTTTATGTTTTTGATCAGGGAACAACATAACAACATGGTAGAAAGCTCCAAGCTCCAGTCGATTTTGCATAATACAACCTGTATAAAATAAGTCAAGTCTAAAATGACAGTGGATGATGTCATAAATAACTCTGCTGGTGAAAAAAGTCATGAATACTCATCCATGAGTACCATTATAATAATGATCTGTACACACCATAATAAAAAATCCATTAACAAAGTGTTAATGGGGTTTTACAAAAAGTGAAGTTGTGCCCTGTTCCTAAAACTCAAAATGACTTGAACGAGTTCTAATTCCCTTGTGCAAATAATTAAGCTGATATCTTGGCCCTCCTTTGTATACTGTACCCATCCACCCATGAGCCCATCCCAGAAAAGGGTGATAGGGCTGGTCGCTTGGGGACAATATGTCAATCACGCACTTATTTATGACCCAATGCTGCTGGATGCCATCTTGCATCTCATAATGAGGTTGTGTGGAGGTTACCAGGACAATAAAGGCTCAGTTAATCTTTAGACCTGACAAGAGCGTAATGTGTGCTCCCGTGGTCAGTGTATGGGAAACTCCTAATGACAAAGGAGTAATCATTTGGAACGGCCTACAGCGCTGACCACTTAACTACTCAAGTTCTATTAACAGAAGGTGAACCAGCTGTTTATGGGGTGTGTCACTGATTATAGCAAGGCAAAAACAATCTTTGGAAATACTGGTTTTAAAATGTGAACTTGTTACTTGATGTGACTTATGTGGGTGTTGAAATCTCAATAAGCAATTCCTTAATGTGAAGCAATAAATCAACATAATTATAATCCTATGCAAAAGATAATTATGCAGTGCCTTCCTGTAAAGAGATTGTCGTCACACCTCAAAGAATTTTGAGTTGGCCTGATGTTAAACCAATAGAGATTTTAAGATGCTAAATACTAAACATAGTGTTCATTGTAAAGTATCCTACTATAGTGAGATAAATAAACAGTAGTGACTAGAGTGTTTACTTTATTTACTTAGAACCTAGAAAAACATGGATCCTTATTATATCCTGACTCTCATTTGGCCTGGAAGATCCTCTTGCTTATTTCCATGGAAATGTTAAACCTTTGACTATAATATTCCACAGTATGGCATTAACCTTATCTGTCTCCATGGAGAATGTTCTGAAGTATGATTTTAAAATTCTATTTCCACAGAAGCATGCAGGTGAGAGACATCTCTAGAAAGTTATGTGGTGCTACTTTAAGTTTAGCAGTTAATATTAATCCTTTAAGGACTGAGCACAATATAGACCAGTATAGCTCGCCTAAGCTTTAATTCTTTTCTTTTTTTTGGCCATAAAATCATGTTAAAGGAAGTATCAGAATGTACTGCATTTTTTCACACAACTACCATTTTACATATCATTCTGTATTTTTCCTTTGATGCATCAAATAACTGAGTAGGAAAATCTCTGCGACACCTGCTCTCTGATTCATCATCTTCAAGGGACAACGTAAGCAGATTACCGTAATGACAGTAAAATATTTTAAATATTTAAAGAGCCCCCCGTCTCTGTGTTGAGAATTTGAATTTACAAGAGAGCACAATTGGTTGCGGAGTTATGGTAATGGAAAGTCTGCAACCCCAAGCATCTGACGCTATAGAGTTAATACAAAAGATAGTAATATAATATACATACTACAGTCTGACTAGTGTTCTCACGATAATACAATTTTAAACTTGATTTCGATACTAAGGAAAAGGCTTGATACTTTCTTCTTTCAAAACTGGTTTTAGTATTGATTAGTATCTGATTTTCAAGCAGCTTATCAGGTTGTTCCACAACTGGATCTCTTTGGACCATTTGGCACATCAGGCCAGTAATGTAAAGTTTTTGATGTTCAATCTTGGCAAAAATGTTTTGTTCAGTCTGTTTAATTATTGAGGTAGGGACAGACTTATTGGTAGTTGAAGTTTATCTGCTGCTTGCAGAAAAATATGTCTTGCACAAGTTATACTTTCTTTAATGGTATAGTTTCAAAAGGTTTTTTGTGAGTTGTGTTGAAGACATGTCTCCACTCATTCAACAGGCTGTTCTGAATTATGAAATTGAACTAGTAGGAGAAAGTTGTGTTTTATTCTCCACTAAGGAATAAATGTGTTTTGACTTGATGAAAACAGTTGGTAGAGTTACACTTACATGGGCAGTGGTTTATTTTCCACAGTATGATATTAACGAGTCCAGTGTGTGTCGTAGACTTGATTAAACCATGTACTCACTCACTACGTTTACATCCACGCCAGGAAAACCAAGTAACCGGCCTCGTCCAATTTAAACCAGTTTACCAAAATGCATGTAAACCTGGGAACTACGTCGTGAATGTCACGAATCGATTCTGAAAGATCCCAAGATGGAGAAGCCAACGCTTACTTAGATGCCCGCTGATTTACATTAGACACAGACTAGGAGAGGCATTCAACTACATGGGGTAACAAACAGCCAGGAAAATAATAGATATGCGTTTGGGCGTTTAGTCACTGATTTCAGATCGGCAGCAATGACAAACTACGGCCTCTCCACTGAGCACATATTGCTTTGTTTTGGTCCACTATGTTAAAGTGAAAATGAAACCTCCACAGCTCAAATCGTAGAACCAAAAAATTTGAATTCACCACTAATACAAAAAAAAAGTACCACAATAAATATTGACCCAAAACATGATTGTAAAATATATAAGTCGATAAAACCAATTGAATGTGGTTGTTTTGCACACTCAGATTTCCCTGTGCATGTAACCATAGAGACTGTTATCAGCTGTGATGGTTAAAACACCTTTACACCAGCTGTTCTAATGACTGGACTGGAATACTTTTTACACACAGAGATCAATACCCTTGTGATATTAACAAAGGGTAGAGCGTGTGCAGGAGGAGCGTGCGGTGACTTTTGCAGGGTTTTTCCAGTGTCCCGGGCTGCAGTGGTCAGACAGCAGACAGTGGAAATAGCTCACATGCCGGTGGTACAGAGCTGGGAATTAGTCTAGTATCCAGGAGTGCTGACTGTAACCCCATACACCTACACATGGGAGACTAGACGCTTATGCAACACTAGGAACCTGCAATAAGTCTTAGTCCAATAAGATGATGCTGGCAGTGGTGTCTTCTATGTGGAAATCACGGCCGTTTATATGTGGCGCATGTCTCAAACGCTCCTGTCAAATATTCACGGATCACTCAGAACAAAATATAGAACTTCTTTTACCTCAGATTCACAGGGTTTAGTACTTTGCCAATTCTTTCTGAAAAAAATCTGTTTCTTGCTGTTCTCTGATTGGTTAATCTGCCTGTCAGTAACATCCATCAAAAATCTCCGGGACAGTATATGGTTCCAGACTATACCTATTTGTAAAGTACAGGAAAAGCATGTGCAGGCCCGTCAATAGAAATTTGGAGGCCCAGGGCAAGAAGGCTCACGTGGGCCCCCCTCTAATAGTGATCAATAGACAGGTGTTGCAATTCTGAGGCCCTTAGACCCTGGAGCCCTGGACAACAGACCCCTTTGTCCTCCCCTGTCAGCTCCTCTTAGCGCGTGTTGTCTGGTCAGGCCAGGCAAAGTTTAATACTATTTTGAACACATAAGTATAGACAGTTCAAAGGTTAAGTGCTTGCTTCAAGAGAGTAAATCTTGTAAGGAAGGTCATTTGAGCCATGTATGTTTAGTCTGTCTTTAAAAACACACTGCAGCAATTCTTGGATAACCTTTTGTGGCTTAGGACGACTTTATTTAAACTAAAGAATGAAGTGAAAAATCATATTTAATAGCATTACTACCAGATGATATCACAACATGCTATATATTATCTATACACATGGGGGCAGCTAAAATGAATATTGTTAAAATGTAGATTTGTGCTGTAATACAGTGAGTTCTTGGGTCTAGTCACGAATAGAAATGATCAGATTCAACATTTGTGAATTTGGCTTTTGGATATTTCATGGTAAAGTACAGTGTACAATGGATAAACAACATGGTGAGTGGGTAGATGTTTATGTTAGGATGGGCATCAGGTTTTAAATATCACTTTAAAATATGAGGGAGGAAACTATGAAAAGTGAATACATTTTTTGAGAGATTTATTCTAGCTTCTTTTCAAAATTTACCCAAAGCAGAATGCAAAAATAACATGTTTCAGTGTCTTTCCTGTGTCTAAATTCAAACTCAAAATAGTTGGTCTATAAATTCTATGTAAACATTGTAACTTGGCTCGGATTACAGTCAAAGAGTCTAATTTGAGTTTACATGCAGCTGCTTGTTATTGTTTGAACTTTGTAAAGAGGTTTTCCCTCCAAAACCACTTCCTCTTCCCCTCCTGCTGCAGAGCTATTGTCTCAGAGCACCGGAGGACGGAGAGAGTAAGAAAAGACACCACCATCTCATTCTGAAAGCGCGGGTCACAAACGCTTATCTGCAACTGAAAACATCACATGGTAAAAGTAGGCCAACATATGAAAGAATGCTTAAAATGTGTCTGCCAATAGGATTAGTTCAAAGATTTAATTAAAAATGTGAAGGCCAATGAAGTAAAACAGCATATTTACGAAAATAGAAATCTTATGCTTACAGTAACAAGGAAACATTTAACATTGCATTTTGATAAAGATATTTGCATGATTTAGTATTAAAGGGCCCATATCACACTATTTTCTGATCTATGTTATAATGTTGTTTTCTTTGTCAAAAACACACGTTGTGGAGTTGTGTTTTGTTTCATTCACACATTAACATTAAACTCCAAACTACTTAATTTGAATCATTTGGATAATTTCAACCCTGAAGTTGCCAATCAGAGCAGAGCATTTTGAGCTTTGGAGATGTAGACAGACTAATAATAAAAGATTAGTCAAACATGTGCGAATGAAACAAAACAAAACACAACTCTATGTTTTTGAGGAGGTAACAACACTATAACATGAACTCACCAGAGTCAAGAGTTCAAGATAACATCATCAAACCACTAATTACATTTTTAACAGATTTATACTTCAGATCAACAAATGTGTTTTGTTGAAGATCAGTCCCTTTGCTGAGAATCATGTTCCACAGTATGGCTTTTAATAAAACTTTCATATGTATCTAGCATTCATTCAATTACTAGCAAAAATACCTTGAAAAATAAAAATATGCATCGGGGTCATCTCTCCACTGATCTGACATATAACTTCGCCTGGTGGCATGATGTCATACAGTGGGAACATTCTCGTCAAAGCATTAAAAAGTTCTAGACAAGCAGGGGCAAACGCCACAAAAGTTACATAATACACCTTTAAATGTTAGATTATTTCCCATAGATTCCTTGCACAGCAACACTAGGCTTTAGTTCTGTTCCTTTGGCTCTGAGCGATAACCTACTTTTTTAGCATTAACGTGTCCAAGACAAGCAGGGGCAAACGCTCCAAAAGAAAAAGTTATACAATTCACCTTTAAATGTCCTATATTACACAAAATGGACTCTTGTGATCTTTGAGTTATGTTAGAATGTTGTTACCTCATCAAAAATATACCTGGAGTTGTGTTTTACTTCATTCTACATCTCCAAAGCTCAAAATGCTGTTCCACTTTGTGATGTCATGCGGTAGTTTTCAGGTTAACAGCTAAATTTTACCTTTAGTTTAGTAGAGATTGGCAATTCCAGCGGTGAACTTATCCAAATGATTCAAGTGAAGATGTGTGGAGTTTAAAAACACAGTGGAGCACTTCCTGTATTACTGCATGACATGACAACGTGAAACAGAGTGTTTTCTGAGAGAACACTCAGAACTCAGCCGAAATATGCAGGATTTTTGTGTTAAACGTGTGTGAATGAAACAAAACACAACTCCAGGTCTGTTTATGACGAGGAAACATTATAACAACAGAAAATAGCATAATATGGGCCCTTTAAATGTTAGTTCTGTTCCTTTGAGGCTGTTATAACCTACTTTATTCAAACCTCGTCTGTATTTTTCATAGCAACATCTCCATGTTTGCCTTACCCAGAAGTTGTCGAAAATTGGCCGTGACAAAGTGTAAAACCTCTGCTCTAAATCGGGCTCAGTATAACCCAATGAGACACAACGCCGCCCCCGAGTAGAGCCAGCTAAAAACGCAGCCAGGCAAATGAGTTTCACAGCACATTACATAAGCCCCGACCGCCATGCATAATTCACCCTCAATCATCTTAGAGAATATTTCACAAACACGTGCCCAAAACAGACCAAAGCTAGACCGAATGTGACCAAAACATAAAAAATGTGAAGTGTGCGGTGCTGGGTTAATCCGTGCCAGTCCGAAGCACGTACAGGTTATGTATAAATACTTAACATATGCAGTATGGAGTATAATGAAGCTCCAATAGCAGGAGATGAAAAGAGGACGTGTCCCAGTTAGGCTCCATTCATTTGATGTTTGACGCCGCGTGAGGAGAAATGCACTGCGCTATAGAGTTACTGCATACGGTTAAAGGAACATGTTATGCTTTTGGCTTTTTAATCTTTTGGTATAATCTGTGTTGGTATCATGTTTTGAAATTTAAAGATACATACACTGTTCGATTTAACTTTAGCTTCTGGCACATTATGATTAGTGTTGTATAATTTTACATCTTTACATCTTAGAGTGACATATTTGCTCTTTGTGGTCTAATTCAGTCCTGATTTCAGAGAAGCTTTAATACTGGAATGCCACTTAATGACATCACAAGGTGGAACAGGGTGAGTTTAAGACTTGAGATTACTTAAACCTGCAGAATCAAACAAAATGAAACCATTGGAAATTGAAGAAAATAAATTAATAATGACCTTCAGGATGAGAGAAGGTTGTGAAAGGACTTTTAAAACAAACGTTCTGGTTGAATTAGAGACTTGAAATAAAGTAGAGATGGTCCAATATGGGTTTTTTTAACATATATTTTGTGGCCGATAATCTATATTTGCCGATACCGATGTTAAACTTTTAAAATCTGTAGGAAAAACCAAAGTTATATTAAAGTTTACCTTTCACTTTAGTAAAAATAACAACTACATACATTTATTTGGGAAATAAATTAATACTTTCACTCATGAGTCTGTTTAAAAAGTCAATGACAAAGGGCACATTGCGGAAAAAATTATCGGAATATCGTCAATTTTCCGATTTCACCTATATCTCCAATAACTGATAAACCAGATAACTTTTGATAATTAATTTTAGCTAAATAGTGAAATTGGGATTGAACCAACAGATTATATAAAGAGCAGACCCATATGAATTTATTTACACGTCACTAAACAGCTAGAATAACATGAAATCACTGACTACTACTGTCACAAGTGAAAAAAGATAATTTGAGCATGCATTTTCCAGGTCTGGCCACAGTCAAAATAAAAACCCAAATTTAATCCCACGTAATCCCATCGGCTCTGACTACCAGTTCGTAGGCACACTTTTCACACATATTGACGATGCCGTTACATAACACAGGCCGAGGTGGAAAAATCGTGAGGGTAGGAGCATGATAGCCGGCGCTTGTTTCGTTATTGGTGATGTAATCTATATGAATACAGGTTATCTCACTCAGCACCGTGTTCAAACCCATCCCAGCGACACTGTGTTTTAGGATAAGTAGTTCATTGCCAACTCAGCCGTCACAAAATTCCCATTCAAAATAAACAAAAGTATATCCAGACTTGACAAGCGCACCATGTCCTTAGCTGCTGTATACAAACAGTTTGAGCGGTTACCAACGGCCCGGAGCAACTATTACTTAACTTAACCAATTTGACCTATTGCGAAAGCCTGATCTCAGCACATTTATCCGGCCTCATCGCAGTACTTTTACAACACCTGTGTACCCATCTGTGCTGTTTATTACCAACTACGTCATTTTGTGTACTCCAGCCAAAAAACCCAACCAGGATAATTATAGCATCGCCTGCTAGCATGTAGTATTTTAAATGTACTATGGCAACTACAACAATCTACTAACCACTGTAACTACAATTTAATAACTACTGCTACTACAACTACAATCTACTAACTACTGCTACTACAACTACAATCTACTAACTACTGCTACTACAACTACAATCTACTAACTACTGCTACTACAACTACAATCTACTAACTACTGCTACTACAACTACAATCTACTAACTACTGCCACTACAACAACTACAGTCTACAACTACAATCTACTGCTACTACAACTACAGTCTACTACAACTACAGTCTACTACAACTACAATCTACTAACTACTACAACTACAATCTACTAACTACTGCTACTACAACTACAATCTACTACATCTACTACAACTACAATCTACTAACTTCTGCTACTACAATCTACCAACTACTGCTACTACAACTAGAATCTACTAACTACTGTTACTACAATCTACTAATTACTGCAACTACTACAACTACAGTCTCCTACTACTCCTACTACATGCTAAATATAACAGCTGCACAGTATCTACCAACTACTACAACCTACTAACCGTTATTACAATCTTCTTCTTCTCCTCTTCAATCTTCTTCTTCTAACTACAAACTACTAGAGCAATTTACTAACTACTACAGTCTACAGACTACAACTACAATCTACTAACTACTACAACTACAATCAATTAACTACTAGTATATACTAACTACAACAACTACACAATATCTACCAACTACTACAACCGACTACTATAATCTACTAACTACTACGACTACTACAACTACAACCTATTAACTACCTCAACTACTATGATCTACTAACTACTGCTACTACTACTGCTACTTCTACATACTAATTACAACAAATACACAGTATGTACCAACTACTACAACCTACTAACCACTATTACAATCTACTAACTACAAACAACTACAGCTATTTACTAACAACTACTCCTACTACTACTACATCATACTAACAGCTACTAATACATCTATTAATGACTACAGCAACCTACTAACTACTAAAATCTACAGACTATAACTACAATCTACTAACTACTACAATTTATTAACTACTACAACTGCTACAACTACATCCTACTACTACTACATCATATTAACTACTCCATCCTACTAACTACTAGTACATACTAAGTGCAACAGTTTCACTGTATCTACCAACTACTACAACCTACTAACTATTATTACAATCTATTAACTACGAACCATTACAAACTACTACAGCAATCTACTAACTACTACAACTACATCATATTAACTGCTACACCCACAGTACAACTACAAAATATTCACTACTGATCCACTTCACCCCGGCTCCTAAACCTCCTGGAGCGTGGCGCACGGGCTCATCACCACCTTTCCTGGGCTCTCTGACTGACTTTCCGCTGATGCGCCCCTCATCTCCACCTGCCGCTCCAGCAGCCCTGAGCGGAGGCTCCGCGGCCGCGTCCCCACGCATGTCGGGCCAGACTGCTCGCCGTGAGTCGGGTGTATGCGCCGCGTCCTCTCGGTGCACGCAGGGCTCGGCCGCATCCAGCGGGTGTGACCCAGGTGAAAGCTCTGCTCCGGCGGGTGTTTCCACGGCGCCACAGAGAGACCCAGCACAGGCTCCACCAGCGGCTCCAGCCTCAGCGCCGCGGCCAGGTCCCTCAGGTCCCTCCGTTCTGATACTGGGCTCCTCCTTGGTCAGACACGTGAGGGTGAAAAATGGCTACACGTCTTGTCACCCAGGTGCCCTCGTCCAGGACATCACAAACTCCGCCCCCAACATCCTACGTCAGCATCCCACGGTTAATACAGTTGTGATTCATGTTGGAACTAATGATCTCCGTTTGCAGCAGTCAGAAACACTTAAGGACCACTTCTTAACTCTCATCTCCACCATCCATAGTCTAAATAAAAAATGCATAATCTCCGGCCCACTCACCCCACCTCGCTTTGGAGACATCAAATTCAGCCGCTTAAGACAACTTCACATCTGGCTCAAATCCTTCTGCACCACCAACCATATCCCCTACATAGACAATTTCCTTCTGTTCTTCAAGAGACCCGGACTGTTCAAAAAGGACCTTCTTCATCCAAATCTCCATGGTTCATTTCTTCTTTCCCAGAACATACAGCTCACAATAGAATCTGCATGACGGTTTTCTTCAGAAACCCCATCACCATCGTCCACGCCATCAATAGAATCATCACACCATATCCCGGTAATTTTCAGCAGAGAGCGGCCTATTCACAAAAACTCTTACAATCGTACAGTTAACATCAATAATTTATCACAGCTCACCAAAATTAATTTATCAAAGATTCCTCCTACTCATCCTCCTTCAACAATAAACATGGCACTTTTAAATGTCCGCTCTCTGCTGAACAAAGCTTTTATTGTCAATGACTTAATTTTAGATCACAAACTTGACTGTCTCTTTTTAACAGAAACTTGGTTGGGTGGAGATGGACCGGTTGTTCTCAATGAGGCCTCCCCCTCTGATTTTAACTATGCCTTTTCAATTAGGGGTAGTAAAAGGGGAGGTGGCACTGCTTCTATATGTTCAAGTACTCTGGCCACCAAACCTATTTTATTTAATAATTTTAAGAGTTTCGAATACCACGCAGTTGTTTTTAATAACCCACAAATTTTAGCAGTAACAATTTACAGACCACCAAAAAAGTGCAGTATTTTTATCAATGAATTTTCGGAATTTTTATCAATTCTACATAATTCTTACAATATGATTATTTTAACCGGTGATTTTAATTTACATGTAGATATTTTAGACCCTGTTGCAAGGGAATTTTTAAATGTTCTTAATTACATGGATTTTACCCAGCATGTGACACAGCCAACTCACAACAGAGGACACACTCTGGACTTGGTCATCACTCATGGCCTGTCTGCGAGTGTGTCCTCTGTTGTTGACCTGGCTGTGTCAGATCATTTCTGTGTGTTTTTTAATATCACTGGTTTTATTCAGCGGGAGACCTCTGTGAGAACTGTGAGGAAGCGTCATCTTACCCCTGAAGTGGCTGCAAATTTTATTCAAATTTTAGAGAACACTCCTCCAATTGTTTTACCTGCCTCCTGTGATTTTATTGTTGATGATTTTAACAGCAAACTTCAATCCACTTTAGATACAGTTGCTCCTCTTAAATTAAGCAAGGCCCCCCCCAAACCTGCAGCACCATGGAAAACTGAATCAATAAAACAACTTAAACGAAACTGCAGAAGGGCAGAAAGAAAATGGAGGAAAAACAAAATCACAATTAACTTTCAAATGTACACCCAACATCTAAAAACATATAATAACGCCATCAGAAACAATAGAAACTCATATTTCTCCAAACTAATCACAAATAATAAAAACAACCCCAAAATTCTTTTCTCCACTATCGACCATCTCACTAACCCTGTTCTTAACAACTCCAAACTCCCTCCCACTGACTCCCTTTGTGAGCAGTTTGCAGACCACTTCATGGGAAAGATAAACAAAATCAGATGTGACATTTTATCTAACCAAACCACTGTTTTTAACACATCTGATTGTTTGTCTTTACCAGAGGAAACACTGGACAGCTTTGTCCTGGTTAATGCTGAGAGGCTTGATGAAGTTTTCTCCTCAGTGAGACCCACCACATGTCTTGTTGACCCCATTCCAACACGGTTCTTCAAGTCATTTTATGAATCTTTTAGAGACGAGCTTTTAAACATGATGAACTACTCTCTTCAGACAGGGGTCTTTCCCACTGCCTTTAAAGCTGCAGTGGTGAGGCCCCTGCTGAAGAAGAGCAATTTAGATTTTAATGATTTTAACAATTACAGACCAGTGTCTAACTTACCATTTTTAAGCAAAATTTTAGAAAAACTTGTTTTTACCCAGCTTAATTATTTTTTAAACACACAGAACATTCTTGAAGAATGTCAGTCTGGTTTTAGAGTAAACCACAGTACAGAGACAGCCTTGACAAAGATTTTAAATGATTTTAGACTAAATTATGATTCTAAACAGGTGACAGTGTTGGTTCTACTGGATCTAAGCGCTGCCTTTGATACAGTAGACCACACTATTCTTTTAAACAGACTCAGACACCTGGTCGGCCTCTCTGGTACTGTACACAAATGGTTTACTTCCTACCTCACAGACAGAACATTTATGGTAAGCTTAGACACCTACTCCTCTCAGGTTCATAAAATCACATGTGGTGTGCCCCAGGGTTCCATTTTAGGTCCTATACTTTTTAACCTGTACATGCTCCCTCTTGGTGATGTCATCAGGAGACATGGAATCAGCTTCCACAGCTATGCAGATGATACACAGCTTTACATCTCCATGTCTCCTGATGACACCAGCCCAGTGGATGCTCTTTTTAACTGTATTTTAGACATCAAATCCTGGATGGCAGAAAACTTCCTCCAGCTTAACCAGGACAAAACTGAGGTTTTAATCATCGGTCCTGAGGCCCAGAGAGAGAAACTTTTACCCAAATTACAGTCACAGTCTTTTAATCCATCATCACAAGTAAGAAACCTGGGCGTTATTTTTGACTCTGAGCTGACTTTTATTCCACACATTAAAAACATCACAAAAATTGGTTTTTACCATTTGAAAAACATAGCCAGAGTCCGTCCCATTCTCTCTCGGGCCAACACAGAGACGCTGATGCATGCTTTTATCACCAGTCGTATAGACTACTGTAATGCCCTGCTCTCTGGTCTTCCCAAAAAGGCGATTTCAGGTCTACAATTATTACAAAATTCAGCAGCACGTGTCCTGACTAAGACCAGGGGGCGGGACCACATTACACCGGTATTAGAATCCCTGCATTGGCTCCCTGTGTGTTTCAGGATCGATTTTAAAGTTCTTTTACTGGTTTTTAAATGTCTTAATGGTCTTGGGCCTTCTTATCTTACAGAACTGCTTTTATCCTATGAACCCTCGCGGCCCCTGCGCTCCTCCGGCAGCAGGCTCCTAGTCATTCCCAAAGTCAGGACACACACGCATGGAGAGGCCTCTTTCCAGTTTTATGGCCCCCGTCTATGGAACAGTCTGCCGGAGGACCTCAGGGCCGCAGAGAACATTCAGGTTTTTAAAAGCAGGCTCAAGACCCATCTTTTTAGCATAGCTTTTGATTAGTATTTATCATTTTAGTTTACTTCTCTATTTATTTAGTCTTATTTAGGCTGGCTAGTGTGTTTATGTTTTACTTATGTTTTATTTACTTGTTTAGTTTTGACTTATTTTATTATTTATTGATTATTTTATTATTTATTGGTTATTTATTTTATTATTTATTGACTTATTTATTAGTTTTGACTTATTTTATTATTTTTAATCATTTTAGATTTGCCAGTGTTTCCTCTGAGGAGCCCTCTGCACCGGGAGCTGTGGTTGGCTGTGGCTGCTGGGCCCTGGTTCGTGGGCCCTGGAGGTTTGGTCTTGCCTCATCTCTTCTCTGGGCCCTGGGCTGGTGTCCTGTGGCTGTGGGTGACCCTGTTCCTGGTGCAGATGGTTCCTCTGGTGGCGCTCTCTCATCTGGTTCATCTTTATCCAGCCTGTTCCACTTAAACATATTTTAAATGAAACTGAGGTATTTTAACATGTGTTGAGGTGGGGGGTGGGAGTGTGTGTTGGGGTGGGGGGTTGTTTGGTTATGATTATTGATGTGTTGGGGTTGGGTTGTTGGGCTGTCGGGTGGCTGGGTGGGTTTGGTGGGTGGGACTGATTTTAATGCTTTGTAAAGCACTTTGTGTTACTTTTTTTTGTATGAAAAGTGCTATATAAATAAAGTTTGATTTGATTTGATTTGACTACTACTACTGCTACATACTAACTTCAACTACAACACAGTATCTACCAACTGTTAATAACACAACCTACTAGCGACTACTACAATCCAGTAACTACTACTACATTCTACTAACTAACTACTATTGTAGTATTACTACAATCTACAAACTACTACAGCCATATATATTAACTACTAGAGCAACATAGTAACTACTAGTACAAAATACGAACTACTACTACAATCTATTAACTACTATTACTATAATCTCCTAACTACTACTATTACTACACTCTCGTAACTGCTCCTCCTACTACACTCTAATAAATACTACTTCTACTTCAACTAGTACTACTATTACTACTGCTAATACTACTACATGTGAAGTAGCAGTCTTTAAAAAGCCTTTATAAAACATCTGCTGACACATCAGTCCTGAGCCGTAACAAACTTGATGAGAACATGTAATTTGTGACTTGGGGCGAATTGGACGCTGTGTAATACTCACAGTCTGAACAAAGCCCTGTCATCAGAACTGCACAAAACACTCTGTTTACACGCCGCATGTAAAATACAAACTTGTGGTGTTTCAAAAGGCTAGGAATAGATATGCTGGGCCAGGCGCTTTCTTATCTCTGAAAGAAGTGTGCGCTAGCTGGATAGAATGACACTCCTCTTCTTCCCTCCTCCTCCTCCCCCCTCCTCCTCCTCCGCTCTTTCCTTTGAGGCCGACTGTCCAAAAAGCCTGGGACAGCTTCGGCACGGCTGAAATTTCAAATCAATAGCCCACGGTGTGTAATGAGCTGATTAGGAGAGCGCGCAGATTAGAGAACTCAAGTTACAAACCTGCAAAAAAAAAAACTGCTAAAGATGTGAAAAGTCCGAGATGGAGGCAGGTTTAGTTCTACAGAGGAATATCTGGATGCAAAGGTGATAGCTTATATGCATCTGAAACTAGAAACTCAGCAGAGCAAGAACGGTACACATACACATAAGACACATAGACTAGTATACACCCATGGACCACTATGAACCTACTGGACGACTGAGGGATTACACAGATATAAGAGCAAACAAGAATACAAAAGAAAGCACAATTTAATGTTGAAAATCACACTCTATTGTCTCAAAAACGAGAAAGGACAAAAGATGGAGACACAGCTCATGTCAATCACCGTGGCTGGATGTGACGTGAAGGGCATCTGGTGTAAAATAACTCCCTGGTTTGATGTGGCTAACCTATTTCAACAAAGAAATGAGTAAAAGATATCAGGACAATTTGATTTTTTGCTACTGATCTTTGTTTTTTGTAGTAATTCCACTAAATTATGAAAAGAAATAATGAGCCTTTCTATATCATCAACGCAGACAAACTACAATTTTGGTATTTCAATTATTACAAACTACGTAAGCAGTACTGTATACATGTTGTCATTCCCATGCAAGAATTTCATTACAATTTTAAAACTCTCATCCTTGTCTAAATCTTAAAATTCACAATTCATTTCTAAATTAAAACGGCCATTTTAGCTGCTCTATCGTTTAATGAAACTTGGCACAGATCCTAGCTAAAGACACTGATACCTTTAGCATAAATACTATGTAATTTTAAAACAAACCCTCATCTAAATATTCCAACTTACTTTGATGATGATGATGTCTCAAGCAGACGGTGCCACACTGTACACCACCTCGTCACCTTTTTAAACATCTGACTATGAATCACTAAGTTAAAACCAACACACTGCAGCTCCCTTTATGATACAACTGTCTATGTGCCAATAAACATGCCTTAATGGGCTTTTCATGAGCGTGTTACATTCTAAACTAATTTCCTCACTACTGTTTAACATATGAATTGGTTACTCTAGCAACTTTTGTCTGGCCCTCTCCATTCGCACTGCACCTTGGTGTGGAGGCATTTCCGATGTCAACAACTCCGAAGTGGCTTCCTGCAGGCTTAAGAGCTCATTCAAAGTTTCCCTCCACAACTTAAGGACACTGCTGAGGAGACTGGTACTCACCCTCACGAGAGCCCTGCATCTCTGCTTGCGGTTTGTATCCTTTGTAATGAAAACAATTCCGAGCGTGTTGTGCTGTACGTGTTCCGAGTTAGATGTGTTCCTTGTCTCCTGGATGCTTCATATCCCACAGTGCGCTAGTTCCACTTGTGCTGTGCAGTGCTGCCTGCTCCTCTGGCTCGGCTCCACTGTTCCCTCTCCTGACTCTCCTTTCCCTCTGTCTCCGTAAGCCCCGCCCCCAGCACCTCCCCCTCCCGCACTGTGTCGGCTTTCCCTCTCTTTTAACACGTTCAGCACAGATACATGAAAGGAGAATGTGTAGCATAGGTCAACTTTACAAACCTGATCAGACTGGAGGATTACTGCAGATCACACATCTGGAGTTGATGTAGTACTATATGTAAAGTGACTGATATCATACAAGGGCTGAACTACAGAAGCTGTTTTATGTTTTATGAAGGCTGCCAGCTACATACATTTGATCACTTCTCTCTTGGAGTAGATAAGATTGTCTGAATCCTCAAAAGAAAGGCACTGTGCTCAGTTCAATGAATCTGTTGACAGGTCTGATAAAGGTTTATCTTTAGGACAAGTTCTCCAATAAAACGCTGCAAAACTGATATCAGTAATGAAAAACAAAACCTCATTCAAACCTCTATTCATGGGGTTGAGGCAAATGATGCCTTCCTGATTTGGAGGATATTGTGTGGACCTTTCGCCATTCAAAAGATATAATATTTAGATTATAATAGTGTTATTGCTATAACAACAGAGGACCGTTGCCATGCCAAATCCTTATGCCGGAAACCCACGAAAACTAAGATGTGGGAGTTTATTTAATGTTGCATCAACAGACATGCAGTTAACTCGTCTAAATACAGTCCAACTCCACTCTGCGCACACACACACACACACACACACACTGTAGCAGTCTTCATGTGCTCAGCTCTTACACAATCGCCACCTTTAGCTTTCATGTCTATCCAAGTCCCCCTCATCCTCCACAATACACTGCACCATTATCCAGGGACACGGGCCACATCACAGGCTGCAACGGGAAACCAGAGAGGGGGAGAAAGATGGAGGGAGAGACATGGATGGAGGGAGAGGGATAGAAGGAGAGAGAGAAATGCAGAGGGAGGGGGGAGAGAGATGGAGTAGGGGGAGGGTCAATTAACCCAGATGGGCTAAATTACATAAGCGCTTCATCAGTACTGTCCCTGTGCTGCTGTGGAGAGCTGTGCAAAGCTGTGAGTCAACACAAAGGAGAAGTGTCTGTCTGAAGGTGACTCCTGATAATTCACCCCAATCGTCCATTCACATGCACATTATCACAATATTACCACGGCCTTACAGACAACTTACAGAGCATATGACAGGTTACAACACTCATTTCACTAACGCACTCAGACAAAAGGTAACTGTTTAAATGCTACAGGAGACAGACAAGAGGGTTGAGTAATGCAGAGAGAGGAGCCGTTTGTGGGGGTATCCTCGTACTCATAAGGCAAATATATGTGTCATGGTTACATAACATAAGCGTGTGTGTTTATTATGCTCTAGTAATATGAGAAAAGAACATCATGTACAAAAGAGATGGTCTGCTATGGATTTGGTTTTTTAGCCGATGCAATATCAGACACTCACCATGATGTTTTGGCTGATATCTGTTATTTGCTGCTGTTGATATCAGAGCCCAAAAGTTTAAGTAAAGTTCATCAGCTAAATACTGTATTGTGGGGGAAATGTATTGTAAATGTGCACGCAATTATTATGTAAACATGCAGCCACCTTTGTGATAACTGATCTTTTATGAATGAAAAAAATTAAATCACCCACATCAACTGTCTGGCAGATGGCAGGCGCGCTGGCAGATTATACTGTCCATCCCTAATGCGCAAAAAATGTCAAAATGTATTAAAGGCCCTCTGCTTGATTTTTTCCCATGTATTTGAGCAAAATGTGTCTGTGTACAGATATGTTGTATAAGCAGCTCTTGAGGTCATAATAAGTCTGAATCTAATTATAAAGCGTTTTATTTTTAGCATGCTAGTTGCTGTTTGGTTTACAATCACAGTAAAAGCATTTATAAACTCAGAAGGACGCATAAGGTGAGTGAGAGATAACTTCAGACCACTGCAAACTAGAGACAGATCAGATCAATATATGGACATTAGCGAATTGCAATCAGCCGCTACAAGCCAATATTTTGTTTTGGTCAGTCTGCTGCCTAAAAAAATGCACACAAACTTTTATATTAACACTTTAATATGGAGAGACAGCTGCACAAAACACGACCACACAGCTCTCTTATAGGTTCTTTGTAAAAAAAAAAAAAAAAAAAAGGGCTGTGGGTGCATTTATAAGCCACAGTTTTCCGGGTTTTTAATATGATAAAAATCAGGTACTGCGCCTTTAAGAGTTACCAACCCTTAGCATACTATATTACCCATTTGTGGAATAATAATGAGACTTTAGTTTACATCAAAACTATGCATCATATTCAAAAGAACAGCTAAGTTCTATCTTTAGTCATTATTGTGTCCTCAACTTCCCACAAACTAAGCCATTACCTCATGTCTCCCAGATGGTGTCTGCATTAGTCATCTCATCATCTCCCCTGATACTGAGGTGGACTAAAAGACAACTGCGCTCGCTGTGAGTCACTGAAAGAGGTAACGTCAAATATGCGTGGTCACTTTTCATAACTTTGGGAGTACGTAAAATTCAATTCTGTCAACTGGACAAAAGTTTTCCAAGTCATCCAAGAGGCTTCTTCAGTTCTGGTCAGATCACTGGTTATATCCATCTGAATGGAGGAGATAACTACACTGAAACTAACACGCCTGTTTGTGTGTGTGTGTGTATATATATATATATAAGTTTTAATAAGGCAGAGACGGAGCGTGGTGACCCGGACTCGTCTTCACCCAGAGTGTTCCTTAGCCCGACCATGATCCTGCAATCAGATTTGTTTATTTCAGTGATGCGCACATTAATTCTCCCCTAATCTGTGATATTTTTTAGTCCCTTGGGACATGTTTTCATTTTTTTTTCCTCATAAGAAGCCATATTTGTTTTGATACAGATGGACCATGAGCGTCCCTGATTGGTTACCGTCATATCTAAATATTAAAAGTATTGTATAATGTGTATTCTGGATCCAAGGCAAATGTTAACGTGAGTGATGGGTACAGAGGGTAAAGAAGTCGACACTGGAGCCAAAACATTTTTGAAAAACACCTCATTTATATTTTTCTGACAAGCATTGTGATCATGATTTGAAATACAGATTTTCTACATAAAACATATACTTCGGTCGTACAGTTACAGAAATGATTGAAGCCTTACTGTGATTATTCAAACAGTAAACCATACACTGCACAAACCCAACTGTTGTGACTGAAATAATCCTCACTATCCCATTGACCGGTCAATGGTCATAATGTTCTGCCTGATCCGTGTATAGAGTCAGATTATAAAAGTCAGATTATTAACCCTTCAGTGCTGCCAGCCTCACTCAGCTGATGTGAGGCCCCCGTGGGTTTAGGGAAAAGTGGCTGCAGTGGTGCTGGGAGCTGTACTTTAGTTTGGGTAATGGGTCCGGTCTCAGGTTGAACAGCAGAAGGCTTTTGACTCATGTCCTTAAGAGAGTGAGTCAGCAGCAGCTTCACTCAGCCTCCACAGGTAATAACCCTGACACTCATATACCACATGCACCGAGGTCATGTGAGCGGCAACACAGCACGCGAGGGAGAACTGAAGAGGAGCTTTCACAGCCATACGTCATAAGGAAAAAAGTCTCTACAGCTGTATTAACCTCCAATTTTTCATTATTTTAGCCCTCTCGGAGCGATATTACAGAGCGATAATACGTTATACAAAAAAAAAAAAAAAAACTTTGACTTTTTCTTTGACAATTTCTGTTATCACCTACCCCCTATCCCCACCCTCTCCTCTGTTACTTGTGATTATTGAAAAGATTCAGACTCTGGGTCAGACATGGCCAAAACTATGTCACTGAAAATCTGCTGCCTTTATAACTAAAATACTCCCAAAAAAGCACAATACGGCTTTTTAAATAAATGAGATTGACTATTGAAGAATATCCTTGCTTTGAAGTAATACATTTTCCATGCAGAATTTAATCCAGAATAAATACAGAAATCTTGAACAGGTAATAACAATGTCTCTTACACTACCAGCAGGTGACTCAGCAGCAAGTAGCATTTAACTAAAAAAGGATGTCAATAAGATTTACATAGGTGCAGGTCAGAGGTTCACATAAGAGTTATAGAGCCCTCAGCAAATGATCATTCTGACCACATAACTACAGAGGCCCAGAAAGGACAAACAAACAGTGGCTCTTTCACACTTCACATTTTGAAAAGGTCAAGTGAACAGTGAGTCAGGGGCTATTCAGACACTAACAATGCACCAGGCCTTCACACAGAACTGAATTATACTGAAACAAAGGGGGAGGATGACCACTGGGATGACTTGGCAAGACACAAATACAAGGAAGTGAGGATTACAAGGGAAAATGACCAACTTTTTGAAAAAAATGTACTTTCAGACACAAACTTCAGCAATGTAAGCAACAGTACTTTTACTTTGGTAAAAGCTTTGGTAGAAAAAGCTTTATGTTGTCACCAACTAGTTTATTTTAAATGGTTTATTTTAAATGGTTTGCATTGGTCCAAAGTTATGCCTCACTTACCTTATACACTCTGAACATCCTTAGTTTAACCATGATGGTAAAGCTGACAACAACTAGCATGCTAATGCACACCTCCTGATTATCAGGCAATAAAATGTTCTCTAATTAGATGCACAAAGCATGCTACAATCTTATTTAGACCTCAAGAGCTGCTTATACAGTATATCTGTATTCGGACAAGAGACATTTTGCACAAATACATGGGAAAAAATTGGGCATAGGGATAAAATGATTTGTACATTTGGGACTGGGTTCATTTCAGAATCTGAGCCTTATTTAAATTGGGTATTACACTTCTATAACACATACCATATTTAGATCACCATGTTACCTTTTATTGTTTAGAAAATGCTATATTCATGGAAAAAATGATGCTGAGTCCCCCCCTTTATTTGCTCCCTGCAGTCACTGAAGTCACTCCCCCTTCAGAGCACTATCACATTACAATGAGCATGCATCCCACTAATGATAAAAATGCTCATCGCATCAGGTTTGTCAAGTTGTTGTATACAGTTCTGTATCATGCTTTTGTATATTTATGGAGAATTGTCATATAGTCTCATTGGCGGAACACTGCACAGAATCGTAGAGCTAAACCTGAGGAGGGTTCAAATAGGGCCCAGGAGAGATCGCTGAATTAGCAAAACATGCATGGATGACATCTAAAACCTCTTCTGACAAGTTTTGATGAGGGTCATCAAGGATCACCTTTACTTCTCTCAAGACTTCAAAACATATCCCATATAAACATAATCTAACCCAAACATAAAACATGGTCTGGTACTAAAACAAGTTGTACACTACAATTTAATTACATTCTCTACTGCTTTGAAAGTTGTTATGAATGTCAAAACTACACTCACCCACACTCTGGCACCTACCCAACAATGCAGAAATACAGTTTTGTGAAACGTGACCTTGTATTGTGGCAGCGGAGCTTTGTGCTACAGAGAGGGGGACAGCTGGTCCGAGAGCAGGGACCAGAGGAGGGACGGACACAGGGTAATGGACACTGTGGACACTATGGACAGGAAGACAGCTGCTCCTCTTATTATTATCACAGCACACATCCTACTTTTTCAGTCATGAGAGGACTTAAGATGACGCAAACAATGTCAAACTTTACTTACAAGTTTAGTAATGACCATGTTTGTCCCAGTTACACTACACAAAAATCCCCCAATAAAGTCCCAGAAATCACTAGGGACCAATATATATTCTACTTAGGGCTACAAGATTAATCACAATCAAATCCAAATCGCAGTTTGAATAGACACGATGAGCAAATCACAAAGACTGCAACTTTTGAAGTACCACAAACAGTAAAGTATCCTGTCTTATTCTGTGTACAACTGCTAACACTGTAGTTTAGATCTGTACAAACATGATCTGAAATATATGTGATACTTGTCTTAGTTAGTTCATGTTTAAAATGAGAACTTTGAACAGAATCCCATTATTAAAACACACATCGCAAATCTGATCGTGATAGCAACATGTCAGAAAAATCATTATCAATCAGTATTGAGATACACTGCAGAAAATAATAAGAGGAAGGAGTAGTAAAAAAAACCAAAAATCCATTACGCGCAAGGAACGACTTCAGCAGTTCATATTTCAGCGTTCCGTCAGATGTTAATGCTCCAAAAGTATTAAAATGTAAAAAGTAATTTGTCAGAAAAGCTGTAATTCCAAAACGGTACACCCATAATTTCTACTTGGACTAGATATGACAGTACAAATGAAACATATCACAAGGATTTGCAGCTTTGAGCAAGAATCACCAAAGAAAATGTCATCCCACAATTATTTCAGGCTTGTTGGACATCGTGAGGAAAAAAATATGCATAAATGTGCAGATTTTTACTTCTATTTTGGTTGTCTGTTTTACCATGTTAGCCATGGTGGAAGAAGTACTTTATTCTATACAGATACCAGAGCAAAAACAAAAACTCAAGTAAAAGTATTACATGAAAAAAATCTACTTAAGAGTCTTAGTGTGCCTGTTTAAAAATGTACGTAAAGAGTAGCAAGTAAAAAACATGTAGTAATTTTGATAAAGATTTGTTTTTTTCTAGCCATTTTTTTATTTGTATATTTTTGTTTGCTAAAGTTATGAACGTGTTAAAAATAAACCCTCAGCCTTTTCAGCAGGTCTCAGACAATAATAAAAAATACTTCTACTTTTAAGTCCAGTTCAAAATTGTAGCGGAATACAAAGTACAGATACTGCTCTCAAATGTAGTCAAGTAAAAAGTATCCACTGTAAAATGTATTTACGTAAAGTACACATACCTCAATTTTGTATTTCAGAACAGTACTTTACTACTTTTACTTCATTACAATGCACCACTGCATGTTAGTCTCTCAAGCATTTTAACAAAGACCAGTTTTTTATTGCGTTTTCTGAAAGTCAATCCCGCCTTCTCATCTTCTTAAGGATCGAAACACACTGTAAATTAGATTGCGTCCAAAATAAGCAGACAAGCACACCTGCTGTTACCCAATCCACGCACGCCATCGACTCCCGACCTCTGACCTCCATGTCCCGCCCCCCTTTGCTCACACACTCCGACTGTCATCCATCTCCTAAAAGCACCCCCCCGAGCTGACACTTCAAAGACCCATCCCGCGAACTAGATCTCCCCAAACGTGACTAGCCTGTCCCCATGTCCCCCCATTAGAAAGACAACACGAGGGACACGAGAGAACAAGGTCAATACTGTCTAAAATGGGGTAAGTTCATTTGGGATGGGGTTTTGTTTACCTCAGAGTATTGGGGCCCCCCCTGGAGGTCTGGAGGAGGGCGGAGGGAGGAGCACGTTCATCCCAGGACTGTCACTCCAAAATTGGGGTAGTAAGTCTGTCCTCTTGTCCTTGGTCTGGAAGAAAAAGGGTGTGTAGTTTAGCTTTGTAGAAATAAGTGTTGTCATGATACTAACATTTTAAACTGAATTTTGACACAAAGGCATAGACACGATACTCAATATCAACACCTGCTAAAATGAGCATCTAGTTTCCATACAAGTTTTAGTATCGATTATTATCTGATTTTCGATACTTTCAAAAACCTTAATGGAAATATTAAAACAGACACAAACTTTATTATCTTTTACATGATGGTTTTACGACTTAAGTGGGAAAATGTTTTGTGAAGTTGACATATTTCAAAAAGGAGAAAATGAAAAGAAGCAGCAGTGAGACAAAGAGCAAATCATTTTTATCATTCCATAAACAGCTACACAATGCATTTTGGGTCAACAAATCTGTTAATGTTTATGACAGTGAAGCACCACACTGCCCCCCCATGGTGACCCTAAACATGTAAACAACCTCACACTCAGGTGACAGAGGCACTGGAATGTCGAGACACACATTTACAACATGTGAAAAACAAGGACAGTGGAAATGTTTACTGACGACAAAGGCCCGGCTGTTTAAGACTCTGTACTGAAGGCTCTGTACAGTGTTTGTGTAGAATTTATGTCATACTTAAACAGTTCATAACTGAAGATTTATGTTTTGCCACAAATCATGATTTATTCATTGACAGATCATTTATTTATTTTATAATGAAACATTTTAAAAAATAAGAAAATCATGAACAGTGTCAGTAGATACATTTCTTCCTCCAAAGTTTCCATTTGGTCCAAACCACATGCTTGTACTGAGGATTGGCTGTGGACCCCTGATTAAAGGTGTAATAAGTAACTTTCTGGAGGTGACATGTCACCTGCATAATTCCATGGAAATAGAAAGTTTAAAACAGATTTCAGAACATTCTCCATGGGCAACCATACTGTGGAATATAGTAGCCAAAAGAATATTTCCATGGAAACAAGGAGGCCTTCTGTCAGGTCAAATAAGAGTCAGGTTTGTGGAGATGCAAGCCCATCAGAGTAATGTTTTTCAAAGCAAAATGGAAAAAAACAAAACATGTTTTTAATTTAGCTTTTTTTCCCCTAAAACTTGCATACTGTGGCTTTAAAAAAGTTGATCACTGGCTATAAGAAATAGTCATGTCCCTCTCTCTCCCTTTCAGCCTTTTCTCTCTCATCTCTCTCTCTTCATCATCAATAGACTTTAAAGCAGCTCTGCTCGTACAAGTCTCTCCATGGACCAGCACCAAAGAACATCTCCCACATGTTAGAGCCACATGAACCATCTCACACTCTGGGCACCAGCAGGACGCCAGTCCCTGAAGTCCTCAGAGTCAGGACTAAACATGAGGAATCAGTGTTTCAGTTTTCTGCAGCTAAAACCTGCAACAGTCTCCCTGAAGATGTGAGACAGGCCTCGACTTTGACAATGTTTAAATCCAGGCTCAAAACGGTTCTGTTTATCTGTGCATAAGATTGAAAGGTTTTAATTCTACACTCTTCTCTTTTAATGTTCATTTTATGATGATTATTTCTGTTTTGATTTGTTTGTATTGTGATTTTACTGTCTTTATTATTCTGTAAAGCACTTTGAATGACTTTGTGTATGAATTGTGCTGTACAAATAAACCTGCCTTGCTTCATCCCTCTCTCCTCATCCCTCTCTCAGCCTTTTCTCTCTTCATCCATCTCTCTGCCTTTCAGTGTTTTCTCTCTCATCTCAACTCCTTCACTCTTCACCTCCTCTATATACCACCCCACAGTATCTGATGATGTAATGCTGGGGCTTGTTACTCTGGTGATAGGTGATACCACACTTATCGACCGGGGCCCAGTGTCCCAGAGCAGGGGTCAAGGCGGGCCAAGTGCTGCTTTCAGGTGAACGGGAACACATGCTGACAGGGCAGTTCCATCGGCAGATAATGTTACTCAATAGGGTTCAGCGATTTGGGAAAAATATCTGATTGCATTTTTTCTGACAAGCACTGCGATCAGATTTACGTTTTGATAAAAGTATTCTGTTCAAAGTTCATATTTTAGTCTGAGCTGACATTGAAGTAATACAAGAATCACGTTTCAGGACATGTTTGCACAGATCTAAACAACAGGGTTAGCCATTTTTAGCCTTTGTGATTTGCTAATTGCGCCTATTCAAACTGCGATTTCCATTTGATTGCGCTTAATCTTGCAGCCGTATTACTCAATGAATGAGATCACGGGGTCCTACTGTTCTAACGCATGATATGGAGGAGCTGATTCACGTGTTAAATCAGGTCAACACCTAAACACATAAAAAACATCACATGACAGTCACATGAGAGAAAAACTGGAGCATCGCCAAGTAAAGAGCAGCGTTTTCATGAGGGACCTATTTTAAGGCTGCACGAGACAAACTAGACAGACCATTTATGTTGACGGGGAAAAGCATGCTAGCATAAATATAGATCTCTTAGCCATGTGAAGAGCGTGGTCACATTTTGGGCAGTTATCTCTTTGCACTGGACTTTTAAAATAAAGCTTTATGTGGTAGCACTAAATATCGGCTTATGCTGGAGATGTAAGGCCCATACGCTAAAAACTGCTAATATCGGCTGGATATATTGATCAGCTGGTCTCTCTGTACTTTTGACCATGTTATAGTTGTTTTCAGAGTGATTCATGCATATTTGAGTAATCTTTACACTCCTG
Organism: Periophthalmus magnuspinnatus; assembly: GCF_009829125.3. NCBI lineage: Eukaryota > Metazoa > Chordata > Actinopteri > Gobiiformes > Gobiidae > Periophthalmus > Periophthalmus magnuspinnatus. The sequence continues at coordinate 6,615,851 of NC_047140.1, read as the reverse complement.
TATTCAAGATGTCATTGCTCCAAACACCGTTTTCACCGCCCCCGGTACAGGCCCACTGCTCTGTACTCATTTCGTTCTCCAATTTTATTTTGTTAATCACGGCTATCCATCCAAGACACCGACAGCAGGGCCAACATCAGCTCCCACGGGGCACTGCAGGTTTCTAAAGTGGACGTCAACGGAAATAATGAAACATAACGAGTGTCAAAGATTGTAATTATATGGCCAACACAACCACTCTATGTCTTCTTTAAAAACAAATACACACAGCTGTCAATGTGAATATCTTTAACTCGAACAAAAGACTTGTCATTTAACTAAAAAAACATCTCCAAAGTCTTCCATTTGCTCCAAACTACATGCTTTTACCGTAGACACTCTCCATTAAAAACACTCCATCACTGTCTGTTAGAACCGACTGAATCTCCATCTCCTAAAAAGTGTTTAATTGCACAGTTCTACAGGAGGGGGTCTGCAGTGGAGCTGACATGTCACCCTTTGCAGTGGCTTTATGAGGACCCATGGGTGCAGATTAGACAGAGATTATTAATCCCCTATCTGCAGCATATGTTGTCGCCGCGGGGAGCATCTTTAATGTGAGCGGAGTGGCACTGTGGAGCTGGATCACGACTTTAGCTGGAGGGGAGACAAAGCCAGGGTGTCTTGAGTTCACGGTTTAGATCAAAGTAGTTTCGTAGTGGCCTTTTTAAACCAATCAGAGACTAGTTTAAATATTTCAAAAGCCTTAAAACATCCCAGGCACTCAGACTACATTAAAAGCTCAAAACTAGGGCTGATGATCACGGTTTCTTTTGCTCGCGCTGATCCTTCATAATATTAAGTTTGAGTCTATTTTGTTCTATAAAAATCTAATGAAAATGGATTAAAATATTACTCTGCTGACGATTGTAATCATGTAAATTTAAAACAAAATGTCTTTAAGTCTAAACTCTGCTCCAAACCACATGCTTTTACTGAGGATTGGCTGTAGACGTCTCCAATTACGACTTTATATTTGTGTGACTTTTTTGATTTTGGCAATTTTGGGATGGGCACCATAAGAGAAGGTAAGGTCACTCCTAAGAAGGTCACATTAAGAAGTACTCAATTTTGTTACCTTAGTAAAAGCACAGACATCAGAGGAAAAAAAAAAATCTACTTATGTAAAAGTACTAAAATATCCGTTTAAAAATGTACTTAATGAGTAAAAAGTCAATGTATTTTGCGCAGATATAAAGCCTCAAATGTAGTGATTTTGATACAGATTTGTGCTGAATTTTGTTCAACAGAAACAACTGAATTCATATTTTTTTTCTAGCTGTTTTTATTTGCGTATTTTTGTTCACTCAAAGTACGAACTTAATAAAAAAATAAACCCTCAGCAGGTGTCAAACAATATGTAATAGAGTAGAAAGTACAGATAATGCTCTCAAATGGAGTAAAAGTATCCACTGTAAAATTTACTTAAGTACAGATACCTAAAATGTAAACTTGCAAATGAAACTAAGGTTTATTTGAATTGCATTGTCCATGTTTTTGCATTTTTTCCAACACAACTTTGATCAAATTAACTAGATTATAAAAATACTTTAACTGTTTCCCAATAGTGAAAAGAGCTGAAAGATTAATCACAGTTGAATTGAAATCTCAATTTGAATGAACGCAATAAGCGAATGGCAAGGGCTGCAACTTCTGAAGCACCATCATTTCCTCCACAAACAACAAAATCTCTTCATCTTCTCTCCGTCTCATCTCTTATTCTGCATAAACACTGCACAAACATGTTCTGAAATACATAGTTTGTCAATTCACATCTCAGTCTTTTTGCCAATTGTTCTGGACGTGTTTACAATGTGAACTTTGGCGATTTATGGTTTAAAAATATGATTCTGTTCAATCTAATCACAATCACAGTATTTTTTCATAAAGCCCATAGCCAAGTGAAATTTCTCTGTAACGTAACACCAGCCCTCACACTACACAATATCAGGTCAGAGATACAAGATCAGAGGGTAATCTGGTAATCCACTGATTTAAACAAGCAGGCCTGAGTGGATTTGTGCACTGTGGTCCATCTCTGGCCCTGTAGATGAGACCGATGTGCTCAAATATACAGAGCTATTGACTAGAGCACAGTAGATCACAATCCAATACCTCACTGTGTGCCCACAACACCTAAGCCGCATCAACGCAAAGCTGCTATGCTGCAGAATGCTTAAAGGGCTCTTTTTACGCTATTTTCTGATCTTCCTCAACACACACATACATAGAGTTGTGTTTTGTTTCATTCACACATATTTAGGCAGAGCTCTCTCTCCGTTCCACCTTGTGATGTCATGTGGTAATACAGGAAGTGCTCCACTGTGTTTTTAAACTTCAAACACCTTCTCCAATACTTTAAAGATACCTGTTAACTTGAAAACTAAAACCACATGACCGTACAAGTTGGTGAGTTTGAGCTTTGTAGATGTAGACAGACTAATAAGTACTAGGATTACTCAAACATGTGTAAATGAAACAAAACACAACTCCAGGTGTGTTTTTTATGAGGTAATAGAGTTTTAACATGGCTCAAACCTCAAAAGGGTAAATTATGTGTAATATAGGACCTTTAAAGAAGCATTTTTGATGTCACAGTCCTAATCCTGTACCTGTATCCTGTACTTTGCCTTCGTATTTCCAGTACTACAACTCTTTTAAATCAAAAGAGGTGCAAATAAACTTGCTATACTTAGGGGGAGTTAAAATTTGTCTAAAAAGAAAAGCTGCAACAAAGGTAACAAACACCTAAATATACCGCATAACTCAAATGTGCACAATTTTTGGTTAAGTAAATAAATAAAACAGTCTACCACAGCAGCAGAACCACAAACCTCCTCAGCCTGTCTACCTCTTCTTCACCACCCATGTCTAAGGTGCCAGCAGGAGAGACTTTCCCTGATAAATCTCCCTTCATCACATCACTGGGTACATTTACATGGCCTTTAAAAATCCTTGCAATTCGATTAGATTAGCTCAACCATACATTACATTATTGGCAGCTGTCTGACTTTGGTGACATGCAGAAGTACTTTAGAGAAATATATAGTACAGAGGAGGGAGGGGGAGCGCTGGTTTAAACACTGACCTCCACACGTACAGCACGAGGCAAACAGCAGTGATAAATGAGGCTGATTCTTCTACAGGCAAAAGAAGAAACAATAGGAGCTGTCTCTGCTCCTCTGTCCACCAGGAATCTTCTAATTATTTTCTAAGCCATTCTAATAGTTTTCTCTGAGTCTGGACTTGCTCAGATCCAGTATCAAAGTGTAACTGTGTCTACTGCACTTGTATTCAGATCATAAACTGTATATATATTTGGACATATATAACCGCTGCGTTTCAGATGGGAAGTGATCATGGGGCTTTTGGCTCCATCGACTCGGTTCGAATTCACTTTATATTGAAAAACTATCGCCTCTCTCCGTAGCTGCTGCTGTCAGGCTCGTCGTTTTAGCGTTTTTATTTGCTATTGTGTCCGTAAATCAAGATATGAACATTCACATGACGCACACCACTTCTTTATACAGTTTATGACTCAATTGTTAAATGTTGCAAACAAAAGTGCAAGGAGTATTCAAAATTAAGTAGGTTTAGTAAAAAGAAAGTAGCTGAAGTTTTTCTTTTTGCCAAATACTCTTTGTACTCCCAACTACTACGACTACAAACTACTGCCATCCACATACCACAAGGAGGAGTACTCAAAATTAACTAACGAAACAGGTTAAGTAAAGAATATCCTTGTCAAAATATCCCTGGCTGGTACTACCAACTACTACAACTACCAAGTACTGCCACTACTATCATCAATACACATCAATACTGGGAGGAGTATTCAAACTTAAACAAAATAGATCAACATAAAGTAAGGTTTTACAAAGCTAAAGCTATTTTAAAGCTAGTCGTTTTGCCAAATATTCATGTTTTACCAACTATTACAACTAGCAACAACCTCCACTACTACCATCGATACTACAAGGAGTATTTTAACCTACACAACAGGTTAAAGATGAAGTAAAGTTTAGTAAAGATGACCATTGTCAGTCTTTTGTCAAATATTACCATCAACAACTACAAGTACCATTACCACTACAGCTACACTGCATTTACTACACACAGAGCAGCGACTACAACTACTTTTCACATCTTACAGCTGATAAATGCTACTTACGCAACTTATTTTGCCACAACCTGTAGTAGGAAGCACAGCAACCATTTTAAATATATTTTCATGCATTCTTCATCACCATAAAGTAATGAACTGCTTCCCATCTGTTCTAGGACTGGGAATAGAGCTGTCCACATTTACAGCAGTTCCCCTGTTGTCCACACGAGGGAGCTGTTCTGGGCTGACAGCTGCAGAGATGCTGTTTGTAAAAAGAGCTGAGGTGATTTTCAGACCTGGGGGAACACGGAGCACAGGTTCAGTCATTCACAAACTGTGCCACCATAATATAGCTCCATGCTTCAATACGTTTTTAGCCTTTACACTAGGATTGCAAGATTAATCACAGTTTGAATCACAAAGGCTGCAATTTCAGAATCCCCAGTTTTATCCTGTATAAAAACTGCAAATCCTGTAGTTCAGATCTGTACAAACACGTTATGAAATGTGATTCTTGTATCAGTTCATATTTCAGTGTTTTTGTCAATTCTTGTCATTTAAATGTGAACTTTGAACCGAATCCTCTTATTAAAACATAAATCACAAACCAAATCAATAAGATGATTAAAAAAATTGTGTGTGCTTTGACTGATGAACTCCATATCGAGGCTGATAGATGGCTATGCAGAAAGTGGTGTTCAGGTCCTCCCACATGTGGCCTTCACTTTAATTCATCATGTCATGCAGTGTTGGACATAAAAGCAACATTATGTAACAAACAGATACTGATATGGGGAGTCAGACAGCATTAAAAACAACAGAGATTTCACAACACAATTTTGGGAAATGTATTGTAATCTAATGTCACTGTGAATAGGACATAGATAGAACATTTTTAAAAGGTCAACTGAGCTCTGAAATCCAAAATGTGGAAAATCACTCGAACAACAATCCCACTACGACTGTAACCATCTCACACACTAATGCACTAATGCAACACATTTCCTCTTAGTATTTTTGTGGTCTTATTAGATAAACTAGTTAAGCTATTCAAGAAAGGTCCGACTTTATCCTATTTATGACACTTCTTTAGATGAATACTTGTTCTAATGAGTAGTAGAGGCGACAGTTGGGCTCTGTAGTCCCCACCCAAAGGTTGGACTTCTGCTGCGACCAAGTTTTGTCATTGTATCCTTAGGCAAGACACTTCACCTACATTGCATGGTATGAACGTGTTGTGTCCATAAGTGGATTGTGGTTGGAGGGGCCAATGGTGCAGATTGACAGCCTCGTTTCAGTCTGTCTCAGGGCAGCTGTGGCTACAATGTTATTTTACCACCTCCGAGTGTGGGATGAAGGAATAATGACAACAGTATAACACTTTGAGAGGCTTTGACAGGCCTGTAAAATGCATTACAAGTGTAAGACATTATGTAGTATCTGGATAACGAGCTTGTAATTGAAGCTATTGTGTACCCACAGTTATCGAGACAGCCCTGAGTCAAAGGAAGATGGATAAACTTTAAATGAACTCACAAATTCCTCTGTCTGATTCAAAACCTTGCATACAATGTTCCAAATTATTGCGAAAATGAGGGGTACAATTATACGTGTTGTGAAAAATGAGCTGAGTTGATCTGGAAGTTTTCATTCTGTGCAGATGTCAAAGCCTGATGTCTGCTCTGGAGCTGTTGGAACAGTTAAGAGTGTCTGGAGGATGTGAATCACCTCCTCTCTCATTCACACGCACACACACGCACACGCACACACACACCCCCACCCACCCACATCCACACACACCCCCACCCACAGAATACACACACACACACACACACACTTTAATTACTCCAGTTTCCCTGTCTGGTCTTTTCCTCTGTCAGATTGCCAGTGCTCCTGCTCAGGACAGAGGCATTAGTGCTGGTTACGATGCTAAAATTTCAAAACAGATTTTAATACTAAGGAATAGACTCAATAATCAATTATAATACCACAATGATAATTAAAAAAAACCTCTTTCTTTAAATGAAAGAATTCAACATTAAATCATAGTACTGTCTTTTGTATTCACATGTGGCCTTATATCTGTGTAACCCTCAGTGTCCAGTAGGTCCATAGTGGTCCATGTGTGTATACTAGTCTATGTGTCTTATACTTGTCCTGATACAGTTCAAGAAGATATTCAGGAAAGTCCTAAATTTCTGTCCTGTGAATATGACTTTTTTAGTATTGATACATGCGAAAATGAGTATCTAGCCTCTATACTAGTTATATAATAACAATCAAACATTAATAGTTTTAAAAAATAAATTTAAAATATTCAGAAATCATTTTACTTGTGTCTTTCTCGTTAAGAAATGCAGCGCTGCCCTCTACAGTCCTGGCAGAATTCGTGACCAGATTTGACCCAGCTTTGATTGTAAAAGCATCGTACTGCACAACATTAAGAAGTATTACTACAAATGTAAAGTAAAATGAGATAAATATGCAACATGGAGCACGGCTCATTCCCAATTCCCCAAATTGGCCACAAAGTCTGGCTCCTTAAACCAAAACCTGCCATGATAAGGACATTCTGAATAGTCCCTGAGTTACAAAGGAGTTAGGAAAATGAGCCTGTGTGCTTCCTTTCATAGCTCCTTCAGCACAGGAACCTCAGGAGCTTCCTAAGCAGCCGTAAGGAGCTATGAGGCATCCCACAATACAGTGCGCATTTTCCCCAAAGGCTTCTGAACACGGCCGAACTCTGCATTAAAGGTTTTATTACCTCAGATATTATACAATACAACAATAAACCCAACTTTATATGAGAATGAAAATAAAGCTTTAGGGGCATCACAGCTTCACACATTTTATTTGTACACTACATAAAAACACAAGGGAAGGTTTGTGCAGATTGTTTATGTTCAGGGCTAATTTGCATAAACTCATGTGCAAAGAACTTGTGCACAGTTTTTGTATCATCATGTTGAGATTCTTATTTAAATGAGTGCAGTAGAGGATGTGGAGAGCTTATTGCAGTCCTTTTGTGGGTGATTTTATGAAACGTTTTATGAAACATTATTAGGACGGTCAGATTCTCACAACTGAAGCTCCTTCTGCAATCTGCCAAGGACACTTATGGTCGATGCCATGACATAGCTCCAAAGGTAAAGGAGTTAGGTGTTAGGAGATAGGAGTTAGGAGCTAGGAGCTATGATCTGAACTATTTGGAAAAAGTCTATAATTCCTGGCCCTATAGTCTTCTGTATGGAGAGGCGGCTACAAAGCTCTGCCAGATCTGAGCGTGGAGCACCTGTCACTGCTTCAGAAGTACTGTCAGGGAAAGACAACCAAGAGAGAGGAGAGAGAGGAGAGAGAGAGAGAGAGGGGAGAGAGGGGAAGGGAGGGCAGCAGGCAGACTTCACACGGCCATGGAGAATTGAAATGTTTTCATACAGATCAGGTATCACACACGCTGGGCCCTGTCATGGGAACAGAGGAGCCGTCATGGGGTTTAGAAGGTTTAAAATGACGCCAAGTTGTGAAAGTTTGTAGAGCTGTAACAAAACCTAAAGATGAATTAATAGGGACGGACAATATAATGGTGATGATGTTGCAGGATTTTTCCATCAGTCGGAAAGCTCTGGATATATCGGGCTGATATTTGGTCCTATGCTGCTCCAGTCTCTGTGTGTGTACTTTAAAGAGCGGGTATTATGTAAAATCTATTTTGTTGAGCTTTCTACCATGTTGTAAGGTTGTTTCCTCATCAAAAACATGAAGAGATTTTAGATGTCATTCATACATGCTTCAGTGATTTAGCAATCTCTCTCAGGCCATATTCCAACCTTCCTCACAGATAGCTGTAAGATTCTGTCCAAAGCTCCGCCCACAAGCCTACATCACCCACACACCCACACAACAACAACAATTCTCCACAAAAGCTGTACTACAACTTCACAAACTTGATGCAGCGTGCAGTAGTTTCCTTAACGGGATGTGTATTGATTGTAGTGTGATACCGCTCTGAAGGGGGAGTGAATTAGCAAAAAGAGGGGAGACTCAGAGCGTCAAAAACGAAAGTGAACAGGTTAATACTTTGTTTTTGGTGAATATAGCATTTCAAAAAAGTAAAAGTTAACATGGTGATCTAAAAATGTTGTGTGCAGTTAAAACCCATTAAAATAACATCTCTACAATAACATCTAAAATAAGCGTATATGCGTTAGTCCTTTCTATTTATTTATTATAGAAAGCAAAAATTAGAATAGGACAAACCCAAGTGAACCTCCAGCACCCAAGAAGAGAAGTGTTTGCATAAGAAGACATGTATTCAACTCATCTCAGAGGCCTGACAGAAGCTGAGCAGCACAGAGCCCAGTGTGACAGCAGAGCTCAGGGCGGTGAGGTGCCTCTGTGCCATAGACGTGTGTGAATGCTGGCTCTGTGCTGGGTGTGTGCCGGGTCTGTGCCGGGTCATGTGTCCTGCCTCAGCCCTGGTTCACTCAAGTGTGTTAGTACAGCAGAGGATTGTGGGAGAACGGCCAGTGTCAACCCGGGACTGTTCCATTAAGTCCCACAATTAGCATATAGCAACAAAGACAGATTCACTTAAGTCACATTATGTTCATGGCAAACAACAAAACAACTAAATTCTCAAAATACTTTTCCAAACAAGCATACATGCCATACAAAACATAGTTATTGAATCAAATGGTTTTAGCATATTGTGAAACCGTAGCTTAGACAGTAAAAACATGAACAGTCAGTATTTGATCATGTACTCAATTTTGTACATGTACTTTGTAAAGTAAATTAATGTATCACTCGAAAAATCTACTTAAGTAAAAGTATTTCACACAAGTGTTGAAGTGTAAATGTGATGTTATTGATTAGAAAATGATACATATTTTGTTAAACCGCAGCAATACAAACCAATTTCTTATTTTTCCCTTATGAATTTTGTGTATTTATTTGTGTACTTGAACTTGAAAACTTTAGTCACAAACATGGTAAAAATAACTTCTCAAATCATATGAAACCTACTTTTTACTTTTCAGTCCAGTTCAAAAATGTAGTGGAGTAGAAAGTACAGACACTGCTCTCAACTGTAGTGGAGTAAAAGTAAAAAGTATCCACTGTAAAATGTACGTCAGTAAAGCACAGATTACTACTTGTACTTTGTCACGTTCCACCACTATGAACAGCGAAACTATTACAAGAATCCCGTGCATTTCAGGACATATTTCAGTCTTCTTTATAATGTGATTGCTTCAAATCTAATTACAGTTTTCGTCAGAAAAATTGCTTTTCTTTGTGTTCCTTCCAAGCAGAAATGAACCACCTCCACCTCATTAGTGTCAGCCAATCACAGGCCTTCTCCACCAACATCTGAGGATATTTATATAAATACACTCCCTCTCCTTGTGTCTACACTGTTTGCTACGAGCCCTCCACTGCCCCATCTCCACTGCAGCAGCAAAACTATCAACCTCTTCATCACCAACTACATTTCTCTTAGTTTCACTGCTGGCACACACTACGATCAATATCTGTAACCCTCTAAACGTATGCGTAGCTGTTTAATCAGGAGTTACACTAGAATAAAAACAAAAACCTGTTAGATTTGACTTCCATACATGGTCCCACACACACACGAGCTGCAGACTGTCAGGACTCCACCGCACGATTTGTGAACTTGTCAAACACAAGTGTCAAAACCCTTTAAGCCAAATGAAATATGCTAATCAGATGATTGGCTGTGTGGGAAGAGGAGGAGGAGGAGGAGGAAGAGGAGGAGGCATTGTGAATAGTTTCTCAGTATGCTGCTTTCATAGGATTTTGTCTAACCGCATCTGTAATAGAGAAATTATACAGAAGAATGTAAGTGCCAAGTAGTTTCTAAAATACTCAAATTTCAACAAACAGACTTGATACTCAATATACATTCTGATACTATGATGATAATTTAAAAAACACTCTATATTTAGACAACAGAATGTCATTTTCAACATTAAATCCTAGTACTTTCTTTACTTCTTTACTGTACTTTATATTCCCGTGTGGCCTTATATCTGTGTAATCCCTCAGTGGTCCAGGTAGGTTCATAGTGGTCCGTGGACGTATGTGGTCTCACACTTGTTCTGTTGCAGGGGGAGTGACAGGATGCTGAGCTGTGCTGTTCAGAGCGTACAGTGAGGATCACACTAGAAACAGACTGCTCCAAAACACTCCCCAGTCTTTGCTTTACTACTTCATTTGTATGACACCATCTGCAGACTACACATTTTTCCCCATAGTCCTAAAACTTTGCCTTGTCATCATTTTGGCTTTGTTTAGAGTGTGATGAGTTTTGGAAAAAGATCTAATTGCAATTTTAGTATTTTGTGTTTTAGGTTTTTTTTGCTTTATACAGTGCGGCCCAAAAGTCACTGACACTTGTAAATCTTCAGTAGCTCCTATAATTCTTAAGTTATACTCACCAAATGTTAGCAGTAGGTAAACTGAACCTTCCGAGATTTTTTACAATATATACAGTTATAATTGTTCACTTACATTTGAACTTATCACTACTTAAACTAGAGTTAAAGTAAAGTAAGTAAGTAAGTAAGTTAGTTAAGTAAAGTAAAAATGACCAAATTTTTTAAAATAATGTTTTTTAAGTGACCACCATTTTCGGTTTTGCACTTAATAGCCTGATCCAACACACTTTGCATAACATTTGAAAGCATTTCCGGGCTTATGACTATTATTCACAAACACCTTTTCTTTAAGATCGCCCCACAGGAAGAAATCGGGACTAGTCAGGTCTGTGGAGATCACATACTGCCCCCTCTTTGAAAACGACTTTTTATTCCTTTAATGGCATTTACGCTCGGGGCATCTCTGGTATTAAAATGTCGACGTAACACCGCTGGGTTTGTGAATTTAACCCATGTGACTCAAAGTACCACTGTACAATGAGGGTTCGTACCTCGGTGCTGTATGTATTTGCTCAGATTAATCTCAGAAGGGTAGTTCTAAAATGCTCTGGAAAAAATAAAAGAAATATATTTAGAAACAAAAGAGTTATGATTTTGTTTCAACTGTCAGTGATTTTTGTAATTATTATTTTTATGTAATTATTATTATTTGAATTAATATTTTTTATTAAGATGTTCACATTTTAAACACACCTATGAACATTGACATCTGAGTAAAGTAAATGGCAAATAGTCATGTTTTTATATAGCGCTTTTCCACATTCAGTGCACTCAAAGCACTTTACATCAAGGAACCACACACACATTCACACACATTCATACGCCAGTGTGAGTGTCTTGCCCAAGGACACAACAACAGCATTTATCTGTGGGAGCTGGAATCGCACCGCCAAACCTGTGGGTCAGTGAACAAACGCTCTACCAACTGAGCTACTGTTGCCTATAATTAATGCAAGAATCCCATTTAAACTTCACTCAGTTGTGTTCACAATCTACAGTAATATCACTACCATTACTACACAGTCATTGATATAAAATCCTTCTATCCAAACTTTCTAAACTACTGCATCATCTGTCAGTGTATGGGATTCAATAATACCACCGCACTTTAGCATAGCATTTGCACCAACAAAGATGTCAAACTTTATGCCACTTTAGTTGCATGACAGGTCCAAGAATAATAGAGATAAAGATAAAGGCCAATAAGGCAACTTGAGTTTAGATTTTGAGATTTTAACATCTTCAGATTAAGATAAATGCTGTCTATATTACGCAGTGTAATGTAAATTCAGATAAATGAGAAGAAACTGAGACAGAAAGACAACCTTTGCATAGGCCTGTCACAGTAATCACTATATCGACTTATCATTCAGGTCGGTCAATATTTATCATAGGGACTTTTTCTTTGTAGTGGTGGAACATTTTTGGTTATTTTTTCTGCGATATGATCAGATTTGGGCTGCAGAAGGTGGAATTATGAACTAAAATTACATGAACTAATTACTCAAGTGTTGCTTTTTGCTGTTCATTTAAGCAGCTCAACAATATTTAACAATAGTGTGCATATAGAATACTTTTTTGTGAATAATTCTGTTTTATGGTTTGGTTTCAATATGATCATTTATCGACTATACTGGCTTAAGCAGTATATCGCACTTCAAAATGTGTTATCGTGACAGGCCTACCCACGCATTTTGTTGGATATCACAGATGCAGAAAGGTCTAAGTGGGCGTGTTTAGCAGTTCAAACTAAAACATGATCCTTACTCATGGCTCCATATCAGGTACAAGCCCTTAAACCATGTATTTTGACACTTAAATTCAAAATATACGGTCTTGTCTGTTTATCAACTAAGCCCAGCCCATAAGATGCAGGGGTAGACATGTGTGAGGAGGAGGAGGGGTGCGCTTGTTTCCGCAGACAGAGTTACATAAGTGTGGTTAATCCCCTCCCAGCCCGCATACTAAATGAGACAACACTACACTGGCCTGATTTCTCTACAGAACGCTCCATTTCAAGTTAAATCTGTCTTTTAGATCAATGACGCCGATTTTCTAACGTCTGAAATCCAGCCGTGAGATACTCCAGATGTGTTATGTCATTTATGCTTCTCCCGTCAAGCAGGGCCCACAAAATACTGCCCTCGTGAGTCATTTTTTATCCAGTCAACAATCTAATAGTGAAAAAAGGTTCTTATATAACGTGAAAGGAGCAGGCCCAAAGCAAAACAATCAGGACCATTTGGGAATTTTCCATTTAGCAAACTTGACAACTATAAATATTCCACATCCTTTCTTTCACCGCCAAGGGACATTATGTTCTAAAATGGGAGAGGGGAACGAGCATTAAAGACGCTGTATCTGATTTCTTATGGTAAATGGTAAATAGTCGCATTTTTATACAGCGCTTTTCTGCTCAAAAAGCTTTGCAGCAAGGACCCACTCACACATTCACACACCAGAGTCAGACACAGACACTGGGGGCGAGGGGGGTTAAGTGTCTTGCCCCAGAACACAACAACAGCAGTCATCTGTTGATCTGACTGCTCAACCAATGATGTTTTTATGTCGAGCTCTACCAAATGAGCTACTGTCGCTTATCTCCTATTAACGTGGTTAGGCCCGTCACGATAATCACTATATCGACTTATCGTTCAATACATGATAGCTGGAACAGTAGATTTTGGGTCTCAATATTTATCGTGTGCACAATTTCTTTGCAAAAATGTGGATATTTTTGTTGTAATACAATAAGATTTGAGCTGTAGAAGGTTGAATCTGACTTCTGTGGCTAATTATTGGTCCATTTTGTTATATATTTGTTTCAGATCAGATCTTTTGATAATATGGTTTATTAAAAATTGGTTTACTGAGATTATCTTGAATTATTGTTTCTGAGTCAGCTGGACAAAGTCGCGAAAAATGATAATATTGAAACTAATCTTTCTGGAGCAATATATCGTGCTTCAAAATGTGTTATTGTGACAGGTCTTGCAGTGGTCCAAAGTTATTCCTCACTTACTTTTTGCATCCTGAGAATACTTATTTAACACTCTTTTCTCAACTCTCACAATCCAGAGTTGATTTGCTGTAATGGTAAAGCTAACAATAACTAGCATGCTAATTGCAGTTTCTGATCATCAGCTTTATAATTAGACGCAGACAGTACACAGCAGACTTATTTTGACCTCAAGCACTCCTTATACAATATATCTGTACTAATACTCTCTACTCATTTTTACAAGTGAAGTTCTATCATGTGCATTTATATCACACAGAAAATATGAACTGACAAAACAGATTCATGGGAACAGCCACTCATTTGACATAGTAAAGTGACTCAATTGTAATTATAGAAGTTGACGATTTAGGTCAATTAGGTCATGTTAAAAGTCCTGTATCACCCACCAATGACTGCAAATGCATCTTTAAAAATAAACAAATACATTTTACTAACTGTTAAAGTTTGAAAATGCCCCCTCTCCTTGCTCACTCCCCCTACAGAGCGCTATCACACCACAACTGCTAATGAAACTACTGCACATTGCATCAGGTTTGTGAAATTGTAGTGTATTGTTTTGTATCATGCTTTTATGTATTTATTAAAAAAAATGATGTGCACGAGCATGGGTGACGTGCTCTTGTGAGGTGAGCATTGGACAGAATCATATAGCTAACCATAAGGAGGGTTTGAATAGGGCCCAGGAAAGATCACTAGATTACTCAAACATACATGGATGATACTTAGGTTATAACATGGTAGAAAGTTCCAAAAAGTCGATTTTGCATAATAGTTTAAATGAGTACCCAGACAAAGCTGACCCGACATGTGACCCTCGTACCTGGAGCCCCTCTCTCAGACAGAGCCACCCACAGTCTAATCTGAGAGGTATGTGCAGGAGAGGCCATGGCGCACGCAAACACTCGCCAAAACACTGTCTATGGAAAATGAGCTGCTATTGAGATGAGAATGAAAACTAAAAGTGAACGGGTCATATGAAAACACTACCCATGAGTTTATCGAAAACACCTTTTAAAGTCTTCAGGGGTTAGACAACATTGTACATTTATTTTCATTGAAGTGTCATTTTGAAATCCAACTTCCAAGAATCTAAATATATTTCACTGTTATGGTTTTGCATTCATTTAACAGAATCACAGTGTGTTATATACTGTGTGTGCAGCGTCTGAAATCAGCGTGTTGTGACTTAAGCTAATCTAAAAGAGCAGTTTTAGTTGCCATCTTTACAGTTTTTGTTAACAAATCATTTATGTGAGTGGATGTTTAATATGAACCTCCTGGTCCATTTGTAAATGTTAATACATTTTTGAGCCAAATATCACTGTTAGAACAATAGTAAAAGAAAAATTAAATGTCAACTGGACAAACATTTTTTTGAGTGAAGGCGTTTTCCCAGTTGAGAGAGTTAAATTTTCTTTTACTATGAATCACACACAGATGACTGAGGGATTAGACAATAGACAATTTGAATAAAAGTAATAGTTAGGTTTAAAAATATGAAAATATACACTAAATTAAAACACATTATATGATCAAAGACAAGCGCTTGTGAAGGGGACAATGGTGTATCGTTAACTTGGAGGCCCATTGTTCATGTTCCTGTATCAAATATGAGCCATTGTTTATGTTCAGTCATGTTAAAGGTCAGTTACATAACAACGCTTTTACTCACAAGATGCTGAACCAAGCAAACACAGGACTCCTAACGCCTTTCCACAGCAAAACAGACAGACAGCTCATCTGGACGTTTAACTCACTGTCACCTGAGTCAAACAGAATTATATCAAAATAATAATCTCACACAGTGACGTCAAACACAGTTGTTGCCTGAGCAGAGAAAAGTACTCATTCTGTAACATTTTCTTGCAGAATTTTAATTATAAAACATAAGTGTAGAAGAGACTATACAAGAAAAGTAAATACTCACAAAAAAAGTTCACAGTCTTCCACTATTGCTAATTCAAAGTAAATAACCCCCCCGTGTGTGTGTGATGTAAGACACGGCCCCTGACCCCCGTATATTAGGCAGACACCTCCCCTATGCCCCCACACAATCCTGCAGCTCAGACGGGACGCTCCACTAAACTTTGACCTAGTTCTGGCTCAGTCTGGTCCTACTCTTCAGATGGAGGGGGCACTGCTGTTTAAATATGGATTCATCAAAAGCCTGAGAACAATGGATGTTTTGAATGAGAAATGACAGAGGGAGGTGTGTGGACGCATGTGTCAAACATGTTCTGTAGAGATACAGTGCATCTGTCCTTCTTACACACAGTTACACACGCACGCACACATACACAGATATACCCACACACATTAAACACACACACGCATATACACACAGATCACACTTTTAAACACGTCCAGAAGAATTGACAAAATGACCTAAATGTCAATGAAACAAACTGATACAAGAATCACATATAAGGCTAGTTTAGAACAGGTTTTTACAGGTCTTTTACTTTTTTATGCAAAATAACACAGGATATTTTGCTGTTTGTGAAGGAAATTATGATACTTGGATTATCAGTATTTCAGTT
Organism: Periophthalmus magnuspinnatus; assembly: GCF_009829125.3. Classification (NCBI taxonomy): domain Eukaryota; kingdom Metazoa; phylum Chordata; class Actinopteri; order Gobiiformes; family Gobiidae; genus Periophthalmus; species Periophthalmus magnuspinnatus. Next base: position 6,599,684 of record NC_047140.1, on the reverse strand, counting down.
GGTAGAATGTTTGTCCACTGATCCAAAGGTTTGAATCTCACTCTTGACAAAACCATAAATCATTGTTTGAGTGGTCAAATCCACTGTCCCTCAGGTTGGTGGTGCGATTCTAACTCCCACAGATGAACACTTTTGTTGTGTCCTTGGACAAGACCATTAACCCTCCTCGCCCCCAGTACACTGGTGTATGAATGATGTAAAGAGCTTTGAGTGCCTTGAACGTGGAAAAGCGCTGTATAAAAATGTGACCATTTACCATACATAAAAATGGCAGCCGTTGGTTTGCCATTGCATCTATTCAAAATTGCCACTTTGATTTGATTGCGATAGATCTTGCACCCCTATAACTACAAAAACTACAGCTCATAGGTGTCACTATTTCATCTTTGCACTGTTTCTCTTTACCTCACCACATCTTGAATACAGCCTAAATACATTTTATTTACTATATTTTATTCCAATTGCACATATATACATATGAATCTGTGTGTTTTTGTGCCTTATTCGACAAGGCTCTCTTTTGGCATTTTAATTCTTTAAAAATTTTATGACCATACTACTACTGTGTTCAAGTAATTTCCTTTGTGGATCAATACAGTTTGTCTAAGTCAAAGGATAAGTCCACCCCACACACCCATACACCCACAGCCACACACAAACATGCACACACGCGTGTGCGCGCACACACACACCCCTACACACACACACACACACACACACACACACATACACACACTCTTAGAGCAGAGTGAGGATTTGATTCCATTTCATCCATAACACCAGCTCATCTCTTTCTTTGTATTGCTCTGGATTCCAAGAAATCTCCTTCAGCAGATGGGCCCAAATCCTCCAGAACCAATTCTCTGGAGCTGGATACAGATACAATGTGGCAATGACAGACAGCGAGGTTCTGTGGCAGAATAAAAGATCAAAATGAGGAAATCAGTCCAGACTCTGTCAAACTGTGGGCACAGGCTGTAAACAGGGGGAGAGGGAGGTCACCGAGTTGATTTACTGAGACAAGGAAGTGGAGTCAAATGTTCAATTCATGTGGAGGTTGGAATTAGTAGATCCTTAATTTTAGCTTGGGTAACCATGTCTCACTCACTGTTTTCTGACAGTCTTTGGTATCTTAGGTATGTCTGGGATCGCTCCATCAGTGTTTGACTTCTTCTGGGGTGTGCTCAGTGGACATGGGCAGAGGGAGGAGCTGCACAGGCACATTCACCATAAAGGATTCAGTAAAGTCAAGGTGATGGAGACAACAAATCACTCTTTTGCTACGTTCTTTGTGTTGGTGCTACAAGCTTTATGCTTCTTAGTTCTTAAAGACACCGTATGTAACTTTTTAGCCAAAAAAGCATGTTTTTCCCCACTTTGTTCTTATTGTGAGTGGTGCTCCTTTGGCTATAATTTTCCACAGTATGGCATTAAACATGTGGCATCTATCTCCATGGAGAATGTTTCAAAGTATGATTTTCTTTCCATTTCCATGGTGACGTTCCACCTTGTGAATGTTACGTACTGTCCCTTTAAAGCAGACATATTATGCTTTTTGTCTGGTATTTAGTAATAAAAACACTAAAACATCAATGATCTTTTTTAACATCTTGTTAATTGTAAACTACACTAAAATAACCTAATAGAAAAACTGCAAAAGTGATTCTGAGCTGCTGGCCTCATCTCTTCAGTGTCATATTCATGGTATAACGCAGCAGATTTTTACATGGATTTATTTTTGATGCACGGTTATGCAACATTTGAACCATATAGTTCGATTTAAGCCAAGAAATACTAGAAAAAATGCCAATAATGCATGTGCAGGGGGTCTCAAACGTCTCAGCTCATCTCCCAGGTCGCTGTCTCTTTGGCAGCTTCAGAGGGTCACACCCCGTTCAGATGAACCGATATCACACTCCATAAGTCCAGATGCACTGACAGCCGCTTGGGGCCAGCAGAGTGGTGGGATTACGTTATCTCCTCCACCGCAGCTGAGCCCTGTTTCCCCCAGGCTCCCGAAGAACATGAGGACCACCAGGACCAAACATGTGAGAAAGAGAAAGGAGACTGACATCTGTGTGTAATTACATCAGGAGGGTCAGCGCAGAGTTTAAATACAGCAGAAGGAACAAGAGAAAGAGGAGGAGGAGGGGCAGTCAGATGACGCAGAAGTGGGAGGAGCTATAGAGGTCAATGGTCATTATATGTAAAGATCATGACATATTGTATTATCAATAATAGTTATTATCTGTCTCTTTGTAAAAGCTAAAACTAAGACCATGAGAATTTTAGAAGAAGAAAATTGCTGTTGAATTTGATTTACATTCGAAGAAACTAAAATTTTTGAGTTATGATTATTGTGAGGAAAAATATTGCAATTACAATTATTCGATGCTTATTCATGATTATTGGCAAAAAAGCCTATTCATTTTATTTTATATCTCCTCCAGACCAAAGAAGAGACAGGTCTGTGGAGATGCAAGCCCGCTCAGAGTAAAGACACATGTTGTACACATTGACTTCAGAGCTTGTAACCATGTTAGAATTCTTTCCTCCTCTCATTTACCCTCTCAAAGTTGTTTTTGGAGTTACTCATCCATGTTTGAGCATTCTTTAATCACTTATTTTCAAGATGCCATATCGCCGATCAACCCCTGTTTTCACCACCACGGCATACACTCACTGCTCTGTGCTTACTAAATTCACTCATTTAATCTGTGATACATTTACGATTTGGCAGCATCGTGTAGTCATTTTAGTACAAATGAAAAAAAAATCTGCTACTCGATATGATATCTGCAGCTATCCATGGGAGTTGTTGTGATGATGTTTACGGCGACGTCAGCTCCCATTGGGCACCGCAGTTTTCCGCAGTCAGCAGACTTGTTTCTTTTATTAAACTGTTTTAGATGAATATTACAATTTAAAATGTGCAAATTCTAACATATAATCTGTGTGTCATATCAGGGATCGGCACATACTTAAAACCAGAAAAGTCTGGATCAGTGCATCCCTACAACATACTATTACTATTAGAAAAATAAAAGATTTCATTGTTTTTTATCATGGTGAATAGTGGTCATAATCTTTCTACACACAACAAACACAAATGTCATATTGTCACATCCCTAATGGGCAGATGCATTTACCAAGCTACACTCTCTTTGGATCAAGAAGACCACAGCAAATCAACCCAAGATGTTTGAAGTAGGCGTTGTCAACACACCATGACTTCATACCATGCTCAAAATCACAACAAATAATAACCAGGAAACAGACCAACTTCCTATTAAAATTCTTGGCATTCTGCTCTGAACCACCAAAGAATGCTGGGATGAGCTCTCTTAGCAGGAGCGCGTGGTTTGCTTCACTTGTCGCACAAAATGAGGTTTCCGATATGGACGGACCAACAAACATCTTAATCAATGCTTTTCACACCTCTGTGGAAACCGAGGACTGTTAATCGCATGTTTGAGAAGGAGCCTGCTTTGCTCTCTGCTCTGTCGACTGAAAATGTCACCAACTAAAGGACCAGGGTGACATAAGGATACGCTCTGATCAATTTACTAAAGACAAATGATACAATTTCGATACTAAGGAACAAACTCGATTATCAATACCAGTTCCGATACCACTATGATAATAAAAAAACACTATTGGTTTATTTATACAACAGAATGTGATTTTCCACATTAAATGTCTCATATTACGCAAAATTGACTCTTGTGAGCTTTAAATCATCTTATAATGTTGTTCATCAAAAACATACCTGGAGTTGTGTTTTGTTCCATTCACATTTGAGTAAATCTGGATTATCAGTCTGTCTACATCTCCAAAGCTCAAAATGCTCTGTTCCACCTTGTGATGTCATGAAGTGGTAGTTTTCAAGTTAACAGCTCCTTTTACCTTTAGTTCAGTCGAGATTGGCAGTTCCAGGGCTGAAATCATCCAAATGATTCTAGTTTAGGCATGTGAACTTTAAAAACACAGTGGAGCACTTCCTGTATTACCACATGACATCATAAGGTGGAACGGGGTGATTTCTGTTTGAAAGAAGAATATGCAAGGTGTTAAACGTGTGAATGAAACAAAACAAAACTCCACATAGGTCTATGTCTGTGATGAATAAACATTATAACATCAGAAAACAGTGTAATATGAGCCCTTTAAATCATAGTACTTTCTTTTCTATTCCCATGTGTCTTAAATCTGTGTAATCCCTCAGTGTCCAGTAGGTTCATAGTGGTCCATGGGTGTATATCAGTCTATGTGTCTTATACTTGTCCTGATACAGCTCAAGATCAATGTAATGTCTTGTGAAGTATCAATACTTGCTCAAATGAATATCTAGATTCGGTACCAGTTTCTGATTTGTAATACTTTTGACAACCCTAAACAATTATCTGCATTTTAGAAATAAATGTAGACGTACGCACAAAAGCTTTAAAAATGTTCCATAAAATGCATTATTCAAGCTCAAATTGACTCACTACTTCCTGTCCAGTTTTATCTCTATGAGGTTTTTGCCGAGTCACGCTAAAATGAATAAATATTTAAAGATGAGGCAGTGGACAGAGAGCTGTGTGTGGATGTCACTGACAACATGTTAAAAACTACACAAATAAAATGAACACTTCACTGGAGGACACTTCTGTGTTTAGAAAGAGAGATGTTTGTGTCTCTATGCTAATGCTAATTTTGAGGCATAATAAATATTAAAACAACACCACAAACTGAAGTGTTCTACGGGAAGTCTTTATTTTATTTTATATTTTATTTTATGCTTTCTGATTTTAACAAAAGTGACTGTTCGCTTTAAAACACAGTGAGCTAGCTCGCGTGCTGCAGTGCACTGAGCTTATGGCAAAGCCTGGATTTTTTTAAGTATCATTTCCTGTGTAAGCAACAAAATATCCTGTCTCAGTGACGTATAAATGCTGCACTAACCCTGTAGTTAGACTTTGACAAACATGTTCTGAAATACATAGGATTCTTGTTTTAGTTTTGTAGCATTAGTATTCTCTCAAATGTTACTGCTCCTGGACGTGTTTAAAATGTGAAATTTGAACTGAATTCTGCACGTATAAACTAAAAGCACAAACCTAATCGTAACTGGACGCTTGTGCGAGAAAAATGCAATTACATATTTTACAGAATCGTTCAACCCTACACCAGGGGACCGAGTGTTGAGAGATCTGGAGAGTGACGCAACCCAAACATGCAAGATTGATTTAACAAATAAAACACAGTTGTTATATTATTGATACGGAAACAATAAGATGTAATTAAAAGCTGTTTACTCCATCTACCTTTACATTTAGAGTAGATTTTTTTATTATTTATTGGGGTCAAAAGCAATTAGCCTACTGTGACAGATATGCTGCCATGACAACAGTTTAATCCTTTATTCACTTTCACACGGTCCAATTCAAATGCAGAACCCTTCCTCTACTGGGAAATCAAACTCTCTGAATGATACACACAATGTGAGCCAAACCCAAATAGAACAAAAAAAGAAGTTTGTTTCAAAATTACGATTATCGAGTCATCGATTCATCCTGACATCGCTCGGCCAAAAGTACACTAAATACTTGGCATCCATTTTGGATCTAACCCATCCATCACTCCATCAGCCCAGTGCATGTGTGTGGTCTGCTAGCTCAGCACTGGTCATCTCAGCCTCCATAAATCAAGCCCCTGACAGCACATAGTGACGTCTGTGACATATGAGGCACTTTAGCTCCTCCAAAAAGAGAAAACAATCAGTGGAGGGGAGAGGGCCATGTCCGGAGTGATGGATGGACAGACACACAGAGTTTCCTCATGTTTGGGTTGTACCGACTGTCTGATTATCTGATTCGATTCTGAATTTTATTTTTATTTTTATACAGAAAGCACTAAATCCACTCGCTACTAAACTCTGTATATGGTGTTTTATTATCATTATTTACTGTTTCTAATCATCTTTTTTTGGCATCTTTACTACAAACTAGGTAAATTGGTGATTTTCTGCTCAAAAATTGTGTTGCTTTCAGTGGCCTGTTTCCAGTAGTTGGTGACATCACACAAAACTGCCCTGATAACATCCAGGTGTTTCTGATTACAAACACCTAGCTGTAGAGGAGAAGCTTGAATTGTGGAAACCTGTTGGCCCAATCACACTGTTCCTTATACCCTCAGACCCCACCCTTCCTCCCTCCTCACTCTCTTCTTCAGTCCTCCAGATGCTGCAGCTCTTTAAAAGCTCTATTTGAAATGTGCTTGTGGACGGAGTTTAGGTGTTTCACCTTAAGGGGACTAAACACAGTGGGTTGAGTGATGGACCATCAACTAGTACCGTATTTTCCGCACTATAAGGCACACCTAAAAGCCTTTAATTGTCTCAAAAACCCACAGTGCGCCTTATAATCCGATGCGCCTTATGTATGGATCAATATTGGTCAATTATGACACCCGTAGTCAGGAGGCGTCGCCAAAGTAACAGCGGTAAAAACCCTTTAAGGACTGAGCACACTATGGGCCAGTATAGCTCACCTAGACCTAGACTTTTATTCTTTTTTAGCCATAAAAATCATGTTAAACGAAGTATCAGAACTTACTGCATTTTTTCACACAACTACTTCTATTTTACACATCCATCCGTATTTTTTCTTTTACGCGTCGAATAAATGACTGGGAAAATCCCCGCAGCCCCGCGTTCTCATTCGTCACCTTCGAAGGACAACAGAGGCAGATTACCGTAATGACGGTAAAATATTTCGATAGCCCCATGTCTCCGCTTTGAGACGCCGTTTGAATTTACATGAGAGCACGACTGGTTGCGGAGTTACGCTGCTGGAAAGTCCGCAACCCGCTCTATCTGCGACGATACGATCCGACGCTATAGGGATAACGGGGAGACGGGGAGACAGCGCCGGGTGACATACGCCACAATCTGCCAATAGATCGCGGATGCCTGGGCTGATATATCAGTCTCAACTATGGTCCGAGTTTCACGAAGGCAGGAATTGTCACTGAACTGCCAGACAACAGCAGCGACACGGATAATGGCGATTTGGATGAGACGGAATCGGGCACTTTGAATGAGCTCGACCAACTGTTCAACTCAGACACTGAAGAGGAAGAATTCAACGGATTCGTGAATGAGGAATGAACTGAAAAAGTGAGCTTTACTTGTTTCTTTCACATGTTTACAACTAAACATGGCTGGGAAATATTTTGACTATGGACATTAACGTTTGAACAACGTTGAGTTATTGTTATTGCTTTGCACTATTTCGAGAGTTACTATATTGTGATGCATTAACTTGTTTTGTGAGTGAACAAAGTTTTCAGAACTTTTTTTTTTTTTTTTTTATTCTATTAATAAAGTTTGACTGACTTATCTGTTTTGTTGACATTTAGCGCAGCTCCATCTCGTGGATGCATAACACAACCCCAGATACTACAGTAGTTTATATTCTATGCGCCTTATAATGCGGAGCGCCCTATATATGAAATTTGTTTTAAAATAGGCCATTCATTGGGGGTAACATAGGTGCGCCTTATATTCCGATGCGCCTTATAGTGCGGAAAATACGGTAGTTCACTGGTTCAAATCTAAGGTTGTGACAGGAAGAAAAAAAAAGCATGGACCGCTATGGCACCTACCTGTACAACTGAGGGATTACACAAATATAAGACCGCATGGTAAGCACAGTGGCCCCTCGCTATATCGCGGTTCACCTTTTGCAGCCTTGCTGTTTTGCAGATTTTTTTGTGCAATTCTGCATGCTTTTTTTTTTTTTTACAGGGTGTGCATTGCGTTCTGCGTTCTGATTGGCTGAGGGACTGTAGACCGTTGTCCATCAGTCTCCTCCGTGCCGTGTCTCCTGTACAGTACAGAATGTGCTCAGACAAATTTACATAAATGTTGGATCTCAGTGTGACTTTGAAGTGCTGTGTGTTTGCAAGTTTTCTCCCAGACAAAACTCACAAGGTCAATGTAACATTTTGCATGGACAAATTTCAGAAACGCTTTGGGCTTAAAAGTGTTTCTCTGCACAGAGAGGCGCCTCTGTGGATACCACTGGAGCAGAGACATGTGAACAACACATTTAAAGTGATCGTCAAGGAAGAGGGAGATAATGTAGGAAGGTTTGAACTTTGAGAGTGTTTAAACAAGAGAGAAATGTGAGAAAATGTTAATATCTGTGTGAGAAAAGTGTATAAAGTGTGTGGTGAGGGGTTTTACAGCTGCAAAACATATAGAATAATTGTAAAAATAAAGCTGACTACTTTTCAGATTTTGCCTATTTCGGGTCATTTTTAGAATGTAACCCCCGCGATAAATGAGAGACCACTGTACTACGATTTTATGTTGTTGAAATCACATTCTATTGTCTACATAAGAGTTTTTTGTTTAATCATCATTGTGGTATTGGAGTCAGTATTGAGTACCAAGTCTATTCCTTAATAGTGATATTGACTTTTAGTTTTGTGAATTTTAGTATCGTGACCACACTATCCAAATCTAAAATCACAGTTGTATACATTTTCAAAATCTTTCAGCCATAGCAGCAAAAAAGTATATGGCATAAGTCCATTTTCTTTAAATTGTGACAGCCGCCAACTTTTAGCATAGACCACTGCATGAACGCAACATTAGCTGTAGACGTTAACGTTGTATTGTTTTATCTTATAAGCTGTTAGTCTGGCAGTTAAAACTTTTAAAAGCTATTTGTTCCGCTCTTTTGTCTCAAGTGAATAATTACTGTTGAGCTAATAGTGTTTGATAAGTGTCCTAATGGATGTGTGGTGCAGTTGGCAGGAGTCTGTAGCACTCCTGGTTCAGTGCAGTGTGCCAAATCTCTGCCCACTGATGCCCATTAGAACAGAAGGACTCCTGTGTGGATCGATGTGGCTCCTCTTACGGCCACAGCCTTTCAGAATGTGTACGTCTGACTCAGAGCTATCGCTTTATACAATATAGTTCCATTGACCTGCCGGAGACTGAGACAGCAGACACATTCAACACACTCCATAGATTTAAAACATCTCCCGGTTTATTACAGACACGAGTTTTGGTTGTGTTAAAGCTGCACTGTGCAGCTTTTCTACTTTCCTGCTTGTCTCAATGGAAATGTTATTACCTTGACTAAAATGTTCCACAGTAAGGCATTAAACCTCTCTCTCAGGTGATGTTACCAGGTTACAGGTCAGATCTGTGGAGAAGAGACCCCGCCCACTGTAAAATGCACCTGTAATTGAATCAATGCAAGACAGGCAAAGCAGTAGCATCTCCTTGGAGACCAGCAGGTGGCAGACACTCCACCAGAAGTTACACAGTGCCACTTTAAAGGGAAAAAGAAAGGCTAACTAGCAATTTTTCCTGTATTTTTAGCTTTCTATTTATTGTAACGATTTCATGTAAACCAACAGCAATGTAGAGTATGGGACTATGTGATTGCCAACACATGATTCGCTCAATTTTATATTTAAAAAAATGGATAAATAGTCTTATTCACTTTTATTCAACCACGAAGAATGCCATTCCTGTATTTTTAAATCACTTTTTGTCATTCAATCATATCCTGCTATCTTTGCCTCTCAAGCCATCATCTTTCAAGCTATTTGTCAGAATACACTCTTCTTCGTACTATTTCATCTACAACCGTTTGCCCCATCTCCACCGCAGCAGCAGAACCATCAGCCTCCTCAGCCTCTTTTTAAGGTATTTTACGGCTGCTTTATTTGAGATGTTGAGCTAAATTGGATAACGAGAGGCTGACACTAGTTTAAGATAACAGAGCAAAGAGAGCACGGTCAACTCCCAGCTGCAGAGCCACACCTACAAAACGACGCAGCGCTGAAAGAAGAACCACAACTGTTAGATGTTTGGAGCACAGCAGAGCCAAAGAGCAGAGGTGGAGTGCGACTATTGTTTCAGAACGCTCAGCCACGTTGAGTAATGGTTATTTGGTTTATAAGGGTCCCATAAGAGAGCTATGGCTACTTTCATCCGAGTCGGCTCTTTTCTTAACGGTTGGAATCGGATCCCATTTTTTAAAACATCTGAATTTTAAAAATGAAATTTAAAAAACAAGTGAGAGCTTTGTGCACAAAAAAACATATTTGGCAGCATAATAACACTTCTGCTTTTAAATTATTATTGTAGTGCAATGTTTTATTTAGAATATGTGTAATTTCAAAGAGTAAACACACTCCCACTCTCAGTTTGAATTATTTTGAGCATATTTTAGCCTTGGAAATTTCTCTCTGTGACCACTTTGTTTGGCATCTGTCACATAAATAAATATAAAAAGAGCCAGTCTTTTGAACTCATTGAAATGAACAGATGAAAAAGATTCGGATCCCACAAAAGAGCCAAAAGTCCCAAAACGAATTATGTGACAGTTGAATAGATTGCGTTAACTTGACCTCCCAACATTCTTGAATCCCTATAGTTTAAAATGGATTAATTTACTTTTTTACTCGTTAATATCTCGGTAATTACTGGGCCTATTCACATGAAACAAAAACAGATAGAAATGAACTGACGGAGAAGACATTTAACTTTCTATTTAATTTTACATTTTTGCTGCAGTGCGTATTAATTCACATTTTTGTAAATATGCCAGAATTAGCCAAGAGAGTATTTTTCAGATGATTTTCACAAAAGCTTCAGAATGTGCATGGCGCCATTATTCAACCCCAAAACCGTGATTGGTTCCACGTCTTGCCCTAGAACACAACAACAGCATTCATTTGTGGGAAGTGGAATCACACCGCCAACCCGTGGGCCAATGGATCTGACCTCTCAACCAACGATGTTTATGTCGAGAGTGGGATTTGAACCACCAACCTTCAGATCAGTGGACAAAAACTCTACCAACTGACTCTACCAAGACTCGTACATTAACACAAACTTTCAAATTATCAGTATCTATCTACATTTATTCACCTGAAACGTCTATGTATGGCCTTACTTTTGTCTTTTTTTGGATTCTATTTAAATATTCCACCATGATTATCAATCTTCTGTTTCCTGATTTGACTTTCTCTACTTGGGAAAAGGGTTATGTGTCTAAGTGTGATTGCGCTGCACAAAACTAGAAATTACAATCAGGAAAGTCGTGACCTCATCATTACAATCACACACTTATTGCAAGTTTGAGATAACATGCAATTAACCCTTTGCATGAGGCCACTATACACTCAAAATACAGAAAACACTTGTCTCAACTAAATCTTAACAACTGGAAATAGTCGATCTTGCACAACTTTCAACATGACATAAAAATGCAGTAATAAATGCGTTTTCACTGTCGTCATTCAGTCATAAGTCCGTCTTACCTCAGCTCAGTACTACATCACCAGCTCCAGCCGCACACTCTGCTCCAGCAGCTACATTAACCTGGTTGCTCCTAAAGCCCACACCGCTTTTGGGGCACTCCTCATTTCATTTCTCTGCAGCAAATGACTGGAACCACCTACAGCAGACTTTAAAACTTCATTTTTACCTCTGTCGACTTTTACAAACTCAACCCAGAGCATTCTACAGGATCAGAGCGCATGCTTTTAACACTTACATATCCTTAATCTGCAAATGTTTCACCGTCTCATGTTGTGATCCACTGTTTCACATTATGAGAGACGTGTGAGTGTTTGTGTGTCTATTCTGTGCTGTATTATCCTGGCCAGGTCGTCATTGCAAAAGTGTTATCAATTGGCTTATCTGGTAAAATATTGAATAAATAAAATAAAATACATTCAAAGTGTTGCTTCACAAACATATCAACAGAAGACATTTTGTTTTTTCCTGGATAATAAAGTGCGCATAACAACATTAACCTATATTTGAATAATGCACCGTGGAGACCTGCTTTAGAACACTGCATGTTACTGTTCTGCCATTCACTACAATGTAACTTTAAAGCTCACATGTTAAACTTTATATGAAATACACACATTTTAATTATCAAAACAGTCCAGATGTTCTTAAACGCTCTAAAAAAGCAGCTAAATAATTTTATAAAATATACTAAAAATACTCAAGGTGATATATTTAAACAGCAGCTCATGATAACGATACTGTATCACTGAATTTAAAACTACAATATCTGAATTTTGTTTATATCTTGGCAAACTCCTATAGTATATGGAAAGCATGTTCAGAATAATTGCATGTTAGTGTGACGGACGGTGACAAGGGGCAGTGGCATTTTGAAAATTACACTTTAGCAGCACGGCTAGAATAGTTCATATGTCGAGAGATTAAAGAGGGAGTATTATAATTCCATGTGGTTAATTGTCAATATATACATTTACATCACCATGTTACTTTTTATTTTTTTGAAAGTGCTATATTCGCTGAAAGCTAAATTAATTTTTGTTTCACAATTGGTGTGCATTTCGCTAAGGAAACAACTTCACATTACATCAGGTTTGTGAAGTTGTAGCGTATTGTTTTGTATCCTGTTTTTGTATATTTATGGAGAATTGTGTGTCGTGTGAGAGCGTGGGTGAATGTAGGCTTGTGGTCAGAACATTGTACAGAATCGTACTACTAAACATAATTTGGGTTCAAATAGGGCCCAGGAGAGATCACTAGATTACTCAAACATGCATCAATGACATATAAAACCTCTTCGGGTCTGTTTTTGATGAAAGAATATAACAGATATAAGATATAACATTGGTAGAAAGCTCCAAAAAGTCAATTTTGCATAATACCCCTTTGAATTACCTCGGGATGTTAGAACAGTGATTAAAAGTTTAGCGTAAGGATATCTGCTTTAAACAGTGTGTACAGCTAATGTGTTAAATTCCAAACTGGTGCCGCTGTTTTCCCGAGGTGAGGTAAAGTCAGGCAGTAAATAATAAGTGTTCTCCCCACTGTGCCGGTGAGTGACAGCTCGTCTCCCTCCTGCTGCCCTGGCTCTGTCCTGTTTAATGGGCTCACACTGTACGCTGCCTCTGCCTTGGCCAATGTCACACACACAGAACAGCACCATGCCGAGGAGAACTCTGACGCAAGGCTAGGCTGGACTAATAAACAGGAACGCTGCGGGAGCTACTGAACACGCACAGCTCGGCAGGGGTGAAAGATGAAAACTGAGAAAACACGCAAGAAGCTTTCACTTTTGACTTTTACAACATCGGGTCATGAAAGTAAATGGTCAGGTTGGGTAGAAAACTGGTATTTAAATGTTTTGGAAATATGCAAATGTGATTATCGTCTGCAAGAAAGACAATTAGAAACACTGCAAAATAGGGTTGGCAAAAGTATCAACAATCAGATAGACCAAATAATCCAAATAATCAATACTACAGCTAGTAATGAAACAAGACAGTAATTTGAGCAGGTATGCATACTAAAGAAGTCACATTCACAGGACAGAAATTAACGTTTCCTGAATAGTTTTAGAATGATCTTGAGCTGTATCAGAACAAGTATAAGACACATAGACTAGTACACACCCATGGGCCACTATGGAACCTACCTGGACACTAAGGGATTACACAGATATAAGGCCACATGGGAATAGAAAAGAAAGCACTATGATTTAAAGGGCCCATATTACGCTGTTTTCTGACCTGTTATAATGTTGTTTACTTATGACAGACATAGACGTACCTGGAGTTTTGTTTTGTTTCAGTCACACAAAGACTCTGGTTATTCGTCTTTCAAACAGAAAACCCCCTGTTCCACCTTGTGATGTCATGCGGTAATACAGAAAGTGCTCCACTGCGTATTTAAACTTCACAGACCTAAATGTAAAACCACATGTTAATATAAAAGAAAATACTATTATTTAAAGTTGAAAATCACATTCAAATGTCTAAATAAAGATGTTTTTATTATCATTGTGGTATCGAGTATCAAGTCTATTCCTTAGTATCAAAATTGAGTTTTAGAATCATGACACTACTGCATAACAAATACAAAAATATATATAAATAAATTTTTAAAAGGTATAGGGTGATTTCACTCTTTATGTGTGATATGTTTTTGTGCATATATGATGGATTACTATTACATATCAGGGGATTACTGTCATCGCCATCAGAATAATCCCAATACATAAAGATATCACCCGACGTCTGCCTTCTGGTACTTATAGTCACACTTGCATATTATTGAGGTTTTATATCAGATGCCCTCTTTTGCACTCTCCTGGTCATTTATCCATAATAGGGACTGTTTTTGCCTATGTGCTTGGATATTTTTGTATAATTTTTGCACAAAATTAATTCAAAAAATCAAAAAATATTAGCTAGATGTACATCCTAAGCCCTGATGTATACAAAATCTTATGTAAAAAGCATCCAGCATAAAAGAGTCAATCAAGTAGGTCAAATTGCAGTATCTGATTAATAGTCGTAGCATTCAAGATGGAAAATATAAAGTAAAATCCATAAAGAATGTAAATCATAACCTAAAGGGAACACCTCATATGATTAAAAAATAAATAAATAAATAAAAAATCTGAGAAATAGTGTTAGCATTTTACCTGTTATCATTAGCACAGTCCTCTTTGCTAGCTTTTCCCATTGAAATAAATCTTACAGTGGTGGCGCATGTGAGTTCAAGGACTTTGGCGTTCATAGCTCCAGTGTGGACGGTGTATGGCTCGTGTTGTGCAAGGACCCGGAGTTACATCATGATGGATGACAATGAATCAAATATGCGGCACTCATGCTTTTAATTACAGCCATGTCCCGAAACGGTCCGGCCCGTCACGTCCCCGGGGCAGAGGGCTGAGACAGCACTTCTCACATAATGGAACATCATAGGTGAACCTGCCCTGCCCGACGCTTCACCGAGGGACTATGCTGTTATATAAGGGTGAGCACTGTTATTTTTCACTGCGGCGGTGGTAGTACCAGTCTATTTCTTATGCAGTAGTCCAGGGATTGCAACCAGTAATGGGAATAATTATGAATTATTTTTAAAATGCAGTAGTTTAGAATACTGTTTTGGGATTTTCCAGCTTTATCGGACTTCAAAATGTGTTTTTTGTGTCAGGGAATAGAGTCACATTCAACATGGCAAATTTTTGGTTGATCAGATCCACTTTATCAGCCCCGTCACACAGATTATTCATGCATTCTATGGTCATGTCCTACATCACGTACAGCTTAACCACATGCTCACAAACAAACAAAACCTCACTTAAACCACTTTGTACAAACAAATGGTAAAGATACTGGACATAAAAACCTCAAAGACATCGCCACTGCACCATTTTACAAACACACCATCTTCTAAGTTGGGAAAATCTCATCACATACTTAAATCTCTGTCTAATATATAAAGTCATACATAGGTTTGTTACAATAATGACTATATCGACTATAAATGGCAGCTGGAACAATATATCTTTGTGATCAGTATTTATCGTCTGTAGATTTTCTTTGCAATAATGGAGCAATTTTTGTTATTTTAGTTGTAAACGATAAGATTTGAGCTGCAGAAAGTAGAATAAGTAACTTCTATGGCTAATTATTGCTTCATTCTGCTATTAATTTGTAGCAGCTCAGGGCTTTTAATGATACTGTTTATGCCACAGACACAAAGAAATAAAGTATTTTCGATATAATCATTTATCGTTATATTTTTCTGCATACCGTGCTTCAAAATGTTTTATCGTGACAGGTCTAGTCCTACACAGTTTGTCCCCTCCCTCACGTAGCCAGTTTGTGTAAGAGGTAGCACACATCAGGTAACCAGAGGTGCAGCTCGTGGAGACTGTATAGTTCCACTCTGGAAAAGTGCCTTCAGCCAGAGCCGTTTCTGTCCGAGAGTCTCAGGAGTGGAGCACAGTCCTCGGAAACATCAGAGAACTGGCCTCTTACCATCTTTTCAAAAAATATCTCAAAACATAGTTCATAGTAAATCAGACCTGTCAACATAAGCCCACTGAATCTGCCTCGTCTGCCTTGTTTTTCAATATAATTCTGTTAACAGTTACGTAATTTGACCTTTGATGCAGTTCTGTGCTCCTGCTACTACACTGTTATTTAACTTTAGGATTTAATGTATTGTCCGGCTCTCACTATAGTATCATGTTGTCTAACCGTAGTATTTTTAGGTAGACGATTTTAACATCTGTCCAGGAACAACGGATAAAAAATAGTCTTGGTTTTGGTTGATTCTGGTACATTTAAATAAAATAAATAAATAAGCTAATGTGACATGTGACTAGTCTAATAATCATAATCATATTTGGGTAACCGTAATTGTTAACTGGACAGACTCTAAAACACAGGCCAGAAGGTATTTTATAACATGACATTATTGAATCAAAATTTCAGTTAAACAAAAACTTCAGGGAACATTCACGAACAATGTGGCAATTTGATGAAAATCTATTGAGAAGCTTCCAGTCACTATGATTCAATCTTTACTTGGATAAAGCCATAATCCAGCAAAGCAAAGGGTGGAGACACTTTCAAGGACAAAATACATCTACCTTTTCCAAGATATTCTGCCTTTTGTCCATGTGTTTCACCATGACAGGCAAATTTATTTCCAAGTTTTCCCTTTTTTTTACATTGAAGAACTCAAAACCACGGTCCAGTGTACTTTGTAATGTTTTGGAGAGGCATGTATTCGTGACTGTCCAGACAAACTTTCTGCATTCAGCCTGAGTGAAGTGTCTTGCTCAAGGGTACAACAACACTGTGACTGATCCAGCTACATTTAAATTTCACTTAAATCCACATTTCTATTATCACCTCTCTGCCCAAATCTGCACATAATAAAAACACGAGGAGAGGCGTTCACTGAACTCAGTAAGAAACAGCCAGGAAAAGATTAGGCTCGAGTTTGGAGTTTTTTTCTCATTTTAGATCAGTAGCGATGATAAACTACAGTTGTCCTGCCACAGACCAGCACATGTGGCTTTGTTTTGGTCCGCTATGTTAAAGTGAAAATGAAATTAACACGAGCATCAGTGTGTTTATTGTTTATTTGTGCTGCGGAGAAAAAAATATAGCAGCTCCTGTGTGTCTAAAATCAAATGAGATACTGCGTATTGCCATTTTATTAGCAAGAATAGCTATGTTTAATGAGTTTCAAATAATAATTTTTGGGGTCATTATTTTTGTGGGTTATTTTTTTCTTTTTTTTTTGGTACAGTGATATGATTTGAGCAGTAGCGGGCTGAATAAATTACTTCTATGACTCATTATACAGTAGCTAATACAAACTAGTTAAGTGTTGCAGTTTGCTATTAATTTCCTATTGCAGTTCATTTTGTTAAAATATTATAAATTTAGAATATTTTTTGAGTTATTGGGTCAGTGGCATAAATTATCATAATAATTATCAATATTATCGTTTATCGTCTACGTTTATTTCAGCAGTATATCACATTTTATAATGTGTTAGTGTTCTTTGACCTGCGTGACGACTGGGACAAGAATAGTCCGACAGGTTTTGGGGCAAAGATGATTTGAATTTGTACTCAGACTTCCCTGTTCTTGTAAATATAGTGAGAGTTACATAAGTGCGCAGTGTTATTTTTCACTGCGGATTATCGAATTTTTTTAAGAGCTGCCACGGGTGAATAATATCGTCTGCGGGTTTGGTCAGAGGTACTTTCCACGTAAAAAGCATTGATTTTTGAATAATCTTATTGAAAGTGAGAAGTTCATTTCATATTCAAAGCCATCCATGCTCTGCAGCTTCTATAGAGTAGAGGGGGCGGGTCTATGTGCACTACTTTTTCCGTGGGTTTTGGGCATTTTTTCAGACGCTCTTGTGCGGGTTGGGTTCCCTGACGCCTGGCAACCCTGGAGGAGCGTGTGTATTGGATGTGCGGTGGTTTGTGAGGCTGGCAGATGCTCGTCAGCCGCGTCTGCCTCTGGTCATGTTCTACTTTTACTCATCCAAGCACTGAGCAGCAGACACAGAGCAGCACAGCTCATTACAATAAAAGGGCTGAAAATACCTCCTATCAGCACGCACATATACGGACGGATGATGTTACGTCATAGGCACTGACCTTCTGATGCGGACAACACATTAGAATGAAAGAAATACATGTTTAAGATCCATTATCTGCAGTTTGTCTGTGTTTATTTGACAGACAGCTACAAGGTGCAGTTAATAATATGATTCAGTACAGGGTTAAACCAGCTCACTAACCTTGAAGCCTTCCACATAATCTCTGGTGCGTCTTACAGGACTGGACTAGTGTATATTCCATCTTGACTGGGCAATTTAATAAATACTAGGCCTATATTATGAGATGGGAATTTCAAATACGCCTATACTAAAACCAATTCTCCAGTTTTATTTCAGTTTTTCATAATATGCTTGTTTGTGTGAAATCTAGCAAACCACTTACTAATTTGGGAGGTTTTCAGTCCAATCCAGACTGATATCTCTTTGTATTTATTTATTTATTTTTATTTTTTTACAAAGATATCGATTTGTAAGGAGGGCACCGGGACCAAACAAAATTGCATTTATCTCATCTCGGATTAACAGAGTTTAGTGCTTCGCTCATTGATTCTGCAGAAAAACACAGTTTTTCAGTCCCCTGTGATATATTTTCCTATCTTTTTTTGTTGTTGTAAGCAGCCAGATTTGTTTTGATACAGACCATGCCCGGCCCTGATTGTCCCTGATCGACTGCCGCATGCTGTAACTGGTAAGTGTCTTGCTCGAGGGTACAACGACTGAACCTACTACTTTTTAGTTTCTCCAAACTTTTCTGCCACATGACCCACATTTCTACCTCCTTATCTTATCTAAACATAAAACAACACATGCAAAAAGGCCTAAATACTATATCAACTCAATTCAACAGAGATGGAACAACAATGTTTGGGTCAATATTTACTTAACTTTTTATTTGCACTTGTGGCATTTTGGGTATTTTCCTGTACTATAATAACATTTGAACAGTAGAAGGCTGAATTGTGAATTTAAATGACTCATTATACTTATGTGTTGCATTTTGTTGGCCTATTTATTTATTGCAGCACATATTTTTTACAATTTTGTACATTTAGAATTGTGTTTTGGGCAAAATTTTGTTTTATGGTTTGGTTTCAATATTATCGCTTATCGTCTATTTTTACTTCAAGTCAAGTCAAATGTATTCATAAAGCACATTTAAACACAAACAGCTACCCAAAGTTATGTACAAAGGTAATATACAGTGCAAAATTATAACACAAAGCATGCATAAAACACAATAAAACAATATAATTCAAAAGTCCCGCTCAGCTTGTGTTAAAAGCCAGTGCAAATGAGTTTATATCACACTTCATAATGTGTTATTGTACCAGGCCTACACACAAAACAGACTTAAGCAACAGTCCATCAGTATAAGACCACAAAAGCAGAGGCGTAATATGAATTTCGTTTACAGTGAGTTAAATAACACTACTTCAGCTTGAACTACCAAAGCCCTGATCTCTCCTTTGTCATTTCCCAGAGCAGTGTATACATCCTCAGAGAAGCTGCTGAAATGGTGTTTTCTGTGGGGCTTAATGGCACACATCACAGCGTCTCCAGAACACAGAGCACGAGATTTAGGAAAGTGTCTTTGTGAAGCACGGCTCACCGTCAGAGCCACATCGACCATGACTTCGTGTTCAGGCTCAGAGGGCTATGAAGGAGCTGTGTGGTGGACTGACAATCGCTTTTTCTTTCAGCCTTCCTTTATTACGTGTAGTGTTTTTTTTAGATCAAGTACACATAACCCAGACTACAGGGCAATACTTTAACTGGCATCTGTTTGGTTACAAGCAAGAGTGAAGGGCTGTGTGCTGTTCAGTCGATTGAGGCTATTGTTGATATGGATTTTGTGGAAATGACTGTAATGTTAGCAACAAAAGTGCAGAAATATCATACTATACTAGAACTGTCAAAAGTGTTGAAAATCAGATATTAATTGATACTAAAATTTGTATCAAAACTAGATACTCAGTTGAGCAGCTATCGGTACTAGAAAACTCACATTCACAGGACAGAAATTAACCTTTCCTGAATAGTTTTAGAATGATCTTGAGCTGTATCAGAGCAAGTATAAGACACATAGACAAGTACACACCCATGGACCACTATGGAACCTACCTGGACACTGAGGGATTACACAGATATAACGCAACGTGGGAATATAAAAGAAAGTACTATGATTTATTTTGAAAATAACATTCCATTGTCAAAAAAAAAAGTTTTTCATCAATATTTCAATACTCTGCCCACCTCTGTAATCAAAAAACTATTTCTGAGACATCAAAAATCTCAGGTAAGGTAGCCAAGGTAGTCCTGACCAAGACTAGCTGAAGATTTGGAGATGAGCAGCCGTCAGTCAAATTCAGAGGCAAATTCCCTCACAAGCAATTAACAAAGTACACTTTAAAGGTCTTATACTGCACAAAATTAACACTTGTGAGCTTTAAGCCATGTTATAAAGTTGTTACCTCATCAAAAACATACCTGGAGTTGTGTTTTGTTTCATTCACACGTTTGACCCTTTATTATTAGTCTGTCTACATTTCCAAAGCTCAAAATGGTCTGTTCCACCTTGCGATGTCATGGAGCGTTAGTTTTTAAGTTAACAGCTACTTTTACCTTTAGTTCAGTAGAGATTGGCAATTTCAGGGCTGAAATCATCAAAATGTTTCTAGTGAAGGTTAAAGACACAGTGGAGCACTTCCTGTAGTACCACGTGACATCATAAAGTAGGAGTGTTTTCAGTTTTCAGCCTAAATATACAAGGTGTGTGCGTTAAACATGTCTGTAAACAGGTCTGTTTGGGACGAGGAAACAACATTACAACAAAGAAAACAGCCTAATATGAGCCCTTTAATCATAGAATATACTTAGCTTGGTCACACTCTACCTCCCAGTGTTACTACACACGTGACCACTATGTCCAGCTGCACCCCTCCTCCTGACAGGGTGCCATGATGTAGGGTCTCAAGTCAACCCCTCAGAGCGGTGACATAACACTGCTGGCCCTATAGAGGAGGCAGCGTGCGCCTTAGACTTCACTCCTCCATGCACGTTCACTTGTGATCTGCTAAGTCCTCTGAAAACACCAAGTTCCGATCAATCACACCGGCCCCGTGCTGGTCCTGCGCTGGTCCTATCCGCGCCGAGCTGCTACAACAATTATTTATGGTCCAATCACACCTTGGGCGTTTCAACTCTAAACTAATCCATATATTAAAACAGAGCCTTGAGAACATAAACCAAACTGTAGTGAGCGACCTTTTCACCGGATAACATATTCTACTGTTTACTGCAAGAATAAAAAGAAGAAGAGAGAGGGAGGAAGAAAGAGAGGTAGACAGAGATACAGAGAGAGAGAGAGAGAGAGAGACAGAAAGAGAGAGATGGAGGCAGAGACAGAGATGGTGAGAGATGGACAGACAGAGAGAAATCGAGACAGAGAGAAAGAGACACAGAGAGATAGATAGAGACAGAGAGAGAAAGAGAGAGAGACAGAGAGATGGCCTGATAGAGAGAGAGACAGAGAGACAGATGAAGAGAGGGAGAGAGATAAAGATAGATGGAGGCAGAGAAAGAGACAGAGATGGAGAGAGAGAGAGACAGAGATGGAGAGAGATGGAAGGAGAGAGAGACAGAGAGAAAGAGACAGAGACACAGAGAGATAAACAGAGACAGAGAGACATAGAGATGGACAGATAGAGAGAGAGAGACAGAGACACAGATGGACAGAGGGAGAGAGATAGAGAGAGATGGAGGCAGAGAAAGAGACAGAGATGGAGAGAGAGAGACAGAGGGATGGATGGATAGAGAGAGACAGACAGAGACAGAGAGATAGAGAGACAGACAGAGACAGAGAGATAGAGAGAGACAGAGAAAGAGGCAGAGGCAGAGAGACTGAGAGAGACAGAAAGATAGAAGAGAAAGAGAGAGAGTGGTGGTGCGCAAGAGGCTCCAGCAGAGGAACAGCTGGATGGAGATACAAAGGAATGTCTTTCCTGTCTCCTCTTTCTTTCCACACAAACACACACAGCTTTCTGCACAGAGGAGGAATAACACATGTACTGAACGCAAGGATCAAACCAGCTCCAATCTCAGAGCGCTTCATGGGATCAGCCGCAGATTAAAAGCTTAATTACTCAAACAAGTCAAGCTATCAATAAGCAATTAATCATGAATGAGCCGTACATGCGCCAATGATTAGGGACCAAGAGCAGACACAAGTTAGTAGACCACTGTAAGCGCTTTAAGGGCATTTAGCAGAGAGATAACTACGATGTTTTACGCATAATAAAGTTGGATACATAAATTAGAAGCGTGGGTTAATGTGCTCAAAGTGCTGCAGCTTTTTGGAGCAGAAACACCATTAATCAAGACATTAAAGTTGCATTGCGTCTTATATCACTTCTTTTTTACGTTACTAAAACAAAAACAATGCAGAATTTTAGAGCTGGCGTTTCCAAAAAAAAAAAAAAAAAAAGACACTGTACGGAAAGTGCTCACCTCCTGCGCCTTTTACGCACGCTCCACGGCGCAGAAGTGACGCTGTTGAGCCGAAATCTGCGCTTTTCTCCGGTAAACTTCTGGTTGGACAAACATTCAGCGGCTCCTCGTCCTCCTGGAGCCTGTCCGATCCACGCTCTCCACGGCAGCTTCAGTGTGTCAGCGCCGAGAGCAGAGGCTGGGGTCTGCTCTGCTCGCGCTGCTCTCACGGGTGCGCTGGGTTTGAGCACACGCACGCTCCGGACGGGCGGGAGCAGGACTGTTATCAAACCAGCCAGAGAAGAGGTAGAAAGAGGTTTTCAAAAAGGAATATATGTTATGAAAAGTGCCTGGTTAATCATAAGTATTAAAATATGTCTACTGGCTTTGATCTTAAAGTTTTGGTCAGTGGATATCTATGGCACTAGGCTAGAAAAGGACTTAGCAGTGCTCCATAATATAGACATACTGGCTAACATAAATGAACAATCCATGAATCCATCATCAATATTACCAAAGCAGATATATTTAGCCTAACACCTTGCAAAACAGCATTTTATCATATTTGCAGCTGAATGACTTAAACCCACGTTATTATTGCATAAAATGTGCCTCTCTATATGGCTTAGAGATATAATGTGTTTTCTAAAACTCAAAAAAATTAAATACACATTAAGAGGATGCACAGACAGATTTTTCCAGGTGTGGCAATGCTTTATTTCTTATTTTACAAATTTGCAGGTGTTGTCAGTATGAATGTGTGCCAGTACCTACATGTTGTGATATCTGTAATTGGGAATATTTAATTGGTGTTATGTGCTCTAAATGTTGGACTGAGATGGTTTGGGATGAGGATGTTCATTTAAACTATTTGTTTTTTTTTGTACTTGTACACAGTGGGTGATATTTCCAGATGCATGCACTCATACTTTGTATAATTCTACTACTCTGTGCTTGTGCATTTGAAGAGAAAAACAAAACAACTAAAAGGCCAACTAAACTGTGTATTCCATTGTAGTTTGTCTTTCTGCCTGTGCTCCTAATAAAACATTTGGAAAAAAAGGAAAAAATGTATTCCTCCTTCCCTCTCCTTACTTAGGCCGACTAGTAACATAATGTGAGGTTATTTCCTGGCAGTGTGTAGCTAGTTGCTAAAAGAAAACAAGTGTGTGGCAGTGGTGGAGTCGTACATTTTAATGTACAGTGTTGTATATTTATTTTTATAATTAAATGGTAAATGGTCACATGTTTATATGGCGCTTTTCCACCTTCGAGTCTCTCAAAGCGCTTTTACATCAACATTCAGACACACATTCATACACCAGTACACAGACATTGGGGGCGTGTCTTGCTCAAGGACACAAAGGCAGCGTTCATCTGTGAGAGCTGGAATCGCACCGCCAACCTGTGGGTCAGTGAATTTGACCGCTCTACCAGTTATGTTTATGTCAAGAGAGGGATTCAAACCACCAACCTTTGAATCAGTGGAGTCAACTAAGCTGCTGTTAATGGTTTGTTGTGTTGTTGGATGGTGACAGTAGTCTATTTAAGTTTTGTTACAATTGAAACTAAAGTCAAATCTGGTTTTCGTTCTATAAAACGTTCTTTTAAAACTCTTGTGGTGACCAGTGACCACATCCGCCCCTTCCACAGACTGACCCTCGTATTACCTCATAGGCCATGCACTCAGACTCGACGCATTCTGCTCGGTCCCACTTTGAACCGCTCTAAGGTGTGTCTCCTTCCCCCTGTTCCCCCTTCTCCCCCTCGCCTCCAGAAACTCAATCTGGGGTCTTCCTCCTAACACAAAGAGCTGTCACCTGTCTTATTCGCCCATGAAAGAGGAGCCTCGTGCTACGCTCCGATGACCTAATTTGTATAGACGTTGTATGTATGGATTGATTACCGCCAACTTCTTAAGTACAAAATCCCAGTTGAAATGAACAGCTGCTAATGTATAGAGTTAATCCCAGGGGAAAATCGCAATATGGTGCAAAGTATTTCACAGTATTTGTAAAGAGCTGTGTGTCTTTTTGGTTAGAGAACTTGTGCATGTGTTTTTGGCAAACAGCAAACCATAAAGTAATTCACTGTCTCTTGAGTTGATAAAAAGGATATTAAAGGCTGTATGAAGTTATAGCCTAATAAAGTACTTCAGGTAGTGCTGCCTCATCCAAATGTAATGCACTGTTTTAACTTTTGAGAAACGGCATTTTATCGAAGCGACACGCATTAAAATGACAATAAAGTTCATTCAGTTTATGGGGAAGCTACAAATCTGACCCTGGGATGTCATTAGCTGTCATATAGACTTAATGGGGCACAAATCCTACTGAAAGACAACTATCTGGCAACCCAATGTAGGGAGCTCATTCTGCTTTCTGATTGAATATGTCTGTGTAATCCCTCAGTCATTCAGGTATGATCCATAGCAAAAGAAAAATTCTGTCTGTCAACTGGACAAAAGTTTTAGCGTGAAGACGTTTTGCCACTCATCCAATCGGCTTCTTCAGTTCAGCATCATATTTGTCTGAAGGGAGGCACAGTTAACACTTATTGTAGTTCAGTCGACTTAGCCAACAAACAGACACTGTAATCAAATAGGCCTGTTAGTTTAAGTGTATTTAGCTCCTCCCTTATTTGAAATTCTCATTGTAATTATTATTTCTACCTTAAAAAGTGCCGCACTTTGGAACATCTCCATCTCAGACAAGCAGGTGGAGGACTCCCCCACCAGAAAAGTTACAAAGTATGGCATTAAACCTGGACACAAGTAGGTAGCACCATAAAGCCAAGATAGAGGTCAGATCTGTGGAGAGAAGAGCTTAATTACAGTAAGAATGCATGTATAAAAACACCTGTAGTTGAATAAATGGAAGATAAGATGTGTTTAATGCCATACTGTGGAATGTACTGGGCAAAGCAATAACATCCTGGAGCCTGCACCACAAAAGGTACAAAGTGCACCATAAGTTATCAAGTTAAAAACAAATCCTCGTGAGTAATGCTTAAGTTGCTTGGGATGAAAAAAAACAACAACTCAAAGCAATACAAACTATAGAGCAGCTTCACATGTGAACACTGACACTCTTTTTTCTTTCATAATGATTTCTTTTGAACAATTTCACTACAGCACGAACAAAGGGCTCTAACATGAAAGTACATAGAAGTATTTAATCTCTTCTCCTCTCTCTTTCTCCACAGCATCCTCATGTATCTAAAGTGGAGCCATGCCCACAGCCTGAGGAGAGGGATTCTTCAGCCAGCACAGGTGAACTCTGTCTGACCTCTCCTTCTCACCGCACTACAAACCAATTTATTTGTTGTGCCGATGCCAAGTGCACCATCCAGCACCTTTGTTTGTTCTGCCGTGATCTGAGCCTTCTTCATATTTCTGCTGTCGAGAGGCTCCTGGTTTTACGTATCCACATATTAATCAATTTACAGCACAGATGGTCAATTTAACCTTATCATTTGTGTGGGTCAACTTGTATTTAACCTTCACCAGATGTTGTAATGAAGCGTGTGTGCTCCAGAAATCATGTGTGGTACTACTTTAATAAAAGAAAACTTCAATAGCATTATGGCAAAACGTATTAACCCTGCATACATTTTAGATAAAGTGAAAAGGTGGAGGGTGTACTGACAAAAATGATATGTGAGCATTTTGTACACACACTAAAGGTGCGTTCACGGTCCTGGTTTGGTTTGGTCCTGGTGTAGTTTTCATCACAGTTTAGTGGCTTTGATGTGGTGTGAGTGTAAACGTGTCCTAATTAAATGGTGAAATGAAACCCAAGAGTGCAGAAACATCACTGTCATTTTTTTGAAAGATTATTCTGCAGATTTTTGTTCAGTTTTATTTACATTTTCCATACTTACGTTATTATGGACGGTTTCATTATCTTGGTCAGTGTTTCCTTAACCGTGGTACCTTCAGGGATACAAATAGTGACCCAGGATTTTTATTTTATTTATGAAAAAAGTACAAAACATAACAGGACTTAACAAGAGATAAAAACATGCCAAGGAGACAAAGAAACAGACAAGAAAATGATAAACCTGGTACAAAACATAGGACAAGAAACAGAAATAAAGCAATGATCAGAGCTTGGGGCGGGTTGAGGGGGTGGGCTGGGGCCTTACAATGAGCTAATGTTTTATTATTGAGCAGGTAATGAATGAATGAGTGAGTATAGTTATGAAGTTAAACTAGTTTTGACATTCAGGATTGAGTCTCCATTCTCTTTTATTTATTTTTTTCCTTTTCCTTTCTTCCCTCATTATTTTCCTTCCTTTCCTTTTTCTTTTCTTTTCCTATACAGTCATATTTTTATTTTTTTGGATGTAAAGCTTAATTTCAATGACTATTATGTTATTATACAGGTACGGTATGCTTGTTCTTCCTGTGTCTGGGTGCGTTTCCTCTGGCACTCCGGTTTCTTCCATCAACTTAAAACATGCACCGTAGGCCAAATCTTCCAGCTAAGGTGGTCCTGACAGGTTGCGCAGTGACATTGAAGGATGGATCAAATGCAGAGAACTCATTTCTCTACAATGACAATAAGGTTACTTACTATATTCACCAGACAAACACCCTCTTATCTGTGAGCTTTACTGTGCATGACACTATATACCAGAATTTAATCATCTCAATATGGAACATTAGTGCTCTCATTAGTTTGCTTGCCTACACAAATTTGATTAGACCTACACTGGGAACTTTTTTTTTACTTACTTTGGCACATTTTGTCATTATTTCAAGTACTTTTTACACTATATGTTTTGTTACAACTCCATCCCACTATATCCAGTGTCTTCTCCAACACAAACATAGCCACTGATCCTTTTCTCTCCTCCACAGTCTCCAGATATTTCCCCTTTAAATACTCACCACGCTTCATTTGGACTGCTGCACACTGCTATGCTAATATGATCTCCGGCTCAAATGGAACGTGCAAATGCTCTGCAGCTTCCCCTTATCCCCCCGTGGCTTCTCCATTGCAGTCGGCAGACATTTTGTTTATTTATTTATTGAGATTAAAGTTGGACAATTCTCAAGGCTTCACTGTAATCTCCAAAGCGCTGGCTGAGTTGTTTACTACACATATGCAAAGTAGCAGCATTGCATCGTATGTTCTATAAAAAGTCCTGGTCCTGGTCTGCACTTGGAGGTTTGTGTGCTGAAAATGGCTGGAAGTAGTGAGAGGAAGTGCATTGTGCAGTGTTTAGGAAGTGGAGTAAAAATAAGTTGTGTGGCTCTGAAGAGGATAACATTGTACATAGATTTGGGATTAGAAATTATATTAGTATTGGTAAGAAGAAGAAAGTAGGCATTTAAAGGAGCACAATCACTTTTCTGGTGCAGGGTCTGCCCACTGCTTGTGTCCATGGAGATGTTAGCGCTTTGTTGCAATGTTCCACAGTATAGCAGTGTTAAAGAGGAGGTATTAAAAGCTAACACATAACATTTTCACATCACCACGTTACCTTTTATTGTTTTGAAAATGTTATATTCGTTGAAAACAATGTAGTAACATGTTTATAAGTTTCATTTTATTTTTTGACGCTCTGAGTGTCCCCTCTCTCTTTGCTCCTCGTGTTAAGCCACTCCCCCTTGAGTATGCTGTTATATGTGTGTGCATCCCACTAAAACTACTGCACATCGTATCAGGTTTGTGAAGTTGTCTGTACAACTTTGTATCATGTTTTTTGTATATTTATTGAGAATTGTGGTGTGGGAGCATGGGTGATGTAGGCTTGTGGGTGGAGCATTGGACAGAATCTTACAGCTAACCATAAGTAGGTTTTAAATAGGGCCCCAGAGAGGTCACTTAAATACTCAAACATGAATGGATGAACTAAAATCTCTTCAGGCATATTTTTAATGCGGGAACATTACAACAATATATTATTATTAACATGATAGAAAGCTTAAAAACCTATTTTTCATAATACCGCCTCTTTAACTTATCTGTCTATTCAGCTGCAGGTGTTTTTATTGCTTAAAAAGACCAAAAACAATCATTCTTACTCCCTAATCCACAACCTGACCTGATTGCATCACCTGCTTGTCTCCGAGGAGTTACAGACATAACATACTGAGTTAATAACATACTGTGAAATATCTCCATGGAGATAGAGCCAGACGCTCCACCAGAAAAGTTACATTGTGTGCTTTTGGCACAGCTGATTCTTTGGACCTTGCACAGCTGTAGAAGAGCTTATTCAGTGAAGGAGGCGTGGACCATCATCACACAGCCAACATGCTCTCATCCCAAAATGTAATCGTTTGGCTGGACTGTGAGTTGATGTTTTCTATGTCTCAGTGTGATTAAACTGCATGATGCTTGTCCTCCTCTCTTTCTATAAAGAAAAATAACACAAAAACTGCAATGTGAGTGGTCACAACCACATCACAACATTCACAGCAGTTGTTTACCAGGGTCTTCTGAAACTATGAACGCTGCTGATCCTGGAGACCTCTACGAAAATTCACTTCTGACACCAATGTAACGTCCTGCTGTGAGTAAAGATGCCAGATTTCTCCTGGTTGTTTATTTTCTGATCACAAGGGCCACTGTAGGCTGTAACGCACACTAAAACACAAGCAAAACAACAACAGTATCAACTCACTAGAGCCAGTCTCCAAAACAGACCAGTCACTGACCAATAGAAACATCATTTTAGCTTGTCGGCATAGCAACCAAGTGTCACATACAAAAGCAGATACAGCAGCAACACCACATAAACATTTATTAGACCAAGAAAAGATGTCAACTCTGAACTTAACACAAAATATCAGATCAATACATTGAAATTCCTTACATCTGTTCAGAAGAAGTTAATAATTTAAGTGTTCTCCCAAATGGTATACCTTTTCACATAAATCAAAGTGTGATCTCTGTGCTGAGTCTTGTTTTCATCTCTGCGTTCCCAAAACGCCTCAGCCGTTAGCTCTGTGACGGGGCAGTGTTTCTCACGGCTCCCACAGGGGGGACTGGGACACGAGGGTCTACACTGCCTTCACACAGATTAATAGAGCATTCCTGACGCCTTATGGCACGCTGGGCAGAGAACAGAGGCAGGCTTTGTTTCCTATGGCCTTTGGTCTGTCTAAAGATCATACGACCGACACATGGGCCGTCCTCCCCAGGCTCCAGAGGGACACACACCTGACCAGTGAAGTGTAGCTCTCAGTGACCAGTGAAAAGTGACCTACACACACACGTACCCAAAGACAATAGGAACGCATACATTTGGGAATAAGATTATGCAAATAGAATAAAAGCAGAAAATCCAGAGAAATTCTAATAGCAAAAATCTAGTGGCTCGTAGGGCTGTCGTTGACTAAACAAATCTTTGGTTGACTTGGTTGGGACTTCATGCAAAAACTACCATTTATGCAGAAAAAAGTACAAGGAAACAATGTATTTATATAACGACAGATTGAATTTATGAATCTTGAGTTAACTATCAAAAAATACCAAATCTTCACTCACTAACTTCTCCTTTCTGCTGTTGTCCCATAGAAATCCAAAAATAGTAATGACTAATACACATTTTGGTCGACTAAGACTCCATTGACCGATTAATTGACTAAGCATCTAAAAGACTACAATCCTAATGGCAAGATAAATGAACTTAAATACAGAAACACAAATGTTCCTTTATATAATTTTACTTACTTTACAGAAGTATTTTCTCTTTTGCAATATACTGTGTAATTTAGCTTGCATGCTTTAACATGCTTTATAAGTCATTTTAGTTCCATAGATTTAATAGTTTGAAGCGCCTGTACTATGGTATTTTCTGATCTATCTTATAATGTTGTTTCCTCGCCACAAACAGACCTGGAGTTGTGTTTTGTTTCATTCACACATGGTTAACACACAAACCGTGCATATTTAGGCTGAGTTCTTCTCAAACAGAAAACACTGTGTTCCACCTTGTGATGTCATGTGGTAATACTGAATATGCCTGGAATTGCCAATCTCTGTTGAACTAAAGGTAAAAGGAGCTGTTAACTTGAAAATTACCACTACATGACATCACAAGGTGGAACAGAGCATTTTGAGCTTTGGAGATGTAGACAGACTGATAATAAAGGGTCACTCAAACATGTGTAAATGACCAAAACACAACTCCAGGTATGTTTTTGATGAGGTATTAATCTCACAAGAGTCAATTGTGTATAATGTAGGACTTTTAACAGTTAATTCAAAACATTTTGAACAACTTCAGATGAACCTTTTTGCAGTGTACCAGATAAAGGAGACATTTTCAAGCGTCCAGTCTGATCATGGCTGGACATACGGGCACACACCATAGCCTTCGTCTGTGTGGGTGCTCTGCAGTGTACAACACCCGCTGTTTGTGTTGGAGAGTCACACTGCATCAGTCCATATAAAGATGGTGCATATCCAGGAAAGTTGCGTAATGTTTATTTTCCCCTTTTTTCCTTTTAAGAGAAATGCCTGAGCTAGCATGGAATAACATTAATATTTCCATGTTTCAACAAAGAATAGTTTAGGGTTGTCAAAAGTATCAAAAATCAGATACTAATCAATGCTAAAAGTAGTGTCATAAATAGATACTACTTTGAACAGGTTGTGATAATAAAAAGTCACCTTCACAGGACAAAAATTAGCCTTTTTTGAATATGTTTAGAATGATCTTGAGCTGTATCAGAAGAAGTATAAGACACATAGATTAGTATACAACCATGGACCACTATGGAACCTACCTGGGCAACTGAGGGATTACACAGACATAACCACATGCATATATCATGTTTAAAGGAACAGATATGCAGTATTACTCTTGTAACAAAACCTAACTCTAATAACCTTAATAACTTGTTAAATTGTTAAAAGCTGCAAAATTCCGTTTGGTATCAGGAAGGAATTATCTAGGGGTGAGAAGGCACCTCTTAAATGAACACTCTAGGGCTATAGTCAACTAAAACTGTTCTTCCCATCGATTAGTTGACTAAAAGTGGCTCTGGCAAAACCTCTCAAAATGATTAAATATCTCTATGCATCTGACCTAAACTGCACTCACAAGACTGTACCTGCAGAAACAACTATTTGTGCAGAAAAAAAGACTAGGAAACAATGTATTTATATAAAGACAGATTGAACTTGTGAATCATACATTTAATCTGCATTTTTACTTACTCACTAACTTCTCCTTTCTGCTTTTGTCCCATATAAATCCTTATAATCAAAATAAAAACAACAAAAGTACTACAACTAGAATACTGGCTACCAAACAAATAGTATACACCTCATTCTCACCATTCAACAAACAATCATCCCCAGAATGCACTAGGACCACTCTGCCAATCAAACAAAGCACTTCCTGAATCATGCCACTAAACTCATTATTGTTTTTGACCCTGATGTCCTGCTTCCACTCAGAACCCACCAATCACAGCTCACCGAGGTCATCCCTTTATTTACATATTTCCATAATGGTCCGATCAGCAGCAGCAGCAGTGCAGTGGAGCAGCAGACATTTTCCCAGAATCCTCTTGTGCAGATATGGAGATGTAGTGTGAAATTGTGGTCAGGAGGCAGAGAAGTGGGGCAGAAAACATGGCGTGTTTTGATCTAAACCGCTTCATAAGCCCTCCATGTCAAAGCTGCTGCTAATATGACAGCCACGTTTCTCTGCTCTGTTCCTATGTATAGAAACAGGGAGGAGCAAGAATACTACTATACTACAGAAATACTACAGAGATACTACTATACTATAGAAATACACAGAAAAGATATGGTCAAAATGGTCATGGTCGGATTTTTACATAGCACGTTTCCACCTTCAAGGCACTCAAACTACACTTTACTATAAACTGCTTACATTTTTCTAACATTCTGCTACTACTACTGCTACACTTACTATTACCCGTAGCTTGTAAAAAAATAAATAAAAATACTTCAGTAAACATATAAAAGGATAAAATAATTGGGCTGCAAGATTCATTGCAACTGAATCAAAATCACAATTTGAATGAACGCCATTAGCACATCACTATAAAGGCTGCCATTTTTGAAGTACCATTATTTTCTCCACAAACAACAAAATATTCTGTCTTATTCTGCACAAAAAAATACTTACCCTGTAGTTTAGATCTGTGCAAACATGTTCTGAAATGTGATTTCAGTTTCATATAACAGTCTTTTTGTCAATTCTTCTGAATGCGTTTAAAATGTGGACCTTGAACTGAATCAAATCCTATTGTTAAAACATAAATCACAAATCTGATTGAAATCATTCAGCCCTAACTGTTTATATTAAAACAATGGTGTACTACTACTGCTACTGCTACTAATACTACATCTAAAAACTACTTCTGTTTCTACTACTACTCGAATTTCAGATTCTTTATTGACATGTCCCCATAGAGACGTTTGTCCTCTGCATTTTGCTCATCCTTCAGTGTCGTTGACTGATCAGGAGAAGTGGGGACTCATCTCCAGATCTTGAGCTTGGTCAAGACTAAGTTGCAACAATACAAAAATTTCAAACTTGATTTCGATACTAAATAGACTTGATACTCAGTACTGATTCTGATACCACGATGATGATAAAAAACATTCTTTCTACAGTGAATGTGATTTTCAACATTAAATCATAATACGTTCTTTTATATTACCATGCGGTCTTATGAATATCTGTGTAAAAGTAAAAGTATGTTCCATAGTGGTCCATGAGTGTATACTAGTCTGTGTGTCTTACACTTGTTCTGATACAGCTCATTATAAAGATATTCTGTCCTGTGAATGTGACTTTACTTACTCTATCTAGTTTTGATACTAGTTGTAGTGTCTGATTTTTAATACTTTTGAAATTCTTAGGACCACCTTAGCTCGACAATTTTACCAACATGTTTTAGGTTGATGGAGGAAACCGGAGTGCCCAGAGGAAATTCACCCAGACACGGACAGAACATGCAAATTCTGCACATAAAATCCCCTCCCTGCCTGCAAGTCAAACCTGTGACCTTCTTCTGAGGTGAGAGAGCTACAACTCCCAAAACATATCTGCCTCTACTCTAACAGCGAACACATTTTCACCTGTGTGGATTTTATATGAGCAGAAGTAGATTTAAACATTTGAAAGACTGTCAGGTCTCGCACCTCTGCAGCAGCTCCTGACATTTACCCAGTCGTTTCCCCCATATCAATAATGTAGGATTATAATTGTCCCCTTTGAAGTGGCTGTTTTACTAATCCAGGGAGCAGTGCTTCTGCCGGGGTCCCGTTTTCAGCTCCACAGAGACAGAGGAGACCTGGAGGAAGAGGAGGGGTGTGTGGAGGGAGTGAGCTCTAATCCAGGCTTTGTGAAGCTCAGATCTGTACCGTGAGCTGTCAGGATCAAGGCTCGCGGTGAAACAGCCTGCAGGTAAACCCAATCATGTGTGACGTCCAAAATATGATGTTAGTGCAAAATGGAGACAGAGATTTTAGGTAGACCAAAATGTTCTCAAGTGAGGACAAAAAAGTGTTACTAAGGCATATTGTGGTATAGGAAAGATATCATATACTGCACTAGCAAGAGCACTAGCAACTTTGAACACAGAAATAGTTAAAGATTTGTTAAAACTGATCAATTGATTGATTAAAAAAATACTATATTTAGTATACTGGGTTTTTAAAGGTGCACTGTGTAACTTGAGGAGGGTTAAGTGTCTTGCCAACAGCAGCATTCATCTGTAGGAGCTGGAATTGCACCACCAAACTGTGGGTCGGTGGATCTGACGCTCAACTAATGATGTTTATGCCAAGACTGGAATTCGAACTGCCAACCTTCAGATCAGTGGACAGTGAGCTTCTGTCTCCCATCATCTGCTCTTCTACAGTGGACATAGATCAGTTTAATCTTTATACTGTAGAACATTCCAGGCATATTCCAGGCTTATAACCATTTTTTTCCTTTTCAGACACCTAGTACGTAAAGTTGTGTTGTGTTTCTTTTATTCATCTTCATTCCTTTATATTTAGGTAGTTTCACCTTGTGATGTCATTAAGTGGTAATCTAGGAAGTGCTTCTTCATGATAAAAAAATTAACACATTGTCATCAGACACATCAGACAGGTTCAGCTGTGATTGTAGTACCTTTTTTCAAAAAAGAGCACAAGCTGCATACTGTTCCTTTAAAAATGTGAGATAAGTACGTTTAATGCCATATGATGGAACATTTCAGGCAAAGCAAAAAAGGTGGAAAGTGAAAGCACACAATAACACTATAACTCCTCATTAAGATCATAACACAAGATGGACTGAAACTGCGGATGAGCACTAAGACGCTTCTAAACTGTTATTTGAATCTGTGAGTGAGCCAGAACAGTTCATAAAGTCATTGCAGGATTCCTGGTAATAAATCAAAGTAGATTCTTGAAACCCCACCAAAAGCTTGGACCTTGAACACATCGGTTATGGCGTTACATAAGTCCCATATCAGCTATGAGGCTGGATTTCAGAGCATTATCAGCAGTCTGCAGCTTCTGTCAAAGTGTGAAGCCGTTTTGATTCCATTTATTGGTCCATTCTGAGCAGAGTTCATGCAGAGTGCCATGCTACCACAGCGTTTGAACATATGGGACGTAATTAAAATGTATGAAAAGGCTCAGTATGCAGGGACCTATGGAGATCAAAGTGGAGAAATGCTGTGTTTAATGTGCCTGGCCTCATTGAGCACATGCACAACAGGGATAATACTCAACTACAGCTTTAGACAGTCTAATAACTGTCAGCTATGAGGTCCCCCCAAAATAAACAAGTCTACATTTAGCCTGTCTTGTGTTACAATCTTGATCAGGAGTTATAATCTTATTGTGTAGTTTCCCTAACAAGACATACTTAAAGGTCCCATATTACACAAAATTGACTCTCTCGCTTTAAACCATGTGATAATGTTGTTATCTCCTCAAAAACATGCCTGAAGTTGTGTTTTGTTTCATTCACACATGTTTGAGTAACACTTTTTTATCAGTCTGTCTACATCTCCAAAGCTCAAAATGCTCTGTTCCACCTTGTGATGCCATGAAGTGGTAGTTTTCACGTTAACAGCTCCTTTTACGTTTAGTTCAGTAGACATTGGCAATGCCAGGGCTGAAATTATCCAAATGATAGTACGGAAGGTGTATGGAGTTTAAAAACACAGTGGAGCACTTCCTGTATTACCACATGACATCACAAGGTGAAACAGAGTGTTTATTGTTGGAGAGAGGAAATCAGTATTGTGTGTTAAACATGTCTGAATGAAACAAAACACAACTCCAGGTAGGTTTTTCATGAGGAAACAACATTATAACAGAGATCAGAAAATAGGCTAATATGGGGTCTTTAAAGGTGCAGTTTATAACTTTTTACATACATGGGTCTAGCACCTACCTGTCTCCAAGCAGATCTTTTTGCTTTGCCTGAAATATTCCATCATATAGCATTAAACGTACTTATCATATTTATTAAAGGAACAGTAGTAGCTTGTGCTCTTAGTGTTTTTGTTTTTTTGCTTGTTTTCTTATAGCACTACAATCACAGCTGAGACTGTGTTGCCAGAGCCTTAACCTGCAGAAAGAGACACATACATGTTTCTCATTCTCAGTATAAGAGAATTTAAAATCAATCTTACACACTGTCCCTTTATATTACAGTGTTTTGTATTACACAGATACATTTAAAAACATGTATTTTTATGAGCAAGTTTGCCTCTCTGCAGTTGTAAAACTTGGCCTTGGCCATCTGTTTGTTGCCATGGAGACAGGTTGATGTTAATGTTTAGCTTCAAGATAGTTTGTAGCCACACTGTTGTTTTCTAGGCAAAGGCTTAAAGGTTCTATATTACACAAAATGTATTTTTGTGAGCTTTAATTCATGTTATAATGTTGTTACCTCATTAAAAACATATCTGGAGTTGTGTTTTGTTTGACTCACACATGTTGTAGCCCTTTTATTATACTGTCTACATCTCCATAGACCTCTGCACTCTGCTGCCCTCTACTGGCGTGATACTGATAAACAAGATTCATTTGAATCAGTCTTGTGCTGACTTTTGCTGGTTACTTGTACTTCAAAATATTTTGTCTTTTATAAAAAAAATTTGTGAATTGAGATGTCATCTATAATTAACTGGCTATTTCATTTTTAATGTGTTTATCAAATTGAGATAAAAAAAAAATAAAACTGAAAATGTCTTTCCTCCCCTGTGCGGGTTTACACAGCATCACTGCATGTGTCTTCTGAGTCAGATGTGATGTGTTGTTTACTGTTTAAAGGGCCCATGTTATGCTATTATTTGATCTACAAAACACAGCTCCATGTATGTTTTCGATGAGATAACAACATTATAACATGGCTCAAAACTCACAGGAGTCACTTTTGTGTGATATAAAACCTTTAAAATGGCTCTAGTAAAATGTGTTCCTTCTTCATGATTACAGAGGATGACAACACACACAATGTTTTGGAATGTTTTGAAAACCTAAAAAAGATGTCAAATAGTCATTTTGAAGCAGCTCCACTTCTCAAAAGGATGAATGAGCCAGCGTCTATGTCCCTGTATTAACAGCACTGTACCTCTCTGTGTATGTGTGAGTGTAGTGCATGTACTGGAGCTGTCCACAGAAAACACCACAGTCTGACAAATGAGGAGTAAATGCCTCGACCTTTCCCTACGAAGAGTTCCTAAATGCCAGTGGTGTCACCCTCACTCACATCTAGCCCCACATACACACAAATAGACACATATACACACATGCACTACTGTAAATAATGCCGTTAAAGCTTCAGTCTGTGCTTTTCCCCACCAAGAGACCAAGATAATATTTGTTTGTGTTGTGTTAGCAGTAGTTCTAACTGATCATCAATATCACTTTGGTAGAGTGTTTGTCTACTGAGCTGAAGTTTGGCGGTTCAAATCCCCCTCTTGACTTCAACTAAATAAAATGATTAATCGACTAATACACATTTTAAATATCGACCGATTAATCGACTGAACGACTACAAGCCTACAGCCCTAGTGTCAGATATTGTGATGGTGTAAAAACAGATGACAAACAGGCCAGAATATAACTGTGGAATGAGATGTTAAAATATTTATGTGACCACCAAAGTCTCACTGGAAATCTACAGAAGCCGAGGCAGACAGATCCTGACAGTTTTTCCGTTAAATAAGTTTGAGATGATAAAAGCAAGACTGCGCCGCAATATTTATCTGACCTTGAAACGACAAGACTTCTTACATTGTATTGTAATTTCTCACTGTGAAATCCTGACGGGATTCAGGGGGGCAGTTAAAGTCACTATATTCACTCTTTGAATCATTAAACTGCAGATGGAAAGCGTGTGAACTTTTTTACCTTCGAGGCACTCAAAGTACTTCACATCAAGGAACCACTCACCCGGTCACACACATATTCATACACCAGTGTACACAGACACCGGGGGCGAGGGGGGTCTTGTCCAAGGACACAGCGACAGCATTCATCTGCGGGACATACAAAAGCAGTTATAGTTACAACACATAAACGCAGACAAGAACAAGAAAAGGTGTTGACTGAAGAAAAAGTTGAACTCTTCCAAGATACAGTGGTGGAAGTACAAAAGTAAAAGTATCTGTTCAACTAAATCTGTACTTTACTCAAATTTATTTTACAATGGATACTTTTTTACTTACATTTCAGTACATTTGAGAAAAGGTATCTGTGGTTTGTGTAGACCTACTGTATCTTTGAGTTAGATGGAAAAGTAAAAAGCAGTTTCTGTACTTTGAGGGTTTGTTTCATGATCCTTGTTCATGATGACATCCTGACTAACTAGACCTTAAAACTCACTATATCACAACAAGTATATACATCTGAATATAATCTGAGTTGGCCCCATCTGTATTAAACATGATTGTCTTATAGAATGTTGCAGTGTCGTGCTGTGAGGTTCATGAGGAGGCTCTGATGTCCTCATAGTCACATCTACAAACATCTAAACCAGGTGTCGACAATTACATTTCTCTCATAGTAACTGACTTGGGCCAGAATAAAAAATAATTTCAAAATAAATGTTCCCAAGTCTGTATGAAATAGCTCTAATAGTATGAAATAAACACATCCACACAGACTTTAGTGTGCTCCACTGTGAGTGAATAGAGCGAGTCTTTCGTCCTGTAGTCTGGAGCAAACCCTTTAGCTCCAGCATTGATCTTCCTTTAATTATAACCTCCTGCTTCCACCGAAAGTCCAGTTTAGAAAACTGCTTGAATTTTGATATGTTATCTACTTCCATTTAAAAAGTAGGGCCAGACAAGAAGAAAAGAGTGAA
Organism: Periophthalmus magnuspinnatus; assembly: GCF_009829125.3. NCBI lineage: Eukaryota > Metazoa > Chordata > Actinopteri > Gobiiformes > Gobiidae > Periophthalmus > Periophthalmus magnuspinnatus. The sequence continues at coordinate 6,560,920 of NC_047140.1, read as the reverse complement.
CAGATTGGTAAACTTGATTTGCTAACTCTGAATTGTATCTTGCTGTCACTATTCTGCTGCCCCAGGAGCTGCAATAATCCCTGGGCTCACGAGCGCCCCCTACCATGAGGCCAGAGGACTACATGCCTCACATGGGGCCTTATCACAGCCTTAAAGCAGTGTCTGTCACTGCTGAGCACAGCAGTCAATCCATGGTGAGGCACTGCTGGTGCCTCTCCACACGTCTCTTAGTATTTGAACGGTAAAAGTAAAAATTCAGCCATTTTGAATTGAAAAAAGAATTAAAATTGCAAAGTTAAATAGAAAATAATTTTATAGTGCAAATCATTGGATAAATATAACCATTTAATTTATTTTTTCCTATGTGATGACCTGACTGCGCGTCACTGGGGCCCAGGACTCTGCGCTTCCGCTTAAATCAGTCCAATGGCAAATAAATGGCAAATAAACACACTGAACAACAGCAATGTTTGATTTTTTCGGTGTAGGTGCAGTGTCTTCTCTCTCTTTGGCAACAGCGAAAAGCTCCTTCACTTTGGTCCAGCAGGTTCCTGTTGGTCAGTCTCTGCGCTGCTTTTTGAACAAACATGCAGAATAAGCCCGAGTGAGATGTGAGAAACTACGGAATGTCTGGGCCCTGGACTGTCCAGGCTGTCCCACCACGTGGTCAAAAACAATGGCAGTGTGGCGCCAAAAAGCTGCTAAAGGCTTCAACTCCGACACATGCTACAAGACACTCCCGGGACTGTGAGCCCGGGTCCCGCAGGTCTGTCCCCTCTGCGCTCCCAGGGTCTGGCCCCGGGTGCGTTTGTGTCATCTGCGTCTCGTCCCCTCTATTAGACATAAAACACTTCTCCTGGGGGCCCCACAGGTGTGCGCAAGTAAGTTCAATGTAAAGGGCGTAAAGTATCTCATGAAAACAGGAAAACAATATAATATAATATAATATATTAATATTGTTCTCACCAGTCTCTGAGGCTGTGGGTTTGGCGGGTTACAGTTAGATTCAATATAATGTTTTCTTGCTGTTTTCTTTGCTTAAATAGACCAACACGACAGGACAGTGTACAACTCGTCTTTTTACTCAACATCTCATCTCCCTCGCGCCCTGTGCGCGTCACGCTCATTACATTTTTATGGGTGCGCTCCTCAAATGCGCTGTACTGCAACAATAATAGGAACCAAAATTATTATTAAAGTACATTTAATTCATCCAAGCATAATATAATAAATAATATTAATTGTTAATAAAATAAGTACAAAGTAATAAACAAAATACTAATGACCCAAATAAATGTTAATACATAAAACAAAATAATATATGATAAATAAATCAAAGGTTACACGCGCTTTAAAATACAAGCCCAGTGAACTCCACAATTCAAAAAATGCACTTTAAAATAAAACTATGAAACTATAAAACTATATTAGTATATATAGTACACAACCATTAGCCAATTATATATAGCGCAAAAACATTGACAAACATGCACAGGGCGCTTATCTGTGGGACAGCCGGACACTGACCGTCCACAGACGCGTGCGTCCTCGCGTGCGTCCTCGCGTGCGTCCTCTCGTGCGTCCTCGCGTGCGCACAGAGCTGCTGTTGCCTAGCGCCCAGGTGCATTTTTTGAACTTCACTGCAAATTTTGCAACTTTGGCTGCGATCGGAAACCTGCATTGGTGAAATTCATTTGACGATTTCTTGAGAAAAGAGACATCACTTCAAGACATATTCACCCAGACTTCTACTGACCGTCCCCTGACCAGGACTACGAGACTTTACTGAGGACAAATCACGAGGTTTGATTGTTTACCGGTTCACTGTTAGTCCCCGTTTGACTTTACTACTCAAAAAACAAACACTAGTTAAACTCAAAGGTCTTTTATCAAAGTCTAGATCATGGTTATGGTAAGTTTACTTAAAGAAATGTGAGCTCTTGAGGTTTACATGAGGTCAAATGAAAAACATGACACCTGCAGAAGGTAACAGAGCTAATGAGCAAATTGCGAGCAAATACAAGGAGAAAATCAAACATGTACTTTTAGGCCTCAAACACTGTTAGGGCCCAAGAAATGGAGCCATAGAGCACTCAGACCAGCTTTGGCATCACATGTACAGACTTTTTTCTAGTTTAATAAGGGCTAAAGTTTTTTAAAGGTGCATCTGATTTTGTGAGACTCTGGACCAAATGACAATGACACATTCCCCTAGTGCCTCCAGTTCACTGTAATGCTACACTCAAATGTGCTGCCCACACCCTGAGGTTAGACTATATATTGACCATATATAAACATTCTACTACGCTGAATCTGTAATAAGCTTAGAGGTATGATTATATAATAATATGTCAATTTTAAAGGAAAAAACATTAGTGAATATAAAATAGTATTAGGACATAAAGGGGCTACAGACTTTGGAAAGGGCTGATAAAGAACTGGACACTGCTGGCTCTGCACTGATAAACAAGTATATAAACAAGTATAGGGACTGACAAAGCCGAACACATCCAATTATTTACACCGCAAAAGTATTTAAGTTATATATTTCAGAGAAAAAAAAACTGTTAATGTTCTGACACATTGCCTTTATTTTCATATTTTACAAAGTTGTAATAATTATACACAAAATAAATCAACAACTGGATAGGCCTGACCTGATAACACATTTTGAAGTGTGATATATGGCTGTAGAAAAGAGATGATAAACCGTAATATTGAATGGGATTATGCCAGTGACCCTAAAGCAGGATTATCCCCCCAAAAACTACTCTATATGTACAGTAATGTTCATGAACATGAGCTGAAGTACATAAATGTAACACTTAATGCGTTATAGCCTCACGACAACAAGAAAACATACCCACGAGAAATAAAGTGAGGCAAATAAGTATTTGAACACCCTGTGATTTTGCAAGTTCCTCCACTTAGAAATCATGGAGGGGTCTGAAATGTTATTTTATATTTTATTTATTATTTTATTTAATTTATTTGTATGTTACTTCTGCAAATAAGTATTTGAACACAAAATCAATTTGGTACAGTAGCCTTTGTTTGCAATTACAGAGGTCAAACGTTTCCTGTAGTTTTTCAACAGGTTTGCACACACTGCAGGAGGGATTTTGGCTCACTCCTCCACACAGATCTTCTCTAGATCATTCAGGTTTCTGGGCTGTCACTGAGAAACACGGAGTTTGAGCTCCCTCCAAAGATTTTCTATTGGGTTTAGGTCTGGAGACTGGCTAGGCCACTCCAGAACCTTGATATGCTTCTTACGGAGCCACTCCTCGGTTGTCCTGGCTGTGTGCTTCGGATCATTGTCATGTTGGAAGACCCAGCCACGACCCATCTTCAATGCTCTAACCGCGGGAAGGAGGTTGTTCCCTAAAATCTCGCAATACATGGCCCCGGTCATCTTCTCCTTAATACAGTGCGGTCATCCTGTCCCATGTGCAGAAAAACACCCCCAAAGCATGATGCTACCACCCCCATGCTTCACAGTAGGGATGGTGTTCTTTGGATGGTACTCATCATTCTTCCTCCAAACACGGCGAGTGGAATTAAGACCAAAAAGTACTATTTTGGTCTCATCTGACCACATGACTTTCTCCCATGACTCCTCTGGATCATCCAAATGGTCATTGTCAAATTTAAGACAGGCCTGGACATGTGCTGGTTTAAGCAGGAGAACCTTCCGTGCCATGCATGATTTTAAACCATGATGTCTTAGTGTATTACTAACAGTAACCTTGGAAACGGTGGTCCCAGCTCTTTCCAGGTCATTGACCAGCTCCTCCCATGTTATTCTGGGTTGATTCCTCACCTTTCTTAAGATCATTGAGACCCCACGAGGTGAGATCTTGCATGGAGCCCCAGTCTGAGGGAGATTGACAGTCATGTTTAGCTTCTTCCATTTTCTAATAATTGCTCCAACAGTGGATCTTTTTTCACCAAGCTGCTTGGCAATTGCCCCGTAGCCCTTTCCAGCCTTGTGGAGGTCTACAATTTTGTCTCTTGAGCATTTTGACAGTTCAGTTGGAGTTTTACTGATTGTATGGGGTGGACAGGTGTCTTTATGGAGCTAACGACCTCAAACAGGAGCTTCTAATTTAGGATAATAAGTGGAGGTGGACTTTTTAAAGGTGGACTAACAGGTATTTGAGGGACAGAGTTCTAGCTGATAGACAGGTGTTCAAATACTTATTTGCAGTAGTAACATACAAATAAATTATTTAAAAAATCATACAATGTGATTTCAGATTTTCTTTAGATTATGTCTCTCACAGTGGACATGCGCCTAAAATGAAAATTTCAGACCCCTCCATGATTTCTAAGTGGGAGATCTTGCAAAATCACAGGGTGTTCAAATACTTATTTGCCTCACTGTAAATGAGTGTTGCATATATCATGTGTTGAGTTTGTCTTTGAGATAAACAGTATTAGAGATGGGTCAGACTCCAGTGTGGACAGTGCTCTGTCTTTATAATGAGTTTAACCCTTTATATTCTTTGTCTGTGCTGTGCTCTTGGATGTTTGCTGTCAGCATGTGAGGAGCAGTGTGTGACATATTCTGTTCCTCTTCACAGATCTGTGTGATCCTTGGCTCAGTGTTTCATCGGGCGTCTAGACCTCCTGCAGGACCCTGCCTCAGGCCCTAAGTCCACACTCACACACAGACACACACACCACCCTACCTTCTCTCCCTCTCTCCTTCCTGCTTCTGCTATGCCCTCCTTTTCTAAGTTTCCCAGGCCTGGCTGGAACTCTGCCTCCTCCTCGTCTGCTCCTCCCTCTCGCCCCCCCACCCTCTCTGCTCCTCCTGCTAAGCACCCTTGTGCTCCTCCTGCTAAGCGCCCTTGTGCTCCTCCTGCTAAGCGCCCTTGTGCTCCTCCTGCTACGCGCCCTTGTGCTCCTCCTGTTAAGCGCCCCTCCTCTGCTCAGCCCCCCTCTGCTCCTGCTAAGGTTCCTAAGCTGACATCCTCTCCTGAGGTGTCTCAGCTCAGCTTCACTGTGCTGCCTGGTTCTTTTGTTCTGGGGGACTCTGCGTTGCCCCCTAAGCCCTCCTCTGCTCCTCCTGCTAAGCGCCCTTGTGCTCCTCCTGCCAAACGCCCTTGTGCTCCTCCTGCTAAGCCCCTCCCTCTTGCTAAGCTCCTTTCTGCTCCTCCTGCTAAGCGCCCTTGTGCTCCTCCTGCTAAGCCCCTCCCTCTCCCTCTTGCTAAGCTCCTTTCTGCTCCTCCTGCCAAGCGCCCTTGTGCTCCTCCTGCTAAGCCCCTCCCTCTCCATCCTGCTAAGCTCCTTTCTGCTCCCCCTGCTGAGTTACTCCCTCTCCCTCCTGCTAAGCTCCCCCCTCTCCTTCCTGCTGAGCTCCTCTTTGCTCCTCGTGCTGAGCCCTGCTCTGCTGCTCCTGCAAAGCCCCTCCCTCCCCTGCTGAGGTCTTCCGCTACTCTTCTCCCTCTCCCTCCTGCTGAGGTTCTCTTTGCTCCTCGTGTTAAGCCCTCCTCTGCTCCTCCTGCTAAACCCCTCCCTTCCCCTCCTGCTATGTCCTCCTCTGCTCCTCCTGCTACACCCGTCCCTCCCCCTCCTGCTAAGCCCTCCTCTGCTCCTCCTGCTAAACCCGTCCCTCCCCCTCCTGCTAAACCCTCCTCTGCTCCTCCTGCTAAACCCCTCCCTTCCCCTCCTGCTAAACCCTCCTCTGCTCCTCCTGCTACACCCGTCCCTCCCCCTCCTGCTAAGCCCTCCTCTGCTCCTCCTGCTAAACCTCACCCTCCCCCTCCTGCTAAGCCCTCCTCTGCTCCTCCTGCTAAACCCCTCCCTCCCCCTCCTGCTAAGCCCTCCCCTGCTCCTCCTACTAAACCCCTCCCTACTCCTCCTGCTAAGCCCTCCTCTGCTCCTCCTCCTAAGCTCCTTCCTCCCCCTTCTGCTAAGCTCCTTCCTCTCCCTCCTGCCAAGCTCCACCCTGCTCCTCCTGCTAAGGTCCTCCCTCCTGCTAAACTCTCCTCTGCGGGTCCTCCTAAGCTCCTCCCTCGTCGTCCTGCTAAGCCCTCCATTCTTGCTAAGCTCCGTGCACGTTTCTCCCGCGCTCTTCCTAAGTTCCCTAAGCCCCTCTGTGCACCTCCTGCCAGGGGCCTTCGGATCATTCCTCTTCCTGACGCTATGCTTCCTTCCGATATCACTCCTCTCCTCTCCGCTAAGCGTACTTGTCCAGCTAAGGTTGCTAAGCTCACCTCCTCTTCTCTGGAGGTCGCTGAGCCATTACCTGCTTTTGACAATGTCCCCAGCCCTAACCCAACCCCTCTTATCCCACAGGTGGAGGTGGAGTCTGTGCCCCTGTTCCCTGGACCTAAGCCGGACTGGGTGGTGCGGATGGAGGCTGACCTGCAGGGGCGTGAGCTGGACTGGACGTGCTGGAAAAGGTAAGTGAAGCACAGATGCCAATTCCACCGGAAAAACACAAGTACTAGTTATTTTTAATAACCACATTTCTGTCTCTGTGTTTCTTTGAAGGAACAAAAGAGGAGCTGGGGGTCCAACACCACCTCATAGTTAGGTGGAGTATCCTTTTTATAGCAGTATGTAAATTGTGTTGCAAGCTGAAACAAAACAAAAAAAAAAGTTTAGTGTGGTGTATTATTACTGTGTTGCACATAGCATGTAAATAGTGTTAGTGTTAAATATAAAAAAAAATAGTGTAGTGTTGCTATTAATGTGTTGTAAATAGTTTCGTCTTTGTGTGTTACTGTTGAAAAAAAACAAAAAAAAAACAGAAAAACAAAACAAACAAAAAAAAAAGTAGTGTTTAGTGTGGTGTTATTTTTGTGTTGTAAATAGTTTAATCTATGTGTGTTACTGTTAAGAAAATAACAAAAACAAAAAAAAAGTAGTGTTTAGTGTGGTGTTATTTTTGTGTTGTAAATAGTTTAATCTATGTGTGTTACTGTTAAGAAAATAACAAAAACAAACAAAACAAAACAAACAAAAAACAAAACAAAAAGTGTAGTATTTAGTGTGATGTTATTATTATTATTGTGTTGGAATTAGTTTAATCTATGTATGTTACTGTTAAGAAAAAAACAAACAAACCCAAAAAAATAAACAAAAAAAAAAAAATTCCAAAAACCCCAAAACCCAAAAAGCGTAGTGTTTAGTGTGGTGTTATTATTATTATTATTATTATTGTGTTGAAAATATTTTAATCTTTGTGTGTTACTGTTAAGAAAAAAAACAAACAAACCCAAAACAAAACAAAAAAAAAGTGTAAAGTTTGGTGTGGTATTATTATTATTATTGTGTTGAAAATAGTTTAATTTATGTGTTACTGTTAAGAAAAAAAAAACAAAAAACCCCAAAACAAAACAAAACAAAAAACCCAAACAAACAAAAAGTGTAGTGTTTAGTGTGGTGTTATTATTATTATTGTGTTGAAAATAGTTTAATCTATGTGTGTTACTGTTAAGAAAAAAATAAAATAAAAAATAAAAAAGTGTAATGTTTAGTGTGGTGTTATTATTATTATTATTATTATTGTGTTGTAAATTGTTTCATCTATGTGGCTGGGCTTAGAGTTGTAGGATCCTAAAAGGAGGCGGATCACTTTATGCACTGGAAATACTCAACAACAACTTGCAAAGTGTCCAGCCAGTTCAATGTGAGAGGGTTTCCCCAAGCAACCGTCGCCAGAATGACTCTAAATAAACTGTTTTATTATCAGCATTCAAAAGTGTCAAAAGTCATTGACTAAGCTGTGTTGTTGTATTGTTGATTTTGAGGTTTTATGTGTTTTTATCAAATATTAATTAAGCACAGTTTTGTTTTCATGAATACAAACAGCAGCCACAACAGTTCTTAGTAAAAGCTATGTCCAAGTTTGCACACATATAATAGTGCTTCAACACATTTCCATCCAAACTGACCTGATTGCATGGAATACTAAAGCCTTCTCCAGCCCATTATATCTTTACAAAGCCCATTGGATCTTTGCAGCGGGAGCTTTTGATGACTCCAGAAGTGAGCAGGAGTCAACACAGGAACCTCAATTGCTGCATACAGAAGATCACAACCAGGTCACAAGTATTTTATGTATGATTTAGATAGGAGATAAGTCATGATGAGGAAATACTTTTCATTCAGGCTGGAGATGAGGAATAAAGAACGGCTAAAACAGAAGAAAAAATTGCATCAAACTTACAACACAGAGCAGACAGTGGATTTTGACTGATGTTTACAATGACATGTTGAACGTTTGTTATGTATTGTAGGTATTAAGGTCTGATCTGATTTATTCCTGGATCTTCTGATGCAAATACAACAAAATTTTATACAGTCTACAGAATAAAACAACCAGCTTTTCACTAAATGTTTTGTCTATTTGTGAATTACCCATGTTACTGGGTTTCAGATGACATCACAGGATTTTATAGGCGAGTACAACTTTATACAATGGTGATACAAAAAATAATATTGTTAAAATGCAGATTGTAGTTAAGAGAAACGATCAGGTTCAATATTTGTGCATTTACCTTTTGGCTCATGGCAAAATACAATATATAATCAATGTGGAAAACCTTCCTGCCATCGGAAAGTATGACATCATCGATTATGGAATTTAAAAAACAAACAAAAAACGCTTTGCAGAGGATGGTTTCGATCCACTGACCTCTGAGTTATGGGCCCACTGTGACTTCATCTAAAACGTAGTACAATACGTATAACACACAGGTAAACACTGCCCTCCAGCGGTGGACTATGAAACTACACCCTGCATTTCTAAAAACACAGCTACTACACAAACCGCGCAGCTGAGGGCGCTATTGCTTCGATAATAAAACCACAGTGTAGACTCCAGAGGCAGACTCCAGGTCCAGTGCAGCTCTTCCACAGGCGCTCCGGGCTGAACACATGTAGAAGAGCCGGGGACACCTGAGCGCGCGGGCCCTCCCTCCAGGCGCGTGAACACTGCGCCAGCCACAGGGGTCAAAGGTCACTGTTCAGTTGACGGTTGGAAGAGAAAAGAGGTGATGGTAGGAGCGGAGATGGTATTTTCTCAGATTAACCCTTTTCCTTTGAATTAAGTGTAGGACTACTTAGTTTTGCTTTTATAATAACATATTTATTTAAGTGATATCGGAAACATTGTGCCCCAACTACCACCAGTCACACCGCCGTTTTGTTCTTCTTTCTGGATGCTACTCTACTTTTTATTAGAAAAGTAACTGATTGGTTAAATATTTGAGGTAAACATTAAATAAGCAGCGAGTTGAGGAAAAGTGCTAACTGTAAACCTAGCTAGCATTTACCTCAGCTACTTTCACTAGTCACTATCTTAAACTTTAGGCTAATTACCATGGATAAGCTAACCTTTGTGGTGAGGCATCCTCCACTTTCTTGTCTCCATAGAAATAAAGAGTTCATTTGAGTGCCATTTGTAAAAGTCATTGGACGCTTGTTTACACTTAGTATAGTAATACTAAAACAAATCTTTTTTACTGCTATCAAAATATAATTCCATCCCTTCTTGATAAAACCCACATTATTGTCATTGGTAATATCTCTAGAAAATGGTAACAGAAAAAAATCATTGCTTTGCCTAGAATGTTCCACAGTGTTCCATTAAATGTGTCTAGCTTGCATTCACGTATTTAATCACAAATGTTTTTAATTAAAACCAAACAAAACCTGTCAGAAAAGTTACATAGTGTGCCTTTAAACAGCTGTAGATAGGCTACTTCAGTGACAGACTTTAAATAACTCACTGTAAAACCGGTTGTCTGGTTATAGGAAGAAAAAAAGTGCAGCGTCCACAGTGTAAGCCCTGAGGAAACCTGAAAGAGAGAGGTGTGGCAAAGAGGTCATGGGCAGGTCGCAGTGGTGACGTATCCAGGTGAAACCATGACTCAGGTGTGTTTGGACTGCGCTGCGGGCAGGAGAATGGCAGGAGCATTACTGGCCACTTACAGCACGTATGTTTAATTAATCCTGCATATCCAGTGTAGTGTCTTCACCTGTGAAAACCACTGTCTAACAGATGTGATTTCTTTGCCTGAAATGTTCCACAGTATCTATCTCTATGGTGACAAATGGGTGGCACCATCAGGCCAGGTTACTGGTCAGATTTGTGGAGAGGTGAACCCACTCACAATATCAATGCACGTTTCTCTAATTTTGAAACATCTGTAATTGAACAAATGAAGGATAAGTGTAATGCCGTACAGTGGAACATTCCAAGTGGAGTAATAACATCTCTATGAAAACAACTAGGTAATAATAATCACTGTGTGCACATTTTTAAACTATTAATGAACCTCTAATCTAACCTTATAATTGCACTCAACATACTAGTATTCAACACTACCAACTCTAAGGTAAAAACAACAACATGGTAACTGAGCCTGGTACTTTTAAAGGTCCTATATTAACAAAAAAAACAAAACAAAATTAACTCTTGTGAGCTTTCAGCCATGTTAGAAGGCTGTTACCTCCTCAAAAACATACCTGTAGTTGTGTTTTGCTTCACCCACACGTCTGAGTAACCTTGAATAATTAATCTTTTTACATCAAGCTCAAAATGCTCTGTTCCACCTTGTGATGTCATGGAGCAGTAGTTAGTTAGTTTATTGGAGATTGGCAATTCCAGTGCTGAAATGATCTAAATGATTCTAGAGAAGGTGTATGGAGTTTAAAAGCTCCGTGCAGCACTTCCTGTATTTCTACATGACATCACAAGGTGGAACAGGGTGTTTTCAGTTTGAGAGAAGAACTCAGCCTAAATATGCAGGGTTTGTGTGTTAAACTTGTGTGAATGAAACAAAACACAACTCCAGGTTTGTTTGTGATGAGGAAACAACATTATAACATTGATCAGAAAATAGAGTGATATGGGCTGTTTAATGTACATAATACTACGGTGCTTTTCAATATAACGTAGTAGCCTATACTTTTGACAGCGATGTTTTTCTGATTGGCAGGCCGCTGCAGCAGTGGTTCATGGAGGAAGCAGATAAAGGATTTGATTGACGGAGCTGTCGCGCGTGGGAGGAGTCTACAGTGCGGAGGTTTGTTTACCGTGAAGAATAGTGCAATTGTGAGCGGCCATGTTTGTTTATAATGGTCCAACTGTAGTAGAAGGATTGTAAGGGTTTTTATGGAGAGCGAAGTGTGGTTACTTGTCTCTTCTTAATACTGCAGTCTGAGGTGGCATTGACGTTGTTTTAATCTCAAAGACAACACTGGGAGATGTCCAGAAATAGGCTGACAATTCAAAGAGGATCGATGTTAAAGGAAAAATAGACTTAGGATTTAGTATCAGAAATATCCCACAAGGATTCTATTTGTCACATAGACTCCAATCCAGTATTTGAAGTTTTGCACTGGCTGCCCTTGGCTGCTGAACAGCTCTTGTTAACTTTCACTAACAGGAGAGCCTTTAAAAATAAACTGCAGTGCTTTAAGTATCTGCCCAGCAACCAGTGCTGGAAGGTAACAAAGTACACGTAGTAAAGTACTGTACTTAAGTAGAATTTCTAGGTATCTGTACATTTTACAGTAGATTCTTTTTAGTTTTATTTTACTCCATTTGAGAGCTGGTGTCTGTACTTTCTACTCCACTACATTTTTGAACTGGACTGAAAAATAAAAAGTAGTTTTGATATATTTTGAGGGTTTATTTTTTACCATGTTCGTGATAACATCTTGACTAAAGTTTTCGAGGTCAAGCTTCAGCTTTGAGCAAATAAAAATAAGTACAGAAAATTAAGACATTATTCGTCTTGCTGCTGTTGACCAAAACATGAATCATTTTAATCAATATCATTACATTTAACACTTTAACAAATTAACAACAGTTGTGTGAAATACTTTTACTTTTTCTACATTTTTAAATGGGTACCTAAATATGTTTACTTAAGAAGATTTTTTTCATGTGATACTTTTACTTTAACTTTAATATCTTTTTACCTCTGTATCTGTATTTTTATTTACTTCTTCCACATCTGCTGTCAGTCACAGGGTTTTGTAGTGCAGCAATATTTAGTGTCTGTAGAAATAGACACTGCTCGTTTCTTTGAGATGATGATTTATCTCCATGGAGACATGCAGGCGACATCACCAGGCCAAGTTACAGTTCAGATCTGTAAAGAGGCAAGCCGACTCACTGGAATATTTTCTGTGTATTTGAACTCTAAAACAACTTAAGTGAATTAAATGCTAGATATACAAGTTTAATGCCACACTGTGGAGCATCACATGGAAATAAGCACATGGTGGAGCTCCATTACAAAAATGATATAAGAGAATGTTTTACCCCTCCCTGAACCGCCACCTTAACGTGGTGGAGGGGTTTGAGTGCCTGAATGATCCTGGGAGCTATGTTGTCGGGGGCTTCATGCCCCTGGTAGGGTCACCCATGGCAAACAGGTCCAGGGGGACGGGTCAGACGAAGAGCGGTTCAGAAGCCCCACAATTAATCAGTGTTCTCTGGTTTATAGACTATGAATGTCAAAATGATATTGTCACCTCTGTCTCTGTTATTACGTTTTCACAAGGTATATTTTGTTAAAGTTATGAAGTAGCTACAATTGAGAAAAAAAATCACCTTGAACGTTATATTTGGCTATTGATATTCAATCTAAACAGAAAGAAACGGCTGCGGCGACGACATCTTGACTTTTCTTCTATTAAATAATAAATAATTTAAAATAACGTACGTAATGTACGTATCGTACGCGCAAAGACACCCGTGGAAGTGCGGTCCGTGGTATAGGCCTGTCCCACTTCAGCAAGATGGCGGCTACACTGAGGAGGACACATTCTCGTCCGGAACCGTCAAACTACACTTTGAGGAGTACTTCGATGAGCACCTTCAAAAGGTGCATTTGGCGAATATGAGACACGGCCACTGTGTGTAAAAACAGCATGTATGAAGTGACCATGAAAAACACACAAAGTCTAAATGTGACTGTGACAAACATTACATGGTGTAAAGTTAAAGATTTCTATAACACATCCATCCACATCAGTCAGCGCCTGAGGGTTATAGACAATTTGAATGTCCATATCTCACAGACATCCACCATCTTGGATTAATCATGTGACAGACGTGATATGTCATGTAATCCTATGGAGACATCGAATGTTGCCACATTTTCATTTATTAAACTTTTTTAAAAAGCACAACCTAAAATCTGGGCAAAGAGGAATACAAAGGAGCAGAGCGTGTGACAGGGCCCCACAGGATGAACTATTCACACTCTACAGGCTCCAGACTCATGATCTGAGCTGGGTACACGGGTGCACCTAAGATTTTCAGTTGGGTGCACCAGAACCCACCACTTATTTAAACTGCTTCAATAATAAAGGCTTAAATAAATAACATGGTTAGTTACTTGTCCCCGGATATACTTAATACCACATGCATATTAAAGAAAAAGCTGACACATATTTTCAATAGAAAATTGTTTATTAAATAAAAGTAGAAATATATATATATATATATATATATATATATATATATATATATATATATATATATATATATATATAAAATGTTTTTTTTTCATTAAGTGAAATGATTGAATGAATAGAATGATTGAATGACTAACTATTACAAAATATTATCAAAATAAATTATAAAAAATAATATTTGGAATTAAATGCGGGTGTGTGTGGTTACAACATAAAAAGCTGTCTAAAGGTCTACTCAGAATGGACCTGGTTATTCGTGGTCTGGTTGTCTTTGGCCCGGTTGCTTGGGGCCTGGTTGTTCATGGCCTGGTTGTTTGAGGCCTGGTTGTTCGTGGCCTGGTTGTTTGAGGCCTGGTTGTTTGTGGCCTGGTTGTACAGGACCTGGTTGTTGGGGGCCTGGTTGCTGTGGGCCTGGTTGCTGTGGGCCTAGTTGCTGTTGGCCTGGTTCCTGTGGGCCTGGTTGCTGTTGGCCTGGTTGGACATGACCTGGTTGTTGGGGATCAGGATCTGGTTGATGGGGACCAGGTCGGACAGGACCTGGTTGTTGGGGGACTGATTGCTGTGGGCCTGGTTGTTTGGGGCCAGGTTGTACAGGACCTGGGTGTTGGGGGCCTGGTTGCTGTCAGCCTGGTTGCCGTAGGCCTGGGTGCTGGGGGACTGGTTGCTGTTGGCCTCGGTGTTAGGGGACTGGTTACTGTTGGCCTGGTTGTTGTGAGCCTGGGTGTTGGGGGCCTGGTTGTACAGGACCTGGTTGTTGGGGGGCAGGCTGTACAGGACCTGGTTGTCGGGGGCCAGGTTGTTCAGGACCTGGTCGATGGGGACCAGGTTGTACGGGACCTGGTTGTTGGGGGCCAGGTTGTTCAGGACCTGGTTGTTGGGGGCCAGGTTGGGCAGGACCTGGTTGTCGGGCGGCAGGCTGTACATGACCTGGTTGTTGGGGGCCAGGTTGGACAGGACCTGGTTGTTGGGGACCAGGTTGTACGGGACCTGGTTGTTGGGGGGCAGGCTGTACAGGACCTGGTTGTCGGGGGCCAGGTTGTTCAGAACCTCGTCGATGGGGACCAGGTTGTACGGGACCTGGTTGTTGGGGGCCAGGTTGTTCAGGACCTGGTTGTTGGGGGCCAGGTTGGACAGGACCTGGTTTTTGGGGGCCAGGTTGGACAGGACCTGATTGTTGGGGACCAGGTTGTACGGGACCTGGTTGTTGGGGGCCAGGTTGTTCGGGACCTGGTTGTTGGGGGCCAGGTTGGGCAGGACCTGGTTGTTGGGGGGCAGGCTGTACATGACCTGGTTGTTGGGGGCCAGGTTGTTCAGAACCTGGTCGATGGGGACCAGGTTGTACGGGACTTGGTTGTTGGGGGCCAGGTTGTTCAGGACCTGGTTGTTGGGGGCCAGGTTGGACGGGACCTGGTTGTTGGGGGCCAGATTGTTGGGGGCCAGGTTAGACGGGACCTGGTTGTTGGGGGCCAGGTTGTACGGGACCTGGTTGTTGGGGGCCAGGTTGTTCAGGACCTGGTTGATGTGGGCCAGGATGGACAGGACCTGGTTGTTGGGGACGTGGTTGATGGGGACCGTCTGGATGGGGACCAGCTTGATGGGACACTGGTTGCTGTGGTGCTCGCGGATCACTTGATAAGTAATATTGACCAACATCACAGGCTCAAGAGGCGTAGCTCCCTGTGGGTGTGTGACTGGACAGCCGGTGTTGTTTCTCTTTCTGGCCTTTTTACTCTGAAATGACATAAAGGTTTTAGTAAAAATACATTTTAATCGATGAAATGATCCAGATGAGTGTGTGTGAGACGTGTGTGTGAGACGTGTGTGTGAGACGTGTGTGTGAGACGTGTGTGTGAGACGTGTGTGAGACGTGTGTGTGAGACGTGTGTTGCACTTACAAAGTTGTCCTTCGCAGACCATCCGGGGTACTTGGCCTGATGATCTAATCTCTCTTTTCGTGCTCGTTCGTAATACGGCGCCTGCTCCTCATCAGACAGCATCTTCCACTGCAACAAGACACACATTACAACAGGGATTTTACCTTCTGCTCTTCATCATTTGTGAGCCGTATCTTGAATGCTCCTGTTTGTTTGGCGTGTTCTACTTACCCTCTGTCCCAGCACCACGTTCACTTTGGCGCAGTCGGTGATGCCGAGCTCCTGCACCACGTTGGGCCTCTGCTCCGCCCTGTACAACATGAACGCGTTTGGAGGCTTTTTGATGTAAGGTCTGCTCTCCGCGTCCGCATCCTGCGTCCTCCTGCTATAAACACAAATACAATGGAAATATTGACTTTTGCAAAAACTTCTCAAGAGAACAAAGATGTAAGGTGCATGTCCTTTCATGGGACGAAGGATCGTATGTATATTTCTACAGAGATGGTCCTGTTCTTTACCTTGTCATAGCAGAGGTACCAGAGGTGGACGGTCCTGGACGTGGCTTTTCTTCTTTGCTGCAGATAAGAATAGAAAGACATTCATTAGTACAGGCTGCTATGGGACAAAACCAGTGTGGAAATAAATGTCTTTAGTACTTACAGTGTCCACGAGGGCATCTGTGTGCGGATGCCAGGGCTGTTGTTTGGCTGAAATAAAAAACAAAAAACAATTAGATCACATTCATTGAGATATGACAAAAAGACATTTCATTGCATTTTGTTGTTTACAGTTAAATATCAATGAAAAAGTCCAGTGTATCGTTGGTTTATGAATGTTAACTTACTGTAGACCTTGATGCAGAAGGGTCAGTTCTCTGATTGTCTGACAGTCTCCTCCTCTTTGGACTGGAGCAGTCAGAGGTCGTTGGTGCTGCAGGTGCGAGGCTGTTCATGACCGCCAAATCGTCTTGAGTGTCAAAGGGAACATCCTTTTTAAAAACCTCATGACACAACTCATCCACTGACATAAATTCAGTGGGGTTTTGGACGTCCAAGGACTCCAACTCGCTCTGGAGTAGATTGTCCTGAGGTGGTGGGGGTGCGGTTGGTTCCACAGGTGCAGCAGGGGGAGGGGGAGGCGCAGAGGGCAGCCACCGGGCGAATGCAGGGTCCTCCTCATCTTCGGCAACCCAGCCGCTCATGAAATCGTCTGGATTCCAGTTGATCATAGCTGAGATGTATGAAAAACTGTAAAAACAAAGCAGATTATTATTTTTTTTTCTTCCCAATCTAACTCCATAAAAACTTCATACTCTCGTCTCCACAAGCTCCTAACAATCATCTTACATGAGTTTTACATAATATGATCCATAATTATGTGCCAAAATGTGTTAAAATATACTGTTCATGGTTGTAAATTAAATTAAAATACTACAAGAAACAGTTAAACAGACTAAAACTGAACTCTGCAGAAACAGGCTTTTGTGTTTTGTGTTTTGTGAGACTTTTGTGTGAGTGTAAACCAGTGCTTCAAACACGTACTCACCAGTTGAACTCAGAGAAATTAGTTGATTTAAATGTTTGGATGCTTAAATCTGTTTGTTTGTGAAAAGTCAAGGAGACAAATGCAAATGTGGCTCACTGTACGATCACCAAGTCAATAATGACAAATGTTTACAAGAGTTCACCTACTACAACTTTGTGGCATCACATCGATGACATCACATAGCACGCCGATCACCGTGGAGACGGCGTCACCGTGGCGACGGCACGATGTCATCGGTGTGCTGTGGAGACAGAATTCCTTGCTGATTCCGTTTTTCTGTTATAATGTGCTGATAAATCCAAACCCTGTGAACCTTCATCCTGCAACAAATATATTTCAGAATAAATCACAATGTCAAATCACAGAGTTTAGTGCTTCATTCTTTGATTCTGCAGAAGTCTTTCCTTGTAAATGGCCATATTTGTTGTTATTGTTGGACCATGAGTGTCTCTGATTGGCTCATCCACCTGTCAATCACACCCATCTGAAGTCAGGGAGATTCACATCTTTGTAAAGTATTGAAGAAGTGTGTGTCCTGGATTCAAGGCGAGAGTAACTCAACAGTCCTGACTTCAGGATGAAATGTTGTTTTAAAATATTTGGTATTTGACTGGTCATTCGTCAGAGTAAAGGCTCCAGTTCTGTATCTTATTTAGCTAATATGATGTTCTCTGCAGACTAAATGTCTAAATACTCTCAATGCTTTTGAAAGTTGCATTAAACAGTGTTATTTATGATTAACATAATCTAACAATGAGCTCGTTTGAGGGGTAAAAAACAAAAGTAAGTCAACTTTATTTATACAGCACTTTTCACAGCTAAAAATAAAAGTGCTTTACAGAACAAAATAATAATTTGAGACGATGTGACAATGTCCTACATGAAAAAATAATTAACAATTATAATTTAAAAAGTAATTAACAATAATAATAACAATGCACAAATGAACATAACTCGCTGCTGCTTTTGTCAAACAGGAAACACTGACTGGACTCATGGGTTTAACTTCCTGTTTTATGTGACATTTTCACCATAAAAAGACAAAATATTTAGTTTCATACTGTTAATTGATAAGGCCAAAGTCCTAATATTGCACCATTTAAAAACATATGGCACTGCTCACGTTTGTGCAACCTCTGATGTGAGCATGACGGACACCTAATTACACAAAAAGGATTATTTAGCATATTTCTACTAATTTAAATTAAGCAAATTAATCTTAAAAGATCAATTTTAAGATTTTTTTTACTTGTCTCAATGAGATTTTTTAATTTGGCTCAAGATATTCCATCGTGATCCATCTTATTTAGATATTACAACTTTAAGCACATTATATATTAAATCAAGACACATTGTTGAGGTTTTGCACAAATGCCCGACGTTTTAAATGTTTTGAAACTTGAAACTAATGTAGTTATTTTAAGGTATTTTATCATCAAGTCATTAAACCTGCCTATGAACATCTCAAAAACATCACAACAACCCTATAACTGCTTATACCATTAGCATTAATGCCATGGGACTTTTTTTTACCTCAGTGGTTTTTCATCTGTAAATACAAAGTACTCAACAGACCAATAGACCTTTACACTCTATACACCTGGATTAATCAGATATTTAAACAAAAACACTTTAAAAGTAGATACAAATAGCTTAAATCTCTTTATTGCAGACCTCTTTAAACATTTTCATACAATAATACATCGGTGAGATCATATTTTCCTGGAGCATATGTCTTGGCGTTGAACATCAGAGTGTTATGAGGTAAAATCACAGTTTCACAATAAAGAGGAATATTTTAAAAAATATCAGTATCTGCCCACATTTGTTATCACTTGAGGATAAAGTGGTAACAGTGATGGGGCTTGTGCCTTAGATCTACAGGGGAACAAGAGAAACCTTGTTTACCTGAATTTATAGAGTCCAATTCAATATCTCCAGACAAAATAAGGTGCTTCAACACATTTAATCTCATAGAGCGCGACACCCTCAAGCATGACGTGCATTATGAGATGATACGCAGAAAAATGTACAAGTTTGCTCCTTCTACTAAGTCCATTAGTAATCATGAGGACACTTTTAAGAAAATCTGTCCTGGGTTTCTCCTAACTTCAAATACCCTTGAACCACCACGTTTAACTCGACAGTCTTTGTGATATGACGACCTCTTCTGGAACAAGTGAATCAAAAGTTCTGATAGTTTGTTCTTGCATGTCGGCTGTGGACAAGGCGACAAAAGGATCCAGGATCTCAGTCCAGAGATGTTCAATGTTGTACAATGGCTCATGTCATTTAAAAACAGTCCTCACCCTCTGCCGCAGAAGGAATGAACTGAAATTTTGAACTTTAGTAACAATGTTGTTCAGGTTCGCCTGTGTTAAGATACAAAAAGACATTTGTATGTAGCACAAATTTCAAAGATTCACAATAAAACAGACAGACAGGTAGAGGTTGTACCTGAGAGATGCCACATCTTTCACAGACGTCGACAGTAAAACCACCAGCACGTCCAGTTAAAGCCTGTGAAAACAAGAGCTGCAAGATTAGCTTGTGCTAATGGACAAGTATCCAGCCCCCTCGCCCAGTTCACCTAAAAAGAGTAAATCTACAACTAAATGTGTAATAAAACATATAGTACAACATGACAGTTTTCTTGTATTTAATAATGATAAAGATATTAGTGTTTAGTGGCTGTGCTGAAAGCACCTGGTACACTCAGTACAGACTGTTTTTTGCATTTATAAATTATGAATAACTTTGTAAATATGTGAACTAACCAGCACAGTCACAAACTGATGTTCCGCTGCATTTTACTTTTTAACTTGCTAATATTACACGTGCTAATATTCGTGTAATATTCTTGTTTAGTCTTGGTCTCGTAACTTGTGGCTGTTTGTATTTCTACAGATGAAACCGTTAGTGCTAAAGTGCTAGTGGGGCCTAGTAGCTCATCTTAGCTGGATCCTTATGATGTTTGTGTTAAGTTCTGGTCTATATTTATGTTTTTGTGTGCATAAAAGTGGTAATATTCTTGTTTACCTGGGGATGTTTGTACTTAGCCGGATATAACTTTTTAGTGTGTAAAGTCTTAGTCGGGCCTAGTAGCGAGCTTATTTTAGCTGGATCCTGTTCTAGTCCTTGTCAAATACTGGTTGAGTTCCTTCTGCAGGGAGTAGACTGTAAACTTGCAGCTTAGGACAAAACTGTGCTGTTTGTTAGGAACCATTTTCAGTCCTGGTAGGATTTGGTTTAGTCGTGGTTTTGATCAGTATTGTTCTGTGTGATCTTATGCGTCTCAGAACAGATAGGATTTTTCACTTGTGTTTTGGTCCTGGTCTGGATCTGGTCCTGATCTGGTCCTTGTCTGGTTCTGGTCTAGTCCTGGTCTGGTCCTTGTCTGTTCCTGGTCTGGTCCTGGTCCTGGTCTGGTCCTGGTCTGGCCCTGGTCTGGTCTGGTCCTTATTTGGTCCTTGTCTGGTCCTTGTCTGGTCCTGGTGTGCATCCATGCACACTTCACGCACTGCTATATCCCATCATGCACTGAGACTACGCAAAAAAGAAGAAAATGGAGTCCACTGCGCAATACACATTCAAATGTTCGTACTGTTTTACCTCATCTAGAACACTGCGACATGAAACTGTTAAATCTGAATAAAGATCTGTACAGGCCGTGTGTTTGATTAAAAAGGGGTTACATGAAATAAAGGAATGTGCAGTTATTGCTAGACAATAAGAAGACATTATCATTAGAAATTATTACTGCAATAAGAATAATGTAAGAATGTTTGTTTCTATTGTAAGCGTCAAACACCAAGAGACTGAAACATAAAGTCAGAAGAGTTTAATGAGTTCCACACAGGTAATGTGAACAATAAAGCAACGGACTCTCCAGAAAGGACAGAAGAGAGTCCTGAGACGTGCACAAAATCTTCATGAGTTCCGGTACATTCCATAGTTCCTAAGTTTCAACTCCTGGGCTCACACAAGCAGGACTCTCCTTAACACATCATTAAATAAACAGACGCACAACTTAAAACATCTTCGGACGATCATTTCATCCCTGATCTCCTTTGTAAAAACATTTCGCTCTAATTGCTCACCTGGCTCTCATCACTGAAAGTGTTTGAAACCAGTGATTGGAGCGTTCAAACGAATGCTTCACGTCGATTGTTTGAAGTATCACAACAGCAGAACAAGACAAAAAAATCATCTTTCGCTTCATAAATGTACAAAACACTTCCTTCTGCACAATCAGCACAAACGCAGCAGTCTGGATTTGTGCTATAACAGGCTCTGGTAAGTTTTTTTGCGCCGCTATGTTTGTTTTGGTTTCTTCTTGGTGCTGGCTCTTTGTGATTGGTCAGGACCCGTCACATGCAAATAAGTCACAAGAATTCATCTTGTGCATCGTTTGATGTGGCTTAAACTGAGAACTATTTAGTATAATATTATATTTTTATAATGGTGTAATTATTTAATTAAGATACATTTTACTTCTTAAATAAAGTAAAAATTAAAACTGTAGTGTATTGTGGGCAATTTGCAGCACTCCGAGGCCTACCCAGGATCTACAGGTGTATCCTGCATAAATGAGCCAGGAGGACATGAGGAACATCATACTGGCGATTTGGAAAAGGCCTCTAATGGCGTCATGTGACTATCTTTAAGTTGCAGGGCTTAGACAATATGAACACAGACAGTAAAAAGAAATCGAGAGTGCAGTAGTTAAAAGTGAGCGGTGAAAATATGAAAATGTGACAGAGCGAGCATGTGTCATGGACAGCCCAAATGTACGTTTATTCTTTATTGCAGAATTTGTAATTTTTTAATCTGTACCTCCCGCAGGAGGATCCGTAAGTGGCCGGTGCATGGAGATCTGGGGGGCAGTCAAAGGCGGGGGCCTTGACGAACAGATCTCCGGACATGGAGACTCGCTCTGGGGACATGGAATATCACCTCGCTGGGGGGGAAGGAGCCGGAGCTTGTGCGGGAGGTTGAGCGTTACCGACTAGATATAGTCGGCCTCACCTCCACGCACAGTTTGGGCTCTGGAACCCAACTTCTTGAGAGGGGCTGGACTCTCCATTTCTCTGGCGTTGTCCGCGGGGAGAGGCGGCGAGCTGGTGCGGGCTTGCTCATTGCCCCACAGCTCAGCCGCTTCGTGTTGGGGTTCAGTCCGGTGAACGAGAGGGTCGCGTCCCTGCGCCTTCGGGTCGGGGACAGGTCTCTCACTGTTGTGTCGGCCTACGGGCCAAACAGCAGTGCACCTGGCCTTCTTGGAGGCGTACAGAGTACCTGGCCTTCTTGGAGTCCCTGGGAGGGGTACTAGACAGTGCACCAACTGGGGACTCCGTTGTTCTCCTCCTTCAACGCCCATGTGGGTAACGACAGTGACACCTGGAGGGGTGTGATTGGGAAGAACGGCCTCCCTGATCTGAACCCGAGTGGTGTTTTGTTATTGGACTTCTGTGCTAGTCACAGTTTGTCCATAACGAACACCATGTTCGAGCACAATGGTGTCCATTGGTGCACGTGGCACCAGGACACTCTAGGTCGGCGGTCGATGATCGACTTTGTTGTCGTGTCATCTGAACTCCGTCCGCGTGTCTTGGACACTCGGGTGAAGAGAGGGGCTGAGCTGTCAACCAATCACCACCTGGTGGTGTGTTGGATCCGCTGGAGGAGGAGGAAGCCTGACAGATCTGGCAGACCCAAGCGCATCCTGAGGGTCTGTTGGGAACGCCTGGCAGAGCCTTCTGTCAGAGGGGTCTTCAACTCACACCTCCAGGAGAACTTCTCTCTGATCCCGGGGGAGGTTGGAGACCTGGAGTCCAAGTGGGCCATGTTCTCCACCTCTATTGTCGATGCGGCTGCTCGTAGCTGTGGTCGTAAGGTCTGCGGTGCTTGTCGCGGCGGCAATCCCCGAACCCGGTGGTGGACACCGGAAGTAAGGGATGCCGTCAAGCTGAAGAAGGAGTCCTATTGAGCCTTGTTGGCTCGTGGGACTCCTGAGGCAGCCGATGAGTACAGGCGGGCCAAGCGTGCCGCGGCTCGTGCAGTTACAGAGGCAAAAACTCGGGGTTGGGAGGAGTTCAGGGAGGCCATGGAGGAGGACTATCGGACGGCCTCAAAGAAATTCTGGCAAACCGTCCGACGCCTCAGGAGGGGGAAGCAGTGCTTCACCAACACTGTTTACAGTGCGGGTGGAGAGCTGCTGACCTCGACTGGGGATGTTGTCGGGTGGTGGAAGGAATACTTTGAGGATCTCCTCAATCCCCCCGTCATGTCTTCCGAGGAGGAAGCAGAGACTGGGGACCCGGAGGCGGACTCGTCCATCACCCTGGCTGAAGTCACCGAGGTGGTTAGCAAGCTCCTCGGTGGCAAGGCTCCGAGGGTGGACAAGATCCGTCCCGAGTACCTCAGGTCTCTGGATGTTGTGGGACTGTCAACATCCAGACACGTCTCTGCAACATCGCGTGGCGGTCGGGGACAGTACCACTGGAATGGCAGACCGGGGTGGTGGTCCCTCTGTATAAAAAGGAGGGTATGTTCCAATTACAGGGGAATCACACTCCTCAGTCTTCCCGGTAAGGTCTATTCCAGGGTACTGGAGAGGAGAATCCGACCGATAGTCGAACCTCGGATTCAGGAGGAGCAGTGTGGTTTTCGTCCTGGTCGTGGAACACTGGACCAGCTCTATACTCTCCATCGGGTCCTCGGGGGCTCATGGGAGTATGCCCAACCAGTCCACATGTGTTTTGTGGATCTGGAGAAGGCATTCGACCGTGTCCCTCGTGGTGTCCTTTGGGGGGTGCTATGGGGTCCGGGGCTCTTTGCTAAGGGCTGTCCGGTCCCTGTATGACCGGAGCAGGAGCTGTGTTCACATTGCCGGCAGTAAGTCAGACCTGTTCCCGGTGCATGTTGGACTCCGCAAGGGCTGCCCTTTGTCACCGGTTCTGTTCATTATATTTATGGACAGAATTTCTAGGTGCAGCCAGGGGCCGGAGGGCGTCTGGTTCGGGAACCACAGGATTTCATCTCTGCTGTTTGCGGATGAATTTGTCCTGATGGCTTCATCGAACCAGGGCCTGCAGCAGGCACTGGGGCGGTTTGCAGCCGAGTGTGAAGTGGCTGGGATGAGAATCAGCTCCACCAAATCCGAGGCCATGGTTCTCGACCGGAAAAAGGTGGTTTGCCCTCTCCGGGTGGGTGGTGAGTCTCTGCCCCAAGTGGAGGAGTTCAAGTATCTCGGGGTCTTGTTCACGAGTGAGGAAAGGATGGAGCGGGAGATTGACAGGCGGATCGGTGCAGCGTCTGCAGTGATGCGGTCACTGTATCGGTCCGTTGTGATGAAGAAGGAGCTGAGCCGGAAGGCGAAGCTCTCGATTTACCGGTCAATTTACGTTCCTACCCTCACCTATGGTCATGAGCTTTGGGTAATGACCAAAAGGACAAGATCGCGGATACAAGCGGCCGAAATGGGCTTCCTCCGCAGAGTGGCTGGGTGCACCCTTAGGGATAGGGTGAGGAGCTCAGTCACATGGGAGGAGCTCGGAGTAGAGACGCTGCTCCTACACGTTGAGAGGAGCCAGCTGAGGTGGCTCGGGCATCTGCTCAGGATGCCTCCTGGACGCCTCCATAGGGAGGTGTTCTGGGCATGTCCCACCGGGAGGAGGCCCCGGGGAAGACCCAGGACACGCTGGAGGGACTATGTCTCTCGGCTGACCTGGGAATGCCTTGGGATTCCACCGGAGGAGCTGGAGGACGTGTCTGGGGTGAGGGAAGTTTGGGAGTCCCTGCTTAGACTGCTGCCCCCGCGACCCGGCCCCGGATAAGTGGAAGAAAATGGATGGATGGATGGATGGAGCATGTTTAATAAGTCATTCATTATAATGACTTTTAATTGACATTTGTATGATTATCATATGTATGTATCATATGTATGTATCTAATCATTTGTATGATTAGTGATTATGATTAGTGTTTGTTCAAAATCTTCTAAACAGATTTGCTTAAACATTGAAAGAAAAAGTCCTTCACATAAGAAGCAGTTCAAACAATGGTTATCTTTGTCTATTTTATGAAAAAGTGTCTTAATGTTTCAAAGATAAGCACCACCATTAGGAATGTCAAGATTATTACATTTCAATAGATCATTGTGATTATTCAGGTCACAATATAATCAGATGAGCTAAAAAAATAATACTTGCGAGCATTTTAGAAGCTAAATTAACTCATTTGCATTTAATCTGTTCTGCAAAAAAGTACAATTTATATGAAGTGCTTTTGTATCTGACTGTTAAGGTAAATGGTCACATTTTTATACAGCGCTTTTCCACTTTCAAGACATTCAAAGCACTTTACATCAAGGAACCACGCACCCATTCACACACAAACACACACACGCACACACACACACACCAGTGTACACAGACACTGGGAGCCAGGTGGGTTAAGTGTCTTGACCAAGAACATGATGACAGTATTTGTCTGAAAGGAAGGATTTCACTGTCGTTTGGTCATGGGGTCAGTATTCATGAGTAATTGTTAAACTGTGGTGTTTTTTTCTCATAATAATTGGAGCATTAAAATTTGATATTGTCACTACCATACACCCCAAGATAAAGCTAACTGATTAGCAGAAATATTTCTTAATAATACATAAAATGCTCTGTCCTTCCCAACTCCCCACCCATCCCTGGAGGATCAGGGCCTTTCTCCGCTGCTGCCCCCACCCTCTGGAAGTCCCTACCCAAACACATCAGAGACTCATCCACACTCACCTGTTCAAAACTGCTTTCAAATAACTGCATCTCCTTTTGTATCTGTTTCTTTCATCTGTGTTTTGTCTTGAATTGTGTGAAGCATCTTTGACTGTCATGAAGAGTTACACTAGTAGCATTATTATTATTATTTATTTTTTTAAATTTATTATTAGCAGTAGTAGTAGTAGTAGTATTTATATCTTAAAGGGCCCATATTACTATTTTCTGATCTTTGTTATAATGTTGTTTCCTCATCACAAACACACCTGGAGTTGTGTTTTGTTTCCTTCACACGTTTAACACACAAACCTGCATATTTAGGCATTTTCTCTCAAACAGAAAACGCTCTTTTCCACCTTGTGATGTCATGTGGTAACACAGGAAGTGCTCCACTGTGTTTACAAACTCCATACGCCTTAACTATAATCATTTGGATGATTTCAACTCTGGATTTGCCAATCTACTGAAATAAAGGTAAAAGGAGCTGCTAACTTGAAAACTACCACTGCATGACATCACAAGGTGGAACAGAGCATTTTGAGGTTTGGAGATGCAGACAGACTGATAATAAAGAGTTACTCAAACATGTGTGAATGAAACAAAACACAACTTCAGCTTTGTTTTTGAGGAGGAAACAGCATCTAACATGAATTAAAGCTCATGAGAGTCGATGTTGTGTAATATAAGAGCTTTAATATCATTAGGAACAAATATATAATAGTCCATGTATTTTGTGTTTCTTCTTGCTAGCTAAATATAGAGCCTTGTTTTGATTTAAGTTAATTACTGTTCTCTTATGTAACGCAGACACTTACTAATAATTACTAATAGTAATTATGTAGGCTAGACACAGCCTCTTATGACTCACCTTATATTGGACCTTCCTCACGCAGGTGTTTTGTTTCATTTCTGTATTCCAGTGGTGTTGGAGAAGTTTCCACCATCAACAAATCAAGAGTTATTCTGACAGGCAGTTAAATAAGCTATTAGCATTAGCACATTAGCAGGCTATAAGGGGCTAACTCAACTGCTCGCCTGTCGCTATCCAAAGCCTTTACAACCAAAATAACCCCATCACGCCGCCACTTCTAAGAGACTGGGATAAATAAATTGAGTAGCAGGAATTAGACCGTACCAGTAGGTCTTGATCTGAGTCTGTTTCATCTATTTCTCACCTGTCTATCACCTGGAGTCTTTAATGTGCCTCTTCTGCAGCACATAGTCAGTATCAAACAATGGAAGTGTTTTTTCAGATGTAGAAGTTATGAATAGATCAGTGTGTTCCAACTGGATTAGATTAGTGGGGAACTAAGTAAAGAATATTGTGGAAAATGTTGGTTGTAATTATGTTTAGTTTAAGGAGTTCTTACGGACTAGTTTTAATCATTTTAGAGAGGATTTTTTTTTTTTCAAAATAGCATCCTTGACAAATCCACACTATAATAACACCTAATAAATGTTGTAATTATTTTAAATGTTTAATATTTTGCTTGAAAGATTTGCAAAAAAGATGTGGATTTCTTCAGCAGCATTCTTAGCCGTATCTATTCCTCAAGGTTTGTATTAAACCAAAAACAAATTATAAAACTGTATCATTTGCATTGGGCACACCACCATCACACCACAGCTGCTTGGAGAACATTTGCACATTTAAGGCGCACCCTGTAACATTTCTAGTAGGGCATGCCACCTGCTTGCCAACATGTCACCAAGATGTTATTGCTCCTGCTGGAAGGTTCCACAGTAAGGCATTAATCTTATCTGCCTTGTATTCATTCACATACATGTCGTTTTATAGCTGAAAAATATCTTGAAGAACGTGCAGAGCTGGCTTGTCTCTCCACAGACCTCAACTGTAACTTGGTGTGGCCACTTCACCTGCTTCTTTCCATGGAGATAGATACAGAAAAGTTAAATATGGGCATTATGTCAAGTAATCCTAAAAAATGTAACAATATTACTCTAAAAGCGTCTTATAAATCCCTCTATTTTTTCCTAGTACTCACCTGCTGCAATTAACCTCTAGTATTATTTGTATAAAGCAGTACGAGTACATGTACACAATACTGTCATAGTATCCATTACTCAGCACGTATTTATTAAAGTACTGTGTAACATAAAACGCCCTTGTACTCATATCCTGTTGTTGACCCAGGCTTAATCCTGGTACACTGTGTTAGCCGCACGTCAGGCTTGACGCACTACAGGAAACTGGCAACAACAAAACAAACCTGGCAACCAACTGGGCTTTGGCACACACCCACCAATGTACTATTTATGGACAGAGTAGTAGCAGCAGTAGTAATGTCAGTAGCAATAGAAGTTGTAGTATTAGAAATAGTAGTAGCTGTATTGGCAGTAGCAGGAGTAGTAGTAGCACTAGTGCCAGTTGTAAAGTGTTAAAAGGGCATAGGAGCACCAGCACCAGAAGCAGTAGCCAGTGGTGGAAGGTAACGAAGTACAAGTAGTAAAGTACTATATATATACTACTACTATATATATATATATATATATATATATATATATATATATATATATATATATATATATATATATATATATATATATATATATACATACATACATACATACATACATACATACATACATACATACATACATACATACATACATACATACACACACACACTTTGGAGTTAGTAGCAGAAATATCCCACAAGGATTCTATTCGTCACATAGACTCCAATCCAGTATTTGAAGTTTTCCACTGGCTGCCCTTGGCCCTTAGCTCTTGTTAACTTTCACTAACACGAGAGCCTTTAAAAATAAACTGCAGTGCGTTAAGTATCTGCCCATCAACCAGTGCTGGAAGGTAACGAAGTACAAGTAGTAAAATACTGTACTTAAGTAGAATTTTTAGGTATCTGTACTTTGCTTAAGTACACTTTACAGTGGATACTTTTTACTTTTGAGAGCAGTATCTGTACTCTCTACTCCATTATATTTTGAACTGGACTGAGAAGTAAAAAGTAGTTTGATATATTTTGAAGGGTTATTTTGACCATGTTTGCGGTAACATCCTGACTGATGTTTTTGAGTTCAAGCTTCGGCTTTGAGCAAACAAAAAAAAATACAGAAAATTCATAAGAAAAATTAAGAAACTGATTCGTCTTGCTACTGTTGACCAAAATGTGTATAATTTTTAGTCAATATCACTACATTTACATTTGAACAAATTAACAACAGTATTACTTTTTTACAGTTAAAGTATATTTTTAAATGGGTACCTAAATACTTTTACTTAAGTAAAGGTACAGATACAGAGGTAAAAATCTGCTTAAGTAACAAAATTGAGTACTTCATCCACCACTGGTAATAGCAGTAGTAGTAATAGTAAATACACTGTCTTATATCAGACCAGTGTTTGTTTGTCGTTTTACAAGTAGATCTGTTTAGAAATCTAGATTGTACCAGTACCAGCAGAAGTAGTAGTAGTTGAAGTATAATGCAATGGTACTTCTAATAATAATGGTGGTATATGAAACTAATAATTCATAGCAGTTGCAGTAGCAGTGGTTACAAGGTCATTAAAGGTCCCATATTATACTATTTCTATGATATAATGTTGTTTCCTCATCAAAAACACACCTAGAGAAGTATTTAGTTTATTTAGTTTGTTTTTGTTTGATTCACACATGTTTAATACACAAACCCGACATATTTAGACTGAGTTCTTCACTCTGTTCCACCTTGTGATGTCATGTGGTAATACAGGAAGTGCTCCACTGTGTTTACAAACTCCATACACCTTCACCAGAATTATTGAAACCTACCACTTCATGACTTCACAAGGTGGAACAGAGCATTTTGAGCTTTTGAGCTGACAGCCTAATAATAAAGGGGCTATTCAAACATGTGTGAATGAAACTGCATTATAACATGGCTTAAAGCTCATAAGGGTCAGTTTTGCGTAATATAGGACTTTTAATCTCTCATGAGGGAAATTCTCTCTCTCTTGAGCTCGTCTTGGTCAGGAGTACTTTAGCTGGAGGATTTGACCTATTGTGCATGTTTTAGGTTGATGGGAGACACCGGGAAACTCCATATCGAAGGGCTTGGGAATTAGACCCAGGACCTTTTTCTATAAGAGTGCTTGTAGAAGTAGGAGTAATATTTATTGTAGTATCAATCATTAATCTTCAACTTGTCAATGATGAGGTAAAGTACAAAAGGTCATAGTAGCTGTAGTAGAAGTAGCAGTAAAAGTACTATAGCTCTCCATTCCAGACCTTTTACATTTATGCAAAGTGTAGGTGTCAAGTTAATAACAATGGACCTGTAGATAATGAAAAATATGACACTGGTGACTTTGTCCAAATGAGCTGTCATGGGCCACACAGGTGATATTGAATGTGGGTCAATTGTTTAGTTACTGAGAGCTGGGCGTCCTTCCCTTTAAATGTTAAAGTCTCTGTTGTAATAAGGAAGTGGTAGCATTATGCACAACAATACTGTGACTCATAGACAAACTCTGTCACAAGACTCCGCCCATCAGCTGAGCGCCATGACATTTGGAAAATATTGTTCAAATAGGTCAAGCTTAGAAGTAGGCCTACAGGGAGTGACACGCTCATTCAATCTTTCCTTTTCTTTATTTTTGCTACTTTCAATTGTATTGTTTCAGCACTGAAGAAGTGGCTTGGATGAGCAGCAAAACATCTTCACTCCTACAAATTTTTGTCCAGTTGAAAGATTTAAATTCGGCTTTTAGTACAACTTTCTATTTTAGATACACACAGAAGACATCAAATATATGAAGCAAGATATGTGGAATTATGTAGCAAAGAAAAAAACTACTAAATATTTTTCAACAGAGCAAAGAGTGGCTACTTTGAGGATTTGAATATAAAATATATATATATAAAAGTTATTTAACTTTTTTATTTGCTGCATAACTCCATATATCTTACTTTGTATATGTGATTTCTTCTGTGTGTATATCACATGTAAAAAGTGCAAAAAAATAAATAAAAGCAACATTAAATGAGATGTGTTCAAAAGTTTGAACTGTAGTGTGTTTGTACATATGTATAGAAGTGCACTGAGGTCTTTGTATATAACAACTCTGGACTTGTTTAAATGGCAGTATTCTTTTCCCTTTTTTGATTTTTTTTTCTATTATATTGCAAGTGATTCCAGTCTTCAAAGTTACACAAAGTAGATTTATACATTATTGTTTGCCCTAACCAAAAAAAAAAACAAAAAAAAAACAACAAAACAAAACATGAGTTTCAGCATCACCTGCTTGTCTCCATGGAGATGGCTGTGTTTAATGCTATACTGTGGAATCAAATGGTGGATAAAATCAATGTTGATAATTTGTGGAAAGAGATTTTCATGAGATTCCAAATGTTAATAACTACATTTTTATTTTGTGTGCATTTCTGTGTGTTATCTACAGTAAACCGTCTCCATCTCCCAGTGTAATATTTACTTGCAGTTGCAGCAGCCGATCACAAACTCCTCTCAGTTCAGATCCACTGTCTGCTGTACACTCTTAGACACTGTAGACACTACCACATTCCACGGCTCCGCTCCAGTCCTGGACAAAGCCCACTTGTGTTTCATCATGTCCCCCCCAAACAACCCCACAGCACAAATGCCTATTCCAATCTCAACTGCGGAGGAGCCATTGTCCCGTGGAGTTTAGTTTTACAAAAGATTTGTACAAGCGTTACATGCAGAACAACAAAGCAAGAGCGGGACAGAACAGGAAGGAAGAGTCTGTGAATATTATTTAGATTATAAATATTAGCTTGTGCTGGTGCATGCATTTGGCTACCATGCGAGTACAGTTCATCACAGTTTGTGCAAGTAGAGAGCCCCCTTCAAACCTGGCATTCAAATGTAGAGTCACTGAGTCTAATTGTGTAATATTGTGATCTGGGGACATTTGGAGAAGGCTTGGCGAGTATGTTCGGATATGTGGAGGAGGGAGAGCAGGTGCGCATCCTGGCTTAGAACAGGGGAGATGCTAAAATAGGTTTTTGTCAGAATCTTGTAGTACATCATACCAAATTTGTGTAGTTTTATTAAAGTGGAACTAAACATTTAATCCACCTTTTCACTACTAAACTGTGTATATGGTGTTTTAATAGCATCATCTACTGTTCCTTTCTGGCCAAAAACAGCTACATCTAAGTTTGTTTTGCCTTCAGTGACCTCTGCGATTTCAAGTAGTTGGTGACATCACAAAAGACTGCCCTGATTACAGCCAGGTGTTTCTGGTTACAAACACCTGGCTGCAGGGGTGGAGTTTGAAGCGTGGATACCTGTTAGACCAATCAAAGTGTTCAGACTCCGCCCCTCTTCCTCCTCACTCTCTTATTAATCCTCCAGGTACTGCCCAGTTTAGCGGATCTATTTGAAATGTGGTTGTGGGCGGAGTTTTGTTGGATTTAAGTTTGTGGATCTTCTAAATGCCTTACAATTTCACCTAGGATGTCCTCATTAAGAACACTGTTTTAAAGGTGCACTATGCAACTTTTCCGGTTGTATATATGAGGAGATTGCTTTATCTTGAATGTTCCGCAGCATCACATTTAATTTACCTCTTTTTCATTCATTCAATTCCATGTTTTATTGCTCAGATGTGTTGTAAACCATGTTGAGTGGGTTCACCTCTTCACAGATCTGACCTGTAACATGGTCCGGAGCATGCTTGTTTTCACGGAGATAAGTTTAATGCCATACAGTGGAACATTCTTGGATATGCCATAACCTCTCCATGCAGACAAGAAGATGGTGGATCTTCCATCTGAAAAGTTACATAGCGCATTTTTAATGACAGCCTAGTGTGTTGGAAATGTCTGAATAAATATGTAGAATAAAGTGAATTTGTTTATTATTATGATCTTGTAACTTCCTTAAAATATATTTGTTCTTTTTAACCTATAAAAAACATACTTACACAGGCCCCCTCTAATATAAATGAATAGGAAAATGGTCCAATTCTGGGCCCTTACGACCCTGAGGCCTGGGACAACAGACCCCTTTGTCCCCCCCACATCGACTCCCCTGTCCACAGTGCTACTTTAATTGCTGGATGACTTATTTGTTTCTATTTGCTCTTCGTGAGTTAAAACAGAAAGATAACAAACCTTATCCACAGATGGCAGAACATGCAGTTTTAGTTTAGCTCCTTTGCTAACTTGGAAAATAATACAGTCATGTTTATTCTTCCAGTCTGATTATGCAAAGTTATGCATTTGTCAGACATTTCAAATGACTTTTGGAAACCATAGCTTTGGCAGTACATTGTGTCTATACATATTAATTTATCTGAGGCTTAGGTTTGTGCTCATAATCCACCAACAGAGGGCACAAGGACTCCACTTCCTAACCCACAGAATCTAAGCGCTACATAAACAAATATATACTCCAAAGAAAATATGCATTAAAGGTGCAGTATGTAACTTTCTGGAGGCGGCACGTCACCTGCAGGACTCCATGGAAATGTTAAAACCATACCATGGAACATTCCTCATGGAGATAGATATGTTTTATGCCATAGTGTGGAAGATTATAGCCAAAGAAACAACATTTCCATGGAAACAACCAGACGCGGCTCTCCCCCAGGCCAAGTAAGAGTCAGGTTTGTGGAGATGCAAACCTGCTCAGAAGAAGGACGCATGTTTTTCAATGGAATAAACACAACCAAAATGAAAAAAAAACAACATTTTATTTTAGTCTATTTTGGCTAAAAAGTTACATACTGTGACTTTAAATGATTTTGACCTTTCAGTTCTTAAGATTAATAATCATGTCTACCTCTTAAAGTTGTGAAAAAACAGGGAGAAATAGATCCATTACTTTTGATTTGTGAACAACATTAAAAAAACAAAAATCTGTGTTACATAATTTTGTACATTTAACTGTTTACATTCCAGTCATTTGTCACATTTTGCCAGGTCTGAAGGGGGCCCAAGTCTCACCAAGTGGCACTTTTTTAACGTCAAAATCGACAAGAACCTCCAACACAGGACGTACAAACTCCACAATAAATACACTTTGATTTTTCACTTTCATAAACTGGCTCACGAAGCAGTAACGGCAAAAACCTTGGCACTTTTCTTTTTACGATATCGTTCTTTGAAAACAACAGTGACGGAGCAGGATTCATGCAGCAAGAACAAAAAGAGTCATTTGTGTAGAATTTGATCGAAGAGGCTGGTTTCCGACTGGAGAGGACTAGGCCAGGACGTGGAATTGGACTAGGCCAGGACGTGGACTTGGACTGGGCCAGGATGTGGAATTACGTGGAATTGGACTGGCCCAGGACGTGGAATTGGACTAGGCCAGGACTTTGGATCGGGCGTTAGCTTTTTGTGGATTGTGGGGGTGGATCATTACAAAGGTCCTCGGTCACTGGTCTGTGGAGAGTGGTGGACATCAGCCCTGTAAGACAAACGCACACGTGTGATTAGAGCAGGAGTCAACACCGTGGCTCAGTTGGTTGAGTGTTTGGCAATATATTGATTATCAATATCAGTTTATCAATTCATTATTATTATTATCACTATTATAATGTCATATTGTATCGATTAGTGATGGACCTTGTGTACGTGTCTTATCTTTGTCTTCATTTCAAAATTTAAACACAAACATTGCATATTAAGGTAATAAAACACTAGAACTACAGAAGCCCAAGGCAGTCAAAATGCAATATTGTAAAAACTATATTGTGCTAAACAGATTTTGCTTTTAACTATTGAAAGCACTCAGACTCCTTTTCACGGGCCCCTATTCAAATACAGAAAAAAAAAGTCAATTTAAAACATTAAAAACAGGTGCAAGTATGAGTATAGTAGTTTGTTATCAGATTATTAAATTGCGTTTATGGCACCAAAGTATCCAATTTTGCTTGCCCTTGAAATATTTTCCATTTTTGGGAACTAAAACAGCCAAAAGCCTTTTTTCCCATCTCAGTTCTGGTGCGGCCAGCTGTTAGACTTATGCAATCATGAAATGTTGTATTAAATGTTTCCGTGTCAAAGTTCAGAGATATTCCCGCACTCTATCAAGTAGTTCCTTATATATCAATTTCATACAGTGTTGTTCTCTTCTGACAGATAGCGATGGCCAACCTACTTTTTCATATTGTGTAAAGTGATGGGTTTTAAATTCTTTATCTGTTATGAAACGAAGGGCTGAGTGAAACAGTATCTAAAGGTTTCAAAGCAGAGGCTGAAGAGAATAACAGGAGCAAGACTACAAAGATTATTGCAAAGCTTGTCTCACATTTAACTTGACTTTTTTTTAAACATAATTTTTAAATGCCCATAATATCGCTCTTTCAGTATCTCTTTCGGTAAACTAGCTACTATAGGTCTAACTTCATACAGACCAAACACACGAGACTCTGCTGAGGTGAGGTGACTGGAGTTTCCTCATTATCAAACCACACCGTGATATAAAGTGTGACAGACAGCACGCACACACACACACACACCCACACACACACACAGACACACACATGTCCTTGCTCCTGTCTGCTACTTTCTACTAGGGCAAAGGTTGCAACTGTCTATAAGAAGACACTATTTCAAGGGCCCATATTACGCTATTTTCTGAGCCATGTTATAATGTTGTTACCTCCTCAAAAACAGACGTGGAGTTGTGTTTCATTTCATTCACACATGTTTAACACATAACTCCTGCATATTCACTTAAAAACTACCACCACATGACATCACAAGGTAGAACTGAGCATTTTGAGCATTTTGAACACAACTCAAGGTATGTTTTTGATGAGGTAACAACATTATAACATGCCTTAAAGCTCACAAGAGTCAATTTTGTGTAACCCCTCTAATTTGTGGGTTGTAATCTGGTTATGAGCGTCTTATGTCATCAGCTAACTACAAAAATATCCTGCAGTTTTTTAATATAAACATTATTAGCCATGTAGTTTTGACCTCTGTAAACATGTTCTGAAATGCGGGGGATTCTTGTATTAATTTGGCAGTTAACATTTAAGTCTTCGTTCAAATGTTAATGCTCTTGAAGTTATGCAGATTTTAAAACACAAAATGCAAATCTCATCAGACTATATCTTTGAAGACTCTAAATTAGTACTTTTCTAGCAGCAAACGTTTACTCCAAGAAGTTTTTTTTTGTTGACAATATGAAACGATTTGAACATTTGTGTTTCTTGCACCGGTCCTTCAGATATAATTAAACTTACTCTTACTTCAGTGCAGTGTTTCACTAGTCCACCCACCTCTGTTGTTTTAGTGTTTCCAAAATTGTTCTACATTGGTTTGTAGCATTGTTGAAAGTCCTACCAGCCATAACAAAACTCCATGTTGAATCAGTTTTTCTGTCTTAAGTCACAAGACCACACCAAAGCGTAGTAAGAGCTAGCTTCATGGTGCTACGACGATCATTAGCCTACACTAAAGGCTTAGAGTAACTGCACAGAAACCCCTGCGAGCTTCAACTCAAGCCACAGCCTGCCTCATCTTTGATCACAAACATAGACTAAAAAGCTCTGGTCTTTTTGTCTCTCTCTCCCCCTCTGCCCACCCCTCCCCTCTCACTGTGTTTCCCCTCTCTCAGTCTGTTTTTCTCTCACTCTCGCCCTACCTCTCGCTCCCTCTCTTTTTGGCCCTCCCTCTCAGTCTGTTTCTCTCTCCTCTCTCTTCCTCTCTCTTGCTCTTTGTCCTTCCTCTCACTGTTTCTTTCTCCTCTCTCTTTGTTCCCCCCTCTCCCTCTCAGTCTGTTTTTCTCTCACTGTCTCCCCCTCTCTTCTTCTCTCCCTCTCTCTTCCTCTCTCACCGTATCCTCCTCTCTCTTCCTCTCCCTTGCTCTTCCTAGCTCCCTCTCTCTCACTGTCTCCCCCTCTCTCTTCCTCTCTCCCCCGCTCTTCTTTTCTCGCTCTCTCAATGTCTCCCTCTCTCTTCTTCTCTCCCTCTCTCTCACTGTCTCCCCTCTCTTCTTCTCTCTCTCTCTCATTGTCTCCCCCTCTCTTCCACTTACTCCCTCTCTCTTCCTCTCTCATGTCTCACCCTCTCTTCCTCTTATTCCCTCTCTCCCCCTCTCTCTATCTTACTCCCTCTCTCTTCCTCTCTCCCTCTTTCTCACTGTCTCCCCCTTTCTCTTCCTCTCTCCCTCTCCTCCTCTCACTCCCTCTCTCTTCCTCTCTCCCTCTCCTCCTCTTACTCCCTCTCTCATGTCTCCCCCTCTCTCTCACTGTCTCCCCCTTTCTCTTCCTCTCTCCCTCTCCTCCTCCTCTCTCTCTCCCTCTCTCTCTCATGTGGACATACATATCACTTTCTCTTCCTCTCCTCCTCTCTCTCTCTCTCTCATGTGGACATACATATCACTCCATGTGTGTAAAGTGTGATCTGTAAAACACATTGATGTCTATGGTGAATCTCTTATATAGAAATCTCCTTCCTGTCTTTGCTATTTCACTGCTATAAAGGAAAAATAACTCAATTACACATTTCTGAATTCAAGTGTCACGAATAAGATTAGATTTTAGAAAATAATAAGAGCTGTAGATATAAAAGGCTGCAGGCTTAAAAGTGATCCTCCTTCCTGCTGGGGATGTGGCAGATGTTGTGTTTAACAGCTGCCTAGAATTAAAAAACAGCCTGCGTGTTTACTGACACAGCCACGTTGGACATTGCTCAGGTTGACAAGTTTGTAAAAGACAACTCAGAAATACTTTGCCTTTGTCAGTCAGATTAATGTTACATCCAAGTAATCGTAGTGTTTTACAGAATTTAAAGGTGTATTAAGTAGATTTTCTGGTTGGTAGAATGTTACATAATTTACAATAAAACCTGCCTATCTTGCATTTCAATTATAGTTGTTTTAATTGCAAAAAAACAAAACAAAAAACATACTGCAAATGGCTTTGACTCTCCACAGATCTGGCATGTCATTTATCAAGCGTGTGTATGTACAAAATGGGGCCAAACCGCAAAATGTTGCGTATGTTTCACGTTAAGTTTGGGATCTATAAAAAGAGAACTTCACAAAACTCTGCACCGCGTATGTTGTTTTCAGACACGAGGCAGAGAGATAAGTATTATTACTCACAGAATCACACCTGTCTGTGAGGAATAAACAGGTTTGTTTTCATATTAAATAAAGCGTCCAAACATGACAAATGCTGCTGTCGTATGCGCTACCCCTCCTCTGCCCCCACGTTCATCACAACTCCACCTTCACACGCAGCACTGGGGCAAATCTGCCATATGGAGGGGTTTATAAATCTGAGTATTTTTCTACATATGTGAAGTTTGTTCCACGTATTGTTTTACAAATGAGACCCCTGACCTGTAACTTGGCTTGGCAGATCTGGTCAGTTACAGATTAGACGATAAGTTTAATGCCTTAATGTATGCCACATTATTCCAGGCAATTATATATAGAGTCCAGATTAAAATATTCACTGAATCAGAGACTTCAAAGCTATCAACTATAGGGCTGACCAATGTAAAGTCCCTAGAAAATAAATCCTTTATGTCAGGACTTAATAAGGTCTAATGACACTGACCTGCTTTTCACCACTGAAACTTGTCTGAGCCCAGATCACCATCATGCACCACTGAATGAAGCATGTCCTCCAAATTATTCATGTATCAGTCAACCTCAATTGTCTGGTCGTGTGGGCGGAGTTGTGCTTATATGTAAAGAACAACTAAAGTGCTCCACTCTAGCCTGTCAATCATTTTTATCTTTTGAATATTTGATGTTTCGTCTATGCTGCAAAATCAGAGTCAGCATCTTTGCTTGGAATGTGCCACAGTATTAAACTTATCATCTGACCTGCAGCTGACCAGATCTGAGCTGTAACTTGACAGGTGACCATTTTAATAGGCTGTCAACTGTAATTCCATTGTAAATAATTTGAATATCCTTGGGGGCTGCTCACACCAGTCACACCACAGCTGCTTGTTACGACATCTTGTGCATTGTTTTCATAGCATTTTAGACACTGACACTGATCAGACTTGAGGGCTCAGGGCTTTAGTCATTTAGTCGGTTAATCACCTATAGTGTCTTAGTTGACCAAATGAGTATTAGTCGACTAATCATTTTATTTAGATTTATATGTGGCAAAAGCACACATAGAAAGGACAAGTTATTGCTAAGGTATTGCTATGTAAAAAGGGAGATTAAACGCATGATTCACAAGTTGAATATGTCTTTAAATAAATACTTTTTTCTGCATAAATAGTTGTTTTTTGCATGAACTCCCATGCAGGTGTAGTCTTGTGAGTGTAATTTGGGTGAGATACTTTGCAATATGTAATAATTTTGAGAGCTTTTGCCACTCCCCGTTTTTAATTGACCAATGAATCTGCAGGACATATCTGTAGTCCACGAAGAATCAGGCAGATCATACACACAACAAAAGCTAATATCCACTGTAGATTTTCTTAACATAGCTTGAATTCCAAACATACATTTTGAAGTAGTCAAAAATACTAACAAAGTGAGTGTTAGATCTTGCTCAAGGACAAAACATCAGTACCATGGGGAGCACTGCTTAGAGCCAACATATTTAAACATGCTTCATCATCTTTAACACATTTCGGCACTGCTAATACCTCAGCTAATGCATGTAGTTAAGTGCTTGTTTGGCAAAGTGCCGGTGGGGCCATGTGGGAAGAAGTGGCTGTAAAAATCTATTTACCTTTTTCTGGTTTATGGTGGGCTGCACTCCCCCTCTCTCTTCTGCTCTCAGGTGATCACATCCTTGTAGTCTGTAGTACGAGTCCCACATCCAACTGGGCCTCCATATCCAATTGAAAAGTTCCAAAGAAATGTGTATTCGATTTTGAAACATCCACGAAAAAGTTCATTTGTTGTTTCATTTAATTTGAAAAAATCCTTCATCGATACCGTTAAAGTGCTTCTTTCGAAAGTTAATACTGACATAAACATGAGCTGTCAATTTGGGTTATTAAAAATGGTGAAATAATCTCTATTCAAAACATTAAATTCTTTATAGAAATAACACAATATATTAACAATTTATGTTAACAAATTGCCAGTTATATATTAATTATCCATTTATATTCACATAGTTATAGCCACACTTCAACCTCATTAAATAATGATTAGTTCACCATTTTAAAAGTAGCTGGTGTCTACTGTAAAGTCGCAGTTAGTCTGTTGATTTGATTAAAAACACTGCAAACCAAAGTCCTCTTCGGCTCTTGGTTCACTAAATATTTATAAAGACTGAATGACACTCTTTAAAAATGCATAGGCCATCTGTGTAGTTGTCAGTGCAAACAAACTTTGGCTAGCTGCCCTCCGGTTCCCTCATCACGCCCAAATATGGTGTCTCAGTAGCGCAAGTCCATCACGCACTGTACTCCTATGTCGTCAATACAGTCTGTAGTACTGTTTGTGCTTGAGATTTTAAAACTGCATAATGACGGTGTTGTGTTCCTCTGGGCTGGATTGTGATGAGGTAGAATCTTTAGTAACCAATTAAAATTTTTTTGAGTGGAATTGAAAGCAGGAATGTCTTAAAGCGTACCTCAAAATTCAGCTCATTGTCCTTGGCAATGATAAACCTAATAGGCACTTAAGCACCAGACTTAAAAAAATGCAGTCCTCCCACCACTAGGTGGCGCTACACAGAGCTCTCGTCTGGCCTGGGTAGTATCTGTGTGTGTTTTCTCTTTTCTAACATCTTATTCAGCTCATCTGTGAAGGAATATCCGTTCGGCGATGTGTTAGCTGAATCACTCTGTCTTAGTAGCACATAGCTATTTCCGTTTATTCTTCGAAGCATGCTAGGTAACGTCGTCGAGAGCCCGTTAGTGAAGTCACAATCAGGAGACATGTGATTAGGCGTTGGCGGAAGGGGTGGGGCCGGTGGTGGTGAATCCCTATTGGGCGTCGTGTGCCCTTCTCCTGGCACAATCTGGAGAAAACCGTCATTTTGAATATCTCCGTTGTGATGCTTGGCGGTACCATTAGCATAGCCATTACAATGTGATGAGATCGTTTTCAGCTCCATGGAGCTTCGGTGCTTCCTGTTTTTGTTTCCTCTTTTGTTAGGAGGGTAGGCGGCAGCGGCGGCACGCAACGAATACTTCCCCCTGTTGCCAACGCGTAGACAGAATCCGACGTAAAGTAGCACAACAGTTAACACGATGCACAGACCTCCGAGAATGGTGATTAGGGTCAGATACAAAGCCTCCATGTTTTTCGGGTCGAGGAGGTTGGAGGTGGGCGGGAGTGGTGCGGGGAGTGGTGTTAGAGTGCGCTCTGTTGAAATAGTCTCCTCTGGTGTCGGTAACGTGAATATGTTAAAATCCTCAATAGGTTCGATATTGTGCACAGCAGGCATGTCGACTTGAACGGTTATGTTATAAGATACGACAGGCACCCGGATGTCGTTCTCCACGCTGTAGCAGGTGTAGAGCCCACTTTGGTCGGGTTTGGCGTCGATGATGAGCAGGCCGTCCGTGCCCGTGCGGACCCCTGAGCTGAGACCGTAGCCCTGCAGGTCGCGCCCGTCCTGGCTCCACGCGGGGGACGCTAGGTTGGAGGTGAGTTCACACTGCAGGAGCACGTCGTCGCCCACACGCACTGACCTCCTCTTCTCCACCACCGCTGGAAAAGAAAAGAATATACGCTTGGTTTAATAGAATAGGTTTATGCCGGTTGCCTTAAATGATTTCTGACAAGTGTTGGATGCGTTAGCTCCAAAGTCAGGATTATTATTATTATCCCATAGCCTATTTAGCATATCTTCTTATCATAAAGGATGTCATTGTGTCACATTTTAGTGCTGTGTTATCACCATTATTGTATGTAAATGTTAGATAAAACCTGCTTCCTTATAGATATGACTTAAAAAAAAATTACGCTAGTACAATGATAAACTCAAAATAGAGTTATGTAGACTTATACATTTTCAGTTCAGTACACTACCAGTCAAAAGATTGGACACACCGTCTCATTCAGTGTTGTTTTTCTTTCTACATTTTATATACAGACATTTTTATATTCATATCCTCAAAGTATCCATTCTTTGCTTTGTTGAAAAATATTTAGTAATTATTTAACTTTGTTTCTTTGCTACTAATTATTCCATGTATCTTGCATCACATATTTGATTCCGTATACATCTAAAATGCAGTAAAAGAACATTGAATGAGAGGGTGTGCCCAAACTTTTGACTGATAGTGTAAATTGTCACTAAATTCGTAATTAATTCATAATTTCTTTCACTTATAATTCGTTAATCCAAACAGTTTATCATGATAATTTATTTTTACACTCTTGGCAAATATTTCTCCAAACCATATTTTCATAAATTTTTTATATTTATTTATTGTACATTTTCTTTGTGCTAACAAATTCCTGCTATTTTATTG
The DNA here is from genome assembly GCF_009829125.3 of Periophthalmus magnuspinnatus. Taxonomy (NCBI): domain Eukaryota; kingdom Metazoa; phylum Chordata; class Actinopteri; order Gobiiformes; family Gobiidae; genus Periophthalmus; species Periophthalmus magnuspinnatus. The sequence continues at coordinate 6,518,899 of NC_047140.1, read as the reverse complement.
TACTACGATTAGATTTGAGCTGTAAAAGGTTGAGTAATTAACTTCTATGACTCATTATAGAGGCAAATTAACTACTATAGTGTTTCCTTCTGCTATTTACTTATGGCAGCACATTTTTAACAATATTGTAATGATCTGATATTTTGTGTTTAGTTCAGAGTCGACACCTTTTGTTGTTCTTGTATCTGTTTATGTGTTATTTTTGTTGCTAATGTATCTGCTTTTGTATGTGACACTTGGTTGCTATGCCGACAAGTTGATGTGAGGCTCTATTGGTCAATGGCTGGTCTGTTTTGGAGACTGGCTCTAGTGAGTTGAGACTGCTGTTGCTTTGCTCTTGTTTGGGTGGATTACAGCCTACAGTAGCGCTTGTGTTCAGAAACTAAACTAACAGGAGAAATTAGGTGTATTTCCTTACACTTAAATGCTACAGTACAGCATTTTGAATAGCTGTTTTAGGGATAATCGTAGGGTTATTGTCAGTGGCATAATTTAGTTTGAATATTATCGTCTATTTTTTCTTTAACAGTATATCGCACATAAAACAAATGTTAATGTGACTTGCCTATTATTGCCATATTCTGTAATTTGTTATTCCAGACATTTTATTATATTATCTGAAGGTTGGCGGTTCGAATCCCGCTCTTGACATAAACATCATTGGTAGAGCAGTCTGAGCCACTGACCCACAGGTTGGTGGTGAGAATTTATCTCCAAACCATATTTCCTTACTATCAAAAATAACAAGTTAAATTATGGACAAGCCTGACTAATTAAAATGACTTTCCACTCATTATGATCACACATATTAAACAACTTTGCTCTATTTTTCACACATGACCATCTGTTGCTTAGCCGGGTGTCGTTTGGCGAATGATCTCACTATGTCTGTGTTTATATCAGATCTCCAGCGTTGATTTGTCATGCTTCTCCGAGCTGTAGTTCATTTCTCACCACAAGACCGGATAACTTTCCCTAAGCCCCACCTGTATCCTGCTCCCTGAGAGGTCTGCATTATTAATGTGGCTCTATTTTGGCTAACTTTGACCAAGATCAAATGTTTTCTCCATCCGATTTGACACGTGATCGTACCGGATTGTTAGCTGTGAAATATAAATGCACACTGTAATAAAACATTCATGAGATATTTCATGTTAGAATCTCATTTTCTTTTTTCCCCCCTGACGTCTCTGTTGTCATCAGCTGCCTGTAATATTCTCATTTGTCCTCTAGGGATGTCAGAGGTTTTCCAATTTATTAAGATTTAAAGATGCCGCAATACAGTAATATGAATCTTTGAAGGATTTGAGAAGAGCCGATTTCTATGGGGTATTAATTGTTAAGACACGATATGTTACTATTACTATGTTAACTTTTATTGTTTTGAAAATGCTATATTTAACAAAAACAGTGTATTAACATGTTCAATCAGTTTCATTTTCACACTTGACGCTCTTAGTGCCCCTTGCGCTAAGTCACTCCTCCTTCAGAGCGCTATTACAACACAGTCATTCTGCTAATGAAACTGTTTGTGAAGTTTTTTAGTAGTGTACTATAAAGAGGGTTTGAATAGGGCGTGGTATAGATTGTTAGATTACTCAAATACGCATGAATGACATCTAAAATCTCTTGAGGCATGTTTTGTTATGTCTGGCCTGTGTGATTTCATTCCACTGTCCCATGTTTTCCTGGTCACCTGCAGGCTGGAGCTCCACCTCAAGCTCCGCCCACCGCACCTGTATGCCGTCATGTATTGCCGGTAATAAAACTTCAAAGCATGTACGCCTCTCTACCTGCATTTTTGGATCTGTTCTCTGAAGTCTACCATGTTTTTGATGAAAGAACAACGTTATGCAAGCTCCAAAGAGTCTCTGTTTTTGTCATTACGTAACGTTCATAAAATTACAATTGGAATAGTTGTTAAAATAATCATAGCTAAGTAATCCCCCACTATCCCTATCACTATCTCATATCTTAACATTTCATTCAATTCAACTTATTAATTTCCCATTACGTTTTAAAAGCCAACTCACTCACATGGCCCAATAAACTTGCACTGTAATATGTGTTAAAACATATGAAAGTACTTTGCTAATGGAGTTGTACAGGAGGAGGAGGGGGATTATTCGTTAGCATAGCCTCTGATGTAGCATTTGTATTAGCGCTAATGAGTGATACTGCGCACTAATTGGTGTCGAGCCGACACAAGTTTGATGTGTGGGCGTTAAAGGTTGATTAGCCAATTGCGATGTCCCTTTCTCTGTATAAATGCGTCTATTTACTCTCCTTCATAATTAGCTTGACTTATAGTGTGAACAACCCAGCCTCCGACATGTGTTATTTCCTAATTGCAGCTATGAAATGAGTCTAGAAGGGTTTAAAATGTGGAGGGTGAACTGCAGTGTCATGAAAGAACAATGAGGGGGCAGAAGCGATGGCTACATTTGAACAGATTGAGAGTGCAAAGTGAGACGAGGCATTTGCCTGCCCCGAATACAAAGTAGATTCCTCTACCATGATAGCAAAATGTGATTTAAGAGAAGCAGAGAGGAGTTAGCTAGCATAGTACGTCTAATCAACTTTCAAAGGCCCTCTCATGACAAGTTAGCGTCTCTCTCCACAGCACCACTCCTTCTTCTTAATGACTGTTTATCATGCGTAGAGAGAATTTCCTGGAAACTGTACTAAATTATTTTTGGCTTTTTTTTTTTGTTTTTTGTTTTTACCTTGATGATAGTTCTCACATCCTCGGGTGCCATGTTGGATGTCCTGGATTAAAGCAGATCTGTGAATGTAAACAGAGATAATGGTGAAAATACAGCCTCTAAAAAGACATCATTTGCTGAAATGATAAATTGTGTAATACATATTCTACAAACAAAATAAGGGTATGCATATCTTTAGCATAGCTTTGGTTTTTCATCATTGCACAGTGACTGCAAATTTTGTTTTAATAAGGTAAAAAGCTTTGTCTAGATAAAGGGAAAACTCAAACAAGTTTTAATTTTATGACAAACTTAACATATGTTTTATGTAGTATATTTTCGCAGTTGTTATTTTGAATATAAAAACTGGTAGAAGAGAGCCAAAGAAATCTATGCAAGCTGAAATAATTTTGGACACATTTGAATGAGATTGTTGCCAGTAAAGAAAGGATCTTTATCTTATTTTTAAGTGATTTTTTTAATGCTATTAGCAGAAAATAATCAGTTTCATTCAGTTGTATGTATATGGCACATTTAAAAAAGAACTTTAGCTGTCCAAAGTGCTTCACATAAAAGTCAACAAAAAACAAATATACAGATAATATGATACATAGGAAAAGTACAATAAAACACCTGTATATCCTGTCTAGCTAGTATTAAATGCCAGGGAGAAGAGGTGGGTGTTCAGTCGAGTCTTAAACTGTGATAAAGACTAAAATGTATTTTGAATTTCGACAAATGTAAAGATCTGTTTTGCAGTGTATATTTGAAATTTGGATGGTTTCTTTCTTAGGTGCAGTTTTGTGCTGTCCATTTATCAACCACATTTCAATCCAGATAAAATCATAACTCTTGTACATACTTTCTCTTTGGCACTTTCATCAGATACTTGCTTTCATAACTCATCAAACTCTTATCAGGCCTGACCCAGATGCCTTATATCATGTGTTTTTCTTTGATTAGCCAACACTCTACAATGGGAGGGCTCAGCTGAGCTGCTCCAGGATATACGCAGTTGCATTTTCACTCTTTTACTGCCTATTTAATCTCATTGCACCAATGCAATCTCGATCATGTTTTATCAGAACACAGCCTCACGTTATGTTACTATCTCTGCCCAATCACTTTTGACACGGTGTTTGACTTACACAATGGCCCATTGATATGATTTCTTTTATTTTGATTTATTTCATACAGTTTTAAAGACAGTGTCAACAGTGTTATAAAGTTAAAAATATAAAAAATGATGGAGCAGAAAGAAGAGCCATCTTGTGACTTTTATGACCTGTGGCCTCAGATACAAGATTAACGATGTTTGTTTGATGTTCAAATCAAATATAGGTTTTACTGATTTACTCAGTAAAACTCAGTGTTTTGACTCTCAAGACGATTATCCAATCAGAAAAAGAATGAGCCTCATATGAGGCTATCATTTGGGTTGCAAGTTACAATACTGAAATCTAGCTGGTTTAAACCTAAAAGGACGGTCTCTGATCTGAGTAGTCACTACCTAAACCCCAGCACCTGCAGCCAAACATGAATCAGTGCCGGTGCAGCCTCTGCAGCTCAGTGACTGAATTCTGGAGGTTCTTGGCTTTCACATGGCCTGTCCTTTACAGACCATAAGAACAACTTGTATATGTCCTCTGTCTGCAGGCTGAGGCACTGGCAACCCAAGGCCAGTTGTGACTGTGGAATCTTTTTAAAAACTAAGCACAGGCTACAGACAGCTCCTTTAACACTGATAGTTACGTTAAAACATTGGAGAATATCCACTTAAATCACATACATTAGATCATTGCAAACAGATAAACACAACAACCTAATGTTTGTTGATCTACAAAACCAAAGGTATCATCTACGCACCTGTTAGCCAGAGGCAGGATGTCAACACAGCTGTCCCCGTCCCAGGCACAGTGGGGGTCTCTAGAGAAGATGCAGTCGTAACAGGACGTGTAGCGGGGGCAGGAGGACAGGGGCAGCTGGAGCACACCTGACGGAGAGCTCACATACACACTCATCTGTGGAGGGAGGAGGAGTTGGAGCTTGTGAGTTTAACTATAAGATTATGCCTCAGTATGAATCACTGTAGTGATAATTAGTGATCCAAAAAAATCACTGTAAGATTTAACTACTCAACAAATTAATTAAACTAAACTAAATAATGTTAATGTTAATAATGTGTTAGTTGCAGCCCTAACAAGAATTGCTCTGCTCTTCACCAAGTGCATCCAACTGTGAAAAGGCATGTTTACATTTGTCTTGTGGGCTCATGAGTGTTTTCATCACATATTGAGCAGAGTACTCTTCAAACTGTAGATGCAACTGACTGTTTCTGACCCAAAACACATCAAAACACACATCTTATCAGCCAAACCAAACCTCTACAGTAACTGTGTGTATACAGGATACACTTATCTCACCAAGTAAAATGATACTGCTAATAACTGTTATTTAGCCTAGCTGCTGGACCAATGTAATACAATGGCATAATATATTTTAATTCTGTTCTATTCCAACAGAGTGATATTTTTGCTTATTAAAGAGGGGTTATTACACTTCTATGAGGTATTAACTGTTACAAAAACATATTTAGATCACCATGTTACATTTTATTGTTTTGAAAATGCTAGATTCACTGAAAATAACTTATTAAAATGGTAAATAAGTTTCAGTTTCATTTTTTGGTGCTCTGGTCTTGGTCTTCCCTCCCTTTGCTCTCCTTTTTAAGTCACTCCCCCTTCAGAGTGCTATCACAACATAATAAGCATGCATCTTGCTAATGAAACTACTGCACATCGCATCGGTTTCATGAAGTTGTGTACAGTTTTGTATCGTGCATTTGTATATTTATGGAAAATTGCTGTGTGGGAGCGTGGGTTAGGTGGGACGTAGGCTTGGTGACTGTGCTTTGGATAGGATTGTATTACTAACCATGAGGAGGGTTCGAATAGTGCCCAGGAGAGATTGCAAGACTACTTAAACATGTATGGATGACATATAAAACCAGGCATTTTTTGATGAGGGAACAACACTATAACATGGTACATACCCTTCCTTTAACATTAGGGTAAACCAAACATATTCCTACATTCATCATCATAATCCTCCAGTCTTTCTCCAGTCTTTTTTTTTACCCCTTGTTGCTTCAGATTTGAGCGTGTGACTTGTAGTTGTCCCGGTGACAGTAGTTAGCCCGGTGACAGTGGACTGACCTGCTCTGTGGAGACGAGAACACTGCTCACAGGCTCGGGCTCCTCCAGCAGCTGCAGCTCCTCTATTATGTGCAGTTGACCTTGCACTTGGACAGCCTTGTGCAGCCAGCCGTCATCTGGAACAGCAGAGAGACACTCTGTCATATTGTAGAACAGGAAGTCCCTCATTTATTACAATAACACTTTCACATCGTTCCGGGATATCTTTTTAGACTCATTATAATCAATATTCTCATTCTCATCAAAATGATCCACAACACTACAAGAGGCTTCATGGGAGTTTCTGGTATTACTGCCTAGTCAAGTGATAATCCACAGTTCCAGAGGCAAAATATTTCTTTATCAAAACAACTCCTCTCTGAACTTAAAATTCGACCCTGGTATGAAAGTGCAAATCGAATTACTTTTCCAAATCTTGTAATTTCTTTGGAATTTGCTCCATTTCAGTGGTTTTCAAACTTTCCACAGCATGCACCCAGAAAATATTTAGCCTTCAGAATATCAACACTCTAGGTCTGAACTAGGACTAAATTAGCTCTAAAATGGGACTACACATGTGCTGTAGTAGTTCTAAAAACTGACTAACCCAAAGGTGGACACAAAATGTATATGGAATAGATAGAAAAAAAAACAACAAAAAAAACAAACATCCAACATTCCTCTATCGGCTTAGATGTTTATTCGGATAGGACAATAAGAAGCATGAAATAGGGGGACAGAGAGCGGGGAGCGACCGCAAATAGTCAAAACACTAATGCTATAATTAAGAGGTACTGTACCTGATTTTTACTTCCTTAAAAACGTGAAAACATATAAGCGCTTTTCCCAACTAACCATAATTCTAACAACAACTAGCAACTAACTTTTCTTTATGTTTGCTTGTTTTTGCTTTATGCAAAAACAAGCAAACATAAAAGTGTGTTTGAGGAGAAGGTTAGTGGGTTGGGACCTCTGTTGTTTTATGTTTTAGGTATTTATGTCTTGTTTTCATGTTTCTTACTGTTGTATTGTTTCATGTTCTAATTTATTGTCCCTAAAAAAAATAAAAAACTAGCATGCTAACACACTTGCTAATTATAAGACAATACAACTGTTTATAATTAGATCCAGACAGTACACAGGGGACTTATTTTGAGCTCAAGAGCTGCTTATACAATATATCTGTATTGGGACAAGACACATTTTGCTCAGATACATGGGAATAAATCAGATATAGGCCCCTTTAATTTAACTTGCAAATCTTAATAATACAAATAAGTGACACATTGATGGTAAAAATGCTCTCTTACCGGTGCCCAAGTACAATACGTGATACTCCTGTTCATCCACAGCCTGGGTCACATGCACTGCTAACTGTGTGTAGTCGGTGGTCCTCCTGACCAGCAGGGGTCTCCGGTCTGTGGGCTGGACCGGCAGGGACATGAGAGGGTGCCTCCTCACAAAGTCCAGCACCTCGTCTGGGAGAGAGGTAGACATGTTTATGCCCCGGGCCCTCAGAGAGTCTGTGATGCACTGTGGACACAAGGGGAGGAGAGAGGAGTAAATTAATTATAAGCATGTGATCAGTTATTTTAAAGTGGTGGAACGCACTGTACTTAAGTAAACATTTTAGGTATCTGTACTTTACTTAAGTACATTTTACAGTGGATAGCTTTTACTTTTACTTCACTAGATTTGAGAGCAGTATCTGTACTTTCTACTCCACCACCTGGACTGAAAAGTAAAAGTATTTTTATTTTTGATCTTTGTAGATGTAGACAGACTAATAAAGGTTTACTCAAACATGTGTGAATGAAGTCTGAGAAAAGAACTCAGCCTAAATATGCAGGGTCAAACGTGTGAATGAAACAACACAACTCCAAATATGGTTTTTGATGACCAGAAAATAGTGCAATAGGGGCCCTTTAATACACGGTACACTGGTGTGGGCTCAGCGGGCTACTTGTGCTGACTTGTTCTAACCTAAGCACTATCCTTTCCCACCTTACTCACAACCTCTCCTATTTCTTTATCCTTTTCATAAGAACTCAGCCATCTTCACACTCCCTTTAGTTCAAATCCCTGACCGCATCATCACTCCTTTTATGGTGAGGTGAAATTAAGCCTCACAGTGTTAGCGTAGCGACGATACTATAGTCATTTATTTGCAATTGGCTGCTGCAGCTGTTATAAGCCCCTGTATGATGAGCTTGGGGACTTAAATAGGGAAATAAATAGGTTGATAGTGTTTACATCCCCTGGGATAGTAAAGTATCAGCCATATCATTCCTCCTAATCTAGCTCCTTGATGCATGCGCTGGCACACTGCAAAAATGTACATGAATTGAAATGTCTTGAATTCCTTGTCGGGCAAATGCAGAATGATATCTCTCTGTATTTTTTATACAGATTGATATCAGTGGTTCCCGCATTCTCTGTTGCGTCTCAAGCCCGGTCAAACGTGATTGTGCAATCAGATCAATTTTTTTCTGCGTATTATTTTTTTTCCGCTTTGTTATTTACAATACAGACCACGTCTGTCCCCAATTGGCTGGCAGTCACTCCCATTTGAAAACAGAGAGATTCACTGGTGACCACACTCACATCTTCGTAAAGTATTGAAGAAGTGCGTATTCTGGACCTCAGGCAAGACAACTTTAAGAATATTCTGAAATTCAACTTAATATTACTTGGATATTAGATTAGTTTAAGAATTCTCTCAAAGAAGTTTTTTTTTTTTTCAATGAAACATGGCTTGTTGTAAATGTTATTATGTAATAAATGTATTATTCTTGGACAATATCTTTATTTGAGAGTCAAACCTAAACAAACCAAATATTCTAATGTAACTTCACTGGCGCTAAAAATCTAGATAGAGGAATTGAGCTTCAAGTTTTCTTCTAAATTTCTTTTCCCCCACAAACTGCCAATTAACTGATGCAAAATTATGATAAATATTTATCTTTAGTACTATCTGGTTAAAGCATGTAATAATTAAATACATGAAACCTGTCATGTACCCGAGTTTAGTTGCTTCAGTTGCTTTAGTTGCTTGAGTTTAGTTGAGATAAATGATGTTTATATTCTACAGTGTATTATACGTAGATGATTGAGCAAAAGAAAATGAGACTGAAAGCATTTTGTGGGGTAATAACTAATAAGAGAAGCTACTGACAGGCTCGCTCACTTTCATCCAATCAGGAACAGTGTTTGCAAAGAATCATGGGAAGCTGCCTGACACTATGCCAGACACCTGATTCTGTCTCATGGAGCATGGTGAGAATACAACACTAAGAAAGATTGATGGGAACTGTGTGGAAACAGCAACATGAGACTATCCCAGACAGAGCCTGGTAATGACTGGACCCTATAGATGCCCCTCCTATGCCCTGACCCTGTTCTGTGGAACTGGATCCTTCTTCCCTCACCTGGCTGGATGACCCTGTCCTGCATGAGCCCTCCTCTGTCCCTTAGTCTTGAGATGGCTCTGGCCCTACAGACTTGAACTTTATCTGCAAATGGAGGCATGTTAGTCTTGGACACATCCGCATTCTAGCAGCCAAAATGAGTTTCCTCCGCAGGGTGGCTGGGCGCTCCCTTAGTGATGGGGTGGAGCTCAGTCACACAGGAGGAGCTCGGAAGTAGAGCCGCTGCTCCTCCACATTAAGAGGAGCCAGCTGAGGTGGCTCAGGCATCTATTCAGGATGCCCCTGGACACCTCCATAGGGAGGTGTTCTGGGCATGTCCCACCAGGAGGGGGCCCCGGGGAAGACCAAGAACATGCTTAGTCCTGGTTTAGTCATGGTATAGGCCTGGTTTTAGTCTGGTTTTAGTCTGGGTTTAGTCCTTATCTAGTCCTGGTCTAGTCCAGATCTAGTCCTGGGTTAGTCCTGGTCTAATCCTGATTTAGTCCTGGTTTAGTCCTGGTTTAGTCCTGGTTGAGTCCATGGCAGTGGATCTCTCCTTCACTGTGGTTCTCCTCAAGCTTCCTCTTTTCCCGCTGCACTTTCTTGAGTCTTTCCTTGCCAAGAAGGAGGGTCTAAGGGCAGGGGGCGCTCTGGGACAGCTTTCCATTTGCTTGTTTTTTAATGAATGTCAGTTAATCTGTCTGTTATTGACCAGTTTCTGTTTCTCTGTTGGATTTTCTAACTTTCAGTTGGTTAAATCAATGATCTTGTTAAGCCCTAAGAGGCGACTGCTGCTTTGATTTTGGGCTTTACAAAAATAAATTGAATTGAATTAAGTTTCTGTGTTTTGGTGCAGTATCACAGTGGTAGAAAGGAATACAGTTCACACTCAAACTAGGCCTGCCACAATAACAAATCTCGAAGTACGATATATTACTGAAGAAAATATAGACGATAAACGATAATACTGAAAGTAATTTGTGCCTCTAACATAATAACGCTAAAGTAGAACTATCCCCAAAAAGCCATAATAAATCTGCAATAAATAGTTAATAGAAATGAACTCTTTAGTAATGAGTCACAGAATTTATTTATTCAACCCTCCTCAGCTCAAATCTAACCAGAGAAGAGGAAAAATAACAAAAGTGGTCTTTGACCACATTGCATTTTTGTATTTCAGGCATCCTGTTGATTAAAGAGGCCTCGTTTTGAAAGAACCCCTAAGAAATGGCTGCACCTCAAGAGAAGGCACAATGTGTATTATGGGTTCTTTGTTAAGATATCGTGTATCGAACAAAGATACGGGACATTACTGAACTAAAGAAAAAGATACAGATGTGATTGCTACAGTGAACATGGCAAGAAATCCAGTACCGTCTCGATCTGCTTTGTGCGACTAATGGTGCCCAAATAGAGGTGTATTAAATGAAGTAAAAAAAAAACAAAACCCTGAGTACAATAGAACAAGTCTGATTAATATATCTTATCAATTACCTTTGTAATGTTTTTTTTTTATTGTAAAGAGACTTTATGGACACCCTGTAGTATTTATAGTGACAGGCCTAACTCAAACCCGAATGTTCCTCACTCACGGTTTAAAATCAGATATCGTCCCTTTAAGTTCTCTAGATATGACTTTTTACAGTGCATTCCTATATTGCAGCGTATGGTGGCTTAATCTTCTCTATGTTGTGAATGTGGGCTAGATATAATCACACTAAAAGCATGTAGGGTAATCAGTCTGTGTAGTCGCGTGTCTCTTATGGTTGTGTTTACCGTTCCGGGCCGGGGGTCGGGTATCTTCCCACTGTACTCTTTCCACTTGGAGCCGGAATCCTGCGTTTCCATATAGGGCCCTTGGAAAGCCTTCTCCACTTCAGACAGAGAGAAGCGACAAACTGCAGAGGCTTTGACGTTCTTCCTAAAGACACAACGCACAAGCAGGAACGAATGAGAAAGAGCAGGCGGCGCAATAACAAGCAATAAACTCCGGTGTCGTCATAGAAACCGCAGTGTAAGTAGAGTGGACCGACGTATGAGAGAGGGAAAGGAACAGGATGAAAGCGAAGGAAGATAGATAGCAAGTGTACGTTCAGATAAAAGTTAGAACAACACAGGCAAGTACAAGGCAGCAATAAGTAACTTTTATGTTTTGAACTGTTTGGAGGATATTTATTTTTCCAAAGCGTCTGTGCAATGTTCACAGCTGGAAGATTAAGACCAAATGTCCCTCGTCTGGTTCAGCATAAATATATTTTGATAGTCAGATGTTCAAAGTGCACGTTTTAAACAGGTCCAGAATTACTAACATTTGAGAAAACAATGAATATTATATATGCAGATTTTGCATGTGGCACATAAGATTTTAACATATTTAGTTACAATATTTTAGGTGTTGTTTTAATATTATTATGATTAAATGTATCAGTGATCTACAAGGGCACCTGATCTATCCAGGCAAGGCAAGGCAAGTTTGTTTATTACACAATTTGTACACAATGTAATTCAAAGTGCTTTACAGAATAAGAAAGACATTAAAATCACAATGCAAACAATTAAAAACATAAATAATCATAATAAAATTAACACTAAAAGAGAAGAGTGCAGAATAAAAACCTTTCAGTCACATGCACAGCTCAACAGAACTGAGCCTGGATTTAAACATTGTCAAAGTAGAGGCCTGTTTCACATCTTCAGGAAGAATGTTCCAGGTTTTAGCTGCATAAAACTGAAACACTGATTCTCCATGTTTAGTCCTGACTCTGGGCACCAGCAGGAGGCCGGTCTCTGAAGTCCTCAGAGTGTGAGATGGTTCATGTGGCTCTAACATGTGGGAGATGTACTTTGGTGCTGGTCCATGGAGAGACTTGTACAAACAGAGCTGCTTTAAAGTCTATTCTCTGAGCCACAGGAGCCAGAGACCTGAGCACAGGACACATGCGTGAAGTACTTCCTGGTTCTAGTCAGGACCGGAGCAGCAGTGTTCTGGATGTACTGCAGCTGTTTTAACGCTCATTTGGAGAGGTCAGTATTCAGGCTGCTACAGTAGTCTAACCCACTGGAGCCAAATAAATCTATTTATCTCTAAACTTGAATACAAGATTTCCATGTATTTCATAACATTTTCAGCAGGTTTTATACTTAAAGACAGAGAAAGTGCCTTAAATCATTGCAGTCTTGGTGGTTTGCTAGTTGCGACTATTCAAATTTCAGTTAGACTGCCAAGCTCTACCTGAAGTTGTGTCTTGTTTCATTCATGCGTGGTTGAGTAATCCTGCTCATTTGGTCCATCTCCCTCCTGAGAGCTTAAAATAAACACGTCTTGATGCCATTTGGTGGTAATCCAGACGTTACCCCCCGTGTTTTTTAAGTCCATTAACCTTTATCAGACTCATTCTAATTATTACACGGTCAAACTGCTTTCATTACGCACCTTACCAACTTTAAACATTTATCAAAAGTAGCAGCTTGGTCATAGTAGTAGTGGTTGTACATGAGTTGCACTTGAGGCAACAGCAGTAGTATTCTTATGTAGTAGAATTAACGGTGTAACACAACAAAATTATATATATATATTTTTTTAAATTGGGTAATATGGTCAAATTGATGAGGTGTTAGGTTCAGCTTGACACACAGTAAAAATCAACATACTTAGTTTAGGGATGGGTTATTGGCTTTCACTCATATCGGAATGTTTTGTCAGATATTGGTCCAATATGGAAAATTTAGACGATATTTGGGACCGATCATTTTTCTATGTGTGGCCATGTGTCTTCCCCAGATTGTTGCCAGTGGATTACATTTGTCTTTTGGATAGTAAATGGTAAAAATGGTAGTGGCAGATTAAAATATGACAACAAATTACTTTACATCCAAGATTTTGAAAACGGATATTGGTATCGGCTCAAAAAAATTCATACCTAATCCAATTTAGTTTATAACAAGCTCTTTTACTCCACTTTAGGTCTAAGCTCTTTTAAAAAAGAAAAATGTTTAAAACTTTCTAGCCCTACGCAGCACTAAGACCCTCCAACCAAACTCCAACCATTCTATGTCCTTTGTGAAACTCTTAACTCTCTAATAGATTTTTATCCCGTTTACCAAAAGAGCACTCTTCAATTTGTCTTTCATCTCACCCTCTCTTCTTTTTTCATTTGCCCGCATTCATCGATCGTGCTCCTTCTACCTCCACAGGACTCATTTACATTTGCTCCTTCGCTCTTGGAAAACCTGACAGGGCCCGAAGCTTTCACTCACCACTCCAGTCCGAAGATGCCAAAGACAAGTGTGTTTGTAGGCGTAGTAGCTGGCAGGATGTACACGCTGCGCAGCATGTTAAACTGGAAGTTGAACTCGGGCAGGGAGCACAGCAGGCGAGCTTTGAGGAAGGACGTCCAGCGCTTCTGTAGTGTCAGGTGACCCCCCCTGTCGCCCTGTAGAGCAGAATGGAACATCAGGGTTAGACATTATATAAAGAAGACCGATTTCATACTGGTCGTTAACAGGCCCGTCTCAATAATTACTATATGAATTATAACAATATTTATCACGTGTACTTTTTCTTTGTCCAACTGGGATTTTTTTTGCTAAACTGTAAAATTTAAGCCGCAAAAGGTTGAATGAACAACTTCCATGACTCATTACAGATGCAAACTAAGTCCTAAAGAGTTTCATTCTGCTGTTTATTTATTGCAGCTCATGATTTTTTAACAATGCTGTAGATTTATAATAGTTTTTTGTGGTTTAAATCTGCTCTGGGGTTCTTTTGTCAGTGGCATAAATTAGTTGCAATATTATCGTTAATCATCTATATTTACTACAGCACTGGCACTGGCGCAGCAATGGCACTTCAAAATGTGTTATCGTGATAGTTGTTAGTAATGTTTGTTGATGGAGAAATTGCATAGACATAACCACACAGAGGTATAATACTCCCTACAATGGAAGCACAGCCAGACTGGACTGTACTAGACTGGAATGAGCAACACTACGACATGTCTCTGGGAGCTGGATCGTGCATTAATGGTAAAAAAAAAAAAAAAACGTGTCCTGCATTAAAACTCCAGTCTCAGGCCTCTTCTTACAACTCACGGCTACTTCAATTTATTCTACAACATCTGTCACACTAAAAAAAATCGGAGCCTGCTGCCGTCTGTCTCTAAACCAATTCGGTCCCGTATAGGGATATCAGAATTGTCAGTTTCGGCCAACTCAGAACTCAGAGCAGTTGGCGCAGACATTGGGGCATTCAGCGACATTCTCCATCTATCAATCGACTCTTCCGTGACTTTACCTGTGGACTTATAATGAGCAGCTACCAATTTACAATATTAATATTATAGGCATAGGAATTTTAGACAGATGGTTATGAGAAAAGGAGCAACACGGTTTGATTTGTGTATATATGAAACCTATGTATATGTGAATCACTTTTTATGCACAGACACAACATAAAAAAAAAACATTTGTAAAAACGTAAGTCAAAGGCGCTGTAACTGATTTTTAAGGTCTTAAAAACGTGAAAAACAAAACTTCTTGTCTTCAGTGGTCCAAAGTTATTCCTCACTTACCTTATGCATTCAGATCATCTTAATTAATCATCTTAATTCACTGCAATGAGTTTATAAGCGCCTTTCACAACTTTCAGAGAGCATGCTAATGTGCACTTCCTGCTTATAGGACAATAAAACACATTCTAATTAGATGCAGATAGCACGCAGTGGACTTATTTTGACCTCAAGAGCTGCTTATACAATGTATCTGTACTGAGGCGAGACAGATTTAGCTGAAATACATGAGGGAAAAACCGGGTACAGGGCCTTTAAAGTGAATAAATGATTCAATCTTTTTAAGGTCTCAATAATTTACCACAAATTTATAAGATGTGATGTCTCTCAAGCCACTCATGTAAAATCATCATCAACCATCAGCCTCCCCAGCCTCTCCATCTTAAATATTTTCCTTAATAAATTCTCCCCTTCATCACATCACCTCCTGGGGTCTACGCTCCAAGGTTTATCTAATCACTAAACTATTCATTGCACCTCACTCATTAAGTCTGTGTGGGTTGAACTAAGGACAAGGCGATGCTGACCGCCTAAAGAGCGCAGCAGATGGCCGAGGAGAGCAGTAATCAGACTGTGAATGAGCTTCGGGTTTCCCATAAGTGAGTTCTGCTCTTAGCCTCCGATCCACGGGGCTGTATTTGAGCGCTCGTGTCCTTCAGAGAGAGTCAGGCCAGCTTACTGTAGGGCCTTTTCAAACCGTGGTACACAAATACATTTGCTTTTCACATTTTCCTCGAAGCGCACAAAAGACGAGCTAGATTCAAGGCCGCTCATTTGTAATAATGGAGTGACGTCTCTTTCAGCTCTCGGTGCATTCAGTTCTTGTGTTTTTATGTGTAGTGAAGGGTGCAGGACAATTAACTATTGACATGTGAGATAGATTGTGTATTCACTTTAATTTGGCGTATAAATGTAACGCTTCATTTGAGATGTATATAGAATAGGGCTGTAATCGTTAAAGAAAATCTTGGTTGGCTAAAGAAATGTCCTGCTCATTGATTAGTGGACTAAAAAAGGGACTGTTACGTATCTCTATGTATCTGACCCAAAGTGCACTCACAAGACTATACCTGCAGGCGAGTTCATGCAAAAACTACTATTTATGCAGAAAGAAACAATATATTTATATAAAGACAGATTCAACTTGTGAATCATGGCTTTAATCTGCCTTTTTGCATATAAATACCAAATAAATTGTAAATCAGATAAGTTAAAGTTGATGATAAGATAAGTCAAAATTTATGCTTTGGAGCTTTCTACCATGTTATAAAATTGTTCCCTTATGAAAAACATGTCTGAAGAGATTTTAGATGTCATCCATGCATGTTTCAGTAATTTAGTGATCTCTCCCGGACCCTATTCAAACCCTCCTTATGGTTAGCAGTATAATTCTGCTCAATACTCAGCCCACAAACAATAAAAGGTAACATGGTGATCTAAACATGTTACGTGTTAGCAATTAATACCCCGTAGAATAATGTAATGTAATGCCCTCTCTTTAAATGCCAGGCTGTGAAACATTCCAGGCAAGGCAGTAACACGTCCATGTAAACAAGCAGAAACTTCCATATTGCACATTATGTTTATGCCACTTAAATTCTTTTGATACCTTTGTACGCTGATGTATTAAGAATGGATTCACCCTCACGTCTTACTCTCTTATTTGTCAAGAGTCAAATCAATATTGTTCTTTCATAATTGACAAGTCCACTTAATATCATGTGTTATCTGCCCACACAGTTGTACAGAAGACTCTAAAGCGTCTCTCTTCTCCCTCCCTCTCTCTCCCCTCGGGCAGACAGAGCTACAGTCCATCCATCAGCTGCACTGTGTTGCTGTAATCACCTCAGGGCCTTGTTACCAGTTACCAGCCTCTCATCTGTTATTGAACCCCTCCTCCTCCTCGCTTAAGACGCCATAGTATCTCTCTAACATGTTTACTGAATGCTCCCTCACCTTGCAGACCCGTGCCACCCGTGTCACCCTGCTACTGCTGCTGTAGGCTGCGCTCCGGTCCTCCGTGCTCTCGGTGAAGAAAAAGTAGATCTTATCGTCGTCTTTAGTCGGGTTGTCGGGGCTCTCTCTCACCAGCGCCGAGCCCACGAAGTCTGCCTCTGTAAGGAGAAAAGGCAGGGTGAGTTTAGCTTAGTCAGAGCTGTGTAGGTTTATGTCTGTGCACTATGGAGAGATGAATTGGATTAGCCACAGGAAAATGCAGTGTGTGCTAGTTGTGTGTATATGATAAAGTTTTGAAAGAAAAACAAGACAAACCCACTCGACTTTGCCTGTGTAGGACGGGTATAAAAAATTCTTAAAGAAACCTATTATGCGAAATCGACTTTTTAGTTATACTTGTTTATTTACCCGTTTGAAGTTGTATTTAGAGTCATTTGTCCATGTTTGAGTAATCTTTATTCTCCTGTATTCAAGACGTCTTTGCTTCAAACTACCCCCGTTTTACTGCCACCGGTATACGCCTACTGGTCTGTTCTTACTTCTTTCTCCAATTTTATTTCCTTAATCAGTGTTACACGTACGACTTGGTCTACAGTTGAAACCAGAAGTTTACATACACTATATAAAAAGGCACATTTGCTTTTTTTTCTTACTGTTTCACATGAAATCAGACTAAACTTTTCCTGTTTTAGGTTCACTAGGATTACCAAAATTATTTCTATTTGCTAAATGCCAGAATAATGAGAGGAGGACAGTTTTTCATGACTTTCTGCTGGTTTCAACTGTATATAGTACTACAGTTTGTTGGTACTATTTATATATATCATATCACACTTTGTTGGTACTATAATATAATAATTTCATTTTAAAATTATTGCAAACAGTTGAAATTAGACACGATGTTTCTCTGTTTGAAAGGAATCTACTCAAGTTTGCTGTACTTTTGGCAAGATGTTATCGGCTACAATTGCTATGCTAGTTTGAGTGAGTGGTGTTCATTCAGCTTCCACCATTTTGAGGAGTTCATCATTCAAAAGATATACTATTTTGTTAACTGTAAATTACTATGGCAACAGTCCAAATTTTGCATCATTCTTAAACCCAAAGAGAAATTAAGAAACTGGTGCTGTTGAATTTTGGCAAATTGCAGTTTTAGAATTCTGTACTATACATTTCTAAAGGCAAACAACTTATTAAATGACCTGAAGAGGCCTGATTTTTAAGGTTCATTTTGGCTGAAATCTTACAAAGATATTTTTGTTTTTAATTGCTAACAAAAATGTGGATGACCCAATAATACCAGAGCCAACATCCTGTTTATTAGAGCAGACCTGTGAATCACTGAAAAATGATTGCTAGCCGCTAATTAGCCCAAGCTGTCTGACTGTTTGCAGTTTGAGCGCAGACACCTCGTTTATAGAAGCGCAGTGACAGTTGGAAATAAACTCACCGGTGAGCCAGCGCGTGGGTGCGTCCTCCGTCCTCAGTGTGGGAGACGGAGAGTTGCGCCGGATATCTGGAAAACTCCGGAACTCATACTGAGAAGCTGTGTAGATCTGTTGGTCTAGTCAGACAAACAAGTCACATTAAAGGGGAGCTATGTAACTTTTCTGGTGGAGGGCTTGCTACCATGGAGATGTTATTATTTTGCCTGGAATATTCCACAGTACAGCATTAAACTCTAAAAAGAGACAAAGAGACAACATCACCAGGCCATGTTACGGGTCAGATCTGTGGAGAGGAGATCCTGCTAACAGTAAGAATGAATAATTTTTTATGCATTTTTTAGCAATTAAAACATTTGTAATTGAATATAGCATCATGGGAAGTTCATTACTGTATCATCTCAAGACGAGCAGGTGGCAGATAAGAAAAGTTACAGAGTGTACCTTCAAACCTAGACACATTACACACATAGTCATTTTACTAACAGACAAAGGTACATTATATAACCTTTCTGGTTATATAATGCCACCTGTTTGTCTTCACTGAGATGTTATTGCATTTTCTGGAATGTTCCATAGTATGGTGTTAATCTCCATGGCAACAGACACATTATGCTAAAAGACTTAAAGGTACATTACATAACTTTTCTAGTGAGGACGAATCAGTCACCTATTTGTCTCCATGGAGGTGTTATTGTATTGTCTGGAATATTTTTAAGTATGGCATTAAACTTATCTGTCTCCATGGCAAAAGACACTAAAGTCATTTCACTAATAGACTAGGGACATTACATAATGTAATGTCTGATGGAGGTCACCTGTTTGTCTCCATGTGGATGTTATTGCATTGTCTGGGGTGTTATAACATATGGCACTAAACTCTTACCTTATCTCCATGGAGACAAGCAGGCTAAGTACTGTCACATCTGTGGAGAGGCGACTTTTCTAACAGTCATGAAGCAAATTTTTAAGTTCTTTTGAGCAATTTGAGCAATTACCCTAATGACATAAACACAAGACAGATATGTTTTGATGCCATACTAAGGAACATTCAAAAATTCATACAAGAATGGCATTAGACTTATCTAGTTAGAGGTAAGAGATTATGTTTCAAGATATTTGATATATGAGCAATAAAAACACATGCATTTGAATAAAGATAGATATGTTTAATGCCATACTGTGGAACATTCTAGATACAGCAATAATATCTCCAAGCATGTGACCCTCCACAGGAAACATTACATACTGTGCCTTTAAGTGATACATACTGACAGTGTGTGCATGACCTGATTATAAGCTGTTGATGATTTGATTTTTTTCAGTGGTGTAACCCACAGCTGAACATGTGACATACCTCTTGAGTGTGTGTGTCAATGCATTAGCATCACATGTAGTACAGATACCAGAATTTCAACACTGCTCATTAACTCACACTGATGGGAAAAAGGGGATTTTGGGTGTTTTGCTTCCCAAAAATTGAAAATATTTCAAGGATATGCAAAAATGTATACTCACACCTGCATCTGTTTATGTTTTAAATTGACCTGTTTACTTATTTATTTTGTTTGTTTTTGTTTGTATTTTGTATTTGAACCATAGACTGTCTATCTATAAATGAACACAGCTAAGCTGCTAGCTGCTATGTTCCAAATATGAAGTGATCATGGGCACGCTTCAGGCTCCATCGACGCTGGCTCCAATTCACTTTACATTGAACACTTGTCTCTCTCTGTAACTGCTGCGGTGAGCCTCGTCATTTTGATCTTAAATATCAACCCACTCTACATGATCCTGGGTTTTTATTTTGCAAATTGTGTCCATAACTCAAAATATGAACATCAATAACAGACGAATCAGGCGCCTTCTATCCCCGATGTCGCTCCCGCTAGCGTTAGCAACAGGTTTGACTGACAGTGTTGCAAATCACCCACTCCACGCTAAACCAGTGGTGCTAGCAGGAACTGCTAACCTTGATGAGCTTCATTTAACTGGGGCCAAACATCCTTGTATAAATAAAGATCAATGAAAAATGAAATGAAAAATGAAACCTCAACTTTGATATTTGGCTCTACTACAAGAATGGGAAAAGCAACAAACATAAGGAGTCAACGGAAAAAGGTCAGAAAATCCATGACAATACTGAATCTTCATTTGAATCGTTCTCATTAAAATCCATGATCGAGTAGTGGGGTGACCTTTGGAGGGGCTGGTTGGTCTTACCTATAATCAGGCCTGTGTATCCAGTGGTGGGACCATATGGACATTTGTCTCGTCCGTCTTCAGGGGAGGACATCTCGAATCTTTTCTCACTCTGCAGAGAAATTTTGTTCATTTTTTAAACGTCCTATATTACGTAAAAAATGTACTCTTGTGAGCTTTAAGTCATGTTAGAATGTGATTACATCCTCAAAAACATACCTGCAGTTGTGTTTTGTTTCATTCACAACATGTTTGTGTAATCCTTCATAATTAGTCTGTCTACATCTCCAAAGCTCAAAATGCTCTGTTCCACCTTGTGATGTCATAGAGTGGTAGTTTTCAAGTTAACAGCTCCTTTTAGCTTTTGTTCAATAGAGATAGGCAATTCCAGGGCTGAAATCAACCAAATGTTTTCAGTGTATGGTGTTTAAAACACAGTGGAGCACTTCCTGTATTACCACATGACATCACAAGGTGGAACAGAGTGTTTTCTGTTTGAGAGAAGTGTTCAGCCTCAATATGCAGGGTTTGTGTGTAAAACATGTGAATTAAACAAAACCCCACAATTCCAGGTATGTTTTTTGATGAGGAAACATAACACAGATCAGAAAATAGCATGATGTGGGCCTTTAAATGTGAGTCTCCTCGTCTGCCTGCGGCATGAGTGAAGTCAACAGTCTGATGGCACTGCATGTTCTGGTTGACTTACTATGTATGCACAGAGAGGTCTGAAGGCGTGAGTCCCACACATGTACAGATGGGTTGAGTTGAATCGCTGAAGCAATCGGATGTGATTAAAGCACTCGGTCTGCCAAACACACAAGTTGTTTGGTCAGTACGCTACAGTAAGAACAGAGTACTCCTGGGACACAGTGGGAAGAACTATTTATGAGAAAGCACAACACGAGCGTGCCTACCTTGTTATCCTTTCCTTTGGTCAGACACTGCTGCTTCTGCTCAGGAGACGCTTCCCACTCAATCTGCAACACATATCAAGCAAGCTATTCAACGTTTAAGTAGGGATGTCAAGATTATATGGTTAATCAATATACAGTGATTATTCAGGTCACAATATAATAGAAAGAAATAAAAATCATAATTGTGAATTTTGAAGCAATTGGTGGTTTTCAGATGCTAGAATGTGATGTCTTACTCCCAGATGGGGGCAAGGGCCTGATTTCTATGCCATGAAATACCCAAAAGGTAAATTCACACACGTTGAACCTGATCATTTCTATTAGTGATTAGACCCAAGATTTAACTGTATGAGAACACAAATCTGCATTTGAACAATAGTTTCCCCCATCTGTATTAAATATGATTGGCCTATGGAATGTTGTGATGTCACCTGGAACCCAGCAACATGCTATAGGCCAATCACATTTAATACAGATGGGGGCAGGTAAAATGAATATTGTGAGTACTTTTTTGAATCCCACTCTCAGCATAAACATCAGATCCACTGACCCACAAGTTGGCGGTGCAATTCCAGCCCGCACAGATGAATGCTGTCGTGGTGTCCTTGGGGAAGACTTAACCCACCCGCCCCTGGTGTCTGCGTACACTAGTGTGTGAATGTGTGTGTGAATGGTTGAGTGGTTACTTGATGTAAAGCGCATTGGCAGCCTTGTAGGTGGAAAAACGCTATATAAAAATGTGACCATTGAGGATTTTACCGTTGCTTGATCAGGATGTTAATAATAATACTGTAAAATTGTAAAATCGTACATATTCAAACATTTTCAGAATTCAAACACAAAAATGTAATATTGTGACATCTCTTTTGGGGAGTTGCCATGTTGCTCTGTTATTTTTCTAGTTCTGTATGATTAGCTGATTACCAAAGGACACAATACTTCGTCATGGGTGAATTTAGGCTATTTCTGGTTGGTCTACATTACTTAGCTTCAGATAAACAAGTGAAAGCAGCTACTAAAAGCCGGTGCCAGCGAAGTCTAGATCCGTGGAAATAAAGACTAAAGGAAACAGAAATTAAAGTGAAAAGACCAATTAATTTTAGCTGTGTTCAGTCTGTGTTTACTGACCCTGTTTATAAGTAGCATGGTCGGCTAAGCAAATAATTCTGTTTACTGTAAGCCTGTAACTTTAATTTAATAGTATTTTGGGTAGAAAATCAGTGTGCTTGTTTAATAAACTTTATCACATTATAAATTAACAACAAAAACTATTGACCGACTTTCACCATCTTTAAAACATGGAAAACAGAACTAGTTCATTTTAAACGTTTTGCAGTGGTCCAAAGTTATTCCTCACTTGCATTCAGAGCATCCTAATTATTCACTGCGATGATTTTTTGCAGCAAGTAGCAAACACGCACTTCCTGGTTATCAGAATAATACAAATTAATTAACACTTTACTGATTTTTAAATATATTTGTTGTATATTTTCTAGTATTGGGTGTCACTACACACTGTGACTTGAATAGCTGAAAAAGTGTCTTCCCCAGCAACACCACAACAACATTACTGAGGTTTGAACTGGCAATCCTTTGGTTAGTAGGTGTATACCCAACCCACTGCACCACACGCAACATACTGGAAATAATATGATGACATAACAAGTTACTAAAGGTACAGATGAACAACAGAAACATTTGTAGGCCCTATATAATCCGTAGCGTTGACAAAGTATTGACAGCATAATCCAGAGGAGTGGCTGTGCAGTCCTTCAAGTACAAGAGACGACTGCAGCAGTGACAGAAATGCCACATGGACTTTGTGTCATTAAACAAGAAATACGCAGCGCTCCAGGTAATAGACACATTCCAGCTGTTTGTGTGACTTAAGGCTATAGGCTCATTTTAATCACATTATCTGTTCTGTACACATTCATCACAAGCCTGTCTAGACTGTGGAAAGGAAGCATATACTGCCTGAAACTACTATATACATGCAAGGACTAGAAAATCATTGAGTTTGAAAAAGTTAATGAAATTGGGTTTGAAAGTTTTGCATACAAGTTGGCGTTGTAAATGGTCACATTTTTATGTAGCGCTATTCCAATTCAAGGCACTCAAAGCACTTTACATCAAGGAACCACTCACCCATTCACACACACAGACACTAGGGGCGAGGTGGGTTAAGTGTCTTGCTCAAGGACACAAAGACAGTATTCATCTGTGGGAGCTGGAATCACGCCACCCACCTGTGGGTCAGTGGACAAACACTCCAAACACATAACAACTGAGCTACGGTTTGTTTAAATCACCGATGGGAGTAATAGTACAGAGGTCCCGTGTTATGATTTTTGATTGAGTGGTGCCCAGCTGTGAGCTGTGTATGTGTTATTCCTGTGTCTGGGCTAGAGTAAAGTATTGGTAGTAAAACCTATAGTAAAACCAGATACTCATTTGAAGTATGGATACTAATAAAACAATCACATGTATTACTTTTTTCTGAATAGGTTTAGAATGGTCTTGAAGAACATTAACATCAGATTCTAGGGTCTTTTTTATGCTTCATAATGCCAGTCTCTAGGCACTGTACTATGGTGATCGGCCTGTGCTCCAGATGCGCTGTCACAGCGGCAATAAACAAAAGACAACTGGTTCTGTGCACAACAGTGCCTGCAACCTCAGTGTTAGTGTTATTACTTCCTGGACAATTCAATCTCTATGAGGTTTTTGCTGAGTCAGACCAAAATGAATAAATATTTAAAGATATGTGGCAGTGACTTGGGGGTGAATGTCTCTGACAACATGTTAAATACTGAACAAATGAGGTCAAACATCAGCAGAGGACACTTCTGTGTTTAGAAAGGAATACTAATGCTAATGCTAATTTAGAGGCATGGCAAATATTAAAATATATTAAATATATTAATATTAAAACATTGATACATTTTAATAGGTTGTTTATTTTATATTTTATGCTTTTAATAAAAGTTAGCATTAACTTTGAGACACAATGAGCTAGCTAGCATGCTGCTGTTTGCAGAGCATATAAAGTATATGTTACTAATAAAACATAACATACTTTACAACATAAAACATGTAAATAGTGGGATTTTTAGGATGACTGTGGAATACTATTTAAGTTAGTTCCTGATAATATGAGACACACTTTTCCAGTTCTGCTTTTAAAGTTTTAGGATCTTTTACTACAGTCATATATGTGTGTGCTTTGACTGAAATGGACCATATTGGTGTACTGTAAAACATATTTGAATGTATTTCATTCAAAAGCCAAATAAATCAAAAATAAAATGAATTTAACAAGAATTTCCTCCCTTGAGCCCCCTTTAAGATAGAGCTGTCCCACCCAGCCAATGAAGCACACTGTCAAACACTGACACACTAACACAACTAGACCCCAGTAGCATTTTTTTATATCTCTGAAACATGAATAACAAAAGATAACATTCCTAATTCAAAAGCTTAAAATTCCCACGTGTAATTTCAAAAACAGCACACAGAAGTTAGCCAATTAGTTTGTAGAACACCTAATTGGGGGAAAAAAAATCACCCAGATAATTCTCTTCAACAAACCAAAAATAAACTGAAAACTTCAAGCTACATTTGCTGTGACAATTCCCAAAGATAATTCCTACTAATTAGCAATTCTGTGTTACTCCACTAATGTGTAAAATACACTTACAGCAGTTACAATCCTCTTCTCCATGTTTCTACTACTATGCAAATCTATTCTTTTTACACACCCTGGTGACTGCATTCAAAACAACACAATTACTCTCTGTTTTTCACACGAGAAGAGGAGACAGGGGAATCATCTTTGCCTGAAATATGACAGGGGAGCGCTATGCTAATGAGGATCCCGCTACCTGCCACACACACACACACACACACACACGTAGAAATAAACCTGGAGAGGGGAGCCGGATGAGATGTCGGAGGCGTTGAGGGCGAACACGGCCCCGCGAGCCCCCACGTACAGGCGCTCGCTGTCAGGCTGCAGCAACAGGACGCTGTGGTTCACCGTGGAAGAGCGGAACCGCCGGCAGCCATGGAGACCTGGGGGGAGGGAAGGAAGAAGGGAAGGGGGGGAAGGGGGAGGAGAGAAGAGAAGAGAAGAGGTGGTTAATAAAGGTGCCCTGTGCTAACCTGGTAGTGATGCAATGTCTGCACATACAAAATAGTGTTGTGAAGTGTCAGTCATGCTACGTTAGCTTGAGGAACTTTTTGAAAATGCTGAAATAGTGAGAGTGACTTGCTTGTTCTACTAATAAGGGGCAAAATTTTCAGTTTGGCATAAAAAAGAAATCAAAATGATACATGGAAAAAGAACAATAAAACACCAATAAAACACCAAGATATCCTAGAATTAAATACCAGGGAGAAGAGGTGAGTTTTCAGTCTAGTCTTAAACAGCGTTATTCTCGGGATTCTTTTTCTTTGAACTACTACTACTAACTTTTTGGCATTTTTCTGTGCTACTTTCTTTCTTTATTTATACAGGGGAATCCAATGAGAGCACTTGGGGTCTCCTTTTCATGGGCGCTCTGTTTAAAATCCATATTAAAGTCCATATAAAACATTAAAAACAGGTGCAGGGGTGTGTATAAAGTTTGTTACCAGATTATTACATTGCGAGTGTGTCACCAACGTATCCAGTTTAGCTTTTTCTTGAAGTTTTTTAAACAATATTGTACATTTAGGGTACTGAGTCTGTGGCTGCGTATGTGGCTATGTGATGTCTGTATTTTCTTCAGCAACAAATCTCACTTTCAAATTTGTTATTGATTTAATACTAGTAATGCACTAGTCTCATAAATATTGCTTCGCCAGATCCTGTTACAGTTTTGTGCATTATTCATTCAATCCATACTGTCAGTAAGCAACTTCTGTAGCCACAGCTGCCCTGGGCTAGACTGAGGAAACTGAGACTGCCAATCTGCGCCAATGGGCCTTCCGACAATCACCAGTCACTCACTCACACATGTTGGGTTTTCATGCTTTTTAGAAACATTGCATTGAGTTACATTCATTTCCTAATCTCAACTATAGTCACTACTTGCCAAACCATAACCTAAACCCTCAATTTTGTCCCCATAAGGGAGGCAGGTGTGTGTACAGATTAAGTGTGTATATGTGATAAATACCCAATCTCCCACACACCACATATACAGACATGGTGGTTGAAGGATGCACATTATGGGATAAAAAATGTTTATGCTCTCTTTTTATTGTCTGAATTCAATATAAAAACATCAGTAAACGTCCAAAAATACTTAAAGGGTATATGACAGTTTTACTACTCATGTCACAAAAACATTAACATTATTATATTTCAGATTCTTTTTTTTTTTTTTCTTTTTTTTGATATATCTGAAATGTTTCATGTCCTGGTTGGTCATGGGCTAAATATGTAGAGGTAAATCCATAACTGTTGCCTAACAACCATACTGTTGGGCCAATAAGGGCCAAAACATGTCTAAACTGCATAATAGTTATGATTAGACTAATACAAATAAATTATAACATCTTTATTTTGGTAAGCAATCACATTTTTATGTAGTGCTTTTCCACTCTCAAAGCACTCAAAGAGCTTTACATCAAGGAGCCACTCATCCACACACACACACTCATATTCCAGTGTACACAGACACTGGGGCGAGGTGGGTTAACTGTCTCGCCTAAGCTCTGTGGGAGCTGGAATCACACCGCCAACCTGTGGGTCAGTGGATGTGATCCCTCTATCAATGATGTTTATGTTGAGAGCGTGATATGAATGGTCAACCTTTGGATCAGTGTATCTGACACTCGAAAAATACCTTCCTTGTCCATAAACTGTCTCTGCATTTAAGATGTTGATGACATAGGCAGAGGCTTTCTGTTTTTAAACTCACCTCTACTTTCTGTATTTTTGTACTTTTATTTTTTATTTTTCTGACAAACTTCCATATAACTTAAGTAAAATTATGATAAATATTTACCACAGGGGCCCTTATGCACTTAAACAACTAACATTTCCGGTGTTCTTGGCTACTCTGGAGCCCCGTAAAAGCAATAAGCCGCCCACTGTAATTAGCGCTTCAGCCGAGGAGGAGGAAATGTAGTGAGATGACAGGAGCTGTAACAGTGGGGGCCTGCTTTTATTTCTCACAAACTGCACTTAAAAAGGACATTGCTTGCAATTGTTGTGTCAGATAGTTAGAGAAAAAAGTATTAGAAGTATCACATAAACTAACATAAAAAGTTGGGTTTTTTTTGTAATTATCCAAAAAAACACATTTATTTACTCGATTTTGAAAAAAATATATAATGATGAAGGAATTGAAAAGGCTAAACTGCAGAATAGATCAATTAAAATAACAAGTTTTTGGTTGATAAAATAAATAAAAAATCCATTGTGACAAGTATGTATTTATATGTTACTGTCCAACATGTGAACAGATGAAAAAACTAAAAGAAGTGATGAGTTTATATGTAGAATTTGTATTTTTAAATTGTGAACATACAGTTACACTATAATTCCTCCATATACACAACTAAACATATTGCTTCTCCAAGGGCTTGACTCCATCTTAAAAAGCACACAAAATATTATAGAAACGCTGTATATGTATTTCATTTGGCTCATGATTGGTTATAATGGCTGACTGGGCTTAGAAATCTCCTGTTATTTTCCAAAGTAAACTGTATTATGCCTTTTTTGTAGCCTTCGTAAATACACACCAAAAGTCTTAACATATTTCAAACTTGCAACACAAATATTCAATGTTTGTGTGTCTCATCAACCCAAAACACACACAGAAATAGGGCTGTCAAAAAAATCTATATCCAGCTACTAATCGATATGGAAAGTAGTCAAAAGTACTAATTTGAGACAGCACCAATACCAACGAAAAAGCCGCATAAATATGACAACTTTTAACCTTTTCGTAATGCATATATATCATAACTAATATGAGACCATATCATAATATTAAAGTTTCTGTATCTGTAATTGAACAAATGCAAAATATATATGTTTAATGCCATACTGCAAAAGATTCCAGGCAAAGCAATAACATCTCCAAGGAGAAGAGCTGTGGTGGGCTGTCCACTTGAAAAATTACATAATGCATATTTAAAAGGAACTGCCAAATTGTATGTTGTGTTTTTATTCACACGGCGTTATTAAAATCAGTATTTAAATCAAGTTTGAAATTTCTGTAACCTGACTATAAATCATCCGTACTTGTGCAAAATCTATTCAAAACTAGCTCAGCACATATATTCCACTGTTTGAATATCATCAATACATCCCCAGATCTGTACAAGGTTACTGCGATGCGGATGTGCCATATTAAAAGTGTAAGAATGAAGGCGTTTTCAATGGGAGCGGACAGGAGCAGCGTTTGGAAGGAAAGGGGGATCGGGAATTCTCTGTCTCTCCTCTGATGGATTCCCGGACGCGTGATTGTCGAGCCTCATTGAAAAGTACAGAGGAGGTCGCGGCACTATAACCGGAGGAACACTGCAAATCATTAGCATTCATTCACAGACAGAAAGAGATGATTTTTTTTTTTGCTAGGTCATGCTGAAAACACATGGGCATATAAGGAAAAATGGTACAATCTTTCCAATTGAATATTGTAATTTAGCTCTATTATTTTGGCTTGAGGCGATGTCTTTAAAGATTCTCTCGAGTAAGATTTCAACCCCAGCTCCAAAGATACAGTGCAGGGATTACGCATACAGAATAATAAGATTGTGGAAAGCTAAAACACAAGCGTAATATATATTTCCATTTTTTTAGCTTTATAAATTATGTAAGAATATATTTTAAGTGTTAAGAATATGCTGAACACAGGCCACCGCAAAGGCATCGGTTCAGTTTTGCCATGTTAAAAAAAAAATATATATGCTAATGTTGCAATATCATCTATATTTTTCTTTAAGGGTTTTAAAATGTTTACTAACTCAACTTACTATCTAAATTTAAAGTGTCCATCTGTACATAGAGTGGCTGCTATTCTCACATATCACCACTAGATGCTACCTACGTTACTGCTGTCTGATGTTTTGCTAGCTTTGGCCTGACAAAACACGACCAGAGAGCGTACAAGCGAGGGGAGGGGTCAGGTGAGGGGAGATGAACAGGTTTCACACATTTACTACTGGTAACAAACAATCAAATAAAGTTACAGATGGTAGCTTTAACTGTAAAGCTAATTAATAAAACTAAAGCAGCTGACTTAATAGGACTGAGAGTCATAGGTTACTTAGATCTTGTCTGTGTCATGTTGTGTCACTATAATATGATTAGCTGATTTGTTCCATCTTTGCACGAGTAAAGCTAGCACTCTCGCCTCACAGCAAGAAAGTTCCGGGTACTCTGTTTTCCCCTGTCATCCTAAAACTCCAGACACCTTCACTAGAATCATTTGGATGATTTCAGCGATGGAATTTCCAATCTCTACAGGAACTTGAAAACTACCACTTCATGACATCACAAGGTGGAACCCAGGATTACTCAAATGTGTGAATGAAACAAAACACAACTCTATGTATGTTTTTGAGGAGCTAACAACATTTTAGCATGTCTTAAAGCTCACAAGAGTCAGTTTCACGTAATAACCTAAATACATTGCTTCATAAACAGTTCAGCTTTATCTCAGTCTTTTTGTTTCATCTGTCTGTCAGTTATTTGTGGTATGGGACTTGACTTTGACCGACTTCAATCCAATACTGCTCTATGATGTACTAAACTTTAAAACTTTTGATGAAAAACTGATGCAATGACTTTTGTGAAGGTGACTTGGTTTAACTACGCTTTTTCAGACTTTTTAATGTGTATAATTCAACTCTAAAGCCACCACTGGTATAGTATAAAGTACGTATTCAGAATATTATGCTACTAACCCCATCACTTCACATGTAGCATATATTTACTCCCTAGCCACCATACCTATGTGAAGGATATACACAACCTGCTTCTAGTCCAGTTTTCCAGGCTATATTCGGCCTGGACTGTTTGACAGGCGACTCACTAATGACTGTCCTTGTCCAAACAGTGCAGGCGAGGCTAGCTAGCATCTCCACGAGCTAAACATGTTATAAAGATGCCGCCTGCAGTCACGGGATGCCTCAGTTACGAAGGCACAAACAGACAATGCGTTGTGACTTAGCTGGGGGTAAACATGACTCTAATGTCAACACAGGCGCACGGCGGAGACACACCAGCCCCAGGCAAAGAGGGAATCATAACAGCTTTAGCTAGAGGTACATAAGCGGTAAGTATGCAAATGATGTGAAATGTATTATTCCAAATCGACAACAGAATTTTTGAGCTTGTTAAAATGTTGTTTGAGCTTCAAACACGTATTTTTTTTATAGGAAAATCTCATTCTGAAAAGATGCTCAATTTCACTCTCTAAATAAGCAATGGAAACCAGCCAGAGCTCCTTCATGTTTTTAAAGTGCACACATCTTTACTGGCACGTGTTCAGGTCAATTCAGCACCTAAATTGCCTTAGCCATGGAGCATCTGTTAGCGTCACGTTCCCAATAGACGCGCTGCTAATTTTTATTTTCAAAACGCTTCACTCCCCAGTCTCAACAGTAAACAGCAGAAGGCAACTAATCTACTCTCTGAATGACAAACTGTTGCTAACGAACACATTATTTACCAAGTTTAAATTTTATTCTTTGGGCATTTTATTTGATTTGTTTTAAGTCATCAAATATGAAATTCAGAAACAAAGTAATTTTTCCCCATGCGCCGTATCTGAATTTCAAAACCTCTAAAAAAATATGAAAAACAGCACTAGTTTATTTTAAAGTGTTTGCAGTCGTCCAAAGTTATTCCTCACTTACCTTATGCATTCAGAGCATCCTAATTATTCACCATGATGAGTTTATAAGTGCCTTTCTCAACTCTCAAGAGACCAGAGTGGACTTTTGTCATCACGGTAATGCTAAAAACAACTTGTATGCTAACTAATACAACGATTTATAGTTTGATGCTGATAATACTGCTTGTACAATATATCTGCATGCTAACAGTATGCTAATGTCGACGTGTTATCTCAACATTGAGTCACGCGCATGCTATCTGGTGTTGTGACAGTCATAGCAGGATTAAATGTGTACAAACCACTTTGTAGCGTGTGTTAAGCTGCTATTCAGATTCCCATCAGCTGTAGGCTAACTGAATCCAGCGGTCATGTTCCTCTTTGCTCATCAGGTGTCTGTCTCTCTTTACCCCATCTCTCCGGTGAGGAAGTAGGCTATTATGTCATCATTGTATGGGACACTCACAACAATAAGTCAGTCTGAGCAACACAATGCAGATGTCCCATGGGGGAAGGGGACATAACAGTAGTAAACAAAGACTGCATTATAACTGACAGTATTGTGGTTACGTGTCAAGGACTGGAGCGGGGGAAAATATAACGTGCAAATCTGGCAGTTAGCAGTGACCGCTAATACAATATCCATATCAAGAATCTAAATATAGCAATACGTTTTTGTTGACAGTTTTAGTAATAATTTAGCATTGTTTAATCCTCATAGAGTCCACCATTGACTTGTTGCCATGGAGATGTTACTGCTTTTTGGAATGTTCCACGGTATGGCATTCATAGGTGTTTGTATTGCAAAAAAAAAAAGAAAAGAAAGACAGACCTGTAATACCTGATCTGTAATATGTATTGAGGAAGTTTTTGTCAGTTAATTATATATTTTGTATACACAGGATACTTTAACTGATGAATAGTTTGTGTTAAATTAATGGAATAACACATGATATTGAACATACAGCTAAATATATGTGTGGGCAGCCTCACAGCAAAAAGGTCCTGGGTTTGGTGCCTTAATCTCCTAGTATCAGTGGGACTATCCTGGTTGTATAAAGGTCAGTGTAAGTGTACGTTATGTGCTGTTCTTAATGCATTCTTTGTTTAGGACTCTAATCTTGTTTGATATGGGTTTAGGACCATGATGGAAAACAACAATACTTTCACTTGTCCTGGTTCAGTCCTGGTTTAACCCTGGTATTAGTCCTGATGTAGATTTTATTTGTTCTAGTCCTGGTTTTAGTCATGGTCCAGTCCACATTTAGTTTTATGGTGTGTGCGCACAAAAGTGTAAACAAAGCCTAAGTCTGAATCAACAATATTACATCAATATTGCAATTTTCCTCAGTACTGCAAAGAATTATGAGCGCACGTAACTTTTCTGGTGGGCAGTCCGATACCATGATGTTATTGCTTTGCCTGTAATGTTCCACAGTATATCATTAAACATATCTAACATGTACATGTGTTTTATTGCTAAAAATTAGCAGAAAAGATAGATTCTTACTGTTAGCGGGGTCACCTCTCCACAGATCTGACCTGTAACTTGGCCTGGTGGCATCACTTGCTTGTTTCCATGGAGACAGATATGTTTAACGCTATACTGTGAAACATTCTGGGCAAAGCAATAACATTTCCATGGAGGCAAGCAGGTGGCGGACCCTCCTCCCTACAAGTTTCATAGTGTATCTTTAATATTACAATCTGACATACAAGATATTTTTAGCCAGTTTACTACAGTTTGTGGTGTAGTTTTTTTGTTTGGCATAGTTTATATTCTAAAAATTTATCAGCATTAAATTCAAAAGCAGTTGAACTTTTAAACCAGCACCAAAGAATTTCAGATATTGCACGCTCAAGCTAGTTATTGCAAAATTGCTTATAACTGTATTTTCTGATATCGTTCTTGACTCTGGAGCTCTACTCTTGCATTTTTAACACAACACTTTCTATCAAAAATTAACTTTCTGCCAAATTTTTAAGCACGTGCTAAAACATTGACGTATTTGCTCAGTGAAGAGACTTGAACAAAAGCGGCAAAGGAGAGCCAAGGATAGGGTATTTACCTAGCAAACACTTAGCGCTAAGGGCTAACGTTAAGGTGCCGCACGTTCACCTCTTGCTAACACACAAAAACATGTATCCTCCTATCCTCCACGTCTAAAGACAGGACATTTACATAGCTGCGTCTGGTATGTTTAAGGCTCTGAAGATCCTGACGTGAAAAAAAATGAGGTAAATATTGAGTAAACAGCTAACATGCCGCTGGTAATTGATGTCAAAGAGCAGCGAGATCCCGAAATGAGGGAGGACGCTTGTTTGACAGTGAGGGATGGTGATGTATTGCGAGGTGATGTAGCAAAGTGCTGGTTAATAGGAGTCAAATACAAACAGAATTTTTCCATATGAATGAAAGCTTAACCATGTCATTGATGAATTAGCTGCTTATCCCATAGAACATAGTAGTACAGAACACACAAACATGAAGATTTAATAAGAAGTGTGTGGAGTTAAAGGTGCAAGAATGTTCCACAGTATAACATTAAAATGATCTATGTACAAGTTACAGGTCAGGTCTGTGGAGAGGTGAACCTACTGTTAAGAATGCATGTTTTTCAAGGTACTGTTTTAACATCATAAGCACATGTAGTTCAATTGGTAATGCAAGTTTAAGGCAATACTGTGGGTTATTCAAGGCAACGTAATAGCATCTCCATGGAAACAAGCAGGAGGTGGACCCCCCTCATCCAAAAAGTTACATACTGAACCTTTAAAGAAGTAAATAATTTTAAGTTCACATTTTTTATTTTGTACATTTTCGGTGTGACATCTCTCGCTGCAGGTTAACACTGCTGATAGTAATGGAATTTGCTGTTGTGTTGTGTAAACTCCAAACTGTTGTGAATGTGAAGCTAATTTCACTTCGTAAGCAGAAAACGCAGATCTCATTACTAACCAAGACAAGACATGGTAAACAAACAAAGCAGTTAGCAAAGCCTATTGGACTCACAATTGTGGGTTAATACTGGTCAGGGATTTGCTGTAACTAATTTGTTCTTTTGTTCTTAGCAATTTGGAGAAAGAAAAACAGGAAAGTTAGCTTGTTAATGCTTCAGTAACATTTGCATAATAGGGATGGTATACAGTTAATTGGATTATCAGTGTCGGTCTGATATTGCAAAGTTGGCAGATATTTTGCACTGATATTTTTCTGCACTGCCCCTCTGTGTGTGTCCATGTGTCATTCCCAGTCTGTCCTCAGTGCATCAGAATGGACTAAATGAGCGAAAGTATGAATTTATATCCTTAAATAAATAAAGTGCTAAGCTAATTTGTAAACTTCACTATAACTTAACATACATTTGTCTGTACTATAGATTTAAAAGCTTAATATCCATATACAGCTGCTCAGTTGGTGTTTGTCCATTGATCCAAAAGTCAGCGGTCCCACAGATAAATGCTGTTGTTGTGTCTCTGGGCAAGACACCCACCTCGCCCCCAGTGTCTGCTTACACTGCTGTATGAATGTGTGTGTGGATGAGTGAGTGGTTCCTGGATGTAAAGTGCTTTGAGTGCCTTGAAGGCGGAAAAGCACTATACAAAAATGTGATCATTTACCATTATCGGCCACAACTGCAAGACAAATATTAGATGCCGGTATCGGTTCAAATAATCAATATTGGAACATCTCTAATACCAATGTGATCCAACAGAAAATACTGAATCAATCTGTTTGTATTTGGCGTCAACTTTGAGCGCTATGTTACATGGGGGAGTAGCTCGGTTGGTAAAGCATTTGTCCACTGATGTTAAAGTTGGTGTTTCAAAGCCCACTCTTGATAAAAACACCATTGGTAGAGCGGTCAGATCCACTGACCCACAGGTTGCCGGTGCCATTCCAGCTTCTACAAGTGAATACTGTCATGTCCTTTGGTAAGACACTTAACTCCCCCTCGCATCCAGTGTTTGTGTACACTGGTGTATGAATGTGTGGCTGAATGTGTGAGTGGTTCCTTGATGTAAAGTGCTTTGAATGCGTTGAAGGTGGAAAAGCGCTTTATAAAAACATGACCGTGGGAGGAGGCTGAACTACAAGGCAGTGAAGGTAGTATTTCCATTGTAGCAGGCCACTCATCCTTTTCCATTCAGAACTTCATCAAATTAGCTATAACAACTTTGCACACACATTCTCTTCTTTAGTTTACGCCACAAAGCCAAAACCGTAAAAAAGACAGGTGGATGCTTTCACTGTACAAACTCACGATTGAAAACTGCACTACACTGCTTTTTTTGGCATTTGCTTTCGGGTTGCTTAGAAACAAAGAGATTAAACGGCTTGGTACGAAGTTTGTGTAGACGTCTGCTCGACAAGATGAGGCAAAGTGGAGCGATGGAGGTGAGAGAGGGGTGAGGGAGTGCTAATAAAGAAAGAGGGTGGAAGAGGTAAACAGGAGAGGGAGAGGAGAGGGTGATTTGGTGTGTAGGAGGGGGACTGGTGGACAGAGGGAGGGAGCCAAGATTTAGACAGGCTTAGAGAATTAAGGCTGGTATCAAGGCTGCATAACAAGAGGGTAAAAAGTAGGTGCAAGAGTGGGGAGGAATTAGGGGGTAGTCTTAAGGGGTGTTAGTGATGGATTTGAGCAAGTTTGTGAATAAATTGTACTTTTAGGTTTATATAAGACTTTTTACTTTCAGCTGATTATAATAATAACAGATCAAAATGAGAAACTTTGCTATAAACTAGCATTAAAAGCGGTAATACCTGATCTCTACTGTCTTAAAATGAAAAAAAACGGACTAGTTCATTTTAAACTATTTGTAGTCGTCCAAATTTACTCCTCACTTACCTCATACATTTTGAACGTTTTAATTATTCACCGTGATGAGTTTATAAGAGCTTTTCACAACTTTGAGAGGCCAGAGTGGGGTTCGCAGTCACGGTAATGCTAATAACAACTAGCATGCTAAGTCCGCACGTCCTGATTATCGCACAGTAAAGCGCTTAGATGCAGTACACAGTGGACTTATTTTGACCTTAAGAGCTGCTTATGTAATCTGTCTGTACTGCTCAAACACATGGGTAAAATCATTTCCTTCTTTCTGTGAGTAGTGTTGTCACGATACTAAAATTTCAATCTTGATACGAAAAAATGTATTCGATACTCAACACCGATTTTGATACCCAAATGATCATTTTAAAAGCTCTTTTTTTTTAAATGATGATTTGGGTATACATTTTTTTGACAATATTGTATTTTTTAACACAAAGTAAGTCATTTCTTTATGTTACCATGTGGTCTTGTACTAGTTCTGACAAAACTCAAGTTCGTACAATAATTATTCAAGTAACGTCAAATGTTTTATTCTGTTCAGTATCGATACCCGCTCCAGCGTGTATGTAGAATCGATACCTCGTTTAGTCTCGGTTGGTATCTGATTTCCGATACATTTGACAAACCTGTCTGTGAGAACAATGGTTTTTCATGGGCATTGTTCCTGATAAAAATAAATACGTTCAAATTTGATGCTTACATAAAACTAAGCTCTAAAAGTCTAAAGTCTATAAGTAACAAAAGCTTCACATTGACATTTCACACAATTAAATTACTGTTTTTCAAAATGTATGATCTATTCTTTGCAATATAACTTGAACAATATTTTCTTGTCTTGTATATCTGCGTACATCCATTTAAAACTTAAAAAAAAAAAAAAACAATCACAAAATTTTTATTCTCTTTAATTGAGAGAAATCCATATTACTTCTCCAAGAGTAATATTACTAAGCACCTCTCGAGTGTTAATGACTTCTATAATATGGACTAGAATGAAGTGAGACTCATTTCTGTATGAACAAACATAAGCAGAGCTGGGTGGGTATGACAGAGGTGCACAGTTCAAAGAGAAAACTCTACGACTGCTCTGCGCCGTAGTACAACAGTTGTCATGGTTACAGGGCTCCTCCACTACCTACGGTCTCCCTATAGGTGTTCCTCAGGGATGCTAATGTAAGCTCTTATTTGTACAAATGTGCATCATTAGCTGTAAACAAAGCCTTAGCGTTATTGGGTTAGCTAGCAGGCATATTAAAAGCCTGTATTAATGCTGTATTGTAGCATAGCATAATAGAAAGCCTACTTATGTGTTTTTGTATGGACATTTGTCAAGTTAGCATTCAAGTGTAAACTAAAAGTGCACCCATGAGATTTTTATGCTGTAAAATTTCAAACACAATTTCGATACCAAGGAATGCACTGAATACTTAATACTGATTCTGATACCTGATAAATCTCTTTTTAGACAACAGA
Organism: Periophthalmus magnuspinnatus; assembly: GCF_009829125.3. NCBI lineage: Eukaryota > Metazoa > Chordata > Actinopteri > Gobiiformes > Gobiidae > Periophthalmus > Periophthalmus magnuspinnatus. The sequence goes on along the minus strand of NC_047140.1, from coordinate 6,481,356 downwards.
ATATGATTTTCCCTCAGTCGTCCATGTAGGTTTCACAGTGGTCCATGGGCGTATACTAGTCTATGTGTATTATACTTGTTCTGATACAGCTCAAGATCATTCTAAAACTGTTCAGGAAAGGTTAATTTCTGACTTTTTTTGTATTGATACCTGCTCAAATTAATGTCAAATGAGTTTAGATACTAGTTTTAGTATCAGTTTGTATCTGATTTTCGATTTTGACAACCCTACACTAAAATAATCATATAACGCAATAATTAGATCCCATTTTTGTTGAGTGTTTAAATAACTTTCAATCTTTAACATTTTCTCTTTCATTTTTGCCTTGTCCACATTAGTTTGCACTCTTTTCTTTGTTAAAACCTACATTTCAATAATCTGATAACCCGAGAAACCAGATAATGATTTTGGCTGTGCATGTAAACATAGTCAGTGTCTTGCCCAAGGCTTCAACAACAGCATTCACCAACATGACCTGGAATCCAACCGGCAACCTTCAAATTGGTGGAGGATTTTTGCTGCTGCTTCATTGTCACTGCTGCCCCAAACTAATACAAGCCTACGTACAAAGTTTTAGACAGAAAGATAGAAAGACAAACTGATCACGGATATCCTGACAAATAAACAAAATCACAAAGGTATAAATCAGTGCAAAAAATTTTAACAAAATAGAGTTATTTTTGTAAAAATGTTATTCAGGCTACACATACTCGTTCCTCAATAGCAAAGTACAAGTTCTAGAGTAATCCTATGCACTCTCACTTTGACACACTGGTTTCTTTCTTGTGGTCACTGGGTCAGATTTCTTTATGTCATGTGATATCGTCCATGGAGCAGGTCGGCTGTTGTTTAGTTCCAGTTTCCATAGAAATATCATCATAGAATAAGCTGGCTTTGTTGCGTTAAAGACTGTATAATCCAGTTTGCCCAGTACAGTAGTCTAACTCAATCAGTCTTGAGTAATAATGTATAAAAGAGATTGCTAGAGATGTCTTAAACTTTCTATTGCTGTATTTTTTGTATTTGAATTGCATTTTTTTTTTACAGATAATGGCGCCCGGCTACCTCACTGATAGCATAACTACTTCGTGTCCAGTTTTATTGATATGAGGTTTTTGCCAGTTCACGCCAAAATGAATCAATATTGAAAGATCTGGCAGTGGACAGGGAGCTGTAGGTGGGTGTAAATGATAGAATGCAAGATTTACGTAGTTAGTTTGTATCTATAATGAGTCATAGGAGCTCATAAGTCAACTTTCTATGGCTCAAATCTTATTGTAGTACAGAAAAATAACAAAATTTCCCAGTAGTACAAAGAAAAAGTACCTATGATAAATACTGATCCCCAAAAAGTACTGTTCCATCAAACATATATTGAATGATAAGTTGATATAGTAATTATCGTGACAGGCCTAGGTACAATAACAAAAATAAAGTAAACATAGCAGGCCAGTAGTTCTTCCCTCTTTGTAGTGTGCTTTAGTCTTACCTTGGACGGGCACAGTGATGCGTGGAGTGACATCCAGCTCCGCAGGTGTTCTGAAGGGGTAGCAGAGGACCACCCCCACCCAAGAGCAGAGCAGGAGCAGGTGCAGAGAGGGGGGCAGAGGGGAAGACATCTCAGAGGATAAGGTGAGAAGATGAGACACTGATCAACAAGACTGCGCCCACAACCAGTCAGTCAAGCAGCACCCGCGGGAGTCCTCATGTGCACCTGCAGGTTTGGAGACTGTGGAGAGGAATCACAAGAGCCTAGAAGACAGAACAGACAAGAAATACGAGCAGTGGTTTATGAGAAAGCATTTATAAAGTGGCATACAGGATTTCACTTCAGTACTGTATAAACACGACTTACCTGTGTTCTCAGATATGTAGAACATGTTCAAAATGAATTAAAGATAAATTTTACCAAGCAAACAATTGTAGTGTTGATTTGTTCACAATTACGAAAACATTTTCCATATTGTTGTCTATTATTTCTCAAGCCAATCCAAAAAGAAAGCAGAAATAGCCCCACACTTTGAGTTGCCAAATCCTACTACTACTACAAAAAAAAACAAAAAACCCCCCACAAAAATAGCTTCTTATGATATCGGCATATCACAGCTAATGGTATCCCAGTGTCAAACCAGTAGGAGCACGTTACCACAATGTCCTATAAGTTCTAAAAGGTCCCTTCATCTTGCAACTATAAACCACTGCAGCAGCATTACCATCTGCCTCCTCAGTCTCTCCATCTCCTTCTCTTCATCACCTCTGTATCTTTGCTTGTTATATTTCTACCAAGAAATCTTCCAAAGTCTAAGCTCCAAAGTCAATTCCTAACAGTCAATTCTAGGTTAAAGGTGCTTTCATTGATTTTTACTCTGTTTTACAAACATGAAAAACAGAACGAGGTTGCAGTTACTCCTCTCTTACCTAGCATCCTAATTATTCACCACAATGAGTTTATAAGCACTTTTCACAAGAAACTCAGAAAGGAGTAACAACAACTGGCATGCAAACACCACACTTCTTGGTTTGTTTGACAATAAAAACACTTTTTTTTGGTGGGGGGTTACATGAATTTCACTTTATTACTTTAAGAATCAGGTTAATATCAGGTGACTTTTTAATCAAGATGTACCACAAGTCAAAGTGATGTCAAAAGTCAAAAGTCGACATGACAACACGGCATGCAACGGACTATTGCTCAATAGAGTAATGAGCAAAGTAATGCGTTTGTATGGGGGATGAGTGCACTGCTGGGAGGTGGTTGGCCCCGGAGTCAGAGCAGCTACGTAACCTCTGATTCAAACAGTGTAAACATGAGCATGGAAGATATCATTAACCAAACACTGCTGTGTGCAGAGGGGACGTTTTAACAGACAAGAGAGGGCTGGGGCATGATATGGGGCGAGATGAATTCATAGGGAGGGAGGTTAGAAAGGTTCAGGTTTTGTACTGGTTTAGTCATACTTTTGTTATCTTGGCTGTAGTTCTTGGTTTAGACCGTGTGCTGTCCTGGTTTAGATCTGACTTACTCCTGGCGTAGTCTTGGTTTAGATCAGATTTAGTCAAGATTTAGTCTTAGATCTGACTTAGCTCTAGTTTAGTTTTGGTTTGAATCTGACTTAGTCCTAATGTAGTCCTGTGCCGTGTCTCAATTCCATGGCTGCACCCTTCGAAGGGGCCAGCGAACAAAGGGTGCTCCTCGGTGTAGCCTCAGTGGACTGCAAAGGCCGTGCCAAAATGAGACAGGCCTACGCCACATCAACCGCTGTCTGTGCGCTTACATTATGTCACTTACGTTATGTCACCGAGCAACCATGACGGTCGCTGAATCCATTTTCTCCCATAGAAGATGTGACGCGTGGTGCATTATGGGATATAAAAGTGCGCTGCTCAGATGCACCCTTCGTTCACGGTCGATCTCCATGGAAATGCAGGACACATTTGTCGCCCACATGAAATGGGACAGGCCTTGTCGCACCTAAAGTGACTTAAGTGCCCTTCTAATGCAGCTGATGAAGTGTGCAACCATTGAATTGGACATGGCACTGGTTTAGATATGATGTAGTCTGGTTTCATCTTCTAGATCTAAATTAATCCTGGTTTAGAGCTGACTCAGTCTAGTCTGGTTTAACATTGGTTCTGACCTGAATAAGTCCTCGTTTGGATATATCTAATGTAGTCCTCTTTTAGTCTTGGTTTAGATCGTGATTAGTCCTGGTTTACATCTACTTTAAGATGCACTCTCTCAAACACAGACATATTGTAAATAGACAAGGTGGGCAAACTGTATTGCACAATGACTCCATGCCCTGGGGAGAGCTGGGATCACCCTCTGGTTTCTATTTTACCACTGAGCCACAGTAGTATGGGTGTAGTCCTCGTTTAGTCCTAGTTTGGTCCTGGTTTAGAGCTGGTTTAGCTCTAGTCGTGTCTTGATTTAGAACATATTTTGTTTAGTTACATAATAGGTTTATGATTTATTTTATATATGTGACTGACCTGGCCTAAGTCCGGGCTTAGTCTAGGTTCAGATCTGATTCAGTTCTGATTTAGTCGCGACCCTTTTGGTGCACTTGTCTGTTACCTGGTACAGAAAGACACTGGAGGAGGAGGGCATGGGGTTGTGAAATATGATAATGTGTGAGTTGTGTGCGAGCTGCAGAGAATCCCAATGTTATTTCAGCTTCTGTGGGGAGCTGTGTGAAGACTGAGAACTCCAAAGTCACCATCAAACGCATGACTGCTCCCTCTCCTCGCTGACAACGCACTGACACAGGCCAGCCCTCACTCACAGACTGCTAGGGTTTAGGAAGGAAGTAATGCAACAGGAAAGACTTAGCCAGGTTTAAATGTAAGGAGAGCTGCAAAACACATGGCACAATAAAGTTATTAGCAAAAGGATTTTCATACGAGGGAAATATACGACAATTGGCAATGTCCTCAAGTTAATTAAAAATAGTGAAATGTGAATTTATCTAACAGCTATAACCAGCAAGGGAAAAAAATAGTAAAAAATTCCGTTTTCTGGTTTTAAATTTTGCTGTTTTAAAATGTTGTTTAAAGTGCCTCTACCTGACTTTTATTTTTTATAGATTTAAGAAAACACATTTTAATTCACCCCATACTGAATAATGTAACAGCAGTTATTTGTTGTAGAAAAAAATGAGACTGAATAATATTGCCTATACATTTTGAATCAAATTTGTTGGATGAGAGCCGCATCGAAACAACTTCCTATGACTATTCAGACTTGTTTTTCTGTCATGGTTCAACATTAGAATGAGAGAATGGACTGAGTGGGCGGGGCTAGCAGTTCATACATAGGCCTTTAAATGTAACTGAACTCATTGTCTCAAAGGGACATGTTATTTAAATTTCCTGTAGATTTCCTGTAACTTGATTTTTTTTTTTTTTAATTAGGCTTAATTTACTTCCTCTTCTTCATCAGACTGTATCTGACCTTTATTATAGGAAGTTATGACTGTTAATGGCCTGGTGTATCCAGAATGATATCTCTCTTTATTTCAGTCTGGTCACCCTCCGTCGTGTCTCAAGTCCAAGTAAATGTAATCATGCAATCAGAAGATTTTTTTTTCATTGACATGTGAAATGAAGGAGCTCAATGGTCATCTATAATTTACAAACAAATTCTAATTTCTCTCACCTCAGATTAACAGAGTTTAGTACTTCGCTCTGATTCTGCAGAAATCTGTGACAATTTTCAGTCCCCCATGATATATTTTTTTTCTTTCATTTATCCTTATATTTGCCATATTTGTTTCGATACGGACGGACCATGCGTCCTCGATTGGGTAATCCACCTGTCAATCACACCCATATGAAAATGGGGAGATTCACCAGTGACGAGAATCACATGTTTGCAAAGTATTGAAGAAGTTCTGGATCCCAGGCAAGACTGTTAATGTAATCTAAAAGAAGCACCTAAAAGACATGATTAAGTTTAACTCAGCAATTTATTACTGAATGACTTCTTGATAAATAAAAAATAAACCAATGGAATGTGACTACAAAAAATACAACATGTTATACTGCTCACTAGGGCTGGGTGATATAGAAACATTTTCCCCATATTGATCGATCTCAATTTTCAATCCCCTTCTATCTTATTGATGACAAAGACACGTGGACTTCAGGTATAGAGCAGTGTGTCAGAATCACTCTGGTTTCTATTTTGTGTTTATAGGCCCAATAATTCCAGAGAAATCCACAGTTCATCCAGTTTGGATGTGTTACCACAATCAGCAGAAACACGTGCACACACACACACTACCGCTACCCACAGGAACATGTGCGATGTCCGTGCGCTAAATAAGGTCTTAAGTTTCACTCATAAATGGTGGGAAAAAAGATGTTTACTTTCTATAACTTGAATTATAAAGATAAGAAACACGAGAGGAGAAGAGGTGAGGAGCTGCAGCTGGATCAGAGAGAGGCAGGGCGAGCGAGAGCAGACGAAACTGCACAGAGTCAGGAGGGAAGGATGTACTGGATTTTTAGTGCAGATTTAAGTCAAAACTTAAGTAAAACAGACAAGTGAAGAGACATAAAGAGACACGCTGTGGCCCTGACTCAGAGCTTTCGCCTAAAGAGGAGAGAAGTGACTCCTCTTCAGCACCACACGCTCTCACTGCCACAGGATTGACTGGAGTCCTGGCCATTAAAATGTGCTTGTCTTATCAAGATCAACTAATCTTTTGATTTTTGGTACTACTGCTCACATAATTAGTAGTATTTTTGGATAATTTTCCTCCTGGCTCTAGCTCTTAGGGGTATAAACGACCCATTAGTAAACCATTATATAAATCTGACACTTCATATTGTACTTCTCTAAAAGTCTAAAATTATTTTCCCATTGTCACTATTTCTGTAAAAATAATAGCATGGACAGATAGAAAATTAAAAAAAAATCTTGAACCAGCTAATAATAACTGTGACTTCCTTTTATCTGTTATTGTTGGGGTTATCTAAGGTTGATAACATGACCTTTGACCTCAAGTGTCAGGCTATTTGAATCACTTTTTATGTCTTCTCTCCCTTCCTTAACTAAAACCACTGGTGCATAACCTCCAATCATCTTTTACATAGACTTGGCAGAGATGTCATCCTGTGTTTTACATACGTCACATTACATATGCACTCAGAGCGCTGGTTTAAAGCCACACTTCAAACATAAACGATGAAATGGAGGAGCTAGAATTTTCTAAAAAAAAAAGTCTTCACCTGTCGTCATTAGGTTTATCCTTAAATGACTTAGGCATTATTACTTTAGCACAGTCTGGTATTCAAACTGTATTGGCTTTAAAAACACAAAGTAGCATTTCTGATTTACGATAAATGGAGACATCTTTATATATCACTTTTCCACCATGTACCACCAATCTTCAGAATTACCATCAGATTACACATTACTGAAACATATATAAATGAAACAGAATGTGGGATGAAAGCAGAGAAAAAGTACATTATTTTGAAATCAAAACGAATGAATTACATATAGATCAAAAACTTATCCATGTATAGTAAATAAAACCACGTTCTCCCTATGTTAGTAGCATTTTAGATCAGTAATATACAACTCAATGAATTTAACTGTTGAATTACGGTATAGTTTTAAAATACAATGCTCTGGCTAATCAGATTGGGCGATGATTTTAAATGTAGCTAGAAGTATACTCAATAACAAGTACAGGTGTAAAATCTACTCAAAAAATCTTCTCAGTTACAGTAATTTTAAATGATTTGAAATTTCAAACTCAGTTTTCATACTAAGGAATAGATTTGATACTGAATACCAATTCCAATTCCACAATGATAATTAAAAACACTCTTTCTTTAGACAATAGAATGTGGTTTGCAGAATTAAATCATAGTACTTTCTTTTCTATTCCTACGTGTCCTTATATCTGTGTATTCCCTCAGTCGTCCAGGTATATTCCACAGTGGTCCATGTGTGTATACTAGTCTATGTGTCTTATATTTGTTCTGATACAGCTCAAGATCATTCTAAAGCTATTCTGAAAGGTTCATTTCTGTCCTGTGAATGTGACTTTTTTGTATCAATACCTCCTCAAATGAGGATCTAATTTTGGCACTAGTTTTAGTATCAATTAGTATCTAGTTTTCACTGCTTTTGCCTAGTATTTATTCAGATGGCCCAGAGAAAAGATTAGGTCACGAAGCACAAGAAGAGCGTAAACATGAATAATAATAATAAAAGTTACCCTTTACATTAATAAGAGAGCAATGTGGTGTTTTGAGACTAGACTAGAGAGTCTGCTGGTCCTAGAGGCTTGAACCATGACAAACACAGAGCTGACAGTTACATAAGACCAGGGACATCCACAGCCTCGGCCGCCCATCCAGGTGATCCAAGTCCTGATCCAGAGGAGAACAGTGACACAAGAGGTATGTGTGATTATGCCTGCTCACAACAACAGCTGTGCACTCAGACGTAACCAAACGGCCTAAAGCCAAACACGACCAGCTGCTCTAATGGCTTAACCGGGGCTCCAGACTAATAATTTGAGTTGGGTGCACCGGTGCACCTAAGATTTTCATTTTGGTGCACCAGAACATGATTAGGGTGCACCAAAACCCGTTGCTTATTTCAACTTTTTAGCCTTAAAGCTTAAGCTCCGTGAACCAGAATCAGAATGAACAGAGCTCATTGGCTTCAGCTGCTCAGTCTGGACAGAGGTGAGGGGAGAGCGAGTGAATTAAAACATTTTTTCAGTTGTCAGTTAAAACAATAATTTACATGTATTCTATATACTTTAATCTGTGATTCTAACAAGGACAGAGGACACACTAGAAGGGATGCGATGAGTATCTGTCAGGTGCACTGGTCCACCCAAAAATTTTCACACCAGACAAAAAAGTGGTTGGATTCTGGAGCCTAATAAACTCTTCAACTATAATGTCTAAAACATTTAAGAATGTAACTTTGGTTCTATGAATCCCACATTCATCATTCATCATCTATTCCAATATATTCAAAATGTTGGTGAGAACACATTAGTGCAGCTTAATAAAAAAGAAATATCCAAGTATAATCATTAGTAATGTTTTATGATCCAAGTTTACTGGCAGAGGATGGCTGGAGATTTCTCCAATAAAAAACCTTTATCTTATCAGTGACAATTTGAAACGATCAGATTTTGATTAAAATTCCATTAATTTCCCAACATACAAGATTTACACTAACTGGCACATCAGCAAAGCTTTATTCCAGTAATAAAATGGTAAATGTCATTTTCATTACAAATAATCAAAGTGCAGTGTATATAGATCCATGTTTACAAAAATGGCTAATGGTAACAAAATGGCACCCACACAGAGGTGACCAGCACACTGTGTTTGTGTGTACGGGACATGCTCAGCTCTGGTCCAGTATTTTTAGAACACTGGTTTTACATCAACCCACACGCTGTGTCCACTGTCCTCAATGTGCCTTCTGCATTGGGACGTATCACTGTCTCCTTTGGTCTGTGGATCTGCACGTCCTGTTCTCTCATGGGACTAACACTTGGCTTGGTTCATTACACATTACAAGTTTATATAATAGGGTCATCATAGTTAATATTGAGAAATGTAGCTTTATGCATGATCTGGACAAAAAAATCTCACTGCAATTAAATTTGCAATACATGTTTAAAAAGTAGGACTGTCTCCATCTCCAAAGCTCAAAATGCTCTCTTCCACCTTATGATGTCACAAAATGGTCGTTTTCAAGTTAACAGCTACCTTACCTTTTGTTTAGTACAGATTGGCAATTCCAGGGCTGAAATTATCCAAATGATTCTACTGGTGTTTTCTGTTTGAGAGAAAAACGCCACCTAAATAAGCAGGGTTTGTGTGTTAAACATGTGTGAATGAAACAAAACACAACTCAGGGTATGTAGTGTATTATAACATAGATCAGAAAACAGCGTAATATGGGCCCGCTAACATTTATGAGTTGCTACAAAGCTAGGTGGCTAATGTCAGTGTAACCCTTCAGTCGCCCAGGTATGATTCATAGTGGAAGAAAACTTCAAGTCTGTCAACTGGACAAATGTTTTAGATTGAAGATATTTCATTGCTCATCCAAGCCGCTTCTTCAGTTCTGGTCAGATTACTGCTGGACACTGCCTTATATCTATCTGAAGGGAGGAGTTAACTACACTGAAACTGAAACACACCTATTTGTTTAAAGTTTCTGTTTGTTAGCTAGTTTTATGTGAACTGTGCCTGAGTCATATTTTGTGTAATCGTTCAGGCCCCTAATGGGTGCTCTCACACCTATTAGCATACTAGCTGTCTCTATTGTTTTTCTTGTTTTGATTTAGATTTGACGATGGAGTTATTAATAAGAGATAAATGTCTAAGCCCCCCACTCCTGTTCAAAGATGGATTGTCTTTCCTAACAAAAATTGCCTCTTTTACTCTCCTCTCAAATGATTCCCAAAACTTTTGTCCAGTTGACAGAATAGGATTTTTCTTTTAGTATGTGGCTAATGTTTTGTCATCGCTAATGTGTTCCAACTCGTTTATATTCACTACTCATGGGTCACACAAGGACAAAGGATTAAATTGTTACCATTACAAATTCTGCAGCAGACTAAAATACTGCAGTTATAACTAGGTTTAACACATCTACAGTACTTATTATTGTTTTGTGGTTGGTTTTGGTAGCTTGTTACATGATAGGGTGGTAGATGGTAGTGCTGCACTGTGCTGACTGAAACAGCTAACCAATTAATCTTACAAAGCATTTTATTTGGGCATCTTTGTAATCCCTTGGTCACCTAAGAATGATTCAGATTGAAAGAAAAAAAATATTCTGTCAACTGGACAAAAGGTTTTTGAGTCAACTGGAGTAAACAAAACAAAAAAAAACTGTATTGGCAATGCCTAATAGAGACGCTCCTGGCATGGTCACTTGTTTTTTCCAATCAGGAACATTGATTGTTAAGAATCATGGGAAAAAACTGACACTATGCCAGACAGTGATTCTCTGCCATGATGCATTTTCAAGTGAAAATACAACATTAAAAAGATAGCGATTGTTTGGAAACTACTACTTCATACTATCCCAGATATCAGTCAGAGGAAGAAAGAACTAAGAGGGCGGGGCTGCAGCTCACAGACAAACATGTTCCTCACACATGGTTTAAAAACAGGTACAGGCCCTTTAAAACATGAACCACAAAACATTACTAAATAAATGTATTACTTTTCCCATGCAGTTTTTAAGTATAGTCACCATATCCCAAATATGGTGACTATATTCTTTTGCATAACAGACATTTAAGAAAAAGACACATTTAAGTTCAATATTATACAATGTATCATTATTCTAACCAAAATCAAATCATCTCAGTGCAGTTATGCCGTTTGTTTTTCTTCAGACATCAACATGATAAATGGTCACATTTTTATATATTTAAAACCTTTAAGGTTTTAAATATATAAAAGGTGGAAAATCTTCAAGCTGCTCAAAGACTTTTACATCAAGGAACCACTCAACCATTCACACACATTCATACACAGGTGTACGCAGACACTGGGGGAAAATTGAGTTTAGTGTCTTGCCCAAGGACAAACCGACCACATTCATTTGTGGGAGCTGGAATCCCACTGCCAACCTGTGGGTCAGTGGATCTAATCACTCCACCAACTGAGATAGTGTCGCCCAATAGCTTTTTCTCAAACCTATCCTTATTAGAAAATCAAACAAGTACTACTATGAATTGCGTAAACAGAGTGGCTTAACTACTGTGGACTCCATCTGTGCTGTGAAACTCATTACTGTCAAAACTACTTATCCCAGCTTGAACTGTGTCTTGAAAGCAGCTAGTAAACTTCAAACCCGCTGTTAGCATGTCAGCTACACATGTCGTCAGCCATGATAGGCATCTCTGAAATGTCAAATTACCTGTGTAACTGTCCTTTGGGTAACTTCTCTGCTTTTGTCTCCTCAAATCCTCTCCAAATCTGGGTTAGGATCTTAAGCTGCGCTGTAAAAACACTCCCTAGAAAGACACAAATGGAATACAAAAAGTTACAGATCAGGCGGGCTCAGAAATGATCCAAGTATACAGAAAAATTGCATAGGGAGTGTAGGGGTGGATCAGCTGCCTCATTGGTGCTGTCAGACATTATAAAGGTGCACGTTTGCCCTCCCTCTTCACTGCCTGACAGTTCCACAGCAAATCATTCACAAGGCTGACAGGGATCGAAATCCAGCCAGACAACACCATGGAAACGATGCAATTATAAAAGAAATAGAAGAAAGACGAACAGAGTGTATGGGTCAAGGAGCGGGAAAATGTTAGATATTTTTGTTAATGTTGAAAATTAAAGTATTTTTGTGATTTAATGAGGATTAAAACAATGACTGCAAGCTTCAAAGTTGAGATGCATAACCAAGATGAGAGTTGAAATGATCAGAATGAGTCTGATAAATAGGAGTTTAAAAACGTAGAGGAGCACTGCATGGACCACAAGCATTACTAGCATTACTTAATTTAATACATGAATGAACTTTTAATCTTTTACTTTTCAAACTTAAGATGAACAGAAAAATGACTGTGGCTAATGTTTGCGCACTGACTAGCCTCCCTTTAGAAATGCAAAAAGAAAGTTAAAACCATACTTCGGAACATTCTCCATGGAGATATAATTTTTATGTCATACTGTGGAAGATTATAGCCAAAGGAACAACATTTCCATGGAAACAAGCAGGAGGAGGCCCTCCTCCAGGCCAAATAACAGTCAGGTTTATGGAGATGTTTTTCAGTGCAATAAACGCAACCATATTGAAGAAAAATTGTATTTTAGTCTATTTCTTGGCAAAAAGGTTACATACTGCAGCTTTAAAGCAAAACGTGCTGGAGGAGGCACGTCACCTGCATGACTCCATTGAAAAAGAAAATAAAACCATACTTCAGAACATTCTCCATGCAGATAGATATGTTTAATGCCATACTGTGGAACATTATAGCCAAAGGAACATTTCCATTTAGACAGGCAGGAGATAGCTCTCCTCCAGGCCAAGTAAGAGTCAGGTCTGTGGAGATGCAAGCCTGCTCCCTATGAAGTAGGTTGTGTAAAATGTTCAAGTGCGCCAAATCAACAATGCAGAGATTTTGGGAGTCTTGAAAACGGCTTTGTTGTCTGTGTAGAACTAATTTAATGGGGTTGCCCGTGGCAACTTCCTGAATAAGGTGAATAAGATGGGACTTCATTTTAAAAAGAGGACTGACTCAGCACTTTTACTTTACCCCTCAAGTTAAAATTTTTATTAACACACTTTACTTTCTGTGTGTGCCTTTTGTTCCCTTTAATTATTACATTTAAATAATTTGATTTCAATAGCTGAATACAACTTCCTCTCACGGCTGCATCTGTTGTCTATTGTTTAGTTTCCGTGGTTGTTTGAGCCTATAGTAGTTTAAACAGTGGCTGCGTACACTCCCAACACTATAGACTTAATGAACCTTCAAACGGATCATCCTTTGCAGCCCTGGCTTTCAGATAGTGTTAGCATGCTGCACAAATTAGCCATGACCTGTTATATAATTTTAGTGTTATAATAAAAACATTTCAAACTTTATGTTGATACTAAGGAATAGACTCGATACTCAATACTGATTGTGATACCACGATGATAATTAAACACCCGTTCTTTAGCGAATAGAATGAGATTTTCAACATTAAACCGTAGTACTTTGAATTTTTATCCCCTGAATGTGACGTTTTTAGCATCGATACTTTTTCAGATATGTACCTTATTTCAATACTAGTTTTAGTCTCAATTAGGATCTGATTTTCGATACATTTGACGACACTATAACCTAAAGTGAGCCAATTTCACCATTTTCTCATCCTTCCCTTCACAGTGCTTCATAAATATCTGATAGGACATTCGAAATAACTTATTCTACCTCCTTTCGCTGTCTTTGAAATCTATTAATTTTGACTCCTTTATAAGTATCCTGAACCCTCAAACCGCACTGTGGCGTTTAATACTTAATTGGCCACTGAGCTCTGGAAAAAGATACAAAAATACAATGAAATGAACCCTTAGGATATCAAGTCTGCGGTTCCATTCTTAACGCACGCTGTTCTTTCTATAGCTGTCGGCCTTGGGTCCCTTGACGTATTCTTAACCAAAATAGTTGCTTATTATCTGCTATGATGGTATTTCTACAAACCTGCAGCTTGAATGGGAGAAATTGGCGCAGTGCGGTGACAGCCACATCAACATAACAACTGTTTATCTCCCTGAGGACTGCGAAAGGAACAAATAGGAGACGCTAAGAACAGTCAAAGCTATTCAGAAGTGTTTGGGATGCAATAAAGCGATGTTTCACAGACAGGAAGCAAACGACAAAAGAAACGCAAAGGGACTGAGGGAACTTTGTGCAAGGAGAAGTCAGTTTTGTAGCGTGGCACCAAGAGGCTAATTGTAACTAATTGTGAAGCTTAGAAGTTGCTGATAAAGCTATTCTAATGTGGTGAATGGATTACAAGGGAGGATGAAGAAGAGGAGTTGTGTAATGTTATACAGTTCAATGGAAATGACTTATACACATGACACTGGAGCATGTAATAGGTCTTTTGTAGGGTGAAACTTGGACAAAGTGGACTGAGTAACAAGGCTCTTTTATTTTAATGTACAATTTCGAACATCGTTAATAACTGACTAGAAGAAGGGGACATTCAAACAGTTTCAATTTCAACAGTTTTTGATGGAATATGTACTCAAAATGGTGGTGTTTTGAAACATTAACAATTTGTATGATGTAAAAAAAAAAAAAAGTTAAAAAGTACACTATGTAACCTTTCCAGTGTGGTTCCGTCACCACGGAGAAGTTACTGCTTTGCCTGGAATGTTCCACAATGCGGTTTTAAACATATCTAGCAAGCATTTATTCAATTACGTGCACTTTTATAGCTCAAAAACACCTTTAGAAACTTTTTTTTCTGTGAGCGAGATCGCCCTTCCACAGACCTGACCTGTAACTAGGCCTGGTGGCATCTCATTATTGTCTGTTTTGTTCAAAGCTATACTGTGGAACCTGTGCACCTTTAACGGTTCTTTATATTGTGTTCATTGTAGTATTCATGTAACAAGTATCTCGATCCCTGTTACGATAATTTATCAATATATGAAACCTGGAGCAATATATTTTTGGGCTCAATATCTATCGTGTGTGTAGTTTCTGTGCAGTAATGGGGAGATATTTGTTATTTTACTTGTAATACAATAAGATCTGAGCTGTAGAGGGTTGAATGAGTCACTTTTATTGCTCCATTCTGCTATTTATATGTTGCAGCTCACACCTAAAAATTATACTGTCTATTTAAAAATGGTTTACTGGGATTACCCTGCTTTTGTTATAGTGCCAGTGACATAAAGTAGTTTCAATATGATCATTTATCATTATATTTCTCTTTCGCGATATATCGTGCTTCAAATTTTGTTCTCGTCTACAAGTACCTCAAAATGTGCCACCATGGATGTCTGAAAAGGACGTACTTTACATTAGAAAACTGTGGCCTCTCTCTCTGTAACTGCTGCTGTCAGACTCATCATTTAGGTAAAAAAAAAAATGTTCGTATAAACCCGCTCTACATGATCCTGGTATTTTTATTTCACTATTGTGTCACTAAATCAAGATGTGAACATTAATAACAGAAAAATCAGGCGCCTTCTTTCCCCGAGGTTGCCCCTGCTACCGTTAGCAACAGGTTTGATTGACAACTTTGTTAAGCGCACGCCCCCTCGCTCCAGATTGGCTCTTTGGTTGCTATGATACTCGAGGCCGGAATTCCAAATATGGAACTCAGCTCCAAATTCGTCCCTATAACTGCTCGCCTCGATGAGCTTCATTTGACTGGAGCTGAACACTATGGGTGACGTCACACTCAGTCCACTTTATACAGTCTGTGAAAGTATACAAGGATTTAAATCTTAAAATAGCTGTTAACTATTCCCCAATCCAAATGAATTCTCAATACATACTTCAAATTCATCTCCATATCTTGTTTTTCCCAGTGCATTCATCACACGCTCAGAATGTACAACAAGGTTTTGAAGAGAGAGAAAGTTTCTAAAATGCATACATCTTGGGACCTGCTCTTTTGGGTGAACTACACAGAAATGAATATTGATCGCTCACTTACTTTTGCCTCAACAATTTTTTGAGAGTTCTACATTTTATCATAAAGTTTTTGAAGTTCAGTGAGGTACGATCGATAATACTGTTTTTTTTCTTACATCCAAAGTTGGGATGGAATATCCAAAAGTTTACCTCAGTGAGAGGTGCTTCAAAATAATATTACTCAAATTGAAGTACAAAGTCATGGTCCAAGAAAATACTCAGGCAAGAGTTAAAAAGTATTTCGGAAAACTACTACTCAAGTAAGAGTAACTTAAAGGTGCACTGTGTCCGCTACCTGCTTGTCTCCATGGAGATGTTATTGCTTTGTCTGGAGTGTTCCACAGTATGTTCCACAGTATGGCATTAAGCATATCCATTTTTATTTCGTCAATTACATTTATTTTTATTGTATTTAAAAACATGCATTCTTACTGTGACTGAGCTCACCTCTCCATAGATCTGACCTGTAGCTTGTCCCTGTCGTGCCACCTGCTTGTCTCTATACAGATACAGTGTAAATGCCATACTGTGGAACATTCCAGGAAACATCTCCACGAAAAAAAGCAGATAGATGGACCCTCAACCACAAAATATTAAATAATGAAACTTTTTACAAGAAACATTATTTTCTGATCTATTACAATGTTGTTTCCTCATCACGTTGTTTCCTCAAGTTGTGTTTTGTTTCATTCACACATGTTTAACACACAAACCTGCAGATTTAGTTCTCCGTCACACTCCACACACCTTCACTAGAATTATTTGGATGATTGGAATTGCACATTTCTACTAAAGTAAAGTTAAGGGGCAGCTGTTCACGTGAAAACTACCACTTCATGACATCACAAGGTGGAACAGAACATTTTGAGCTTTGGAGATGTGGACAGAATAATAATAAAGTGTGACTCAAACACATGTGAATGAAACAAAACACAACTCCAGGTCTGTTTTTGATGACGTAACAACATTATAACATGACTTAAAGTAAAAGTTTGTGTAATATAGGACCTTTAAAAAGTTACTCAAGTAAATGTAACTGAGTAAATGTACTACCCGCCTCTGATTAGATCTAATTACAACAAGGCTTGTCAACATCGCACTCCAATAACAGTAATTAACAGAATGTACCGCAGCATTCAATAGTATGCTGTCAAACCACTTAGCATCTACTTTTGATTTCTCTCTTATGTTACATCTCTTAAGCCGCGCTGCCAACCGAACCACCACGCATCGTCCAGTCTGCCAAGTATTTATTTCGTCACTCATCATTCTCTAGAGTGACTAATGAAGTACTCACAAAGGTAACCAGTTCTAATGAGGCTTGAGTCACGAGTCAGGTGGTAGGTGCTACAATAGAGTATTTATAATAGTATCAGAGTTGTGTAGTATGCGGTTATGTTTACTTTGAGCATCATGCTTCTAAGGATTCTTGAAGTATTTTGAAGCAACAGTACTCTCACTTGGGTATAAGTTTTGGTTTCTTGTCCCACTGTGAGTAAGTGACAAAAGTGTTATGTTGGCAATATGAAATGATTTGAACATTTGTGTTTCTTGATATGATTTTACTTTTAAAAATGTTGTAATATATCCTTTGGAACAACCAGATTTTGTGAATTATCTAAAATGTTGTTGTTCTAATCCCATTAACGGCAAATTCTAGATCAGATGTTATGTCCACATAGTTACTCTTACTTAAATAGTAGTTTCCCAAAATACTTTTTTACTATAACTTGAGTAATTTTTTGAAAAACTATTTGAGTATTATTATTCTGAAGTAAAAATCGTATTGCTTGAGTACAATTTGTGACTATTCTGTGTATCACTTTTTCAATACTGAAATAGTTTTGATTCTTCCATAAATGGGAAATGGTCACATTTTTATATAGCACTTTTCCACCTTCAAGACACTTCAAAGCTCTTTACATCAAGGAACCACTCACCCATTCACACATCAGGGGGTGAGGAGGGTTAAGTGTCTTGCCCCAAGGACACAACAACAGCATTCATTTGAGGGAGCTGGAATCCGCCAACCTGTGGTTCAGTGGATCTGACTGCTCAACCAATGATCTTTATGTTGAGAGCGGGTTTTGAACTGGTAACCTTTGGATCAGTGGACAAACACTGCCAACTGAGCTACTGTCACCTTTACAGCAGCTGTTGAAAATTAGATTATATTGTTTAAATAAAGAGTGTTTTTTTAATTATCATCGTGGTATCAGAATCTGTATTGAGTCTCTTCCTGAACTTTGAAATCGAGTTTGAAATTTGAGTATCATAACAACACTAATTGAATGTATGATGATAATATATACTTGTTATGTTAAACTGTCTAAATGTTGGGTAAGATTGAACCCACATGCGACAGGTGCTTTGGTGCTGACGTAACTCCAGTGCACATGTTTTGGCTCAGGTCCAGCTGGAGGAGTAGTGGACAATTTGTGTTGCATTTATTTAAAGGGGAAAGGATGAGAGTGCAGTTATGACTTTGTCCACTTTAGAACATGGTGAATGGATAAAACTATGTGCAGAATCTTAAAAATAGGATCAATGATCAATATAAAATGTAAGGTTTGAGCGATTAGGGTAGCTATTTCTACTGGCAGTCAGTGGCAGAAAAAAGGTGGAAAGAAGTAGTAAAGTACTGTACTTAAGTAGAATGTTTAGGTATCTTTACTATTAGTCTGACTACATCTCCAAAGCTCAAAATGCTCTGTTTCACCCTGTGATGCCATGAAGAGGTAGTTTTCAAGTTAACAGCTCCTTCTACCTTTTGTTCAGTAGAGATTGGGAATTCCAGAGCTGAAATTATCCAAATGATTCTAGTGAAGGTGTATGGATGAAAAAAACACTGGAGCACTTCCTGTATTACCACATGACATCACATCTCACATTTTTTACTGTCTATAGCTAATGAAACGTTATGGCAAGCCTGGAAAGTCTATTTAGAGTCATGTTTTCCTTTACATAGCAGATAACAGATTTGATCACGGTCATGGTCACATTTTTATATCGCGCTTTTCCACTTTCAAGGCACTTTACACCAAGCAACCAGTCACCCACTCACACACACATTCATACACCAGGGTACACAGACACTGGTGGCGAGAGGGGTTAAGTGTCTTGCCCAAGGACACAACAACAGCATTCATCTGTGGGAGCTGGAATCACACCGCCAACCTGTGGGTCATGATGTTTATGTTGAGAGTGGGATTTGAACAGCCAACATTATGTATTTCTTGTGTTATAACTGTAATACACTACACATACACTGTACATACCCCTAAGACTGGAGATGGGAGTGAACCTTTAGATCTATCTGGTATAAAATCACACTTTCTTCTTGTCATTTTCACTTTAGGCCGCACAATATGAGACTTATTTAATTTAGTTCATTGTAAAGCTTCCCTAAACAGTTAAAATAATTGACATTCACTTATCATATATGTGTTTTTTCATGGCTGATGCCGATACTGATTATTTAGAATCCAAAGTGATAGATTTTTGTACTGATTTTGATTATTTTCCTCAACTTCTGTAATTTAAATTTACTACAAAATCCCCACAGCCTTTTTATTTATTATTTATTTTTTACTACAAACTATAAGAGAGCAGTGCATCGCATTTACTGCAGTTACTCTTTGTATTAAAGTGTTAAAATAAAGCTTTGTGTGTATGTTCTAGACAGCAAAGAGCCCTACAATCTTAAATGAATGATGCTTCAAGTGATCAAGTGCACTACAGAAGAAGTGACTAGTATAGAAGCATGTCTGATAAAAGTATTTCAATATTGCACAGTCTACAATTCACACAGGCTAACTACACCATAGCATAGCCAACATTTATTAATACATTTCATCATAATCACGAAATAATTATCTTTTTTCTTATCCTCAAAAACGTTAAAGAAATGTAACTGAAGAATAAAGGGACTCCCATCTTTATAGTAATCCCACCTGGGCTGTTTGTGTTGTAAACTACCATTAATTAGACATAAATAGCTTTTTTATGGGTTTAAAGTTCTCTTATCTTTCTAATCCCACAAGTAGATAAGGGCTATTCGTTATTTTGCATTAACAAGACAAATATAGACAATATAACTTACCTTGAGCATGTAAAAATGTTGAAAGCTGTGTAAATATCCGTCTGCATGTGGACTTTGGACCGCGGTACGGACAAACAGCTCACAGCCGCTTCCGTTGCCTGATTCTCGGTGATACTGGCTCACACTCACCGCTCTTCCCTCGCACTCTCCCCCGGTCACAGGTGGCCCTCCTCCCGCCGACAGACAACTCCTCCTCGGCCCGCCTCCTCAGCTCTTCACCCTGCCTCTTCTTTACGCTCGGAAAACACTGAACCATGCGCGGAACCGGGTCAGTGAGTGTCGGATTTCGGGGAGGATAAGCGGAGCAGTCGGAGTAGTGCACCTGGATCACTTTCCTCGGGAGAATCTAAAGCTCAAACCTGCGCAGAGTGAGCAGGGGAAGGGGCACTCGGCACGTAAAGGGGACGTAAGGCGCGAGCACCTGTTCCCTGAGAGAGCGCGGGGACGCAGTGCCATCTGGTGGACGGATGAGGGAGTGTTACAGCGGTGAAATGAAGGAAGATTCTTAAAGCAGCTCAGCTAACTTCATTAATAAATATATATAGGCCTGTTTTATTATTTCCACTACAGATGATTCGTATATATTATAGTATCATTTTATTTTGAAGTACACTGTAAGTAAATCTGCCCATGTCAACAAAACACAAAATATATAATGTAACAAGTTGCCTTATTATTATTATTTTTGCCCAGTTTTCACAATAAAAAGTCTTAAAATTGTAAAAAAAAAAAAAAAAAAAAAAAAAAAAGAAAGAAAGAAAAAAAACGAAAAAAACAACAACAAAACTAGCAAGTCAAATTTCTGATGATGTACAATAACAAAAGTAGTTCTGTCCTACAAAACATACAAATACACTTCTACACACATCATTTTATTTTATTTATATTAAGATAAATGTAACACTAACCTGCAACAAGTATAACTGCATAAATTGTATAGGCATACATACAAAAAACATTAAATGGACTAAGTTTATTATCACTACAGCATCACAAATACTTTTAAACGATTTTATTTAAATTTTCCTCTCCCGACACATTATATTATGGGATGGGCAGTGGGGAGCTGTGGGTGTAAACATTGAGTTCCCTAATGACAAGCCCAACTTTACCTCTCCTGTCTCACAATATTCTCATTTACAGACTTCCCCAGTTTATTAAATGGTGTATGGAGCTTTTGGTTTTGTTTATTTGTTTAAATTTGAATAGGCCCTTATTAAATTAACTTAATTTCACAAGTCAATAGTAAAATTGTGGGCTATTACATATTTTTTTCTGTTTCCATTGACACCCTGCTGGTCTGCAGTGAACACAAATTGCTACAGTGTTTTGTGGCTTTCAAAATGGAGTCTGCTTCTTCACATTTTCACTCCTAATTCCAAAACTGAATTATGAATGCACTCATCTATTATTCATGCAATTGATCAACTTTGGAGAGCTGTGTTAGCGTCCAGTGGAGTCGTATTATTAAAAGTTTTGTGCAACCTCCAAAACATCAATGTCACTGGTTACCATAGCAACAGTATAGAATGAGACTTTTTTTTTTTAAAGAGTGAGACATGACGCCCAGTGAAAACATCGTCTGACTAATGACTTTTCTTTTAATTATTTTTAGGTGAGTCCAATGATAAAGTATTAAATTATGAATATCACAATGATGAATGAGAGAAGAGCGTTCTCATCTGCCCCATGTGGAGATCAGGAGACGATTAACAGCATCAATGAAAATAGAACGATTAAGATAAATTAAGACTTTATATTTTGTAGTAAACATTAGGCTGTTTGAGACTAGAGCAGAGGAGGGAAACAAACAATAGTTTAATTTGCCTAGTTATTTATTTTTTTCATTAAAATTGTGATTAATAATGTGGGCCTGTGTGTCACAGTAAAGTCAAGGTGCCCTGTTTTTTCCTTTTAATTGCATAAAAATCTTGATGAATTGTGACTTTTTAAGGTTGCCCTGTGAGAACATTTTGACTTCTACTAATTTTTTTATTTTACTTGTAAATTTTGTAGCATTTTCAATTCTGTTCAAACTGTATACTGATTTCTCAGTCTTTAAATAAATCAAACTTCTATATTTTTGCAGCTGTACCTAGTATTTCTCTGCTATTGTGAATTCAAATGTTTGCCTGCATTCACATTTGCACACACACATCAAAACGGGGACGAAACCTGGAACTAAACCAGCACTAATGCAGGACTATGGCTTGGCCAGTGGTGGAAAGTAACAAAGTAAAAGTAGTACTGTACTTGAGCATACATTTTAGGTATTTGTACATTACTTCAATATATTTTACAGTGGATACTTTTTACTTTTACTTTATTCACTACATTTGAGAGCAGGTATCTGCACTTTATACTTTGATACTATACTTTGAGACCTGCTGAAAAGGCTGAGGGTTTATTTTGATCAACTTCATAATTTGAGCAAACAAAAATATAAATAAAAACAGCCAGAAAAAAACAATTGATGTACTGGTAATTGTTTCTGCTGAAAAAAATTCAGAACAAATTTTTTATCAAAATCACTACATTTGAAGCTTTGAAGCTCAAAAACAGCACGAAATACTTTTACTTTTTACTCTTTAAGTAAATTTTTAAACAGGTACTTTAGATTTTGTGATACTTTTACTTGAATATTTTTTTACTCCGGTATCTGTACTTTTACTTAAGTAACAACATTGAGTACTTCTGCCACTGGACTAAACGTAAAAAATGTATTGTTAAAATTCTTAACACTATTCACTAATGAACCCCACAAGACAACAGAACTTAGTACAAATCATTTTATTGTAAATGCTTCAAATTCTACACGAGTGGTTATTATCTTGACAAAAGGGCTAAAGAAAAAGTAACAAAAATAAATACATTTGTGTTCATGGAGATATGTTGAAGTGGAGTTTTTGCATTGTAGACCTGATCTGGGCCTAGTACAACCGTTAGCTACAAAAATAAAGGCGTTGGTTGACATCTGGCTAGCCTTACGCGTATTCACATGAAATAGACAAAATATTTAAATTTATACTGCATGATATGTCCTTCTATGGCGAATCAATCTTAAGCTAGTGCCAGTAGCGCGTTAGCCTGCTAGCTTGAGCGATATCATGGACCACAGAGCAAAAACAAGTACTCAAAACTATTTTTCTATCATTGTTTTCAATTTGAGATTATTACGCTACAGCGGTGGCAGTCACAACTCATTCTGTACACCTCTAGTGCAGCTATAACGAGGCACAGTTTCTCAAAAAAACAATTAAACAAAACATATTTACCAAAACGAGAGCCCCTTCAGATTGTCATATTATTTTCATTTTCATCCCTCACTCATTCGTCACATGCACTACAAGTCTATAAAAACGCGCTACCGTAAAAATACTGCTTTTCGTCCCAACATCTTTTGCTTGTTTAGGAAATATAAAGTTTTTGATAATTACAAAAATGGTGGAGTTGTGAAATAATGTTGTAGAGACAAGAAAAAAAAAAGTGCCGGCTGGGCTCAAAGGTCCACGTATCCTTCATAAGTCCTTCATTTGTGGTCCACAGTCTGTTAAAGTGTGTTTGGGGTGGGGGTTTCTGTATACATTTCGGACAGTTCTCGTCAGTAGGAATGTGCAGGTTGTAGGTGGCTCAGGCCAGGCTCCGCTGTCGTGGTTTTATCCTGGGGTAGAGCTGCGAGGAAAAAGAAAAGTTAGTTTATTAGATTTGGTGGGAGATTCCAAAAAGGAGAGAACATTTTGGGGAATTTGTTGTAATCAATAACACTGGTGACGGCTTAAAAGCTGCACATCATTTTTAATGGTGAACAAAAACAAAAGCAAGCTTAAGACAAAGAATGCCTTGAACTGGATGAGTAAAACCAAAATATAAAATGTATGAATTATTTGTTATCATGGTAATGGGATGCTTCCATTAAGGATAGTTAAACTGAAGACAACCCAGAATCATGATCCCTTTGAGTCCATCTTTTGAACAGAGATGGACAAACAGGCAAGATCTGCATTTTTAGTTGAATTTATATAGGATTGTTAAGTGTGATGTCACTTTTCAGGTCCAAGCTGACTGAAAAACAATGGACATGTTTACAATCTCCTCTTTTTTGCAGTGGCCAGCAGATATACACACTGGTAATCCTATATTATGGTACATTATTACTACATTATTTACATATTTGATACAATCTGTGGTTAAACATACACTTTTGAAGGTAACTGTCTCTTATTTAATGAATAAGGAACCAAATCAAACCTAGAAATCAGTTCTGAAGTTGCCGGTGGACCTGGATGTGACATCACTTAACAGTCCCATTGTCATATGGATGAGCTATCGATGGGTCCAGAATTAAATATTTATATTTTAAACTGTTAATACCTATGGCAACAAATCTAATTTATGGCTATGGTCGGCCCCTCTGACCACCACCAAGACTCACGCACATACCACTTTCATACTACAACAATAGAAATTGGTCGCCCTACTGATAACAAATGTACAATACTTGATGAAAAATGTGTTTGTTTTAGCTTCACCAAACCACATGTATCAAATGTACAATACATCTTAGTAAAACAGATAATGCTAAGTTAATTTATGATTAAAAAAACATGTTCTATGGCCGTACCCCCAGGAGGTTGCGTGGGATGTAGCCCTCGTGGTCTCCCATGCGCGCCCACCACCACTCGATCTCGTCCTCGTCCTCTCTGCGCAGAATGGTCATACAGTCTCCCTCTCTGAAGGACAGCTCGTCTGGGTTTTCACTGCTGTAGTCCCACAGGCCGTACACCACGCCGCGGTTCATGATGCCCATCTTCTCCTGCACACCTGCACACAAACCACAGATACGACGGTAAGTAGACTGCACAATCGGCTTCAAATGAACAGCTTTAATGTTTTGAGCAGTGTTGAGTACAGTAAAAATGCAGAAAAAAGAAATTATCCTTAAAGAGGTTGTATTAGACAGCGTGCGCCCCTTTAATGAAACTACTGCACATCACATCAGGTTCATGAAGCTGTACTGTTTTCACGTCTTTTGTTTTGTATCGTGTTTTTGTATTTATATATACACATGGAAAATTCTCATGTGGGAGAATGAGTGATGTAGACTTGGACAGAATCTTACAGCTAACTGTGAAGAGGGTTTGAATAGTGCCTGGGAGAGATCACTGGATTACTCAAACATGCATGGATGACATAAAACCTCCTCAGGCATCATAATTTTGATGAGGGAAAACGTTATAACATGAACTAGTTTTATGCATTTTAAATATATTTGCAGTGATCCAAAGTTAATCCTCACTTACCTTATGCATTCTGAACATCCTAATTACTCACTGCGATGAGTTTACAAGCTCTTTTCACAACTCTCGGAGACCAGAGTTTTACCATGAGAGCCAACACTCACATTCTTATTATCAGACATTCTACTTTCTAACTAGACGCAGACTGCCACTGACTTATTCTGACCTCAAGAGCTGCTTATACCATACATCTGTACTGAGGGAAGACAAATTTTGCTCAAATAGCAGTAAAATTCAGTGTGTAGGAGCCTCAATTTGAAAAAGGATTAGGAAAAAAATACATCCTGGCTCATTTATGACTTTATATAAAATGCTACATACAAACTAAATTATATGATTAAGTACAAGACACAAACTTCTAATAAAATTTTGACCTGATCTCAAATAGGAGCATTCTCCACAAATATCAAGTATTATTTATATCTCAGAGCTATCCACCTGCCCTCGTGAACAAATAAAATAACAGGCTGGTTATACTGACCATAGAGGAACTGGGAGCACTGGGTGTATCCCTCCTCCATCTCCTCACACTTGTCCGCTGCCGTCTGCATGTCACTGTAGGTCATGGCGAACACGGCCGCTCCAGACTCCACCAGGAACTTACACACCTGCACGTTATTACAGGAGGCCGCACAGTGAAGGGGCGTCCTGGGGGGAGACGAGGGGGGGGGGGGGGGGCAAACAGTGTTACAAGTTGATAGTGTTACGATAAATTGAATGCAAGTTTTCCTATATTTCTACATGTATTACTTTGCGTGAAAG
Source organism: Periophthalmus magnuspinnatus (assembly GCF_009829125.3). Lineage (NCBI taxonomy): Eukaryota > Metazoa > Chordata > Actinopteri > Gobiiformes > Gobiidae > Periophthalmus > Periophthalmus magnuspinnatus. The sequence goes on along the minus strand of NC_047140.1, from coordinate 6,455,530 downwards.
CACATAACGCTACTTAGGTTCTATATATATTTGGAAGTTTTGATTTGATAAAAGACTACAAACTCACTGGATATATAGCTGCTATCTTTTGAATAGGGATAGGTTTAAATGGGAAAAAGCACAGTGAAGTGGTGTCTTGAATGAGAAATAAAAAGTAATAATATGACAAATTAGATTAAGAAAAAAAAACAAAAAAACAGGAAGACTGCCCAAAAACTCCAGTACTGGCCATCTGTATACTACATGTAAGAAACAAAAATTATTGAGAAAGAGGAGAGATGCTAAAAATATCTCATTACATTAAGTTAATGTGACTATGCAGGTTTATTTAGATGATATGGAATAGTTTGCATCTCATTATTTTCAATGTCATGTAAACAGAAGGGTCCAACCTACCATCCGTCACTATCAGCCGCGTTCACATTGACCCCAAACTGAACCAGGAACTTTACAATCTCAGTATGACCTGCACAGACCGCATTGTGTAGAGCTGTGATGCCCTCATCGTTGGGCTGGCTGGGATCTTCCACCTGAGAAAGGAAAGGTTAGATTAGATTAAAAAATATATATATTTCTACGGCTTGGCAAAACATTAAAGTCCATTTTAAAATAGAAAAGAATTCAGACTGCCATTTATACATAAAAGGTTCAGTATGTAACTTACTAAATTCCATGGAAATAGAAAGATAAAACCATACTTCAGAATAAATACTTCTATTTGAAACACTGCCTTAAAGAGAGTGTAACCTTGGTCATATCCACGACTGACTGTGTGAAAAATTGCACAGTGTGAATTATGCACTTTTTAAAATTGTGATATTAGAGACAATACAAAACATTTTTTTCTTTCCTTTCCATTCATTCATAAATTTCCCTGTGAATCACCCACATTTTAGTGCAACATCCAAAAACTGTGCAGTGGATACCTGTCTGTATGCATTGATTCAAAATGTAAATGATGAATGCAAACTACTTACTTCATAAATGATTCTCTGGACCAGGTCAAACTCTCCCTCCAGCGAGGAGTCCAGCAGCAGGGCCAGAGGGTTAAACTTGACCCTCATTGCGTGGTCTATGCGCTCAGATCCTGGTTTCCGCAGGTTGGTCCTCTTTCCCTGGACACACAACCATCACTGTGCATTAGGACAATTGAACAACTGAAAGGTCTGGCTCCTTCCAGTCCACAGTGTAAACCTGCTCAGAGGAGGGAGGTAGTATTTTTCCAACAATTATTCCACTGCTAATCTACTTTATGGGCCAAGCTGTACCAAACAAGTATTTCCACTAAACCAGCACAAAAACAGCTTTTCAAACCCAAAGTGAGAAAGCAAAGAGGTGATCGGCTTAGAGGTAAAACGAACTATTTTTCCACTGAAACAATAGGGATACTTCACAAGATTAGAAATTATGTAATATTAGAGCAGGTCACCAAAGAGGGCCTAGTGATCTTATTGCCAAATTTAGTTCATTTTTAGGGCAGAATTAACTTTTGGAACTTTCAGAACTAGAAAATGGCTTTAAGAATAACAATGCTACACAATAATAAAATTTAAATCAAAATGGTGATCCAGGCTACAAGAATAAGAAGAAATATAAAATGATGTATTTGTTATTGAAATTACATTTTATCATTTATTATTATTATTATTATTATCATTATTATTAATAATAATAATAATAATAATAATAATAATAATAATAATAATAATAATAATAATAATAATGATAATGATAATAATAATATCATTGTTATTACTATTATTATTATATATTTATGTGTTATTGTTACTAGTTTTTAGTGTGGATAAACTGCCAGCACAAAAAATTTCATAAAAGAATCTATAAGTTAAATACCTGAAACAGTACTCTAAACATATATTTTAGATCTTGTGTATCTTGTGTATTGATTTATTTATTTTTTTTATAATAAAAATTAAAAATATTTCACTGATATAACCTTGTATCTTAACCAGTATAATAAAGTTGATTTGTACCGGTGGCAGAGTGACTTGTCCCGTGACCTCTGGTGCCTTCATGCTCTCCTCGTTCAGACTGTCCTGCTCAGCCCCACTGGGATAGGGCGGAGGCGGGTAGGGCGGGAACTCCTCTGGGAAGCCCTCTGGAGGTGGAGGAGGGGGCATACTGGGCACCTGCACCTGCAACTCCTCCCCACCAGTCGAGGGCGGAGGCGGGGGGAAGGTTACATCCTCTGGCCTGGGCGCTGGGTGACTCGGTGGTGGTGGTGGTATTATTTCCTCACTTCCTACTACTACCAAGGGCAGATTGCTGATTGGTTCTGGTTGCACCACTACCGGTTCAATAGGTGGGACTTCTTCGGCTTGCTCTGGTTGGCTAACGTCATTTGTCACGGGGATTGAAGCGTTTTCCGGCACCTTCTCTGGATCTAGTGCGAAAGCAGGAGTAGTTGGAGTAACTGTCGTTTCCATCGCAGCTAAAGTAGTCTTCTGATACAGCAGTTTTTGGATATTAGGTCCGGCTGGTCCTTCTGGTTCAGTTATGGAGCTGCGTTTCTTCAAAGGTCTCGGGGCGTTGTAGAGTTTTTTGCGCAGGGCTTCCAGATCGCCATCGCTCTGGTGGCGGTACGGGTTGGAGATAAAGGGGAGGAGCTTGGTGGGGCTGAGGGGGCGGGGGATGCGCTCGGTCTCGGGGTGGGCAGGTGCCTGGGTGGGACCGGAGCCGTTGCTGTGGTCCACCTCGTTCTCAGTGGGCGAGCGGCGGTCCATGTACGGGTTTTCGGGATGCTGCTGGGAGCTCATGACTGGTTTGCCATACACTAGAGAAAGGATTAAAATAGTGAAGGTTAAGAAGATGATAAAAGAACTGAACAAAACAAGGGGAGGACAGGGTTATATTTAGGTGAGGAAAAACCCTACAGCTTTTGAGAAGTCTTTTAATCGTTAAAGTGCATATGACGCATATGGTTTTGACAGGAATTTTAGCAAAGCTTATAATTGTACTTCCTGATTGGACAAGAGCCAAAACTCGATTAGACTAATGAAAATAAATGACAACGTTAACTGAAGGTTTCTTTTCACAAACTCCCACTTAACTATGATAAACATTTACCACAGGTACTATCCAACCAAACCAAGTCATAATTAGAAACTATGGTTAGGATACACACTTTTTTTTCAGTACCCCATACACTCGTAGTGCATGGGGTACTGAAATGAAGGTATACTTTATTTATCTTTCTCTGTATATGACCTGGAGGAGCTGGAGGAAGTGTCTGGGAAGTCTGGGAGTCCCTACTTAGACTGCTGCCCCAGATAAGCTGAAGAAAATGGATGCATGGATGCATTTGGCCCATGCTTTAAATTAAATTTTACACTGTCCCATGATGAAGGGGAGCCAACTATCCCTGTCAAAAGCACAATTATTGAAGACTGTTTTATGATTATCTTTTTACATGTAATAGAGTGATAGGTTTGTAAATACAGTAACTGGTAAATGTTAAAATTTGTAAATGCGTTTTTCCACCTTCGAGGCACTCACACTTTACATCAAGAATCACTCACCCATTCACACGCACATTCAATTTAGAGGCACCACATTTTCCAATTTTTTGCCCCCGTATTATGTCCATATATAGGTATTATAGGCATTTTTATTTCCATTGGCTCATACCATGAATAACAGATGGCCTACAACCAAAGACAATCTGCTGCTCTACTCATTGAACTGTGAGCACCTATACGCCACATTACCCTCTCACCAACCCCCAAAAACAAACGTACCACTGGTGAACCCATTGGTGCGGCCCTGCGCCCGGTTTAGTGCCCCCTGGATGCCGGACTGCTGCGTGTACATGGAGTAGATGGAGTTGGCATCGAGGGTCTGTGGTTTGCCTAGCCTGTTGTCCTTGGGGAGCTCTGGGGTGAAGGGGCGGACCGTGGCTGCTGGGGGTGTGTCCTGTTTGGAGGGGAGGGGCAGGGTCTGGCTCTGGGAGGGGGGTAGCGGGGGGCGGCCTGGGCCCGGGTGGGGTGGCTGGCCGTGGGACTTGGTTTTGGGGAAGGTGCCAGTGTGCAGTGCCGGCTTGCCATACGGGAGGACAGGTTTGGAAGCGACCGGAGGAGGCACCTTGACTGGCTTGGATGAGGACTGGAGAAAAAGAGACAAGCAGAGAATGTCAAGTGAATTCATGTAGTAGAAGAGATCATTCAGTTTTGTTTTCATAGCATGATTACTATAACTCAATGGCACAGCTGCATCATAGTGCTTTATAAATTTGATTAAAAATAACTTAAATTTGAAAAGAAAAAAGCTATTGTTTAAAATGTGAATGAAATTAAATATATTTTACCCCATTGTTTTGCCATTTTTCTCACCTGTGCATCGCGGACCAGGTCGTCACTGCTCTGGTTCTTGCGGAGGGAGTTGGCCTGTAAGTCTGTGGGCTCAAACATGGAGGATGGCCGCGGCTTCTTGTCCCTCTTCAGCTCTCCGTCATCTAAGCAAACCAGGATGGGATCATAGTCAGTGCAGTTGTGGTTGGCTGCTCTCGTGGCTGAGTGACTGGCACACTGAGCAGTTTTAAACCTTTTCAATTCTTATTTTATATTTTTTACTTGGAATTTAGACCAACTAAGAAGTGCTGTTTGTGCAGTTCAAAGAACAAAAGTTAAGGACAACTGGACTGTGCGATTGAACTGTTTCTTTTTCCTGTATCCATGGCAACCCTGTATGAAGCTAGCTATGCTAGCCAGCCACGTTTTACACTAATGCAGCAGAATTTCTACCTCAAATATGCCAAAAGACATTTCAGAAGAACGAGAAAATCCCATCTCATCACCATCCAAAACAATAGAGTGGAGAAAGTCTCTTAGAAGAGGCTTTTAATATTGTATGTGTCCAAGGGGAGCCAAGTGAACTCTGGACAGAGTGTGATGCCCAGGCTGAAGGATACAGAGGACAAAAAGGAGGGACACTTTTATCCACCCCTCAAATCTAACAAAGGATCTGATAGCCCTACCTTTTGAACTTTTGTATTATTATTGTATTTTACTGCTCAATGTGCTTAAACTGCTCCTCAGGGACAAACACATTCATACTGATTGATTACTTTCACACACAAATAGACTGATCAGGGTCCAGGCCACTGGAAATGTTTACATCCAAAAACTGCTACCATTTATAGAATACATAATATAACTAGGAGTTATGCTAGATTATTGTAATATGTTGGAAAAAGTCAATGTAAAATTTCCATCTCCATGGACACAGGGCAAGTGCCCTTCACCAGAAAAGTTACACAGTACATCTTTTTAATAACTAATTGTCTATCAGACGGATAGATAAAGACTGCATGATAATATGTAAAAGCTGTTGTGATATAGATATTGTGATTTTTTTTTTTTTTTTTCAATAAATTTGGACATGTGTTCTAAGTGGAGCTGTGTCCATTACCTTGTTCTGCCATGGAGCTGCTGTGGGAGGGCATCCGGGGCAATGTGGATGAGGAACCATGACTGCTAATAGAATTGGAATCAGGGCCAGAGGGACTCCACTCTCCCAACTTTGATGATCCTGTACAGAAAAGAAAAACCTGGGCTGTCAAACTGTAGAATGATAAGGAGTGACCCGTATGGGATAATGAATATGAATAATGTCTACAGGCTGCTACTAAACATTTATGTTTCTTGCAGTGCTCCTTCAGATATAATGTTGTTTTTCAAATTTTTGTGTCCATCCCATCCTGCGTTCAAATTACATCATTAGTCAAAACACACCCTCTCACTCAATGTTTTTTTCTTTATATTAACATATTCTATACTCAAGTCCTCAAAGTATCTAGTCTTTGCTTGCTCGAAAAAAATATTTAAGTCACTTCACTACAAAAGTCCACCTATCTTGCATCATATATTTGAGGTCTTCTGTATGCATCTAAAATGTAGAAAGTAGACAAAATGGTAAAAAAAACACCCAAAAAACCAAACGAATGAGAGCGTGTATCCAAACTTTTAACTGGTAATGTATGTACTTCTGCGTGATATTATTTTGAAGTAAATTTGCAACTACTCTACCTACCTCTGACAATGCCTCATAAAAACATAAAGCAGTAAATCTCAAGAGGTCATAGTTTATCATTTACAATATTATGAGGAGATTTCAGACAGACACACATTGAACTGAATTCTATTTGAAGGGAAAAAAAGTCCAGATGTTTCAAAAGTCTCTCACACGTTTAAAGCAAGAAAGTGAGAATTCAACTCCACAGCAGCCAACAGGAAAACAAACCAGAAATGTATCTTAAATTAAACTTAAAAAAATATAGATAGCAGACACAGCATACGCAGCACACGCAGACTGAACCATGTACCTTTCCTTTTAGCCCGTAGTTCTTTCAGAGGCTTAAGCAAAATCATGGCTTCTGATGGAGATGCATTTAAGACAAAAATAAAATTACAACAACGTCGAATCCAAGCTCCTAAAAATGGTCCTCACAGGCACCTATCCAACCGCAACTTTTACAGCTTTTATAATGGCTAACTGTTTTTTATCTCTCTCACTCTCTCCCTATTCCACACAGCGAACCAACACACCATGCACAAGTAATCGTTTAACATGCAATCATGACAAACTGGAGAAAAAATATAGCTTTGACTCTGAAAGTAAATGTATGTTTAAAGTGTGTGCTTACAAAGAACATGTCGTATTCAATTTTTAATAAGCTTTACATTTTTTCTTATGCACAGTCTATACAGAAAAGACTAATTGAGTTGACAAGGACACAGAAATATATATTGCGAGCTTCCTGAATTATTCTATAGCAAAACGGTAGAAAAACACTCTATAATAAAATGTAATATATTTAACTAGAATATGGTAAAACAGCACAGCCAGGAAGTAGACCACACCGATCACAGCTACCTTCTGAGCTCAGGGTCACATCACATTCAGAAGGACCGCACTTCTCTGATGCGGCGCAGTGAGGACACAGTAAGATGTTGAAATGTTAAGATCCTTTTTGTACAAGGTGTAAGAACACTTCAAATGTCTAAGAGTTTTCAATTGGTTTGAGAAGTTTCGATACAAGTAGTTTTAATAGCTTATTATGCCCACTTTATACCACTTAAAAATGTTTAATGTTTAAGTTTTAATTATTCAAGTAAATTTTAAGTGATTGTTAAGTTTGAACCTTGGGCTGCAATATTTCACACTATGCTATAAAACATGGAGAATGTTCTGGAGTGTGCTTTTAAGTTTCTATTTCCATTGAGTGATGTGAGAGGTGATGTGCCAGCCCCAGAAAGTTACATGCTGTACCTTTAAAATGATATAAAAATGAAATATAAGTTTTGATTAGATTCTGGATTCAAGTTATTCTGACTAAATTATTTTTGCAGTGTAAATATACCAACTTGATATGTGTAGATTAATTTCTTGTGTGTGTCTCACCAGTGCCAGCTTTGCCCTGCAGGTCGTGTGTGGGCAGTGTGGCCGTGCCGTCGGGGTAAGCGGGCTTCACCAGCAGGTCACTCCTCACGGGTCCCCGGGGCATCGTGGAGGACTGGATGTACGGGCCCACCGCAGCCACACGAGAGGGCCCAGACTGCTGCGCGCTTTGGCCTTCAGAGGGCAACTGAGCACAAAGGAGGGGTGCGGCGGTTAGAGGCATCAGGGCATGTATAAGGTCCGTTAGGTCGTCATGTAGTTAAAAGATGTTTAAGGCGAGTTAATAGTTACTACATAAAAAGGCAATACAAAAACACTACCAATTCATTTTAGATTTTTGTGATGGTTTTGTCACTGTGGCTCATCTTTACCAAACCAGGGGACAGTGCAGCTATGAATATAAAGAGTATGTATGTAATCTCAAATAGAAAATTTAAAGTTGGAGAAAAAAATCTAAATTGCTATACAAAATATTCAGCAAAAACATATCCGTATGCATTATGAAAATTAACAACCAAATTGAAATGTATATCCTTGAATCAAATCGAATAATTTCTGGCACATTATTGTAACACCTCAAATCACCTAATGAATCCAGAATTGATCTTTGACCTGAAAAATCAAAAGTGAATCACCGGACACTGAAAGACGTCATCTTTATACAAGGAAGAGCAATAAACTGTAATGTCAGTGTTCGGTCTTATTACCTGTAGCAATAGTAATAGTTGTAGTTTGTGGATATATATAAATATATTTTTGTTTTACTTCCAAATGTCTAGCAAGTCCCTCCTCTCCAACACAGCTAATTAGATCATTAGACCACAACTGAATTTGAAAGCTAAATATATGGTACTGTCAGCGCTAAAATGAATACAAAGTAAACCAGACTTTGCACATATATTACAATACAATAAATAAATGGGACTGAAATCTGATTTGTCCAGTCCTGGTTTAGTTACCTGCAGATGAGAGTCTTTTGCTGCCCTCTCTCTACCAGGATAGCCATTCTTAAAGACAAGAAGCACAATATGCAAAAGCAGTTCAAAAACGACCCAGAATCCCTTTGTCCTCTCCTACCATCTTAACAACAACTTTATTTACGAGTTAATTCTGAAGTTTTCCGAAATATTTTGAACGCTCTCCTCTCCGGTGCTTGTTGATAATTGATTGGTGGAGGGCTGAAATGGCGTGAATGGCTTGCGTCTTTGTACTCGTTTGAAAAAGAGTAGCTCATTATAATTCAAGACAGGTTATGGTTAGATCACCTTCTTAAACAATGCCTATAGCCAGAGGTGGGTAGTACTCGGTTACAATTACTTGAATAACTTTTTAAACAAATTGTACTTTTTAGAGCACTTTTCTGGCAGCATATTTTTGCTTCTACTTGAGTAATATTTAGTTTGAAGTGTAAAAATGTAAAAGTGTTAATCCTCTCACTGTGATTAAGTCTATAAGTGACAAAAGCTTTATGTTGATGAAATAATTTCAACATTTAGGTTTATTCAGATATGTTTTTCAAATTTTTTTGTCTATCCTTCAAAAAGTACCAGATTTTGCGCAGTATTATTTAATGTTTTGTCCGTCAAATTACATTAACTTCAAATTATAAATCAGATGTTGCATCCTGGCAGTTACTCTTTAAGTAGCAGTTTTCCCAAATACTGTTTTTTAGTCTTACTCGAGTCATTTCTTGGATCACTTCTTTGTACTTCTACTTGAGTAATATTAGTTTGAAGTAACCTTACTCTTACTTCAGTTACATTTTTGGCTCATCTACCCACCTCGCGTGTATTCACAAGCACGCACACACATAGCTAGCTGTCTGTGCCAATGCTAAGAGCGCTAGCTGCTCTTATGTTGGATTAGGGAGCAGTTTGTTTAGCTTAGCGACTTTGAAGGACATGTAAACTGTGCTTCAGAGAACAGATATTATTTATGCAAAAACTTGGAGGCTACGTAAGAGCTTGTTTGCTAAGTAAACATTGTTCGCAGAATGTTAAGTAATATTTGATGAAACAAAGGAGGAACATAAACAATAGTGAGCAAAATAGGAACATTGTGTCTTGTGTATAAGGACAACAGAGCAGGGACAATGAACTGTACCCTAATCAGATTGTAAAAGTTAAAATATGTCTTTTGTTTAAGCTAATTTTTCACAATAATTAGTCTTTTGAACAATAAAACCTAAAATGACATAGTGTGAAATTATAAAATGGTTGTTTCTTAACGTTTGTGTTGTAGTAAAAAAATAAAAATAAAAATCTGTTAATAATTAGAACAAACTGAACTTTTTATATTAGTATATTATAAGTTTATATTAGTTACTTGCTTAAAAGTAACTTATAAACAAGAATAGATCAATTCAGGGAAGGTCAATATTGGACCACTGAGATTTTTGGTTTATTATTATTATTATTATTAATGTATTTGTATTTATTATTATTATTATTTTTAATTTCATTTATTTATTTTTAACAATTTATCATTTGTACCAAATTAGTACCAAAGTATACTAACTAGCTAGCTGGAGAGAACATGTATTCCAACATTTTCAATACTTTTTCCCAACCAACTTTCTACTTACAAAAAAAAAAAAAAAAAATCACTGTAAACACTTTTGGACAAAGCCTTTGAGAATAATTAGTAGAATGTTAATTTAGTTTAGTAAGTTAATATTGAATTCTACTGAAACACCATTGTCCGCTGTTCTCTCAGTCATTTCTCATTTAAACCACTTAATGATGAAGCCATTTTGAATTCTGAGGAACACTGGACACGCTAATCCCCCTGTAAAGTCGCTACCGCCTTATAGCCCCATTCAAACAACACCGTGAAAGAAGAGAGGGAGGTAAAACAGGGTGAAATTCACATGTGATGAATAGCTCTCATTAATTATTGCCACAAAAGACAGAGTTGTTTTTAGCACCTGGCTGGGTTTAGTTGGAGAAAGTAGGTTATTCGTCTTTCTACTTCCCTGACAAGTCTAACAGATAACATCTCCCTGAAATTCCTCCCTGTCAGCAGCGGCCGCCGTTGCTTCTCCCTCCAGCTGTTTTTTGTCAAATGGGGCTAGAATGCAGAGGAGTGATAGTATTTTTAAAGAATTTTCTGACACGGTCCAGATAAACAAGATTCTATCCCCAGCAGACACGTGAAGAAAAGTTGAAGGTTCTAGAGAACTTGAAGATAAAATGTTTAATCTTACGTTGGTGTGTGGGAGATCTGTGTTGAGACGCTTCTGAGGCTTAGAGGGTAAGGAGATAAACAAGTTTCAGGGGACAGCCACCAGAGGGAGCCATTTATATACATTTTCTATTATTAAGGGCTCGTCAAGGCATATAATTAAAGTGAGGGGTTTCAGAACATTACAATTTGGGACTACCACCAAGGTTTTCAAGGTAAAAAGTGAACATATTTTCAAAATGTATAAAAATTACCAAACAAATATTATATGAGCCATAATCAAAAACTAAATATAACTGAAAGTAACTAAATATAAAACAACTTCATGCAAAAATAGTTAAGACATTATTAGAAATTTCAAAAATGGGGAAAAAAATTACAAGGAAAGCTATTTTTTTGCCCAAAATGTCACTTATCCAAACACAATTTTCAATGAAATATTAAGCAAAAAATATGCAAATTGAGCTATATTTTGTATTTTTGAACTCACTTTTTCTTTTTTGTTTGTTTTTATTTTTTTTGTAGATCAATTCTGCATTATTTTAAATGCATATGTACAGTGTTGTGTTTGTTGCTTACAGGTAGGTTCTCCTTCTGTTGCAGCGCGGCCTTCTTCTTGTACAGTCTGTCCCTCAGCTCGGTGATCCTCTTGTCCATGGCCGCCACCTCCAGGTTACGTTTGTTCAGACTCTCCCTCTGCTGCAGCAGCTTTGAGTTCTGATCCTGGTTGAGTTTGTTCCTCAGCTGTGGAAAAAGAAAAATGAATTGTGAAGAGGGATCGAGAATATTTCAGTGTCAATATTGCTACCAGGCAAAATGGGTGACTTTTGTCCTACATGGAAAAATAAAGTTATAGAGGCAATGTTTTGTTCTAGGATGCTCCAGTTTCTGGTCCAAACTTATAAACTCATTGTGGTGAATAATTAGGATCGTAGAGATGTATAAGGTAAGTGAGGAATAAGTGATTTTCACAATTGTCAAGGGTAAGAAAGAGTTTGGGCACATCACTGCTAATTACATCTAGCATGCTAACAGTGCACCAGTGTTACTTTTGGGTAATCGATTCTGACCTTAAGTTGCTTTTACAATAGATCTATAGTCAACTTTACTCAACTACATGGGCTAAAATTGGGAACAGAAAAATACATTTAGCCATTATTTTTAGAAAAGAGAAACGTTTTCAAGAAAGTTACTACAATTTGTAGACCTAGGTAATAACATTTATAATCTATAAATATTAGTAATTGGCAAATATTGGACATCATAACGACGGTCATCAATCGTACTGAATAAGAAAAGGCCTTGAGTCACCTGCAGCTCCTTGTAGAGGCGGTCGAGCTCGACAACAGATGACTGGTTGTCATGGAAGCTCTCCATTTTGCCACTTTTGAGGAGCTCCAGCTGCCGGCTCAGCTCCTCTACCTTAGACGCAGCCAGAACAAGCTCCCTTTGTTTCTGCTGGAACAGACTGTTCATCTGCTCGATCTCTTCCACTGGAACACAAAGCAAAGACGCAAAGGGAATGAGGGGATGTTAAAAAGTTTAGTTTTGTAAAAAGTTAGTCAGAAAGTTAGACAGAAATATATAGCACCTGTTTTTTTAATTTTTATTATGACAAGAGGGAATGTTACTTCCTATTGCACAAATCACAAAGATTATTACAGAGGAAAACAGTAAAAGGGAGTGCACTTTGCTTGGTTTACTGTAAACTACCTTTGCAGTAGCTAAAATGCTAAATCCATTACCGGAAAAGACCCGCCCAAACAAAAATACAAAATTGGCCCTTCTACAGTTTCAAATACTATGTTGCAGATATAGTAACAGGCTTAGCAATACTGCATACCAACATATGCTTTTCCCACACTTTTTGTGTACTTATGTGTAAAATAGCTGTACCAGATTCTTTTCCATGTATTTGAGTAAAATTTGTCAGGCCCCAGTACAGATATATTGTAAAAGCAGCTCTTAAGGTCAAAATAAGACCTCCAAGTACTGTCTGCATCCAATTATAAAGGGTTTTATCCTTCAAAAAACAAGAAATGCATTGTCAGCATGCTAGTTGTTGTTAGTATTAATTTTTTAAGACTTTTACACTTTTAAGAGTAAAAGTGCATACAAAACCCTAGTGAATAATTAGGATGCTATCTGTTAGGAAAGTGAGGAATAAATTGCAAACAGTTTAAAATGAACTAGTTCTGTTTTTCATGTTTTTAAGATGGTAAAAATCAGGTACATCTCCTTTAAACCCAACTTTATTTTTTCCGAGGTAAATAAAATATACAACACCTGTTGCAATACTTCCCCTTTAGGACAGTTGCCGGTCTTACCTAGCTTGCCGTTGCTGAGGCGTTTCTGCTCCACTTGTCCCTTGAGGGCCCGGACCTTCTTGAGCCTGCTCTCCTGGTTCTCGATGTTCTCTCGGAGGCGCTGGAGCTTCTCCTGCTCCGAGGCCTGCTGCTGCTGCCTCTGCTCCTGCTGCTTCAGGTACCGCAGACGCTGCTCCTACAACGCAGGGCAAAGATCGTTAGATTACACAGTATAAACACACAATACGAGGGGTGTGACTGCTACTACAATGGAGAGCAGTAGTAGTAGTAGTGGTGTAGTAGTGGTTGTGTCATAGTAGTAGTAGTGGTGGTTGTGTAGTAATAGTAGTGGTTTTGTAGTAGTTTTGTAGTAGTAGTAGTAGTAGTAGTAGTAGTAGTAGTAGTAGGCGGTAGAGTAGTGGCTGTGTAGTAGTGGTTTTGTTGTAGTAGTAGTAGTAGCAATAGTAAAAGTAATAGTAATAGTAGGTCATGTTGTATTGTAACTGATTTGACATGGCTCTTAAATGAAAGTTATGAAGTTTTATTTAGTGACTGTACAGAATTATATTGGAGGTTTACAATATATCAACGTTCAAAAGTCCAAAAAGACAAAAGAGAAGTAGACCACAATATTTTAGTCCATCACTGACATTAAAAATGCTCATGATGTAGGTTATTCAATGTTTCCTAAATTGTAGGCGAGCCCGTAGCTTCACATAAAGTTGGATTTGTGGTTGACAGATTTTCCCCCTTTATTGAATAAATAATTAAAAAAGAACTAGAACAAAGAAATTAGCCCAGGGTTTAAATAACAGCAACAAGTTATTACAGTTTCTAATACAGTACAGCACATGGCCACGTGTACAGAAGAATCTGTTCTGTTTACATTAATGTAAAGCACGTGCACTCTATCTGACTCTCTGACATTTCTTGGCTTGTCTTAACAACCTGAGGCATCCATATTGAAATCATTTAAGCAGCCTGCCTGTCTAGCCACGCATGTACACTCACTTCCAGTAACAACAACACATTTCTAACTTCCCTTCAACAAACTCCGGTATGACCACGTCTCAAGTTCCAATCAATATCTTTTTGTCCTACTTGTTTGTCGACTATATTTAAATAAGACATACTGTGCTTGTGTTTGCCATATAGTTATACGACACCTGTGGATCATTATGGTATACTTTGGACATTTTAAATCACAATATTGATTTACAAAACAACCGTTCTGTTTGATTTAAAAATTACTGTCCCATGTGTCATATATTGAACAATAAGTCAATATAGTAATTATCTTGACAGGCTTTTCCTATGCATATTATCAATTAAGAAAATGAAATTGGAGAAAGAAGTAAATACAGAGCAGTGAGCATATATCATGGCGGTGAAAACAGAGGTTGATCTGAGCTATGATGTCTTGAATACAGGAGTATAAAGATTACTCAAACACTCTAAATACAAATTCGAGTGAGTCCATTTTTGTATAGTAGGTCCCTTTAATCACACGTGACCTATTTTCTGTCATTCTTGCTGTCACTACTAAATCACCACAGAACCCTTTGGCAATGAGAACCTAAAGCCGACAGCAATCCCAGGCTTCTCAAACACTAACACTGCACCTGCCGCTACTCAAAAGCTCAACGATTCTGCCACTATACAAGACGAGCAGTGCTTTTTGATGGACAAACTAATTTTCCTTTTATCTTCTGCTATTATTTTGCTTTAATCTCAGCCACACAAAGGTGCACTCCATCCCATTCCATTAGAGTACAATAGCCCGTTCACCCTTTTCACTGACACTGTACCTTAGATGCCAGCAGCTGCTGTTGGGCTTCGATTTGCTGCTGCTGCCGTGCCGCCATTTCTTGCAGTTCGGCCAGAGTCATGTCCATCCGAGGGGTGCCAACCTGGGAACATATACAATTGGTTGGTTAGTAAGTGGGCATTAAAGGCTATTTATTTTTTATTGTTTATTCATTTATTTATTTATTCATAAATAATGTATTTATTATTTTCTTTTTTATACACATTTTTTAACTAATTATTTATTTTTACAATGTATTTATTTAACATTTTTATTGATTACATTATTTATTTATTTACAATTTATTTATTACTTTATTTATCTTATCACATTGAATGTGTGCAGATGATTATGGAGCAGTAGGCAATCTTGAATTTCTTTCCTGTTTAATAAACTTAATCTTGCTTTCTATACAATGTAGGAAATGGACACTTTCTAATGTTATTCTAATTATTTAATTTGCATAGTATCTGTAACTGTAATAACATATAATTATTCTTCCCTTTCCCACTAGAAGCTTATAAATACTGGGTCATTGCTCCACCCAATAGAAATATAATATAGCAGCGAACATAACCTGCAATCAGTGAGATACAAGGAGAAGTTGTGCTGAAAACGGGATGGATAGATCATTTGAAATTATAACAATTCCTACGGATTCTTGGCCTCCCCATATTAATCCTAAACCCACCATTTCCTTTTTACTGCAATATGACTGGACTACAAGAGCTATTTAAATTTATGGACTTAGCAAATAAACCCCCATAGTCTATGGGGAACTAAACACTACAAAATACTTTTTACTGCACTCCTACTGTTAGGCTCAACTTTAAAGATTTATATTTGTGTCTAACATTTGCACAAACAACATTCAAACACTTTTTCTTTCTCATTGAAATTATAAGGTCTTAATCACACTAAAACAACAAGTTACAAAGTTATTTTCTCACCAGGGTTATGATTAATTCACACATTTGACTAATCCAGCACATTTATATTTAAAATTCAGAAAAAAGAATACGAGATACAAAATTACTTTTAGTTAAAGGGCCTGTATCCAACTGGACCATGAGTGAACAACTGTTAGCTCCGCCCACTTGGCTCCTTGTTTCGTTCTGTGTTGATTTAACGAGGCTCTGATTGGATGAAACCAGATAGATGCTTCCTTATAGTTCTCATCAAACAAAATGCCTCTGCATTTTTTGGTTGCTTTTAAAATACAGGATGGATGAAAACAACTTTTCCTCAACTCGAAGAAATAAATCAGTTACCGACCCTTTAAGGTTCTGCCCCTTCAGTATATTAAGCCATAGATTAAAATATCTTTATTATAATAGGTAAATAATCTGGTATTTTGAACAATTATTGTGTTGTACATGTAGTTTAGACCTTTATAACATGTTCTGAAATGCATGGGATTTTAGGATTAGTTTATCAGTTCATTTTTCAGTCTTCTCTCATGTTAATGCATATTTACAATGTACACTCTGATCGGGTTGTCAAAAGCACCAAAAATACTAATTGATACAAAAACTAATAACTCATTTGAGCAAGAATCAGCACTGCAAAAAAGGACAAAATTTGAGCTTTCCTGAACAGTTTTAGCGTAATTTTGAGCTTTATCAGAACCAGTACAAGATCTCATGGTAACATAGTATTATTGTGTATAAGAAAATTACATTCTATTACTAAAAAAGGAGCATGTTTTATCTTCATTGTGGTATTGAACCAGTATCAAGTGTTGTGTTTTTTCCCCAAAACTGTGCATTCCTACAATAGTGTATAAAAGTTACATTACATTACTGTGAAGAGCTAGAACTACTCAAAGTAAATATATAAAACTCACCCCATTTTCCATCCTTCTATCTGGTGGACCTTTGACGCCGTTTCGTTTAGGCTCGGAACCTCTGGAACCTCCTGACACACACAAAAAAAAACAATAAACAACACTATTATATTTACAAAAACACCCTTTCAACTAACTCTACTTCCTCTTTGCTCTTTGCCTGTCATGCTATGGTACAAACAGCACATACAGTGAACTAGCGTGGCCTTTAGCACGAGCAGATTACTGGAGTATTGAGGAAAAAAATCCCAGTGGTGAATGATCTAAGCTCCTCTGGGAAACAACGGGATCAGTGTTCTTTGTGACTTGCGGTAATCTCTGGGTTTAGACCACTACATAACTTACAATAGGTCCGGTCACGGTGAAGTGCGTGTACTACGTGTCTGCATTCATAAACAGACCATGCTCTCGGGCGTATAGGAGCTGAGGGTGGGGCGGGGTGGTGGTATGTGTGGGGTGGGGGGCAGACAATCTATATCTCATCGGTAAAGCCAGCCGAGCCCATAACCAAAGCCTGTTAGCTTACATAATAGTTTTACGTGGCCTTTGACATACACAATATATTCTCTGTCTGCTGATGTTGTGAAACAGGGAGCTCAGATGTAAATAGGCCTTTTCTGGAAATTGTATTTGTTTTTTTATTTACTTTTTGGCATGTTGAAACCAGTCATAGCATCTTCTAGGTTATTTAGTAAAGCATCTTGCTGAAGGACACAATCGCAATACTATGAAAACCTATTCTTTGATTGCTAATACTGCTAATTCCTTACCCATAATACCACTGCTGTCTAAGGTTGTAGTCATTAAAGGAGCTGTACCCGATTTCACTTTGTCACGCTGCAGTATCACAGTGACTGAGAATCAAGTGTCTGTTACTAAGAATCATGGGAAACCAACAGCATGACACTTCCCAATGCGCCTGATTGGATGAAAAAAGGTGATCCTATCGGCATTTTCACAGGTGATAACAAACAGAAGGTACAAAGTAAAATGAAGAGATTATATTTTACTGTCAATTGTTTTCTCATTTAGCAACTTTTACCATAAAAGAGCATTTGCCTTGGCTAGAATCAATATCAGGTAGAACTAACAGGTAATTTTCCATGTCAAATTATGTTTTATATGAAATACATTGAGAAGTTTTGTTTACATTACAATAATAAATGTGTTTCAATTCTGCAGATAGTTGTGTTGAAATCTAGCATGTGATAGAAGTCAATTTAGCTACATATTTTCACAAAATGGGACAAAACTCATTCTCATTATAATCATTATATCAAATGAATGTCCTTTAAATGTAATTACCAAGCTATCACTTCACACTGTGTAGTCCTATTAAATTACCCACTGCTACGTCTACAGTGCCTGTGCTGGGACATTTTTAGCTGGCACAGATTCCCTTCAGAGCATAAAGCCATCATAAGACAGAGCAGGGAGTAGACAAAAATGAAAATCTTGGTTTAAAAAGATGCAAGGTAAGCTAATAACCAGTGTGGGAAAGCAAGAAGTGGCTGAGGTAACAGGAAGAGAAAACAGACTTGTAATCCCTGAGCCAGACTCATGCAGTGAGGGGCAGTGGAGCGCACTTATGTAAGTCCAGCCTGAGAGAGGACCGCCCTGCTCACCACTACAATACTACAGCTTTATGGTTCTACACACTGGTGGAATGTAAAAGTAAAAGTAGAAGTATTGTACTGTACTTATTTAGGTATCTGTACTTTACTTAAGTACATTTTACAGTGGATACGTTTTATTTTTACTTTGAGCAAACAAAAATATACAAATACATTTCAAGATTCATTAGACCTCATAATCTGTGTGAAATACTTTTACTTTTAACTCTTTAAGCACTTTGTAAAAAGGATACTTACTACTTTTACTTAAGGAGATTTATTTATTTATGGGACTGTTTGTTTCATCATAACAAAATAATAATAAGATAAGCTTTTTTAATTGGCTGATTGTATTATTTTGGAGTAAAACTACATTTAAATCTGAAACTTAGCTATCTGGTTTGAGTGTTACATTTATAGTTACAGTAGAAATATCCAAACCATTTCACAATTAAAGAAAAATAAATAAAATGCAGTCTTTCTTCTTATGCTAACCAATAAAACTCAAATAGCTTTTAGTTCAAATGAGCTCTTGTGTTTGTGTGTACATTGTGAGACCGCAGGCATCTCAGGAGTTTGGCACACGGGTGTCAAGTGTCTGTTCTCAGAGGACAGGAGCAGCCATAGAAGAGCCATGTGATTCTGTATATCCGCTGTGGTGCATGTGCTTGTGGTAAGTACATAGACCAGACTCACCTGACTCTCGGCTGGGGGCCCGGTTGTGACGCAGGAAGAATCGCACTTCGGCTCGGTGCTGCCCCCACCTCTGCAGCACGTCCAGCATCCTCTCTCCATCACCTACTGAACGCTCTGTCAAACCAAAACGCTGTATTTTAGGGATGGGACAAGGTCTCGTGGCACAAGATCTCGCGAGACAAACTCAGGTAGAAAAATGATCTTTTTCCTATTTGTTGTTAGATTTGGATTTGACAAAAAAAAGGGGCTGGGGAGTTACATTTCTACATTCTTGCTGTGGTTCCAAAAAAGAGTGTTGCAATGACATCTAAAAATAAAATGGTGAGGCCAAATTTGTGAACTGAATCGGACAATTTATTTATTACAAAGCATGTCAGAATCACACCTTGTCTCGTTCTCCTGGACCTAATCTCATGTTTCATCTCGTGGAAGTATTATATAGGAAATATAGACTGCGGTGTAGCTCTACACTTGACACTTCCTGGCCACTGCAGAAGAAGACTGACTTTATGACAGGCAGCTGGCGGTGAGATTAGGACCTGGGGAAAACTGCTCTGATGTGCTGTCAATCACTAAAGCTGTTTCCGTGCCAAAAATGTACTATTCATTCCTCAGACAAGTGTTCAATGCATTCAAAAAAAGACCAACACAGCCCACTGTAGGTCTTCAGGGGTGAGCAATATGACATAATGAAATAATCTGAATTTTTATCCTTGTATTGATCAATCTCGACTTTCAACTTAATATTTTATTGTCAAAAACTAATTCCATCTTGATTTCCTGAACATAAACTAGACAGACTTGTACAAAAAAGGTCATGTTTATTCATCCAAGTCTAAACTCCGAGAGGCTAAAAAAATGGTTCAGTCTTGATCCTGATAAAAATGACATAAATTGCACAGCCGTAGGTCATCACATCTAAAGACGTCTAAAATCATCATTCTACTGCAGACTTAAACACCGCTCCTCTCAGCCTAAACTCAGTCTGAATGCAGAGGACAGCTGGGTACAGCCAGTTGGCACTAAACCTTATGAGGCTCTTCAGGAGTGAGCACGCTCCTTTTAGGACACTTGAGGAAGTACTCTAGCACAATAATTGGCACTTTCCTCAGCTTATGGCACTGTCACCATAGTAACGGCTGCAAAATCATGCTACTTGAGTAAGATTGCGATTACGTCCCACCTCTTCATCATGGCAGAAAGAGAAGGCAAAACCCTCAAGTGACCCCAGAAAAATATGTCCCGCTATCTGTTTAGCACAGGGATAATAGACCTGCCTCATTTGCATGCAGATTAACTTCTAAAAGCAAGCACACACACGCATCCGTCACACACACAGACGAGTAAAAACATGTTATTGGTGGAGATGGCACAACATCAAATTATCCAAGATTGTTCATAATTCTCTATATGCATTCCTCCAAGTGAGAAGCTTTATAAAAATCTAACTTTTTGAATGATTCAAGTTTATATGACATACACAGGCAAAATCAGACTTTATGTTTAGATGTAATTTTTTGGAGTGTAGCTAGAACTCAGATTACAAATTTGTGCTTTTAAAATTATATATATATATATTTTTAAACTTCTTTAGATATTATTGGGATCCACATTGCTTTGTATGAATGTGTATGAATTGTCTGAGTGACCAATGTTGCAGATTAGCAACCTTGCTCTTATCAGTCTACACCAGGGCACTTATGGCAAGAGAAAAGCACTATATAAGACTAATGGCATTATTTATGTCATTATTTTGTGTTAAAAGTCCTATATTACACAATATGGACTTTTGTGAGCTTTTAGTCATATTATAATCCTGTTACCTCATCAAAGACATGCCCAGAGTTGTGTTTTGTTTCATTCACACATGTTTGAGCAACCATTTATTATTAGTGTGTCTGCATCTCCAAAGCTCAAAATGCTCTGTTCCACCTTGTGATGTCTTGTAGTGGCAGTTTTCAAGTTATCAACTTTTTACCTTTACTTCAGGAGAAATTGGAAATTCTAAGGCTGAAATTATCTCAATGACTGTAGTGAAGGTGTACAGAGTTTAAAAACACAGTGAAGCACTTCCTGTATCACCACATAACATCACAAGGTGGAACAGTGTTTTCTGTTTGAGGCCTCAGCCTAAATATGCAGGGTTTGTGTGTCAAACATGTGAGAATGAAGCAAAACACAACTCCGGGTCTGTTTGTGATGAGGAAACATTATAGGATCAGAAAATAGTATAGTATCGGCCCTTTAATCTGAACATCTTTAGTTATTGGGCAGTGTGATCTTGCTTAGTGACGGCAGACTCACCAGACCCTCTCCACACCTCGGCCAGGTGGCAGTCCATCTCGCCCGGCTCTTTGCACAGCTCCACCACGTCGCGGCACAGCGTCTCCGGGGTGACGGGGACCTCAGTGAAGTGCTGGTCATTGTTACTGAGGTACACGGTCAGGAACATCTGCAGACAGAGTAGTGTTGTTACAATACTAAAATTTCAAATTTCGATATTGATACTAAGAAATCGATTCAATACCGATTCCGATACCACAATGACAACTATAAACACTCTTTATTTAGACAATAGAATGTGATTTTCAACATTAAATTGAAGCACTTTTTTTATATTACCATGCAGCCTTATATCTGTGTAATCTCTCAGTGGTACAGTAGGTTCCATAGTGGTCCTTGTCTCAATACTAGTTTTAACATCAATTAGTATATGATTTTTGATACTTTTAACAACCCTAAGACAGAGTTGGACAGAGAGAGAGAGAGAGAGCGAGAGAGAGAGAGAGGTCAGAGGAAGTGAAGGAACGCTATATTTGTGTATAATTAAAGGTCTCTCATTTCCCTGTGTTTGTGTATGAGCCACAGTGATGACAGCATCATGTCTCTGTCCTCATTCCTCCCTGTCGCCAAAGTAATCAGACGCTCGCTTCCAGAATGACATTTCAGCTCATGCCAGCGCTATGCTAACTGCTGCTGTCAACACTGTGGGAGCCCTAGCTTACAGCCCACTGACACACAAGAGACTGAGGAAGACTGGCAGATGGTCCGCACTGGTTTGAACTGACAGGAAAACTGGAACGCAGCGAAAAGTGTTTCAGGCCAACGCGAAGAAAAGTAGAGGCATTGATAATTGGATGTAGACCACACACAGCCATCTCATCTTAACTTTAAGTGCTGCTTTTACAATATGTCTGTACTGGGGCAAAACACACATTTGTGTTATAATTTGCACATTTTAAATTGCAATATTCACCTAAAATGACTTGATAAAAGAAACAAGTCCGTGCAAACAAGATTTCTGTGTCAGAAAACTGCACCGATGTTGCCGACATAAACTTAATCACAACAAAGGGCCGTGTAGCTGTCGGCATAGCTGCAGATCACACTAGCAAGCAAGTGATTTTTTTTCATTTATAACAAAATGACTACACAACACTGCCGAATATTACATGTATCATCGATTAAGAAAATAACATTGAAGTACGAAGTAAGTACAGAGCAGTGGGTGTATGTTTGGCAATATGTCGCCTTGAAAATAAGGAATTAACTATTTCTCAAACATGCACAAATCACTCCAAGAACAACTTTAAGAGAGTAAATGAGAAGAGAAAACAACTAAAACATGGTTAAAAGCTCTAAAAGGTCGATTTTGTAAAATATGTCTGCTTCAATTACATAAAAGGTCGTTAATGATATGATAATAGTGGCTTGTCTAAAGGTCACAGAATAGCTATTTGCATTTTCATGTCAACTTCTGACAGTGACGCACTATTTGAGAATCAGACCTGCTCAGTACTGTGCTGTGCTGACTAAACTCCCTGAAGACAAAACAACTTTTAGCTGTAGCACCTTGAGAGTAAAAGGTCGCCCTTCATTACAGCTGCTGCACAAACTCCACAAATAACAGTCTCAAGATGGATGCTGCAGATATCTTATACATCTGGACAGGTTTTCAGAGTGAAAAAAAACCTTTGCACAAATTGGATTTCATTTGTGATAAATAAACCAAAGTAGGGCCAATTTGGGAAGGGGGGGGGGTGTTTACACAGGTAAACATCCCCAAAGCATTACAAAAATTCCCTTTTACTTGTGTGTGACAAAAGTAAATTAAGCAAACAATCTCTCTTCTGTTTGTTTTCATTGCTACTTGTTCCTCTTCTTGATTTCCCGACCATATAATTAACTACCATCAATAATGCTAACCGGAAGCTAACAATAGCGCATTGTAAAACCCCATTGTTCGGGGATCCGCAGGTTGGACAGTCAGCGCTGTGTTCTCGGCTTGGTGCTGTGAGTGTCCATGGCTAAAAAGGGGCCATGCTGGGAACATCAGGTCACAGGGGTCACCAAAACAAAAGGGCCCGGGGGGTGTGCATGGAGACCAGCAGCCTCAAAAGAAGCGCACTCAAGGCATTTAGCTTACTATGGAAGTGAGGAGTCGTAAGCCAACTCGCTTCTTGGTTAAAAGGTTTAGGAAAAGAGTGGGCAGGTGGAGTTGTCGGTGCAAATGTGCAGCACCGTGAGTCAGAGGAGCGTGACTCAACCCCCCTCCCTTTGTTTCTTTGGGATGCAAACTAAAGATGGCCATCAGTGAGTCAGCCCTGAGAGCAATCTACAGTACAAACAGTAAACAGAGCCAATCCACTTTTCATGTTTGGAGAAGACCACCCTAGAGATCACCTAAAATTAGGCTCAATTACAACAAATGCTAGTTAAAAATGTGAGATATTCAGTATTTTTTTCATTTTTATGTAGGAATATCAAAGGTCTAGTATGATTAATGATGAAACTTTAAAGTTTAGTGCACCAGTCATGTTTTGGTTTTTTTAGCATGAAGCATCTATAGTTAATTCCGTTACAGTATGTGGTTTGGAGATGACTTTGAAGGGAAAAAAATGTGACTATTTTGTGTGTTAAATAACTACTAGAGTCTGTATTATTTATAATGATGAAAGTTATATTGTTAATTGTGTTGTCTTCTGCCTACAACCTTTAAAGGGCCCATATTACACAATTTTCGAATCTAAATCATAATGTTTCCTCATCACAAACAGACCTGGAGTTGTGTCTTGTTTCATTCACACACGTTTAAACACACAAATCTTGCATATTTAGGCCGAGTTCTTCTCTCAAACTGAAAAAACTCTGTTCCACCTTGTGATGTCATGTGGTAATACAGGAAGTGCTCCACTGTGTTTTAAACTCCACACACCTTCAGTAAAATCATTTGGATGATTTCAGCCCTGGAATTGCCAATTTTTACTGAACAAAAGGTAAAATATAGCTGTTGACTTGAAAACTACCACTTCATGACATCACAATGTGGAAAAGAGCATTTCGATCTGGTCTCAACATGTAAAAATGAAACCAAACACAGCCCCAGGTATTTTTTTGATGAGGTAACAACATTACAGCTCAAAAGAGTCCATTTTGTGTAATAAAGAATACTACACAGTGCTGCTTTTATGTAAAGTTGATTGTACAGTACAGTTTTTGAAGTCAGAAACCCACTTACTATTTACTATTTTTGTTTCCTGGCCCGATTAGCAGTTTATTTCAAAGCTGTTGAATCCAATCTAAAGTGCTGACAACATGTTATCATTTGCTCCCCCATTTCCCCCAAACCTGGAACCATCCCTTTAACCCATTTCCTCTCTAATTACTCAGGCTAGCTTCTATAATTAGTCTGTAGTGTTGCGAACCAAACACACGACCACCCCACGAGCTTATGGAGAGAAGAGAGCGGGTTTAAAAATAACTTTGCATTTTTTTTCATACACTTCCAAGCTGCCATCTTCGACATGCTGTTTATGTGGGACTTTCAAATGACCCTGGTAATGTTTGGAGGGTGAGAAGACTAGAGAGACGATACACAGGGAGGGAGGAGGAGAGTGGGGAGTTGTGGGAGAGAACCAGTGCGGTGGTCTTGGGTGGAGCAGCTATATGCCACGGTTTGAAAGCCAATTTTCTCCTGCACTAAAGTTAATGATGCAACCAGCCGCTCCTGGACTCTGGATTCCGGATGCGTTCGCACTTTGGGGGTGACCTTCAACCTCCTTCTGCAATGGACAGAGTCGGCTACAACATATGTGTGTACAGTAATTCAATCAAGTTATTTACATTACAGGCAGCATATGTGACAGGGATGGGCAGAATGCAAAACAGGTCATGACAATAACAGATGACTGAAACTAGCATGGAATATGTTTGAGCATGGTAGGCTTATAATGAAAATAAATGATAATAATAAAACAAAATATCTCATCAGAATATTACCAAAAACGCAGTGCAGAGTGTTAGTGTTGGAGCAAAATAAGTATGTATTTAACACCATACCAAAAAAAAGTGTTGCTACTAGAGCTGTAGTCAATTAAAGAAACTGTCGGTCGACTTAAAAGGGGCCATTGTTTGTCAATGATAAAAGCTCTCAGATTCTAACCAAATAGTAGTAGGTTAGCAGCAGTAGGAGTAATAGGTTAGTAGTAATAGGAGTAGTAGTACCCATTTCGCCTCAATGTCATCACTTGGTCCTTCACATCCAACCCATCCTTCATTTGTTACGACCTGTCAAGAGTAGTTGCCAACCAAAGCCCAGCGTCCAGGAATTTAACCTTTCATTTCAGGCAAAGTACATTTATTGACTCCACTTTTGACTCTATTTGATTACAATTCTTTTAAAGCCACCAATAATTTACACATTTATAATGGTGTGTTGTTATAATTACTTCTAATGAGCTGACACTAGCTGCTTCATTAAGAACAATCCAAAATATTCGCAAGCCACACAGGTTGTGCCACGGCACAATTCTGACCTAAATCTGAAAGAGTAATTAAACAAGTTGGGTGACCTATATAAAACTCAACTGTCAAGTACAAAAAGGGGGAGAAAACTTGCCTCTAGTACTTTTTTAGCAGAGAACTGAGAACCAATTTGGACTTGACAAGTTGACAAAAGTCTCTTTGGGTCTATCAGAACAGTGACGGGGAAAGCTGCTGACTCAAGCTTCTTTATTTCTTACCTTAAAGGAGACGCGGTGACTGCCTTGAAGAAAAAAAGGGAGAGAAATCCTAAGGTTCACTATTAGAGCGATAGATTTCTGATGCCATCATGGAGTCTGCTACGTCAAAGCGAATAGGACACACTCTCCCAGGGTTAAGAACTGGGCTGACAGCTCTGAACTGCAAATGTACAATTATAGAAAGAGATGGTAGTTATGTGCCCACACAGACAATGTGAAAGCGCCGCAGCTATAAGACCAGTGTGCCAAGGAGGAGCACAGATCTCAGGGATTATGTTAAGCCGATATATCAAAATGTAGCCTCTGACCCGGCAAGTGGTTTAGTGTTAAAATGTGAGTTTCAATTCAATGCCCTGCAGTGAGCGTGGTCTCTAAGAGCGTTTTAATATTTATAACAGATTACAGTTGTCACAAAACTAAAATATAAAACTTGATTTTGATATAAAGCAAAAGGCTTCATGTTCAATGCTCACTCCAATACATTAAAATGGGCCCATGTTATGCAATTTTCAGATTTTTTTTGTTTCCTCATCAAAAACATACCTGGAGTTACCTGTTTTGTTTCACTCACACATTGAATACTCACACTTAATGACATCACAAGCTGGAACAGAGCATTTTGAGCTTTGGAGATGTAGACAAAATAATAAAGGATTAGTCAACCATGTGTGAACAAAACACAACTCTGGGTACGTCTTTGATGAGGTAACAACATTATAGCATGACTTAAAGCACACAAAAGTCCAGTTTAATGACATAAATGGGTTTTGGAGGAATATAATATGATGAAAAAATATATATTTTATTTATTTATTTGCTGCAACCTGGCACATTATGTAATAAAATCCATCTTTCCCAGATATACGACAGCATGGACAAGACTTTAATTGGCTACTCTCCTATTGGTGGGCGAACACTCAACTCACTGTGCCATGGCGGCTTTGATAAAACTTTAGAGTATGTGTAAACTGATGATGTGCATTTCACATTTGACATTTTCTAATTTATAACAATGATTTTCTTAAAAGCTTCTAGTGAGCATGTTAGCAATTAGCAACTACGCTACAACATCTGCTTTATCCAATATAATTTCTATGTCTATACCAAACATGCATAAATAAACCTACTAATAGTTATAATCAAAGGTGAAAATTACCAAATAAAATTGCAGGATCCCCTTTCTACCCTTCACAACCTCAACAACAACAAAAGCATCCAAATAACGCACGCCGCATTGTACTAAAAAGTTACACCAAGTAGTTACAAAGCAGGAATGCTGCAGATAGACACTCGAGCATCGGATGTACAAGTCTGCATTTAATTATCTGGGAACACAGGGGCCATTAAAGGAGCCGTTTACAATGACGGCGATAAACAGGGATCGCCGCGAGATGCTGATGCTGCTTTTAAACTTTGCTTAGGAACGCCGGAGGGACTGAATCTGCAGCCCAAAGAGAACTGGCTCGTCCTGCTCTGACAGATACTCAAGACGGGCACTCTGCTTTTAAAGATAAACAGCCAATTACCAAGAGGAAGGCTCAGTTGTGACACTCCTACAGATCATTAGTGTACATAAACAAAAAGAGGAAGCAAGCTGTTAGAGCGATATCTAAGCTAACATGGTGGGCTAAAAGTATCGCTCTAAACTTTTACTAGCAAGGGTCAGAAGTTCAACCCCTCTAAATGTAATGGCATGAATATTGAGTTGAGTGATATAAAATTGGTCTGGCCATCTCCAAGAATAGACAAATCAAATGGGACAGGGCTGAAATGGAATTACTCTCCAATATCAGGATAACTGCCGAACAAAGCGGCGTCCCATCGCTAAGAGTAGCTACACGTCAATACAAACTAATACTGGGACTGCAGGGCTCACGTAATTCAATTTTACAGGCATTAATAAATCCTATTAGGAATTAGCCGGTGTGGCTAATGTGATTTCAATGCTTTCTTTTAACAATAGTATCTTTTATTAGCGTCATAGTTTCATTCACATTTCTAAGGCTGATTAAGAAGCTAGCTAACACAGGAGAATGTTACTGTGCTAATGCTAAATCAATCTTTAAAAGTACCTGTGTATCTGATTTCAATTTATTCATTAAATCTTGTCAAGATAAATGTTCTTTACAACATGGATCATACGGGAAAAGCTGTTAATTACGACTGTGAAATATTATCCATTCATTTTAAATAGCATTTTCTTGTGTAGAAAATAGCACAGAAGCTATAAACGGAGTCATCTTTCTCATCCAATCAGGCACATTGTTACTAAGAATCATGGGAAACAACTGTCTGACGCTCTCCCAGACACACAATTCTCCGTCATGATGCATTTTCAGGAGTGACATAAAAACAAATAGTAGCAGATACTGGAGAAATACAAGACAACAACTGTAGGAAACTGTACCAGACAGTTGTTTCAGTGTCATGGTGCAATATCACAGCGGCAGAAAGGACTAAGTGGGCGGGGCTAAAGGTTTGAACTAAAACATGTTTCTGACTCATGGTTTAGAAGGGCCTGTACCTGATTTAAAAGACTATCCTGCACAGTTCAATATCACAGCTGCAGATAGGACTACGTGGGCGGGGCTAAAAGTTCAAACTAAAACATGTTTCTGACTCATGGTTTGAAATCAGGTACAGCCCTTTAATAAATGTAATCTAAATTATAACAGGAATACAGCGCTCCAAAATCCTTATTATGTTCAAAACTGGTCATCTTGGGCTATAAAAAAAATAGAAAAAAGTGTAAACAGTAAACAGTGTAGTACGTTTTTGAGCGTTCATTGAGCAAAAATTGTTTCTTGTTGCAAACGTCAACTATTCAGATTAGCTGGGTTTGTTGAACATTAGTCATTTTTAACCTCAGAGAAACTACTATGCCAGTTGTCTAAAGCTACAAATCAACAAAAGCAGAATCTTAAGAACGCTCAAATGTGTGTGATATAGGATAGCTATTTTCAGTTTCACAGATGGGTGAGAAATTAACCATGGAAGATTTATATGTGATGGGTTTAAATCGGTGGCCGTGACTGCATCAAAGGCAGGCTTATCTTCAGATGGTGCAAGCACATTTTTAAAAGAGGCTAAAAAACATCTTTAATAGACTAATAACTTAAATTGTATTATTAAAAATAATTGGATGATTATGAGACAAGGATATCCAAAAAGAGTGAGCTTAAGTTCATTTTGCCTAAGGTTAAACTAAACATGACTGACAACTTCATTATCAAAATTAAACGCCGCTCAATAAGGTCCACAAGGACGCGACAACACCGGTAAAAAGGGAATAATTAACACGTGTTGTCAGTCAATTAAAAGCCACAGGTTAAAAGATAATATCCTGTAGTAAAGCTCCAGCTACTACTGAGGATTTAAAGTGGCTACAACTTCAGGTCAAAACAGGCAAAGGCACTTCCAGAGTAAACAAAATGTCAAATACCATTTAGTTGTACGGTTAAACTTTTAATTGAGACACAAGTAGTTTAGCTCTTGGGGAGATATCGAAGTTATAAGAATGTGGAGGTGACAAGGCAAAAAAATTGAATGACAGATCGTTTTCAATCACCAGAACTGCTGCGATGGGCTTAAATTACCCAGACTCTTGCAAAACTATGAATGCCATTATATTAAAGTGCTGTTTCTGACAATATTATGTTATAAATTAGTTACAGTGAACTCCAGCCAAAATATGAAACCAATTTATAGTTATTGATTTAAGTGTCACCACCTCTCAACATGGGATTAAAAGTGACAGTGGAACTACAAAATAATCATAATGCATTATTTGTATGAATACTGAAAATTATATACAAGTACAAAAGTGTTTTTAACTGTAATTATCTTCATGAAAGCAGCCACTTAAACAATGCAATGGAGGTGGGAGTACAAAAAGTTGTATTTCTTCCCATTCCCTTTCAAGTTTTTTTTTGGTTTTTCATTATTGTAAGTGTATAAATAGTACAGAAGACTTTTCTGATTAGGTATAGGAATGTTAAGTTGACTGCCATGACAGTATTTGAGAAAGTGAAAGTAAAAGTGACAGAACTGAACAACCACATTTGAAACAAATGCCTGATTGATTGTGCTACAGAGTTATTATTTAACCAGAATAGTCCTGCTGAGATCTCTTTTTCAGGGGAGTCCTGGCTCCAGAGGGAACCCTATTGTTCATGTTTTTTAGTGGTAAGGGAAACCGGAACACCCGGAGGAAACCCACACAGCCATGGAGAGAACATGCAAACTACACACAGAAAGCTGTCCCAGAATCTAAACTAGGACCTTCTTTCTGTGAGGCGAGAGTGCTAACGCCACCTATTATAACGCCTATATGATAATGAATAATGCTACGTTAAGATGGGACGTGAAAATTTAGTACTAATTTGAATAAAAACCTAATGATTTGCACGTCTGTACAAATTGGAATTTTTACGTGAATACAATTCAGTTTCTCAGGCATAAACACAGTATTTCTATGTGTTGATATGCCACTGAATTAACTCCGTTTTATCTTAATTCAAAACAGCAAGATGGCTAAGACTCTTGGGCTTTATGTATTCCTTTTCTTCACTCTCTCTCCACTGTGTTTGGGGACGAGTGGCTGAGCGAGGAAAGGTCAAGGGTAGGAAAATGGCAATGGAACAGTAGTCTGATTGAACCGCAACACGTAGGAACAAGAAAGAGCATATGCTGGCTTTACTACAGAGGCCGGAGCTGCAGAGTGGAGACTATTGGATCCAGACAAGCCCCCAGCCTGTCTGCACTGCACCACTCGGCCTATCACTGCTCCATCTGCATTATCACAAAGGAGGCACACAAGATCCTGGAAAACGTACTGAGAAGGCTCCTGCTGTGGCTGAAAGATAAGAGAGGTAAAGGTAAATAAAGAATAGGAATCTACAGGAAGGTGGAGAACAGTGGAATGGAGTTTTTCTGGGAAATTTCAAGGTTGTAACAGATTTCTGATGTGGATTAAAAACAAAAATCAAACACTCTGGCAGGAGGGCTGCCACCTGCTCGTCTCCATGGAGGTGCAGTTTGATCGGGAATGTTCCAGAGTATGGCACGCAAAGTTACAGGTCAGATCAGTGGAGTGGCGATGCTGTTCACAATAAGAATGCATGTTCTTCAAGGTATATTTGTGCAATAAAGATGCAAGATGTATGTTAGATGGACGGTGGAACATCCTAGTAAAAGAAGTACATCTCCATAGAGTCTGAGCAGGTGGTGGACTCCTCACCAGAAAAGTTACGTAGCGCACCTTTAAAATAATACTACTAATACATTTGAACTATCTCATTAGCAGCATTAACATTTGAGAGAACTTTGCTAACACAGACATCAGTGGGATTTCGGGACATGCAGAAGTCTCTAAACTACAAGGTTAGTATTTTTATGTTTATTCAATTTCCAACCTAATTTCAAAGTCAAATGTGTTAAGTCTAATCACTTTAATCTAGTTTTGCAAATGCATTCAATTATTTAGAAGTAACCTAAAAGGGAAAAACATGTTTACTTTTTAAGAGAATCTCTACGGGGAAACTCAGTAGCAAACGGTGTAAACAAAAATCAAGTTGAATGATTCGAAGCACGTTCCGATTGTGACTTTTTTAGAGAGGAAATAAAACCGGAGCTTTATATTGACACTGAACTGTGCAGGTGTGGAATGTAAGGAATTTCTCATGTCAATAGCAGCCATGGTTCACCTCCCGGATTTTCAAAACGGAGCCAAGAATTCAGTGTGTCATCTCATTCGGTCCAGACGTTTGAAATTCAAATCAAAAGAACAGCTCTTGGCATAATTTTCCTAGATGAAAATTAAAATGTCAAAACATTAAAGCGTAAATAATGTGAAGTAAAACTGGCAGGACACCAATCAAAATGAGAAACTGGCCAAAGTGTCTGTCCCTATCTCTTCAAAAAGTCATTTCCTTGTCCTTCATGTTTATAAATTTTTAACCAGCGAAAAACTAATTCATTATGATGATTTTTTTATAAAGGTTGAACAAGGTATAACATTCCTTTTCGATTAAGTGTACAGAAACAGCATTCATATGTGATGAGTAAACGTGTGAGTCACTCATTCAAATAAAAGACTGGGCTTGACAAGGGCACCCACTGGCCAAACTGCTTTTTATGAATGAAAGACCTGGTACTACCAATGACACACTGGATTGTAGCGTCTTTACATAGATCGGGGTACATTAATCTGGTCCTTTTCAGATTTTTTTTTTTTTTCCTGCCACTGCAAATAGTAAAATCAAATGCAGTTTTTATCCTTTTGAACTTTAATATTCATGTTTTGATATATTTTGACTAGCAGTATATATTTGGAAGTACGTGTGCTATGAAACCACACTAATATTGCATTTTAAAAAAATCAAAAAAAGAAAAAAAAAATCTAAACAATCCAAACTACTCTCATCAAAACAACCTCTGCATTCCAGCCATTCAAATCCATGAATGACATTTTTGTGACGTAGGTTCATTTTTTCTATAGTTCAGATCAACAATATCTGTACAACTGTTGTGAAAGTTTCTTACACAAATACCAAATTGAAACTAAGCCCAACCCTTGAGTTATTTGGTGCTGCGCCATAAGACTGTACATTACGTAAGCACTCCCAGCCCTCCCACAGTGTAAACAAAAGGGACAGTGGTGGCCTGGCTCAGGTTTCTGTTAACATAGACGGCAATATAAGGCCAGGACAATGCGCCACCTCGATTTCTCACTCACATGACAACTCCGCCAAGTCTAGTAACAATGGCCCTACAGCTGGATTTCATGTGGTTAACCTATAAGAAAAAAAAGTCCTAATGATTGATATGTGGGCACATTGTGGTTGAGGAATGCAAAACTACACGCTGGAGGCTAGGGAAAGCAAAGTTTATCAGCTGGAGAAGGAACAAAACAAGCAAATCATGTCATAGGGAAGGAATGAGGAAGTGACCAATCTACCTGGGATATTAAAGGGTATATGCAGGTTTTCATGGTTTTCCGATTATTGCTTGGTTTGATGGGATTGTGCCTGTAGGAAATATTGGTCATAATTTTATATCAGTTAAGAAGCAGTTTGTGGAAAATAGTTAAAAAAATAGAGGAAGTAGCGGTGAATTCTAAAACAGAATACCTCTAATTATTTCATCAACATAAAGAAAAGCATCCAATTTATACACAAGGAAGGAATTTTTCTCACAGTTTAAACCTTCATTTCACAAAATAAATGTGTCTATTTTTTTAGTCTGATCCTAACAGTTTTGGCCCTTTCTAACATTATGGTTTCATGGTCACAGTTATGGAATTATATCTGCTGCTCATGTCAAACTAAGAAGTAAAATTGTAAACCAAAACTAACCTATACTAACTATAATCGTGCTAACCATGTTTTAGGGCAATGCACAGTCCATCTCTCATATGCACTTCAAGCAGGGCTGTCAACTTTGCAGTGAGATTTCAGCAGGTCACAAAACCCAGGTAGGCCAATATCTTTACTGTCAGTGGATGTACACACCTTTTTCACTGCGATGGCATGAGCAGGGACGCTTATAGTTTGACACCAGGTTCTACAAGATTTAAGTAGCACTTACTGTTTTATTAAGAAAAGTCACTGACATGTGTCCAACAGAAAAGAACATTACTTAGTCAAAACAGATAAAAGTCACATGAAATATAAGCGGGTTGGGGGTCATCACCCAGGAGATTTTTATTAAGATAGCCTCCTGCATTTTGGTGCATTTTAACCGATGTCAGGATGACTGAGTCCCTTCAGAACCGGTGCATGGCACCTGAGCACCCAATCAGGGTGGCCTTATTTTTACTCCCGCCACTTTACGAATTAACTAACATTTAGCCCAGGTGAGCAAATATGACTTTGCCAACACCAGCTAAATACAATGACAGAACCTGTCTTGATCCCTTTTAACAGTTTATGACCACACTATCCACTGTATAATCAAATACACTGTAATAAAACCAATTTTTTTATGTTTTATATTACCAACTGCTGAATACTGTCAAAAATGCATGCACTGACACGTTCCACAGAGACATGGACGATGTTTGTGTCATCACTTAGATCAAATGTTTTACTCAAAAAGGGTCAGATTGGGGCAGTTTACTTTCTATAATTTAGTTTTATTGACAAGAAGCGCAGGCCATGAGGGGAGAGAGAAAGAGGGGAGCTGCTGCTTTCAGCAGAGAGAGCGAGAGAGGGGAGGGCTGCATCGAGAGACGCCAGTACGCACACTGCACATACGCAAGGTCAGAGAGAAGTTAGACTTTTAGACCAGTAAGAAAATATTTTAAGTGAATAAAGCAACATATTATCCATATGGCAGAGCATTAAACTCTCAGTTTGACTATATTAACTCTAAAAAAACCAGGTCTGCACCCAAATGTGAGTCTCACAGCGAATGCGTGAGAGTTGACAGTCCTTCTTTAGGTGATGATATGCTAAATGATGCTAAATCAACTTTTGAGTAATGTAGCTAACGTTAGCTAGTAAAACAACATATCTCTGTTGTTTTCATTTCATCCACTCCAATTTATTTATTTGTACACCTTCACCAAACCAAATATAATCATTTTACATCTTAAATGGCCTTTACCACGAAGCATCTATCTTTTAGTGTCTTGTTGACATTAACCTGTCCTTGTAGGGGTCAGTCCCCATTTAGCAAGCACAGGGCATCTAATCCAAGTGTCAGTGAAAATAAAAAAAATGTGAAATACCAGTTTAATTGTTGTACATGTCGTTATATAAAGCTACTATAAAGTATAACATCTCTCGCATCAAATTCCAACGATTTTAATTAAGGCAGCCCAGCCAGACAGGTAATAAATACACTATCTTAGCAAAACACTAGCATCATTGTGCATCCAAAGGACAGCCATGTGGAGGCTAGTGTAGTGATACCAGCCAAATTAACTGTACACAAAGCCATGGTTCAATGAGGGGCTAGCATAGCGCCTTATCAGCCTGCTGCCACTGCCCAAGTCCCATACAATGTGCTCACCATAACAGCCATTTACAAGGGTCTCCAGTGGGCATTGTGCATTGAATACACTGACCCCTATTTACCCTGGCTGCCAGCAATTACGCCATTACATGCTACACCAAAGAGAGGGTCACGAGTTAAAGCCGTAATCGAGTTCAATAACTCAAGGGCCAGACAGCATGGGGGCCATTTTGTGTTTATCAGGGCCAAAGCAGAACAAGCTGTCAACATAATATACGTGACACATGTGAGGTAAAGGGGGCAAGGTTGTACATGTAGAGATATTGATAGCATTGGGAATGAATAGTCACATAAATGAAGGTTTTGGGTGACACGGAGAGGTCGAGAGCGAGACGTGTGGAAGTTGCAAGGTAAAGTGCGAAGATGAACGCACTTACGAGGCTGTTGTTCTGGAAAGGCAAGTCCGCGATGGGCAAGAGAGGCACACAACAATGAGTTAGTGTGTGCGCACAAGCATGTGACATCATACATCAGAAGCAGAAGAAGTTGAGAAGCAAAGCGCTATTGTGGAAATGTGACATTTTAATTTACCAAAACAATGAAGGCAATTATTTGGATGGGATATTGCAGCTGGATATGGGAAGAAGCCAAAAGATAGTATCAGATGTTGAAAGTTAATGTTGTTAGCTGAAAGAAAGGGCTTGAAATAATTAGCTAATTAGACAGGGCAATTTATAGTTCTTGATTCCACTTCAAAAAACATGGAGAAGTGATTTGTCCTCAACTTACTTCACACAATCAGTTGTTGGCTCATGACCTTCATATTGTAATTAATACAGTCACTTTATTGTATCCCTATTCTTGGCATAGATATCAAATATGTATTGACAGGAGGCTATGCAGCACAGCAAAAAGTAATGGTCTTGTGATGGAGACGATGATTCTGGTGATGACATGGCAGATGGCCAGAGCTGAGGCCAGCAGAGTCCCGGCCAAACTCGGACGGCACTTTGTCTCATAAGTCCACAGTGTTTGGATTAGACAATGCAATGTCAACATGAGATACAAGGTGCAGAGGGAGGTTTATGGATTGGAGATGTTGGTCACTGGTTTAATTACAGTGTATGACCCACTGTGTAAACAGAAGTTAGCTGGTTTCTTGATTACAAGACAACCTTCTATCATTATACAGCCCAAAGGAGAAGACAAACAAGCGATAATGAAAAAAGTATGCATAAATTATTGGAAAAGCAAGACGTAATCCAAAATGTATTCACAGTTGTGTCTGCCACCTGTCTTTGTTGCAGTCACACGAGCCGGCCCGTAACACTAATAGTTATCAAAATAATAAAAGCCAGCATTAAATAACAAAAATAAAACTGGTACGGTAATGACAATACTCCAATACTCCACAACAATGTTTAAAAATGTTTTTTGGCCCACAATGAGGGAATTCTAGTGTTGCAACATACAACTAAAGAACCATAAATTATTGGAAATGCAATAAGTAGTCCAAGTTTGATTCCTAAAAGCTAGCAGTAATTAACAAAAAATAAAAGCGATCATAGCATACTTATGGCAATACTCTCCAATACTCCACAGCAATGTTATAGATAAAAGTTATAAATGTTTTCTGTCCCACAATGAGGTAATTCTAATGTTGCAACACATAGTTCAAGAACAGCAGGAGCATATAAACATGCAATCAAAAAAATCAAGTAGGCTATTAAGTCAGTATACAAGCTTACAAATACAGACCACCCAAAAATATATATTTTCCTGCTTATAATTTTTGACTTAATGGCATAAAAGATGGCAGTTTTAAGATAAGAGATGAGATAAATACTTATGTGAGATTTGACTTGGATAGCAGTAGAAAAAGCCCATGCGTAATGACACTGGACTAACCCCACACTGCATGAGCCCAGTGCTGCCATAGAGATGGCACAGCGCACATCACGCCACGGCCATTTAAATGCCCAGGTAACACTCCTGCACCGTGTGAACAGCCCGAGACGCAACAAACTGTCGCATATCCGGGCGGCATTAGCGCATAGGTGTATCTGATCAAAGTGGATCGTACTCACCGGCATCATTTTAGCTTCGTACCGCATTTAGCTCGCCCTCAGCATGAATCCACGACAGTTTCGACGAAAGCGGCTGGGCTCTGGAGCTCGATAATCCCAGATCCTAAAGCCGCGACGGGAAGAACACTACACTCGCTTCGCTGCGGGGTCCCGTCCTGCAAAGAAGCATAAAATCAGTCCCGAGATGTCCCGTAACACCGTGGGACAGCAGATCTGCAGTCTGGATGCTCTGCCGTTGACCTGTTGCTAGAAATAACAAGGCCTTCACGACAAAAGTTTCCGCCGTAGTTCAGAGAGCATCGCTAGTAACTTTATGAAGGCACCGCGGAACACGTCAGACGCGATTAAGAGGCGATTATCCAACGAAAATGATCGGCATACATGAAACTGTACGCGTATGATCGTTTTACTAACAGATTACTTGCCTGGGACGAGCAGATTATTGCCAAAAGAGCGTAGCTGTCGGCGGTGCTCGCCTGTGCACGGCCGATCCCAGAGTGACGTAGAGGGAGGAGCTACGGGACACTTTGGAATTCTGGCTCCGCCTCTTCACGAGACACACACAACGGACACACACAACGGACACACACAACGCCCCCACGCACTGCCCACGCACACTGCCCACGCACACACTCCTCCTCACAAAAAACTTAAAAAAAAAATAGTATTTAAGCAAAAAATCTGATTTTTCATCTAGTGTCTAAACATTGGAGTATTTTCAGTACAAAACAAAAGAATTAATAAATAAGATAAATAAGGAACATGAACTAGTCTAAAATCTAAAGCAACAAAACCTCAAATAAACTTTTTAATTGTATAAAATGTGCTTTAAACATCATTAATAATAAATTACTTTATTTTTGTCATTTTGTAAAATATAAAGATGCCTCACTCTCCATATATTTGAAGCGGTTTTTTCGGGGGGGGGGGGGGTTCAAGCTTTTTCACACGGTACTGCTTACTGCTAGCTTATGTTTTATTTCACCTCAAATGATTCTACATTTTGAGCTTTTCTGAAAGTAAACTAAACACTCTATACGAATGACACCTCTCTTCCTTGCTGCATAGACGATCTTTGAAATGACAGCCCCCGAACTACAATTCCCAGAATGCTCTTTCTACGGCAAGCGGGCAGCCCAAACCCGCACGCGCGCAGTCAGCACCCTCTCACACGTTGGTGTAGCAACAGCGGACTCGCCGTTGTGCAGGTGCTTTGCATACGTCTGCTCCTCGCCTCTCCTCCGCGCGGCTCCCGGTGTTCGGACTGGACCAGAGTCATGGCTAACCCGGTGACGGACATGTGCGAGCGGCTCGTCAAAGCTGTCAACCTTATGATGGACCCACAAACTAGCCAAATTTGCCGACTGGAGGCCCTGAAGGTACACCCGCTGCACTGTAGATGCTAGTTAGCCGTTAGCCTTTTTTGCATGTATTTTAATCCCATAAAGTAATGCATAGTATTTGGGTAATGAGCCCGTAATGAAGAAATACGTAGCGCTATACAATCAAAACACGAAACACAATTTGGCACACTCTTTGATCCATTTTTTAACAAATCCAGATGTTGTTAGCTCGCGTATTTAGCAGTAATTCATTCATTGAAATATCTGCTTCACTGTTATGGTAGACTAAACGCATAGATGAGCGAGATTTTAAAGCAATCACTGTTAAAATCCCTGTATGTAGCATTCTTGGCTTCACGATCTGCTTTATAACGCGATCATTTTTCTTTGTTGTTCTACAGTTCTGTGAGGAATTTAAAGAGTCAAGCACCCTCTGCATCCCATGTGGTCTCAAACTTGCTGACAAAGCCCATTCAGCTGTAATAAGACATTTTGGACTGCAAATTCTTGAACATGTTATCAAGTAAGTCAAGTAAGGCAGTAGCTCAGTTGCAGCTGGGGGAGTGTTTGTCCACTGATCCGATGGTTGGTGGTTCAAAGACACTTGACCCACCTGTCCCCCGGTGCGTGTGTGTGATTGGGTGAGTGGTTCCTTGCTGTAAAGTGCTTTGAGTGCCTTGAAGTGGAAAAGCGCTATATAAAAATGTGTCCATGTTAGAATTAAGGGCATAGAGAGTTTATCATGATTGACATTTTAATTGACTATTTTATTGTATTGTTTTGTTCTACAGATACAAATGGAACAACATGGCACAACAGGAGAAAGTGCAACTAAAGGAGTGTGCCATGCAACTGTTGTCAAGTGTAAGTATATATGAACATTTACCATTACTATTTACTACCGCAATGTGTTTTATAGTGGTAGTAAAGAAACTTCTCGAAGCACGATATATTGCTACAAATTAATATTGCGATTATCGATAATATTGAAACTACTGTATGCCATTAATTAAGATTTAAATAATGCAAGATAATCCCAGTAAACCAAGTAGATAGTTTCAATTAAAAGACATGAGCTGCAACAGATAAATAGCAGAATCAACCAATAATTGGCCTAAAAGGAACTATTTCACCTCTCAACAGCTTAAATCTTATCATGTTACAACAAAACTTTTGCTAAGAAAAATATTGCTATAAATATTGAGTTCCAAAATATATTATTCCATCTTTCATATATTGAATAAGATAAGATATGCCTTTATTAGGAAATTCCAGAATTGCACCGCACAGTTAAAGAACAGAAGGAAAATGGTACATGCAATAAAACAAGATAATAAATAAATAGCTTAAAATAATTTAAAAAATAGACTTAAGAATAAACTAAAAATAGACTCTAATAGTAAGTCAATATAGTAATTATCATGACAGGCCCTCCATGGAGTATTTTTGTGTATTTAATTACATACATTATTTTGCGGGGGAGTCAGTTTTGTTGTTCAGAGAAAGGAAACTTGTTTATACAATACATTTTAATCACTGCTTTCATGATTACAATGGGTGTATTTCATATTACCTTTGTACAGGTAGTTGTTTGACAAATGAATACAGCCATATTGTGATGTTGTACCATGAATCATGTATCAAATATTGAATCTTGAGGAACCCTGTTCTCCTAGCCCCTATTCAGCCCCTATTCCCCTGCATCTCTTTACAATTCTAGGACACATTAGTACAACACTTATTATTTTCCATTGCTTTCTGCAGGGTACCCGCTCAGTGCTGGAGGAGGAGAGCCATATCAAAGATGTCCTCTCCCGAATCACCGTGGAGATGATCAAGAGGGAATGGCCTCAGCACTGGCCAGA
This sequence comes from Periophthalmus magnuspinnatus, assembly GCF_009829125.3. Taxonomy (NCBI): domain Eukaryota; kingdom Metazoa; phylum Chordata; class Actinopteri; order Gobiiformes; family Gobiidae; genus Periophthalmus; species Periophthalmus magnuspinnatus. Next base: position 6,415,388 of record NC_047140.1, on the reverse strand, counting down.
CATGCTGAAAGAGATGGAGGCGCTGACCAGCCAAGGGGTCAGTGGATATTATGTAATCCAGGAAATACACTGTTACCCTGCACAACATTGTATTTCTATTTAAATATAATGATGTCTTAGTTGTCATGCAAATATAAGCATTTGTGAAGGAAATTCTTTGCCTATGACTCATCTGCTGCCGGGAATAACATAACACTTAATTATGTTGGATATTATAGTTCCAAGTTTGATCTGCTAAAAGATTCAATTGCTAGTGTCATGGTAATTATAGTCTCCATAAAAAGGGGAAATTATTTGTTTCAGGTTATTTATATTGTAACCAACTTTTATTTAAACTTGTGCCATGTTTTTTATGTGACATAAAAATTGAATTCATGGGTTATACTTTATTATAACTGCATTTTTAATAGCTGGAACAAAGGTTTTACTGAGAGTTTATCAAGAAAGATTCGGGATTTAGAGCTACTACCCTAACTCCTAACCCTAACCCCTTAATTTAGTCATTACTAAGCCCGAATCATTTGTAATAAATTATTGATTTATTATTTAGTATGTCTATTAAGGCTGTTTAAGGTGTAGTTAATAATGCATTGGATTTATATAGAGCCTTCCAACACACCCAAAGTGCTTTACAGTGCATTATTCATCCATGACATTACTCTCTGTGGTTGTAAACTACTATGGTGGGTGAAATGTTTTGCTTAACGACACAACAACAGAACTTGGTCTGAGCGGAAATCAATCTTCCAACCTTCGGGCTGGAGACCATTGTCAAACGTGGCACCAATTAATGTGAATATTAATTAAATATTAATTGGGATATATATTACATTTAAATAAAATATTGTTGCTTCACAAATACTTTGCATTACCCTTTAACAAATCATATATCAGATAAATTATTCTTCACTTTATAATAAGGCAATAGAAGATATGGAAAACTGTCTATTTAACAGATTAAAGATAGATTTCGTTCTGTTTGTATTTCCAGGAGGCTCAGACAGAACTGGTCATGCTGATCTTGTTACGATTGGCCGAAGACGTGATCACCTTCCAGACCCTTCCCACCCAGAGGCGCAGAGACATCCAGCAGACGCTCACTCAGAACATGGACAGTATCTTCAGCTTCATGATGGCCATTCTGCACATGAATGTAGAGGACTATCGCAGAGTGGTGGGCGCACATTTTGTTATTTTTTTGTCATTTTTCTCCCAAGTCTGTCAGATTCCAGTCCAATTTTGTTTTTTCTCTCTTTGGATGTATATTTTTGAAATTCTACGGATTGTTTTGAATCTTGATTATCCATCTGCCCGAATAACTTATAATGTAAATCTTTTATAATCCCAAAATCAAATTTGAGATTAGAGACTGCTGACATTTTTTGCGAATAAAAAGGAAGTACGCACTGGTTCATACACCCTTCTAACCGCAATGTTGAAAAATCCAATTCATTGTGTTAATTTTACTTTGTGACATAAAGAAGTATTAATATATAATTTTCGGAATATACATAACATTTAAATGTGATATTGTTGCTTCTTATAATAGTAATTTGTAAGTTTGCTTGATGTTTTTTTCCATCGGTAGGCAGCAGACATGAAACCTGTTCCCCTCTCCCCCTGTCCCCTCACATGGCCTTTATTTAGGAAGGAAAAAGATGAGAAGACTGCTACTTATGTTTTAACATTATTGAAATTATATTAGTATTAATATATTGGCTTTTTAATGTTTTCTAAATGTGTGCGTGTTTTAAATGTATTTCTTTATTTGTTTCAGAAATCTGTACCTGGAATGGAACTTAAGGTGAGATTTTGCTCTTTGCTTCCCTAATTGTTTTGCATTTTACTCAAGTCAAATCAGATAAATTAAATAACTGATATTATCTCAGCCCTAACATAAATGCATTTTCTAGATGAAGCTTGTCCCTCTTGCACAACATTTGGGTTTTCAATTCTTCAACAATAACCTAACCCTTCCCTCTCCTGGCACTACTTTTGCTTTTCAGGCCAGAGCTCACTGTCGGGTTGCCGTGGCGACGCTGAACACTCTGGCAGGGTACATAGACTGGGTGAGCCTGGCACACATCACCAACAATAACTGCCAGCTCCTGGAGATGCTGTGTCTGCTGCTGAGCGAACCTGAGCTGCAGCTGGAGGCTGCAGAGAGTCTGCTCATCGCCATCAGCCGCAAGGTGAGGCTACTGTCTACTGTGTGCCGCTAAACATGTGGAACATAAAAGGCCCTATATTGTGCAGAAATCAGGCTTTTGGAGAAAATTTTTACATACCTTAACAACGATAGTCTATGGTTTTGGAGATCAGTTGAAATCAGATGATTTTGAACGTTACAAGGCCCCGGCTAAAAACTCGAGGGGACCAAGCTTTTGCTGTAACTGGTCACAGACTCTCGAACAGTCTTCCTCTGTGTATTAGAACAGCCCAATCTTTAAATTAACTAATTAATTAATTAAAAAACTAATTTCTTTGCACTGCTTTTAACACAAGCTGAGTAGGAAACTTGTAATGTGTTTTTTGTCTAAGTGCATATCCTTCAAAATTATGTATTATATGGTAAACAAACAAATGTAATTCATCCCTGATTTTCTGAGCTTTGAAACTCAGGGCTTGGCTGTGGCTAAAACAGTAACTGCTAATTTGAGTTTTGGCATTTTGGTGGAGGACCTCATTCATTCAGACAAACTTCATCAATCCACAAAAGAAATTACTTGGACTTTTAGCTGTAAAAGGGGGGGTGGCATAAATATGCAAACTTCATTTTAGTTTAGTTTAGTTTAAGGCAACACACATGCTTACAAAGACTATTTAAATCTTTGAATGCTAATTCAGGTCTTTGTGATGTGATAATAACTGTTATGTTGTGTTACAGGGCAGGCCAGATGAGAGGAAACCGTTTATGCTTCTCTTTGGGGATGTGGCCATTGATGTGATCCTCTCTGCTGCTCAGTCAGTACCACTCTTAACTGTTTATAATTATGTCGTTCATTCTCTGCTGAATTCTGAAACTTTTGCTGCGTCTCACAGGTCAGCTGATGGACTGGCTGTTCAGAAATCGCCTGATGGAAAGTAAGTTGATTAAAGGTCCTATATTATACAAAATTGACTCTTATGAGCTTTAAGCCATGTTAGAATGCTGTTACCTCATCAAAAACATACCTGGAGTTGTGTTTTGTTTCATTCACATGTTTAAGTAACCCATTATTATTAGTCCGTCTATATTTCCAAAAACTTAAAATGCTCTGTTTCACCTTTTGATGTCATTTAGTGGCAGTTTTCAAGTCAAGTGACTTTTGCTTTTAGTTCAGTAGAGATGGGCAGTTCCAGGGTTAAATTATCCAAATGATTCTAGTGAGTGTATGGCGTTTGAGAGTGTAAGAAAAACACAATGGAGCACTTCCTGTATTACCACATGACATCACATGGTGGAACAAAGTGTTTTTGTTTGAGAGAAGAATAATCAGCTTAAATATGCAGGTTTTGTTTGTTAAATGTATGAATGAAATAAAACAAAAACTCCAGATATGTTTTTGATCAGGAAACAACATTATAACATACATCAGAAAATGGCTTAATATGAGCTCTTTAATCATAACATACTGCAGAATTTTGACAGATCACTGAGATATTTAAATCTTTTTGTACAGTTCTGTTGAAGTTGTGGAGCGGCGTTATGTCTTCCTGAAGAGGCTGTGTCAAGTGCTGTGTGCAATGGGAAGCCAGATGTGCTTTTTAGCTGTAAGTCAAGTATTTTGTGATAATAATTAGGATATTTTTCAAGTTTTATATTCAAATTTTTGCAACTAATACAAGAATCGCATTTCAGAACATGTTTGTTCAAGGTTATTTTTAATGTATGAATAAGACAGTTGAAAGAAATTATGGTACTTCAAAAATTGCAGTCTTTGCGATTTGTTAATTGGGTCCCATTTAAACTGATTCCGATTTTGATTACCGGTAGATTGTGAATAATCTTGCAGTAATCTAGTCCTGTTTACTCAATTCACATCGTTTTTGTCTGCATAAATGACATAAGCTGGTATGCTTGGTGGATATAGTGTTACTTTAAATGTTAATTAGGGATGCACCGATATTGGTATCAATACTTATTGGTATCAAGTATTGGCACCAATACTGAAAAATGTGTTGTATCGGGTCCATGATATTGGTTAAATCGATATCCTGGTTGCATCTTTAATTGGATATAATAAGATTATTTACAGACTGATTTTGGCCTAGAACTTCTCTATATTAATAAAAGTCCAAATATTATAAGAGATTCAGTAGTGATTTGAAGAATAAATGATATTTTACATAACACAATTGGATCTCTTGTGTAATAAGTTAACTGTGTTTTAAGGAAATAAGTGTCATTTTCTGTCCCTACATTGGTATCGATCAATATCAGGTATCAGCAGGCACTTAAAGTAAAAGTAGCAAGATCGATATCGAAACTAAAAAAGCTGGATCAGTGCATCTCTAATGTTAATACTGTTTTTTTTTTTATTGTTTTTTTTTACAGGGTTCTGAATTGGGCATTGAAATTCCTGCAAATCTGTGCAAGTACACTGAAGCGCTTATGGCCTTCACTACACATACAAGCCATGTGAGTTTCCTTCCTTTAAAATTGTCCATTATTTTTGTTAAAATGTATTATCTTAGTGTTGTCATGATACTAAAAGTTCTAAGTCGATTTTGATACTAAGGAACTAAGGAATTCCTTTACCACAATGATAATAAAGAAAAACTTCCTTTAGACAATAGAATGCTATTTTCAACATTAAATAATAGCACTTTATTTTATATTCCTATGTGGCTTTATTTCTGTGTAATCCCTCAGTCGGTCAAGTAGGTTCCACTGTGGTCCATGGGTGTATACTAGTCGACCCTGTACTTGTTATGATGCAGCTCAAGATCATTCACTTCGGTCCTATAAATGTGACTTTTTCAGTATTGATACCTGCTCAAATGAGTATCTCATTTTGATTCTAGTTTTAATATCTATTAGTATCTGATTTTATTCTTGCCAACCCTAATGTCTCTGAACAGTTATTGAAAATGTCCACTCTACCGACTTGGGGAGCTCTGTTCAGACATGAGATCCTGTCCAAAGATCCAGTGATTGTGGAGATGGCCAAAAAATACATGAAGACGTGCATGACCAACTTAGTCAAGGTAAGACTGCTCATTTTCAACATCTATTTCTTAAAACCTCTTCCAATTCCATCCAGTGTTTATCTTTTAAAATGTTTACTTTTTTCAGACAGGGTATCCATCCAGAAATGATCACCCTAGTTGTATGTACTCCAGAGTGGACTTTGACAACGATGAAGATTTTCACTCATTTTCTATTGGTGATTTATTCATTTTATTTGCGCAGGCACTTTTTCCACAACATTATTTTAATCTGACATGCTTTTGTGTTTCAGTGTTCCGAGCTCAGCAGAGCGACATGTTGAGGCTAGCATGTCGAATCGCTCCTCTAGAAGCTTTCCAGATCGTAGCCGAGTGGTTGCAGTTCCAGATCGCTAGTCCTGTTGATATTGGGGATGCTAGCAGTAAGTTTACTTTGTTTACTTTATATTGTGGATAAATAAACTAGCATAAACATATTCTTACTTTGTTCTGTTGTCATTAGCAACGTCTTCGGAAGGTCTGTGCTCCATCCTGTCCCCATCAGTGATTCACTGGGACGCAGAGACCATATTTATGGAGTGTTTGGTCGGACAAATCTTCAAATATGTGGAGGCTGAGGTAACACTGATCAAAAGAGTATTTATTCACTTTAAGTTTGAACACTTGTTACATTGTCAAATAGGCTCTATGCACAACAGTGCCCGGCAAACTCACTGGTAGCGTCACTACTTCCTGTCAAATTGTACCTCAGAGTCACGCTAAAATGAATAAATAATGGACAGGGAGCTGCGGGTGGATGTCACTGACCACATGTTAAACACTACACAAATAAAATTAATACTTTTCTGTTTTTAGAAAGAGGGATGTGTCCCAGTGCTAACGCTAATGCTAATTTTGAGGCATTATAAATATTGAAACAGTGAAGCATTAAAGCAGTAAAGTGAAGCATTTCAAAATAATTAATTGGGTAGTCTTTATTTTATTTTATGTAAATTTTAATAGGTTGTTTATTTTATGTTTTCTGATTTTAATAAAAGTGACTGTTAGCTTTGAGACACAGTGAGCTAGCTAGCATGCTTCTGTGCACAGAACCTATTACAAACTTTTTTTTTTCCTGGAGTAGATCAATTTGTTTTGAGTGTACTCTCTAGATTTAGATTACCCTTTATTGTCTGTTAAATGGAGAAATATATGTTGGACAAGCAATGGTCATGAAGACAGACCAAACTAGACAATACACTGTCCACTCACTTCATTCATGACTAAAAACTTGCAACACCAACCCAGTGGTGGCAGTTATGCAAACAAAATCCCATCCAGTACAATGTTCCTATATAAATTCATCAATAGTTCCTTGTCTAAGTATAAAGTGCTGATGCTAAAATATACTTGACAGCATATATCTGGGGAAAAACATATTGCGCATTACATCACTCAAAAAGTTCAAATTAGTTGGCTGAACTATTGCACTAGTATCAATCAGTCCCCATCATCACATCCATTAACAGAGTATGCATTACAAGCAGGAAGTAGCAGGAAGAAAAAATCTACTAGTCGTACAGTTTGTATTACATGTAGTACTATAACTTGTGCTATTGAAACATGTATGTTAGTCCATCCATAACCTCTCCCCACCTGCCTGTCTGAACTTCTCCACACGTCCACCCGTGCTCTCCGATCAGCTGATGCAAACCTCCCCCGATCAGGACTAAACAAACGTAAGACCTGGGATGAAAGGGCCTTTCTCCGCTGCTGCCCCCACCCTCTGGAACTCCCTGCCCAAACACATCAGAGACTCATCCACACTCACCATCTTCAAAAAAGCCCTGAAAACTCACTTGTTCAAAACTGCGCCTTTTTGTGTCTGTTTATTTTATTTGTGTCTTGTCTGTCTGTGTCTGTGTGAAGCATCTTTGACTGTCATGAAATGTGCTATACAAGTGTTATGCATTATTATTATTATTAGAATGTTAATGTGGACTTTATGTGTTGTAGAAGTTGCCCATCGACCAGAGCGTGGAGCTTCTTCAGGCTCTGCTCAACTATGAGACCAAAGACCCTCTCATCCTGTCCTGTGTCCTCACCAACATCTCAGCACTCTTCCCTTTTATTACACACAGACCACAACTGCTGCCTCCAGTTCTATATAAGGTAAGAACAGCATTTAGCATTTTTTTTCTTTAGTTAGTAGTTACCACTTTTCATATATCACTGGTTTAAAGACATTTCTGATTGGTTACAAGATTTAGCTTCAAATAACAACAAAAAAATCTCCAGTGGTGCAAGTTTAAAAAAAAAAGAATACACCATTGGAAAATATTTTTTCCATTTTTGTTTTATTACAAGAAAAAATCTGGTACAGCCCCTTTAGTGTATACAAAAAGAAAAAATAAACACTGCAATTCTCTTGCTTATTTTAGTCTAGTCCACACTGTCGGTATACTTGTGTGTGTATTTGTTTTTGTTGAGTTTTTTATGTGACGCTCTTTAGTCAGCTGAAGTTACTTTAAATGTGCTATATAAATAAACTTGAATTGACACTGTTGCGCTCCATGAAACCATGCTGTTTCTATATGTTTGTGAGGATCGTAACACCCTGTCATACTCTAATTTAAACTATTGGCTTCAGTACTATAGACCTAAGTGTCTGTATTTAAGTAAATACATAACCTCTTTTCCTTACAGCTATTCAAATCCGTCACCTTTGAGACAACCCAAGGCAAAAATGTAAGTGCCATCCACTTCTGTCATTCTACATGATCACTTTGATCATAATTAAAGTAATACCTTTATGAATCTCCACAGGTGCCCCGGACACGAGCTGTAAAGAATGTTCGGAGGCACGCTTGCTCCTCCATCATCAAAATATGCAGAGACTACCCAGAATTCCTTGTGGTAAATTTAACCTACCCATATTTATTACGTATGTTTACATATTAAATAAAGATGGAACAAAAGAAAAACACTGACTGTGTTCACATGCACACCAAAACCAGACCAAACCCAAAAGTTTATTATAGGATTTTTGGACATTACATAATTGACATGCAAATTTCACATTCTGATTTGAGAGATCAGAGGGACCATGATCAGAAACAAAGCTGAAACATTTCATTGTAATAATAGTTTTATAACTCACAACATCTGATAATAATCTGATTTAGGGTTTGCATGTAACAGCAGCCAGTGAGGGGTAATAATAAAGAATGAACAGAAACCACTTTAAACATTGAGACATGGAGACATTTAGACAGTTGCAGACATGTACCAACAAAATCTGTCTCACTGCTTAGTCACTGCCTCCTCTTTCCCATTTAATCTCCCCACAGCATATTCTCACACACAGCACTGTCCAACATCCTACACATTTTGTAGCACTGGGCCCCTGCACAGAGCCAATTCTAAAAATGTGAAAGAACAGCGCCTGGCAGCCTCTGTGTTAGCATAACTACTTCCGGTCCAATCATATCTCTGAGGTTTTTGCAGAGTTAAGACTAATAAATATTTAAGATAAGACAGTGGACGGTGACTTGAGGGTGTCTCTGACAACATGTTAAAGACTAAATAATTGAGATCAAATCTTCAGCAGAGGATGCAAGGTGTTTGTGTCTCAATGCTAACACTAATGCTAATTTTGAGGCATGACAAATATTAAAATAACATCACAAACTGAAATAATTTATATATAAAAATCAGGTAACCTTTACATTAATCAGTTTTACTGTTAATAGGTTGTTTATTTTATATTTTATTAAAAGCATAAAATATAAAATAAACAACCTATTAACCTATTATAAGAGTTAGCAGTAGTTTTGAGACACAGTGAGCTAGCTAGCATGCTGTTGTGCACTAGAGCCTATTAGCCAGGCATATGTCACCAGTCCAGTTGTTCCTTGTCCCCCAGTACTGTGACTATTATATTTATTTATATATATATATATATATATATATATATATATATATATATATATATATATATATATATATATATATTTATATATTATTGCAATATTTTAAAATACTTTTCAATACAATAACTTCACATATATTGAAACTAAAATGTGCATACCTAAATGTACTTGTCAGACTGTCAAAAAACAAAACAAACAACTACTAAACATAAATTAATGAGTATATTTCTTCAGCTGGAAAACCTTGGTATTAATGTTTTACTGAGTTTGCTGCAACATCAGTTATTACATCAGCCAATCATGCAATATCGATACTTTTGAGTTATTGTGGTCACACTGTGACCTTTTAACCTTTTTGTTGTGTTCCTATTTCTTGCAGCCGTGTTTCGACATGTTCTACGACCACATGAAGACCCTGTTTGACACAGACCCCACCATCACATATCTGGAGAAGTGTGCCCTGATGGAGGCCGTGGTGCTCATCAGTAACCAGTTCAAAGACTTCAACAAGCAGAAAGCCTTCTTGGAGCAACTGCTAGCTCCAGTGGTCTCAGACTGGACATCAGAAGAGTTGGGCCTGTAAGTTACCAGACCAGAGTTTATGAGGCATTTTTAATGTTGTGTCCATGGATTACAGCTTCCTGTTTATGGGTGAAATCTTGAGGAGTTTTGTGCAATACTTTGTTTTGAATTGTTAATCGCTATGGCAATGGAGCTAGACATTCATCTCTCTGCAGCCCATGGTTAAGTGTCGTTCATGTTTGGGTCATAATTTTAGATGGATGTGGGCTGGATTCCATTTTTTTTTATAAAATATCCAAACTTATGATTGACAAATAAGTTCAACATTTGTGGGAGATTGGATCCACAAATTTGACATATTAATCCTATGAACTGTCACCAGTCACGTCTTTGAGGTGGAATATCTGCACCACTTTCTGAGGCTGTTAGGCACAGTAAGAGATATTAACCATAAACCAGGTCAACAAATGTGCAGTCTGACAGTTAAAGGGTAAATTTTATCATAGAAAACTGGTGTGCCCTCTTGTTAAATTTTAAATTATAGAGATTCTTGCAGTCGACTAAATTTGTGTTCTGTTTTGTTTCAGCGTTTTGTCAAACCCTGCGATGTTCCTGTCCTTTGTGGGAGCAGACCAGGTCATCACAGAGCAGAACAAAGAGGCAGAGGCTATTAGCTGCAATAGAGCACGGGTAAGTGATTGGAATTGGGGAAAAGGTTGGTTGTATTTTTGTTTTTACCAGCAAAACCGTTCAAGTTGTTTTTTGCTAGAGTGACCTTAGAACACCTATAAGGCCCACTTTTTGTTTTTTAGGCCAGACCAGCCTTTTTATGTTGTTGTTTTTATTTTAATTAAAATGTTTTGTTCATTTTTAATTTTTTAATTTTTAATTTTTTATGGATTTTTCCAGCATGGTTTAGCTGTGAGTTTATTGTTTTGCTGAGTAGTGTTGTCACAATAGTGAACATTTAACTTCACCTAATTTTCATGTCCAAAAATGAGTAAATAATTAGTAACATTTGTGTATGTGTAAATTGCCACCAACTGAAATGTCTTGATTTTTTTTTTTAAATGTACAAATAAATAAAATTATAAATAAATATACATGTCATGATAGTTAGTATTAATACCTGTTTGAATGAGTATCTGTTTTTTTATCATAGTATCTAGTGCTTGTTTTCTCTTGACTGACCCCTGCTCCCTTCCCTTGTCCCAGCTGAGTTTCTGCCTGTACGTGCTGTCCGGTGTGTTCAAACGCACTCGCTGGCCCACTGACCTGGAAGAGGCCAAAGCTGGAGGATTCGTCGTGGGCTACACCCCCAGCGGAGACCCCATCTACAGAAACCCCTGCTCCGCCATATTTTTATCCCTGCTGCCCAACCTGTTTGCACTGATACGGTATACCTACTTTAACAGATTTTTTTCTAGTCCTGTCACACCAATTACTAAACCAACTTATCTCTCAACAAATGATCAATGGCAATATTTTTGACATTCAATAAAAATTTTCTTTGTACTAGTGGCAATTTTATTGATATTTTTCTGTACTACAATAAGATTTGAGCTGTGGATAGTTGAATAAATAGCTCACTTTTTTGTAATTTTAGCACACAAAATACCCTGTTCCTACCTGATAACTTGGCTTGTTTGAGTGAGACTTTCGCCCACGCTCATGAGATAATGGATGGGGACAAGAAGGCTTTACTTGGTATGTAACATGTCTGTCACTTCACAATGACTCTGATTTTATTTTTAGGGTTGTTAATGTCTTCCTCCCCTTAGGTATTACACAGCCTCTCCTTGACATTTATGACTCTCCTGTTTGTAAAAGTAACCTGGAGCGTATGCAGGGCTTCTTCTCAACTGTGTACGACAACTGGTAAGAAGTGCAATGCTATTTGAAATTGTAATACGGCTCATTAAGAGTTTTAATAAGGCATAACTGTTTGTGGTAGACACTTCACTTGCACAATTCCATGAAAATGGTTCAAACCACAATTGAGAACATTCTCTATATAGATATGTTGTATGCTACTACGTGGGACATTTTATCCAAAGCATCAATTGCCTGGAATGTTCCACAGTATGGCAGTTAATGTATCTATCTTGGATTTATACAGAAAACATGAAGTTACTTGCTTGTCTCTGTGATATAAAAGTTTAATGCTATCCAGGCAAAGCAATAGCATCTCCACGGGGATGAGCAGGTTGCTGGACCTACCAGAAATGTTACATTGTACACCTAGGCCTGTCATGATATTTACAATATTGACTTATTCTTCCAGCTTTCATATACTGAACAATATTGTGTACATTTTCTTTGCAATAGGGGGAAATTTTAGTCAAATTTTATGTAATACGGTAAGATTTGAGTGTGTAGAAGGATGAAAAAAATCACTTCAATGGCTAATAATTGGTTCATTCTGACATTTATTAGTTGCAGCTCAAGCCTTTTAATGATTAAGTATATTTAAAAATAGATTCACTAGGGTTATCCTGCTTTCTGTCAGTGGCGTAAAGTTTTTTTCAATATTATCTCAATATTTTACAATTTGTTATCGCGACAAGCCTATGTGCATCTTGGGACCAAACCCCGAGATAAACTAGGATTACACCAGGACTAGAACAGGAGCAAACCAAATCTGTGCCACAACTAAACTGGGCTGAAACCAGGACAGACAGGCATTTCATATCAGCAATTGTTCTACTTCTACTCCATTTTATAACTCTTTCCCTCATCTTGCCTTCTCCTTTAGCTTCCATGCCCTGGGTAATGCAGGCCAGTCTCTGATGCAGGACTTCTACTCCATTGAGGGACTGTCCCAGGAGATCAGCACCTCTGTTTTTGGCACCTTGGACCATGTGCCTGACCACAGGCTCCGCCCCATCATCCATATCCTTAACCTACACGTTTATGTTACAAACTTCTAAACCATGGTTACATTTGGGTCTTCCTGTTCTGTTTGTCTTTAACTTCCTCACGTGTTTTTATGGCTAAGCTGGTGCAGCCATGTCCTCCAGAGTATTATGAGAGCCTCTTGTGCCCCCTGTTGGGCCCTCTGTTTTCCTACATGCTGCGGGTGAGAATTATTATCTAAGAAAGTACCGGTACTGTTAAATGTTTAAACTAGATGGGTGAATATTTGACACATTATGGGGATAAAAATCTCACCAAAAACAGGTATATATGTTTTGTAAATTACTTAAATCATGTTGTTATTTAAATTTACCCAAAGTTCAGATTTGGGTAAATTTAGGTAAATTTAGGTTAGGGTTTAGGTTAAGGTCAGAACAATGGTAACTATGATAAAGGTTAGGATCAGTGTCCCGGAAATGAATATAAGTCAATGTAATGTCCCCAAAAAGCATGGAAACCCAAGTTGCGTGTATGTGTGGGTTTTTATCAAGTTGTGGGAACTCAAATCTGTACAGACTCACTTCATGGGGACCTGATGGCTTTATGGGGACAACAACATGATGAAAAGTTCAGATATGGGATAAACTAGGATAAGTAACTATTATAAGGGTTAAGACAGTCTCCAGAAAATGAATGTGAGTCAATGTAATCTCCCCAAAAAGCAGGAAAACCCAACATCCGTGTGTGAATACTGTTTTGTTTTTTTTTTGTTTTCTTCTGCAGAGACTGAGCTTAAAGTGGCAGTTCATTAACCAGAAAACTTTAAATGAGTAAGTATTTGTTTTGATTCTTGCCATGATAATAATAAAAATCTTATTATGTTTTTTGCATGTATTTGTACAGCTTTGTGTTTTTAGGTTATGTTGTATGAAAAATATTTATGGTTGCAAAAAGTGTGTCAGCACATGAGTTTCATCATTACTGAGAAAGCTTAGATTGAACGCCCTCTGCTGGAAACATTAAGCATGAAAGCATCAACATGAAACTTCATGTACTTCAAGTACAAGTCGACAATTAATGCAGCACAATTATCAGAATGAGAACTAGAGATTTAAATAGTTTTGTAGTCTGCTAGATATATCCTGCTGATCGATTTGGTCCAGTAAAAAGGAGGCGTGGGAAAACCCAAAAATCTACACCTGCACGGGAGTTTGTGCAAAAACAATTATTTATACAGAAAAAATACTGTGGATTTATATAAAGACAGATGAAATCTGTGAATCATATTTTTACATACAAATACCACAACATGCTAAATCTTCAGCTAACTCACTCATTAACTTCTCCTTTCTGTTATTGTCCCATATAAAATCTACATAAACTGTCGACTAAATCTAAATTTGGTCAATCAACTAATTGACTTAAGGAGCACAGCTCTAGGTTTGAAGGTTTAGAGAGATTTAAAACTCATTTTTCAATAACTTTTTCAAAAGATATTACTTGAAAATGCATGAGATTTTTTTGAGGAGCAGCCAACATTATGCCATATTTGTCTTCTTGCTTTAGAGGAGAGGATGAAGAGGAGGTGCTTTCTCATGAGAGCCAGGTCACACAGGAGATGCTGGAGGAACATCTGGTCATTCTCATCACCAGGGAGCTCATGGAGTTTCTATGTAATTTATTTAAAAAAATGTTCTTGATATTTATAATTCACTTTTGGTAGTGCAATGTGTTGAAGCTAGTGCTAAATATACTGTTATATATACACCTCCTCTGAAACCTGATCCACTCTTTACCATTGATCTCTGCTTCTTCTTGCAGCCATGTCTTGTGTTACAAGAAAAGTACCTGAAAGCAAAACTGAATCACATAAGGAAGAGGCTGATGGTAAGTGAAATACAGCTCTGCATATCAGCATGTACAAGAGGGAACAATATAGTTTTTATGTATATATCTCTCTGATTATGATGGCATTACCTAGTAGAATAATACAGATATTGAGGGGGAGACTCATGGTAGGAAACTACTCACAAAGTTGAAAGGTTATCGAAATTTAGATAATGTTGTGAATACAACATTCCTGATATTGGAAGATAAGGAAAATTGTAATATCTTGTATATCCTTATGAATAAAAATGCCAAAAAAGCTGATTAACAGTAAACAGGGAGAAAAAATATATAATATATACATATGCACTTTTGTGGTTTCTATTCTGTGCTATTTCACATTTTTCTGATACTGAAACCTCAACAAAAACATTTAAAGACATCTTTTAGCACATTTCGAGCATCATTCTCACCTTAATTACACCATGGAGATGGATGAAGTGCAGTGCCATTGTTTGGAACATAACATCTCTGTGGAGAAAAGCAGGTGGTGATCCTCTATCAGAAAAGTTACATAGTGCCTCTTTAACCGATCTGGAGAAAAAAAATATACAAAAAAAAAAAGCCAATATGTACTTTTGAGATTGCACATCATACATCACAATATTGGCTTTATTTAAGATCCTTACAATATATTGGTTGATTATAATGTATAACTGTGAATGTTTGTGTATTTTTGTGCCCAGAGGATGAAATGATAACAGACACGACGCAGGCGGTAAACTCTGCTCACTCCACAGAGCTGACTGAACTGGGCAAGTGTTTAGTCAAACATGAGGTCAGGCTTTCACATATTATTGTATTTAATAGTTTTTTTAATAGCAATTAATTTTTTTATTTTTTTATTTCTAGAACATATACATGAGCATGTTGACTCTTGCATTCACTGCTATCTCATGGAGAGACACCACCATCTGTAACAGGACGGCCTCTCTGGTCTGCTGGACATTGCTGCGACCGGTAATACAGTTGAACTGCACTGTGAGAAACAAAACCCAAAATGTCCTCTTTATAAAGTGGTGTTTTTGTCCTTGGTTTGGGTCCTTGTAGGCCACAGCGGGTAACCTCCTCCCTGATGCAGTGACATGGTTCTTCACCAGTGTACTGAGAGCTCTGCAGGTTCACGGGCAGCATGAGGTCTGCAATAATACTCTGAACCAGCTCGCCATGCTCATCTATGAGAGCCTGGTAAGTCATTGTCTTTTGTTATCTCTAAAATGTTTCAAAGTGAAACTAAAGTGTAGACTGTTTAAAGAAGTGGACTAAGGGAATGTGACGTCACCATAGTGTTCGACACCGGTCAAATGAAGCTCATCGAGGCTAGAGCAGTTATAGGGGCCAATTTGTAGCCTAGTTCCATATGTAGAATTCCGACTGCAAGATTCACAGCAACCAAAAAGCTAATCCAGAGCAAGCCTGTTGAAGGTAATGCCCCTTCCTGCCCCCACTGCTAGTTTAGCATGGAGCAGGTGCTTAGTAACGTGGTGAATCAAACCTGTGGCCAGCGCTAGTGGGGGCAACTGCATCGAAAGAAATGCCTGATTTGTCTGTTATTAATGTTCATATCTTGATTTATGGACACAATAATTAAATAAAAATAGCAGAATCATGTAAAGCGGGTTAATGTAATAATTTTAACACCAAAATGACAAGTCTGACAGCAGCAGTTACAGAGAGGGAAAGGGGCGGGTGATAATTTTTCAATAGAAAGTGAATTGGAGTCAGAGTTGATGGAGCTGGAAGCGCCTCCATGCTCCCTTCCAATTTCGAACATGGTGGCTAGCAGGTTAGCTGTGTCCATTTTTATATACAGTTTATGGACTAAACCCATAAACTCCAACCACAGCCACATTTCAAATAGAGCTGTTACACTGGGCTGTGCCAGGAGTATTAAAGGGTAGAGTGAAAGAGGGAGGAAGTGCAGGGTCTGGAGGGCTGAAGGGGGAGCAATGGATGGCGGGGAGGGGGTGTGGAGGTATGAGGAGAAGTGTGCTTGGTCTGACAAGCATAAATGCCCAAATGCCACCCTTGCAGCTAGGTATTCATAATTGGGTCAACACAGATCTGTAAAGTATTGAAGAAGTGTGTATTCTGGATCCCAGGCAACCAAATCTAAGTAAATTTGCAAAGATGTGAGTCTGGGCACTGCTTCAGGAGTTCAGATTGGCTAATCTGCCTGTCAAGCACACCTATCAGGGACACACATGGTCATTCTGTAAAAAAAAAAAAAAACCAATATGGCTGCTTATGAGGAAAAAGGAAAGGACTGAATGTTATTTATATAGTAAAAAAAAAAAACAACTTCAGCTGTTACTTCATATGTGTATATATATATATATATATATATATATATATATATATATATATATATATATATATATATATATATATATATATATATATATATATATATATATATATATATATATATATATATATATATATAATACGATACATAGGGAAAGATTAAAACATATTAAGATATCCTGTCTAGCTGGTATTAAATGCCAGGGAGAAGAGGTGGGTTTTCAGTCCAGTCATAAACTGTGTTAAAGACTAAAATCTGATTTCTACAGAAACAATGAGGGAACTAGTAAACTATGTTAATGAGGTGAGAGAAATTTGATTTTGGTTGTAAATGATAGACGACCAATGAGCTCCTTTATTTCACATGAATCACTGAATAAAATAAATAAATAAATAAAATCCGAACATGTTCTGACTCAAGGCACGACGGAGGGCTTGTGGACTAGATGGATATCTGTCTCACATAGTGAGACAAATAAAGGTGTCATATTTAAAACTGTCTGAAGTCCTCCCACTCCATGTTTTGTCTTGTTTTTTTGTTGTTTATTAAAAAAAAAAAAAAAAAAATGTACTTGTAATTAATGATATATTTTGCTTTGGTGCAGTGACCAGACCTTAAATATTTATGCATAATGGATAGATGTATTAAGCACTGCACACTCTTAGCTGGTAGTAATTGTGTATGTGTTGAATTGCAGCGCCCTCGCTACACTGAGCTGAGAGCCGTGATGACGCAGGTGCCCAACATCAACATGGAGGCTCTGGATCAGTACGACCAAAAACTGCTGGACCCCAAAGCCCAAAAGCCCGGTGAGAAGAAAAGGAAAGACCAGTTCAAGAAGCTCATAGCTGGAACCATTGGGGTAAGAATTGAGATCATAATTTCAAACTGAGGGCAGGGGCCTATCTAAGTTTGTGGGCCAGTTTTTTAAAGAAATGATACATACACAGAAAATCCACATGTGTTGAACCTTTTTTGGAACTGGGTCCACATATTTCTCATATTACAGTACAGTAGCTCAGTTGGTAGTTTTTGTCCGCTGATCCTAAGGTTGGCAGTTCGAATCCCACTCTCGACATAAACATCATCGGATCCACAATCTGGCAGTATGATTCCATTTCCTACAGATGAATGCTGTTGTTGTGTCCTTGGGCAAGCCACTTAACCCACCATGTTTGAAAAATGAATAATGAATGAACAGTGCAACAAATACTTCACTGTAGTTAATTTGTGTACCTGGGTCCAGCATTTAGAAACATTGAGAATAAACCAGGTCAAAACATCTGCAAAAAGTTAAAACGTAAATTCTACCACAGAACTCTCAGCTGCTCTCTAGCTCGAGTTTCCTGACAGGTTTTCATGTTTTTCAAATTATTGCTTGGTTTGGTGGAATAGTAAATATTTATCATTATTAAGTCAAGTGGCAGTTTGTATTGAAGGGACTCTATACGACTCCAACTTTTTGTTTTCGACATTTCTCCACACACAATTTCCATACAAAATACATGGACAGTTAACACACAAGGATTACATTTATTTTACACTTATTTTACAAAATATGGTGTTGTCAGGTAATTAATTTAATCATCAAATATGAACTATTGTGTAAAGTTGATTTGTTTTGGGCCTTGTTGACAGTATGGTAAACAGCCCATGTCCAACCAGCAAGTAAAAGAATAAATTTGTATACAACACATGAAAATTCCCAAACTAGAAAAACTAGTTAAAGTCTTGTACAATTAATTTAACTACATTTAACAGTGTATTTTAACCTGCCGTGTTCACGTTCAAACGCTTTGTCATCAATGAACCCAATCTCTAGAGGGCAGTGTTTTTCTTTTAATACACCTTCCACGGTTCAGAATGGTGTCTAGTTGTGGTCGAGTCGCGACTAGTTTTTGGATGCAAGTTTAACATTTTTTCTGTCTTTTTTGTCAACAGAAAGCTCTATGCCAACAATTCAGGAAGGAAGTCCACATTAGGAATCTCCCAACTCTGTTTAAAAAGCCAAAGGAGGACAAGGATATAGTGCTGCAGAGCGAGGTAGTTGGGCTGGAGGCTCTGTTTGCTCCAACCGCAGACGACCTGTAAGAGGAACCAAACGGACATCTCACAGACTGAAAAAACACAATAATAGATTTTTTTTTTTCTTTCATGGTATGTATATGTTAGCATTTGTATCGCGACATTGCAAGGCGTTTGTCCTGCTGAGCTATGCGGTAATGTTTTGTTTTTCTTTTGTTTTTTTTGTTTTTTTTGCAAATACATTCCGATCTTAAGAATGTAACTGCAACTGATGCGTATTAAAATTAATCTGATCACAATATACACATTATTGCATAAAAAAAAAATGCAAATTATAATTATGACAAATTTGAAGAATTTTAAAATAAAATTACTGAATTTGAAAATAGGCTCACACAACCAAAACTGGTTATAAGCCAAAAATTACAGGGTGAAATTTAAAGTAATATCGACAAAAAAATATTTTTTTTGTATGACTTTACTTTTTATGTATTTGTAAGTGATAAATTTCATAATGGCTACTTTATAAATGTTAACATGTCCATGAAGAAGGTAGAAAAAAAGTATTTATGTCTCTTTTCGAAATTAGACTTTGTTACAAGCTTGTAATGTACACTGCAGCGCCATAAGCTAACAAAGCTGCGCTAGCCCAAGTATTTCTCATTGATTTTGTGTACGTCTCATACTAATATTACGGCCTTGTTTTGTGCCAGCTCTCTGTAAACACACAATTGAGTCTTTCAGAACACAGTAGTAGTAGTGAAGCAAATAAGCACTACATTCCATATCACTATGAATAGTTGTAGATTTTTTTTGGAAGCGTCACAAAATGGAGGTGTTCTTTATATGTTAACATGTCTGCACCTTTTATGCTTACAGATGAGTTAGCAAGTCAAATGCTGTCTTTCTGCGAATGGTTTGATTGAAATTTCATAATCATTTCTAAAATATATTTGAGGTGTACTCACAGGTATAAAGGATTTTAAGTCCACATTCAACACTAAAATGTCTGTGCAAAAATACTGAAGTGGGTTTCTTTATGACTTAAGTTTAACAATTTCTATTTTGTTTTTAAATAAATATTTGAAAATTATTCTGTGTCCCCTTTTTTCTCAATTACTCTTAATGTCTTAAATTATAAATATTCAAATTAATTGTATGGGTTTTCTTATGGCACTTATTGAGCTACACATGTGTTGGTAAAGACATAATATGGAGGTTACTGATAAAATAAAGCAGTAGCATAGGCAATGAGATGGGTTGAGATTTAATTTCCGCTCAAGCCAGTAGGGGGAGCTAAAACAGGTTCTGCGACTAGAAAAAGATCCCACCCATCTGCGAGAAGGATCTGAAAGATTATCAAGAGTATAAAACAAATCTAGTAAGCTCACTGCAAGCCTTTTGTATATGGTATGAAAATAAATTTGATTGTGTTAGACTATAGTTTACAAATGTCAGCGTCGATGCCCACCATCTGTAACACGTGTGTGCACTGTAAACGTTCACACACGTGTATAAATACTATGGTAATGACTTCATATGTGAGTGTCATATGAGCTCTTTGTTAGTGAGGCTGTGATTGACAGGTCATTTTAGCGCGTTATTCTAATGAGCACGTGCGCACAGGTGTGCACAGGTGCGCACGCACACGCTGTAAGTGTCCGCTGATGAAAGCACGTGCACGTGCTGTGTGTCTGTGAGAGATGTTGGTCCTGCTGCTTGTGTGTTTGCCGCTGTGCTCTGTGGTCACAGGTCAGATCATGACCGGACAGCCCCGGCCCGTGTCCACGCGGAGCGAGAAGGTCTGGAGAGCGGCACGTTTCGCCGTCGGTGAATTTAACAACGCGCTGTCCCAGCAGCCTTTTACATACAAGATCCTCAACGTGACCTCGGCTAAGGTCCAGGTGCAGTAGCTGAAACAATCATCGGCCGCTGCAGCCTGTTAAAAACAGAATAAACAGTGAGTGACTTTTGTGCAGGTGGTGGCGGGAGTAAACTACATCATAGAGGTGCAGCTCGGACGTGTGTGTAAGAGCAGCCTTCTTCAGAAGTGCCATGGCAAATCCCACCCTAAGGTATGACCCTGAGGCTCACAAGCATCAAACAGCCAACCCAAATATGACCGAGTCATGTGGACTTCAACACAAGACTGATTGATTTTGATTTTATTCCAGGAGCTTCTCTGCACTTTCACTGTCACAGAAATCCCTTGGGAAGGCAAACGTTTTGTTTATCGCAGAATCTGCAAGCCATAAAAACATTACTAATAAAGTCTACTGGTATGTATGCTGACTCAATCGCCGTTATTGTCTTATTGTGTTCAACATGGATTACTGGAGCTTTTCAAATGTGCTTTATTCTGTCTTTTGTCATAAGACTACAAGTCCTTGTTATTTATTGTTCTAACACTGGGCTGAATATGTCCAGTGACCTGCACTCATGATGCATTGTATCAGAATTCCAGAGTATTCCAGTGTCTCCCCTCCCCGGAGTGTCTGGGCCCTCCAGACACGTGCTCCACACCCTCCTGCAGTAGAGGTGGACTGGCACATATATGGTACAGGGGGATTTATATGCCCAGTCCATTCACTTCGAAACTTAAACCTCCACCAGTACATTTTGAACCATGTTTAGTACATTTCTGCCTCTCCTTAAAAAATGAATCTTGAGCAGCATTATCAGAACAATCCTTAAAACTATGCCCTCTGTTTCTCCATGGCAGCCTCCACGTGGGCTGTGTGGGATTACAGATTACTGCTCAGAGAGACTCAACTGTCTGCTCCGCTGACCCCCTTTTTATGAGGGGAAAGCAACCTCATAACTTCACTGTACATCATAATACTGATTAGAATGCGGGCTGTTTTAATTTATGCTTTTAATACATATAATTTTCTAAACCTCAAAATGTAGAGAAAGATAATTCAATATGTTCTTTGTTCTCAGATGCACCACAATTATAATTTCAAGGGCATTTGACAGATTAATATTAATATTTTTGTAATTCTGACTTGGTTTGGAGGGGTAGTACCAGAGGTAATTATTTACCATAATTTTATATCAGTTAAGTGGCAGTTTGTGAAGAAAAAAGTTGGAAAATATAGGGGGTAGCAGTTAGTTCTAATGGTGTCATATGCACTTAAGAAAAAATAAATCTGGTATTTAAAATTCCACATGAATACATATGCTGTTGTAATTCAATCATATCATGTTCGTTATGTTGGTTTAATCGCCTGATGTGTGCTAATGTCGACACAAAGTAAAATGGCGGGAGAATGCGCTGTATTTACAGTAAACAAGTGCGTTGGTGAGCGGTTGACACGCACCCTCTCACCCTAACACAATGCCCCATCACACAGGTCTTAATCAGAACTGAGGGAAACAGGCAGAATTGGCTGGCACGGGGGGATTAGGACTTTGGGGTTAGGAATGTGGGGGAAGGGGCGCGCATCAGTTTGGACGATGACGAACATGGAAGCTCCGGTGCCAGGACGATGCCCCCTCCATCTGCTGTGATGCTCCCTACCACTCCCTGACACACTACCAGGTGCCTAAGTGTGTGTGGTAGTGGTAGGTGTGTGCGCCCGCTCTCTGCCCTGTCCTCACTTAGCCTGGGCAGCAGATGGTGAGGGGTAAGGCTCCTGCTGCCCCCTCCTCTGATGCCCCCTCCTCTGCTGCACTCTGCCCCACGCCACCAGCCCCTCTCCCCAGTACCCAGCCCAGCCCTCTTTGTGCTGTGGGTGCTGAAAGGAGAGCCCCAGCCTGCCCCCCTCCTCCTCCAAATCCCTGGCCGGCTGCCATTGGCGGGACTCAGTCAGGTGTCCTAATGCTTCAGTTAGGGGAGGAAACGCTGCTTAATCTGCCCATCGCGTGCCACTGGCCCTGGCCTGGCCTCTTTGTGTCTGGCACCCCTCTGATCATCTCCACCCTTCATCTGCCCGGCCCCCTCCCCTAGAGCCTCTGTAGCCCAGTTTGTGCCCCAAGACACCGGTGTCATCTCCCCTGGCCCTGTGCATCCTGCATCAGCTCTATATCTGCAGTGTGCTTCAGTACCCACACTCAGAGGGGTGGAAGCGTGTACTTGCATAGCGTATATAGCTGATATATGGTTAACTACTTGGTCACAAAAACATGGCATAGACAGGGTAATCTTCCCCTTTCAAAAGATCTGACCAGGCCTCAGGTGTGTACACATGAGAGAGCACCAGCTCATATTGCAGTATCCAAGTCCTTGTTTTTTAATGACACTGTAGAACATTTGTGTTCTGTCCATTCTGTGTTGGTGCAGGTTTTCTGCCAGTTGCTCACTTTGGGCTGAGTCATTATTGGCCCCATACCTGCTAATGTTTGACAGAGATGGTTAAAGCAGCATACACATGTGTGCTAAAGGTGGTCTACTGTTCATTTACAGCTCTTGTATGTGATGGTTCATAACTTGAAGAGGGTCCAGTCCTCTGTTAAGATAAAGCTCCAGTGCAGAGGTCCTCTGCAGGCGAGTGAGTCACCAGCAGATCACCACAGCAGCTGGCCTCATTTTTTTAGCAGGAAATGGCAGTTTGCAGGTGCCTTTGTGATTGTGTCTACTCACAAGTGTATGTGTAATAGTTTGGCTTAACTAAAACACATTTGTAGAGTGTAGTGTAGCTTAGTAATGGTAAATGGGAAATCACCTTTTAAAAGCCAAGGGATTATGGAAATTACTTGTTAAAATGTGTCTCTTCCTAAGGATTTTTTTTTTTTAGTAAAAGGAAACTTTATTGCCATAAAATCATGTGGAGGGAGCTGTTATAATGTAATAGTACAATTTAAGATGTTTAAATTAATAATTAACCATACTGGCTGTTTCACTGATTGTCCTATGTCTCCAGCATTCTGACAAATACATGCAAATATCTACAATATTTTGTGAATGAAAGAAAATGCTGCACTTTTTCACATAAATTTGGCCTCATCATAAAACTGCTTGTTCTGGTGGGTTTGTTTTGATAGGTTTGTTTTGGTAGTGGCCTTGGTGTGCATCTGAGCCGTCCCTTCTCTGGTGTCTCTGCTCCACCTGCTCCACCTGCTCCTCACTGCACAGGGCTGTGGAGGTGCTCCTCTCATTTGGATGAATGATGTTTGTGTTCCTCTACTCAGGCCGTTACGTAACCTGAGCAGAGGTCATTACCATTTGACCCCACTCCTTTTGATTGACCCTGGCTTCGGTCATCTCTTAAGGGCAAAGGTCATAGTTCAAAGTGTCCTCAGCTGTGCTACCATGGAAACGGCAGCAGTTGCTCTTCCGATGGTCAGTTTGGATTTGAGGACAGTGGGTCATGAGTATAATGGGGTTTCACTTTCAAAATTCACAAATTCAGGCTTTTGCTTATTGTTTAGTCCAATAATACAATAGTGATATAAAGTTAGTAGAGGAGTTGACAGCCACTACAGTTTGCAGCACTGATTTCCAAAAGCTATAGCTCTATTTATTACATTATATATTACATTTTGTGTATTTTTTTTTTTTTTTTTTTTTTTTAAGTTGAGAAGATCCTACTTGTAAGTAAAAGTGAATCCTCTAAATTTTGCCATCCTAGAAACCTAACCGTGGTCAGTTTGTCCACTTCCTGTTTGTGATGGGTATCCTCACAATCAGAGCTGTAATGGGGGTGGGACGAGGAGCCAAGGAAATCAATATTTTCAATGTAACGTTTGGCCAATGAAATAACAGGATGATTTATGTAGAGGTGGTGGCTTCTCCCAATTGGGGGGGATGCTCTTTGTGTCTTGCATGGTTGTGGCTTATGTGTAGTTTCCTGCTCTTCGTCAGTTCTTCACATGCTGTGCCTGTCCCGTCTCATGTGAGCTGTGCACTGTCCCACTCACAGAGGGAGCTGAGCGGGGAGAGACCACCAGCCCGGGCAGCATATGTGCCTCTGCTGTGAGAGGACCGGACACAGAGCAGCGGAGTGGGACACAGAACAGTTCGGCCACATACACTGTAGTGAAGAGTACAGAGACGTGGACAAGTAAGGAGGCGGGAAAAGCAGCGGCGAGCAGGACAGCAGCGTACAAAAGTGTGCTCCGTGTGTTTGTGTGTGTGCTTTATTGCAGTGGCCCCACCTACCCTCCATCCCGTGGAGGAGCAGAGTCCCGCGGAGGAGGGGTGGGATCCCCTCCCTCTGACACACACCCACTCCGATGAGGCTCATACACGCGCTGCTCTGAGGCAGCAGTCTGAGGAGCACTGGATAGACACGTCCCACCCTTCTCCTGCACAGGGATGCTTCACAAGGTACCTTTCCTCTCTGCTCTTGTCTCTGCTCTTGTCTCTGCTCTTGTCTCTGCTACTGTCTCAGCTCCTGTGTCTGCTCTTGTCTCTGCTCCTGTCTCTGCTCCTCTTACAGTGTGTAACAGTGTCCTGTGGGGCTCCCTCTAACCCGGTAGCCTCTGTGCTAATGTGTGTTAGTGGGCTGCATGTGCGCTGAGCAGGCTGGCTGCTTGTAAACAAGCTCTTCTAGTCTGCGCTGTAGAACTTGTGCTGAGGCTCTTCTGTAGCAGGTACATGTGCTTTTACTATGCTGTGTTTGGGTCAGAACTATTTCCTAGCATCCCTGGCTTCAGCTGCTTGTTGCTCGTACTGGAGCCATACATCTTGTGATTGTGTGGCTAAAGTGTTTTGAGAGAACAGAGGAAAGTACATTATCTGTGCTTTAAAGCCTTCTACATGTAGGAACCTGTGTGTGGTGTAAGCTGCTTGTTGTTGTGATGTGGCCAGAAGTGGTGGCCTTGTGCGAGTGCGCTCCAGTTGTAGTATAGTTTTTTCATGCTGTAGATGAGTTTTTGTCCATTTTTAGTCCTATAGAATGTTGGAAGTGTTAGATGAGGCTGAGGCTGCTCTGTGGGCTGAGTGTCAGAGCACATGTCTTGCATGTAACATGCTGTACTGGCAAACACCCACACCCACCACGGCACCAGGGCACAGTGCGTGTGCCATCACTCCTCCACTGGCCCTGTTCAACAGCACTCACAGGTTTAATGAGATCTGTCGCAGTATTTAACCTTATGTTTCATTCATGTTCTCATTCCACAAAATGATTTCAACGTCAAATTAAAATCAGGGACATCTGTTTATAACTTTTCATACAAATATTGTAACGTGTGTAAATTATGTTTCTCTATAATATTCTGTTTATCTAAACTGAGTGTGGAGCTTAACTTGGAGCGGTTGTTGAAACACACCTGATAAATAAGTGTCCCATCTCCAGCTTGTGCCCTCGCCTCTGCTGCTTGTGTAAAAGCAGTCGTCCCTCTGTGCTCCACAACACTCCAACACAGAGGGATGACTGCTTTTACACAGGCATCATGTTTTGGGGCCTATCCCTCTGTGCTGGGGCAGTTGTTTCTCTGTGTTGGGGCAGTTTTCCCTCTCTGTGTTGGGCAGTTGTCCCCTCAATGTTGGGGCAGTTGTCCCCTCTGTGCTGGGTCTGCTCTTCTCTCTCTTTGGGCCCTGAGCTGTTGTCCTCCCTGTACTGGGGCCTATATTGACCTGTTAATAGTATTATCCACAGAGCGTGTGGCAGGGCTGGGGTCACATCCCTCTAGGGTTGGATGGTCAGCCCTTTGGCCACAGTTTGGTCAGAGAGTGTCCAATAGGATGGAGCCGTGGTCATCTTTCACTCTCCTCCTTTCACAGAGCAGGTCACAAGGGTCAAAGGGTAATAAGTTTAACCCCTGCAGGGGTGAGGAGTCACAGGTCACACACAAGGCTATAGGGAGAAGGCTTGCATCATCAATCAGTGGCACTGCTGCTTATAGCTGTGCATATCGATGACATACGCTTGTTCTGCCAATCTCATTAGCATGCTATGCTAAGCACAAAGGGCGGCCATTACAATCACATGGAAGTGACTTAAACTAATGAGGAATGCCCCAAATGAAGTCGTTTCATCTCCATCCCAGTCTTCTCCTTTACTCTGTTAGCTCAGACCTCCTCAGTCTTTGGATCGCACGTGCTGCGGCTGCGGCCTTAACCTACAAATGATTTTAGTCACTCTGAAATGGCGATGGCACGCACACTTCACATTTTCTCTACTCAAAGCGCATTTTGTATTTTACCATTTAAGGAGGTCTGTAACTGAAAACATGGACCAAATACTGAAGGAATGGCACTGAAATAATGATTGGAGAGTATAATAAATGGCGCAGGACAAACTGACTGCTGTTTTCAGAGGCTCAGAGGTGTGGCCTGTTCATGGTACATTCCCAGTGATGCTTCTTATACATAAGAATACATGCGTTCTTATGGACACCAGTGGCTCTGTCCCCTCCTTCACTATCTAAAGTGCATGTGTGTGAGCAGTGCAGTGGTGCTGTGGCGATGCTCCTGCATATCCCTGAGGTCTCCTCTCCTGGGCCTGGCTGATGTTAGCGATGTGTCAGCACTCTGCAGCCTGTCTGCTGGCCTGCTCTGGGCTGTGGGGCTGTGGGGAGGCCTGGCCCTATGCCAGTGTGCACATGTCTAGCACTGGACTGAGACGTGACGGGATCAGGGTGTCCACTGGAGGCATCGCTCTGTACTGTAATAGTGATCCATGTGTATACGTATGAAACAGCTTAATGTTGTTGTTTGTTTTCTGATCCACAGGACTCCAAAGAGGAGGACAAGGTGCTGTGAGAGGGGATCCCTGCTGGCCCGTGGTATGCTGCACCCAAACACACTGTACACGTCAGAAGACTTAGATTGGTGCATGCCATTAAGTGTTTGAATAGCGCACATGTACATGCTCGGTCAGCTCCTGCGGAGACACAGGCCATCAATCACAAATGCACCAGAGCCGCATTGCTCTCTCCTGGTCTCTTGTCCTATTCTCGGGCCGGAATTACACAGCATTTTACCTGCAACACTGCATTTCTGCACTTTGTTCACACCCCCATTCACATCCACTTGCTGTTTATGGCTGCGTCTTAAATCAGGCCGCGCGCGCTTTATAACTCAGCACAGATTCACAGACTGGTACGGAGATGTGTTCTTGCTCCAGTTATGCTCTCTGGTGAACGGGAGGTGTGAGTGCAGAAGAATGCCACGCTGGAGGTCCCCATCACTGTAACTGCTGTCAGATTTTATTAACATCACATAGAGGCTACTGTACTTCGTCTGTGATCCCTCCGCACCGCCCCACACTCGTACACAACACTACTTGCTATACTCGGAAGGCTTTTTTTTGGTTTACTTTACAACTCTGAAGTCAGAACCGGATGGCGGAGTTGAGACCTTGGCTTTTGGATAAGAGCTGGAGCGATGTGGAAAGGAGGTAAGAAAGTGTGTGAGTAGACCCAGGTGCAGTGATAGACGCAGTGATAGACGGATACTTTTGGTCAAGGTCCTGCTCGGCCTGGGTTTGATCAGCTGACAGGTTCTCTTGAGATTATCGGGGCTATCGCAGGTGGAACGGCAGCAAACAGCGGTGGTGGGTGCACATTAAAAAGGGCCAAATGTGCTCTGCTGTACTTTGCTCCTTAAAGCGCGTGTGTGAGGCGCAGCGAGAGGCATGCGGAGATGATACACAATTGGATTGTCAACAAATGCTCTTTGCAAAGGTCATACGCTGCTGCAGTCAATGTTGCGATACGGCCAATAAAGCAACCAATGACTGTCCTGGTCAGATACATAATAATTGTTGAGGGCTTATCACCAGGATGGAGCCGTGTCACCATAGAGAAGTACAGTACAGAGAAGTAAATATGGGGCTGTCAAACAGGGGAATATGTCTGCAGGTCAAATAAGCTTTATTTATTGTCTTGCAGAGTTGGAAAAATGTAGCTGGGACCTGAGCTGTGTGATGGTGTGTGTGTCAGTTGTGATGAGCAGACCTTGAAATGAGCAAGGCCCTAAAACACCAGGCTCCTTGTAAAAAGGCCACTCTGCGACAGGCCCAAATGGAGCTCCTCATTTGCATCAGACATAAATTCACATTTAAATGGCAGAAAATAGCTCGAGAGACTGATACAGTGAAGCATGCAAAATTATAATTGTAGTCAATGGTGTATGAGCGATTGAAGAGATGTGTGCAGGAAATGTGTAGCCAACAACATGTATTTATTTATGATTTTTTATTTTTATTTTATCCGTACAATGTATGTACAGTTACTTAGTATAAAAGCAGAAGTGCACGTACCAGTACCTCCCTACATTAGTTTACAGCTAATGTAGCGAGGTACGGGGGGTATAGTCGAATATATATACAGCACAGATATCGTTTAGTCTTTCACCATTATCAGACATACCTTTTAACACACCTCAGCATTACACTGGTTAAATATATACACCTGATATAAAAAGGACTATTTTCATTGGCGGATATGTAAATATGGTGCGACAGTGCGCCGTGACACTCACTGCAGTGCAGGCTACACTATGGAATGATCAAACACACAACCTTATCTATGTCGTTGCATTGAGGCTTCATTCACTCTGAACTAATAAAAACATCTTTCCAAAAAAATCTGATGTATATGTGTAGTAGGGTTGCGCGAAATGCCCCAAAAAAATCACCTTTTTTTTCCTTTTTGTATTAATCAATCACTATTTTTTAAAGATTTTATTGTTTTTAGAGCATTATCAAGACAGTCTTTTTAGTAAGTAAGATTTAGCACTAAAATGTTTCAAATTTCTTCAATGTCTGAACTCTGCCCAACCCACATGCTTTTATTGACTAGAGGACTTGGCTGTCGACCTCTCCACTAAAACGCCTCAAGCTGATCATTGACGATTTGAAATTATTAGATCTTTATTCAGTTAATTCAGCCCTAATATCTAGTGTGAACATTTTTTTTTTATGAATCTCCAATCTAACCCCTCCCAACTTCCTCCTTTTTTCCCTAGTCTACAGTTATGGTTCTTTGAATGCAACGGAAAGACCCTCCGAATGCCCCTGTCACTTCAACTCACCGAGATCCCAATTGTTTTTAGCCACTGTCCATCCCCACGCTCACCGGGCACACACGCACACCCACTCAACCCCCACGCATCAAACCCGTGACCCTGCACTTGCACCCAGCACACATCTGCAGCCCGCCCATGCATTCTCACGCCGCACCGTTATCTCATCCTCCGCCTCACCGTCAACAAACACTACAATATGGCCGCTCCAGGAGGCCCCCTCATAGGCCCGATTCATAATTTGACCGGGTCTCTCCATTGTATCGGGACCCTTTGATAAATTTACCTCCGACCGATACAATGCGTCAGTCTTTTTGTCATTGAAAGACAATTAGTTGTACAGTTAAAGGTCTAACGAGGGGCAGAGGCATACATGTTGGCTACAGGGCACAGGGTCGGCTCCTTCGCGCTCCTAACGTCGGGTGACAGCTAACTGAGCGGACAGGCCTGTGAAAGCGCGTGATATCATTATTGCAGTAGCGGAGCATTGTATGTGCAAGTCAGCAAAGCGTAAAAAAGGGGCCTACTTGAAAAGCAAAGTAAAATTGGTTTTGATGAGTCACAGTGAGAGACCAACGGAACAGAACAATGGCGGAGGTTTGAATGGGGCTGTGTCACTGTAAGGGCAGGAGAGCTGTGCAGGTGGGTGTGGTCAAATGTGGGAGCGGTTATGCATGTTGGGCATAGTCGCCTGTCTCCTTCAGTTTTCATAGGCGAGTGATTCTCTGCTGATGCTTTGACGGTGAATTACACAACTGTACTTTTTTTTAAATTACATAGTTAAATTGATAGATGGATTGACTCTAATATGGTCCCAAAAATCCTCATCACACCATCAGATTACACTACCAGACCTGATGAATGGAACTCATTTAGCTATGCCAAATTTTGGCTAAGAGGTAATGAAGAAATACTGATTAAAACTAAACACATTTTGGTCCAGCTTTAGGAGTCATTCTTATATTTTTGATATAAAACTAAAAATACTGAAGCATTTGCTCCCAGCTGCAAGCATTGGTGTCATGTTTTTTACACAATGCCGTAGACTGCATATATAAATCTTTAATAATCCATGTTTTATGTGATAAGTATCACATTATTGCAAGATAAATTTTGTGTTTAATACTAATGTATTCCAGTGCTAAATGTCGATGCATCACAGTGTCATTGGCATGAAAATATTTTTTTGTTACATTTGTTGTGTAACGTCATATCATATAATTTTTTCCCCATCAACATTTCCAAAAAACCTCATCTCACGTGATCGAAATTTTTTAAAAATGAAAATGTGCTTTTTCTTGTAACTATTTGATACAAGGAAAATGTATTTACTCAGCTGGCAGCAGCACACTTGTGTAAGATACGGACCCGCTCAGTGAGACCAGTGCGGTACTCGCTCAGGAGATTACACCGATACAGTGGCCACTGCTCTAAACATATTTTTCATGTTTTTCCTTGTGGGATCTATGCATATGACTGATTTCTATCTTTGCACCTTGAGAGCAGTGTGGCACGGCTCTCTTGCTCCAGTATGGAGGGAGTGGTTGGGGGGGCCTCATGATGTTGGGACAGATGGCATTTAGCTCTAGCTGTGCCGAGCTCAGTGGGACCCAAAGCTTAAGAGGTTAGGCCTGTCAAAACCACTCTGTTCGTTCAGTGCCTAACAAAGTGTGGACTGTCAGCCTGTTCCGTTTAATAAACTTAAGATTTTTTCTTTTGTCAACACCCAAGCAACACTTTGCAATTCAGTGACCTGAATATCCCAACAAGCAGCTCTGCTCAATAGAAACACTGCACCTCTGGCAAAGGACTTCCCCAAATGTTCCAACTGTAGGTGGAATTAGTTTGTTTCTAAAAGACGGTGCATTTGGGTCAGCAAACTTCAGCTTTAAGTATTCATGATTACATGTACTAAGGCTTTGCATTCTGTGTTAGAATGATGCAGGCTACAGCTATTTTAAATGGGTCTTAACCGGTCAACCGGTCAAGGGCTAAGCCTATGCATTGGTTTGTAACGTGCTTATGTTATAGCAATATAAACAGCATACACTTCAGAATATAGTGTAGAATCCTTGCCACCAGAGGGAGACACAGTGTTGGATGTCAAATGATTTCATACTGTACTTATTTCCTGGTACAGTGTGATCAGATGGGTCAGGATGTCTGTACCCATTTCAGTATAAATTATTTGTATGTTAGCACTTAGTAGTATTTTTTTTAAACCTTTTCATTTAATACAAATTGTCATGTAACCATTTCTATGCAATAAAATGAACTGTTTAGCAGTAAAATAACACACCAGATCACATTATTTCCAAGCTCCCTATAATGTCCTTCTGTAGATCAATACATTATGCAGATTGCCCCTGACATTTCTCGTTTTTTTTCTCCCCTCACTTTCCCCATTTCCCAATTTGTTTCAGGGGTCAAAGCGAGTGGTGACCTCCGTGAAAGGCCAGCGCGACATTTGACCCGTGGCTGGATGCACGGCCGACCCAGGAGGATATGGATCGACAAAGAGAGGCACGTGCCCTGGTCAAGTCGCCATGGTAACCAGAGACCTTTTGGGACTGGGGGGAGAGAGGTCGAGGCCAGTGCTTTTATCCAGATCTGTGTTAACCATCTGCTGCCCATTGACTCTCTCTGGTGGAACACGTACCCTCCACAGAACTGAGAGCGACTGGATAATCTCTGCAGGCAACTGTGATGTGCTTCTCTTTCTCACATTCACCTGGAGAGATTGTGCAGTCAGCCTCATGCAAACAACAACATGACACTGAATGGTCTGTTTGTATATAGTCTGCGTGAGAGATGCATCGATCCAGCTTATTCTGTTTTTGGAATGATTCCGATACTATGTATCTGCCAATACCCAATATCAAGCAATACCAGTGTATAGAGCGAAATTTTTATTTATTTTCTTTACACTAAAATAAAATCAGACAAAACAGATCCAAATGTATTATGTAGCTGTTAATTATCTCATCAGTAACTACTAAACGGCTTTGTATAAATAAAAGTTCAAACATTATAAGACTTACAAGCTGAAAATAGTCTTATTACGTCCATTTACATGCCCGACCGGAATATTGTCTGAGCTGATATTAGAAATCCAATATCTAATCCAGCTAATTTTTCAGGATCAGTGCCAATATCCAATACCAGTATCGAATCGATGCATCCCTACTCTCCGTCTGGTAGTAGTAATATGTGCTTAACCTAAGAATCAAAATTGCCCCTGAAATAGAATTCACACATTTTTTTTTTTCCAGATTTCAAATTCGTCAAAACTAATCCCTTAGATCTTGCTAATAGACAAAAGTCAATAGGGAAATATAAGTTACAGAGCCCCCTGCAGCATCAGTTCAGTGTGCATTAGAGATTAGAGACATTCTTTTTTTTTTCTTCTTAGTTTTTGGTCTTCCTTGAGACTATATAATTAGATCAGATCAAATAGTGGAGGTGAAAATGTGCAGGGAAGAGTGTAAAACCCTCCCTTTGTTGCGTCCAACCTTGGTCACAGCCCACAGGTTTTGGACTGAAGTTGAGCGTTTTAAAAAAGTGCTCCTAGAAACCACCTGCTCCCCTGCTCCTGGATCACAAAAGGATTTCACACTTAAATACTGTTCTTTTCACAAAGGAATATCTATGTGGATCTGTGGGCCGTGTGCAGAATAGTTCTGTGGTAGCCTGCTCCTGTGTTTCTAAAGGCAGAGGTTATTAAATGAGAGGTCTGAATGAGCCAACAGGTGCAGTCCACCTGGTCAAAACATGCTCCACACTGCAGACCGGGGCGCTTTGATGTGCTCATGGCCACAGGTCCAGTTACTGTTCAATAGTCTATATGTTCAATGTAACAGTAATTGGGGACTTTTTCTTTGCACTAGTGGGGAAGCTTTTGTTACTTTTCTGTGCTGCAAAAAGATTTGAGCTGCAGAGGGTTTAATAAATAACTTCTACGACCCATTATAGACACAAACTAAAGAGTAAATGGTTTATTTCTAATTTGCCAGATGTGGTTTTATAGTTTTTGGGGTTATTCCTGCTCTAGAGTTATAGTGTCAGTGGCATAAATTAGCTTAAAAGGCCCGTATTACGCTGTTCTCTGATCTGTCATAATGTTGTTTCCTCATCACAAACATCCCTGGAGTTGTGTTTTGTTTCATTCACACATGTTTAACACACAAACCCTGCATATTTAGGCCGAGTTCTTCTCTCAAACTGAAAACACTCTGTTCCACCTTGTGATGTCATGGCTTTGGAGATAATGCAGGTTATTCAAAACATGTCTGAAACAAAACACAACTCTGGATATGTTTTTGAGGACGAGAACACGGCTTAAAGCTCACAAGAGTCAATTTTGCGTAATATAGGACTTTTAAATGTTATCGTTTATCGTCTATATTTTCTTGAGCAATATATCATACTTCAAGATCTGTGAACAGGCAGCAGGACGACAGGCTAAGCTAAGCATTTGCTACCTCCATGTACAACTGCAGTGTGCGCTAATGACTCAACAGAACGAAGTGTCAATATGTCTGCTCCATACACTATTTATGATCCTTCAGTGTTTTTCCCTTCATTACTACAATCAGTGTCCACTCTTGAGTTTGCTCCACATTCCTCCCCTCCTCCTTCTCCTCCTCTGCTCTCTTCACACATCCGCTCATATTCTGCTGTGTTTTGGTGAAATCTCAGCTGGCAACTGTGAGTGGTTCACTAGCTGCTCTCACAATGGCCTCTGGGATTATGCTAAACACTGCCTGGGCCTCTCCCCCGTCCACCCGCGGCCGCAGCAGAGACGCCCTTCGGAGCGCTCAGGAAAGAGATGGAGAACTCTCAATGAAGATGTCAGTGCGATTAGAGCAGAGCGCCTCAGCACGGCCGCAGTGTCTGCTCCGGCTCCGGCCCCGGCTCCTCGCACTCTCTCCAGCGTCTTTTCAAGCTGCCTCCTCTCTCTCGCAGCTCTTTCATAATGCATGCCCTCTCTGAATTTGCATGAATTCACTTTCCAGATGCTTCTGCTGCCATCTTGACTTAAACTGATGCGCTCGGTACAGTAGGGGCCTTTATGTTCCTGTCAGATGAAAAGAATGGTAATAGATGTTTTACTATGGGCTGGGTCATCACCTATCTCACATTAATTGTATATGGTTGTGTAGTGGTGGTCTTTAGTGGCGCTGTGGGACCACGAGCTTTCTGATGGGGATGTTACTGCATCAGGAACTGATTGGCTGATGCTGAGTTGCCAACAGTACCTGATGCATTACCTTCAGCATCGAAAGAAGCATCATGACCACAACAAATGTTGCGAAATCATGTTCTGTACTACATTCTCTTTGATAATAAACTAGTTCTCTGCTGTTTATCCAAGTTGATGTGTGTCTGTGTGTTATTCACCACTGTGGACCGTGGTGTTGTGGTTGAGTTACAGTGTGAATGAAAGCAGTAGGCTGATTTAATATAGTCTCATTTTCTCCCATTCCTTACTAGAGCCACGTTCTTGTGGAAATTGTTTTTTGGGGGCCACCTGAGGAGAATATCTACTACCTCAGGTGCCATTAACTCCTACATTGGCTATGCTCACATGTGCATGAGAAATCTGACCATTATCTGATTTCTGGAGCTGTCAGATTATGGAAATATTTTATTCAGTTACATCTGATGTGAGAAATCTGATTTCTTTCTGATTCTTCACATTTGTGCAGGTTACGACAAGAGAAAATGTGAGAAAAAGTGCAAACTAAAGACAAAACATGGCACTTTGTCTTCCAACTACAACAATTGAAAAATCCATTAGCTGCTGTTGCATGTACGCTCAAAATCTGATCTGAAAGATGATTAAAATTACATGTAAACAGCAAAATAATCTGATTTCTTTTTGATCATGGTCCCTATGATTACTCCAGTGGTGGAAGAAGTACTCAATTTTGTTACTTAAGTAAAAATACAGATACAAAGATAGTTTCTCAAAAGTATCACATGAAAATATCAACTCAGGCAAAAGTATTTAAGTACCCATTTAAAAAAGTACTTTGAGAGTGCAAAGTAAAAGTATTTCAAACAAGTGTTGTTAATTTGTTAAAGTGTAAATCTAGTGATAATGATTAACAATTATACATATTTTGGCCAACAGTAGCAATCAATCTTTTTTTCTTTTTTTTTTTTTTTATCTTATGAATTTTGTGTATTTATTTTTGGTTGCTCAAAACCAAAGCTTGAACTCAAAACCTTCAGGAGTCAGGATGTTACCAGGAACATGGTAAAAAATAACCTCAAATCGTATGAAGTACAGATACCAAAAA
The DNA here is from genome assembly GCF_009829125.3 of Periophthalmus magnuspinnatus. Classification (NCBI taxonomy): domain Eukaryota; kingdom Metazoa; phylum Chordata; class Actinopteri; order Gobiiformes; family Gobiidae; genus Periophthalmus; species Periophthalmus magnuspinnatus. Next base: position 6,379,505 of record NC_047140.1, on the reverse strand, counting down.
ATTCTACTTGGGTACTTAATTACAGTACTACTTGTACTTTGTTACCTTTCACCACTGGATTACTCATATCAAATTTTGCATGTCCTTTAAGTTATTTTAAGGTTTAGAAATTGGACATTGATCAGATTCTGGTGAGGCTGTACTCACAGCTGTTGACACATATGAATTTTCTTGGACGTGTTAAAACAGACCAAAATCAGATCAATTATTGGGATATTGGATTATTCTAATTTTTATTTTTACTGTAACGTAAATGTACCAACCCATTTAAGGTGAGCTCACTTGCACACACCATATTAAAACCTAGTCTAGGGCTAACCCAGGACTAGAGCAGGACCAAACCAAGTCTACATTTAGAGTAAACCTGGTTCAAACCAGGACAAATGTGCAGCACCATAGAAACCTCACCCTTTAAAATGTCATATATTACACAAAAGTGACTGTTGTGAGCTTTAAGTTATAATGTTTTTACCTCATCAAAAACAGATCAGAAAAAAAACTAATATGGGCCTTTTAAACAAACTGAATCAGTCTTAGTGGATTAGTTACACTTAATAGATGATTACTTACCGTGGTAAAGGCTCTGTCAAATGACTTGTAACCTTCAGAGAGTTAAGAGCTTAGCCAAGAAAGGGGTCAGAAGGTCACATTTCTATGAACAAACGTGCCAAGTTCACGCCCCCCTCGTAACTGCACTGTTGGCACACGAGCTTAACCACGTGCTGGACTCTTCACCTTGGGGAAATCCAGAGCACCATGCCAACTCTAGCAGATGTTACTAAATCGGAGACATCTTGTAAACACACAGAAATATATTATAGGATAATATGTGGTGCTTGTTGTAGAGGTCTTCAACACATGAGGGAATCCTGCTGCCTGCTGCTGATCCGGACTGCTGCTGCTGAACTCTTCAAAGACCTCTCTGCATGTGTCCAAGAATGCACAAATATGCCTAGAAAATTACTTGGAACGAAGGGCAAAATATCAGGAAAAAGGGTTCAGAATATTTTAGTCTAGTATTAGAGGTGGATAGGAATTATATTAACTTGATCATCTTTTTACTTTATTTCTACTAAAATTGTATCCTACTTCTCTGATAGCAGACTTTTACTCATACTCGAGTAGCACGTCTGACAGAGTACTTACTTAACTAAAGGACAAAAGCTTTATTAACTGCTGACAATATTAGATTATTTTTTTTTAATTTGTGGCTTTTGCACCACTTTTTTTTTTTGCTTTTTCTCATTTTTGAGATCTGAAATATTATTGTTTAAATACTGTACACCGGATTTAAACAATAAAATCTGCAGGTTGCAACTAGACAGTTACTTACCATTATTCTTAGTAGTAGTAGTAGTAGTAGTAGTGTAATTTTCCCAAATTATACAGTTTTCTTTCTACTGGAGTAATTTCTTAAACGACTACTTTGTACTGCTACTTGAGTAATTTTATTTTGAAGTAACTTTACAATTTTTGGCCACTCTGTCCACATCTGCCTAGTATTTGGCGTGGACAGATGTAGCAGTTGCTCTAGTGGGCTAGAGCAAATGCAATGCTGACACGACAAGATTTGAAACCCCTACAACAATAGTTATTTGAACATGCACGAGGAAAAATGACATATTTTTGGTCAGTCCATAGAGGGAGCCAGTGCAGCCCGATGCTTCATCAGAGGACCACAGAACAACCTGCCCCGGTACACCGCCCCCAGGCAGCATGTCATATTTTACACACCGCATGTTCATCCCAAGAGCTGCCTCCTGCCTGCGCTTCAGCAACATCTGATCAACATCCACAGCACAGACAGAGTGAAGCCAGGCTCCAGTCTCACTGCGCTGCCTCAAGGGACACGCGCAGACCCGCAGGTATTCCAGGTACGTCTCTGATCGGACCTGACGCGGCTTCTTGTGTTTACGCGTAAATTAACATCGTCATAATGATGGATCTGATAAAGTTCTTGTTAGGACTTTATGCAAAGAACAACGCATAAACTATAACAATGGCATGCAACCAATTTGACTCAACGTGAGCCCGACCCTCATGGCACACGGGGGCATGTTTACGCACGACTTTTACGCGTGTTGCGCACTAATCCTTTTGGAGAAAAACAGCAGAAAAACACTTCACTCAGTTGAAGTCGCAGATTTAGCTGGAGCTGCGCCAACATAAACATCACGCCAGCAGCGGGAGATGTTGGGACTCGTTAAGCAATGCCATCAGTGATGTAATAACGGGTATTAAAACGTGTCAGCTTGTCAAGCTGAAAATGATCTTGCGCTCCTCTCAATCCATTTGGTTCTTGTGCCTCTCGTCTTCAGGGTGATCGGAGCTTCGTTCAACATGCTTGGCATCTGCGTGTGCCTCTGTGCGCTTTTCTCACACGTCCTGTCCCAGGAGGCTGAGGAGCCTATCTCCTACACAGTGAGTACTGGTGCTTTTAATATGTGACACAGAATGCACACGTTGTAGCTCCTATTACAATCTCACGCATGTGTCATCCACAGTGCACTGAGGGGTATGAATACGACAGTGCCCGAGAGCAGTGCAGAGGTAACACATTTGATATGGTCTACTATTATTTTTATTTTACTACTCTGTACTATACTAAGAACAAAGCACATTTGAAACAGAAGGTAACTATAAAGATCACACAGGCAATGCACAATCTTGACTTAAAGGTGCTCTATGTAACTTCTCTCATGGAGGGTCCGCCACCTGTATCTTTTGATGATATTGCTTTGCCTGCAGTCTTCCACACTTTGACATTTTACCTTATCAATCTTGCATTTATCCAAATGTTCAGTGTTTTTTGTTACTTAAAGATACATTGAATGCATGCATTCTTCTTCTGAGCAGAGTCACTCTCATTGATCTAACTTGACCTGCATGTGCCACCTGCGTGTCTCCATTTAGATATTTATTTTGGATTGCCCCTTGAGATGCATCATCTCTTTTTCATTTCTCTTTTTCATATTCTTAACTATGGATTATATAATTAATTGCACTGTAAATAGTTTTGTTAAAACAATGATAGATTAGTCATCATAACAAAATGACAAAAATGATGCCACAAAGTGCTAATCCTGCTGTCTTGTTTTAGACATCGATGAGTGTGTCTTGCTGGATGATGCCTGTAAAGGTGGGATGCAGTGTATCAACCACTTTGGAGGCTATCTGTGCCTGCCCAAGAATGCTGTGATCTACATCAGTAAGGAGGCCACAGATGTGGTGCCAGAGGTCGGGCCTCCCGTGGCCCCAGTGGCCCCAGTGCAGCCTCAGCCTCCCCGGATAGCCGGCGGTGGGAGGGGGGGCCGCACGGTGCACTGTGTTCCTGGATTCATCGCAGACGACCAGAATCTGTGCAGAGGTAAGAGCTCACTGTGTGATAGCCCTGAGACCAGTGGGGTCCTAACAGGTCACAACTAAAATGCACCAATATGTGAAATGAATCATATAGTGCTTCTTATAGTTGCTTTCTATGTCCAAGTGTTTTATGGAATCTCACCAGTGTCTTCTGCTACTGCTCAGTGCTCATTCTTTGATATAATGTGTAAATTATCTTACATGACCAAAAAAGCACACTCTGCCAATCAGGAGTGAGGCCCTGATCACAGGCAGAAGTATTCCAAACAGTGCCATTTTGGGGGATTTATCCCTTAAACAGTACATCTAATCTAGTGTGGCAATCTAATCTCTAATCACTGACTCAGCCCCTCATGTACCTGGGGTTTGCCTTTGGAAACAAGCATAGTATTGGAAATGTTTCCATCGGACTCTCACTGTGGAAAGCAGCTCTTATCAGTGTAGGTGCTGTCGACAGGCTTCTTAGTGGAGTAAAGGGATAGTGTCAACAGCAGGAGAGGAAGTGAAATGGGAAATGTAATTCAGCAGTACAAATCAAACAATACCATTATAATCACACAGAAGCACCCTCCCAGAATCAAACCCGTGACCTTCTAGCTTTGAAGCAAGAGTCCATACCACTGTGCCACCTTGCCAATCTCTCAGTAATGACTTGACTTGACTTGAGCCATAATAAGTAATTCCCCATCTGCTCGACAGCCATCAGCAGCTCACCCATCCAGGGCTGCCAGATGTGTTGCAAGCTTCTCCTTCCCTCTCACTGTGATGTCATGTTCTCAAACCTCTTCGGGTGCGCATGGTGTGATGTTTTTGGAGCTGGTTCAAAATTCTTTAAAAAGTCAGTGTTTTGGGTGATGAAATATTCCACTTCGGGGATAAAAAACGCAGGGTCTCACAACAAAGTGTTCTGTAGTGCTGTATGTTGATATGTAGATACGTATCACTTTGATTTTGAAATGTTGGATGTTACAGAGCAACTTGAAGATTTTGGATAAAGATAAGAGTGTAGAGAATTCCACACAATGAGACATTTTCAATAGCAAATACCCACATTTAGAAAAAGTATTTTACTAGTTGGTTAATGTAAGCATGATTTGAAGGAGAATTGTGCAAAAATATCGGATGACTTTTATGATATTACACTACTGCTGTCAAAAGAAGTTCACAATAGCCCTAGGAGTTACTAGTCTAAATGCCTTTCCCTATTTGCAGTAATTAGCTTATCGTACTGTAAGGTTAGTAATAATGTGATAAAAATATCCTGTAATTCTATGTATGACATTTTATTTGCATTTCCAGAAAGTCTCAAAGCAGCAAACAGTATATCAGCTAAAATAACTGCACAAAAACATATGCACCGAGGTAAAGCTCCATGGACTAAAACAATGACATCAGTCTGCAACCATTGTCCTCTGAGTAGCTCCTTTTTTTCATGCTAGGCCTTTTTGGACAGGATTTTGCTAGCTAAAGGAATTCCCATTAAGTGTCAATAGGGGAAACCTCAGTGTATCAAATAGCGCTTGCATCAGTGCTAGCTCACCACTCTGCGCAGGAAACCTCGAATGCAGCGTCAGGTAGGGAAAAAAGAAGAGACATGAAAAGGCTAACAAGGGCTAGCTAACCGCACAAGCTCAAGCAAAGGGTAGCCATAGCCAGGTTGTTATAGCGTCAGTACATGCGGAGTTGTTTTGGCAAAAATGTTGAACAAGTTTGGCGCTATGCTAGACCAATTTTCCAAAAGCACAAACTATAAAAACGAATCCAAACGACGCTGTTCTGTATTCTGTTAAAACGCCAAACAAGCCACAAATTATATAATGGACTTTGCCTGACTCTGTAAAGATTTGTTCCATTTTGATTCGCAAATAGGCTATAAAATCCCTTTGCCCCCTTTCCGTGAACTCGCAGGCTAGCGTGTTGTTTTAGTGACACATCGGGGAAGTTGGCGGCGAACTGTAGTGTAGAGAGAAACTATGAAGCTTTACTGTACTAGTGTATGTGTGACAGTTTAATGACGCCGCGCATTTCCATCACCTCCCCCCATTTCCAACATACACACCGAGCTACTTAAGGTGTTTACTGCCCAAATCTACAAGCGCCTTGTTGTAGTCCTGTATGTGTATAACAGCTTTTTTCTATTTAGCATGAGGTCATTTCCTGATAGAAATTATGATCGTTCTTCAAAAGCATACAGATTAGTACTTGAAATGTGTAGCATGGCCATTTACCTTTCACATTAAAGGGCTTTGGCTAATTATGGTTTAAGATACTTTAAGCACTTTGCAATTTACTGCCATTAAAACCCTTATCGGGCTAAAAGGAAAAATTTACATACAGCCTACAGGTTACTGCTCAAAAAAAGCAGTGCCAGAGACTACATAAGCATTAAAAATAAAAAATAAAGTCCAAATAATAAAAAATATTTAGCTTAAAGGTCCTATATATTACTCAAAACTGACTCATGTGAGCTTGAGCCATGTTAGACTACTGTTATCTCCTCAAAAACATGCCTGAAGTTGTGTTTTGTTTCATTCCCAGATGTTTGAGTAAACCTTTATTATTAGTCTAGCTATATCTCCAAAACTCAAAATGCTCTGGTCCAACTTGTGATGTCATGAAGTGGTAATTTTCAGATTAACAGCTCTTTTTACCTTTAGTTCAGTAGAGATTGGCAATTCCGCAGCTGAAATTATTCAAATGATTCTAGTGAAGGTGTATAGCATAGAAAAAACACAGTGGAGCACTTCCTGTATTACCACATGACATCACAAGGTGGAACAGAGTGTTTTCCATTAGAGAGAAGAACACAGTCTAAATATGCAGGGTTTGTGTGAATGAAACAAAACACAACTCCAGGTGTGTTTTTAATGAGTAAACAACATTATAACATGGATCAGAAAACAGCGTAATATGGGCCCTTTAATTAATAACTGTAAATTCAACCAGGAAGACTGTACATCTCTCTCCTGTCACCTATCTCCAACTTTCCTTCTTTACTCTTCAACCTCTAATATTGCCTTATATAAATGCCTCATACCCAAATATAATTAGCTTGTTTTAACTACGTGCCACAACCCTCTTCCAGTCCACCTCTACCGCAGCTGCAGAACCATTATCCTTCTGAGAATCCCCATATCTTCCTCTTCACCACCCCATGTAGACCTAGTTTCCCTTGCAAATCCTGCTTACTTTCCCCATTCATTGCATAATTGAAATCCTACCCAGTTCCTTCTGTAATCAACTGTTTATATCTCTCCTGGCATTGACATGAAATGATTATAATCTTTCTGACTTCCTAATTTGATTTTACGTACCTCTTGTGCAGCCTACAGTTTATATTTCATCTCCAAATTAGATCTGTCTGCAGTACGGGACATGAAAGAACATGCCACTTGTGTTTACCTGTCTGGTGTGCTGAGGTCATGCAGGACACACTACCTCCTACATGCCTGGATTTCTGGAAGTTCATCTAGATGCCCCTAAATCTTTCCTAATAGTCCCATTAAGAGCTGTTAAGCCTGCTGCGACAGAGGAACTTGTGTACTTTTCCGAACAAGGCGGTGTGCGTGCAATAACATTTTTCCACAAAGATGCAATGCACTAGGGAGGAATATCTCAGGAATGTCAGCGGCGCTTGTTTCTTTTCCCTTTGTGATGGTAAGAATTACTCACCACCTTGACAGATAAGCATCGGATCGATCCATGAGGAGCAGGAATGCACAGAGCGGGATGCTGCCAGAGGCTTCTTCTTTCGACCTTTGGAAATTTCCTTGTTGTCTTAATCTGGAGTTGAACAGCTGACAAAATTGAGAGGAAAAATGTTCAGTTGCATCAAAATTTGAAGTGGAAATTCTTGCCATCTTTTAAGGATAAGATCGAGATATAATTAACTCTTCTGTCTTCTGCATTTGCGTATGTTTGCATGGGTGCACAAGAGAGAACATGCAAACTTAACATAGACAGGTAGCACAGTTGGTCTGGGAATGGAACCTGCAACTTTTTGTAGTGAATCGGGAGTGCTTGTGTTGGCTTAAAGGTGCACTGTGCAACTTTTCTGCTGCTTATCTCCATGGTGATGTTATTGCTTTGCCTGGAATGTTCCAGATTATAGCACTATCTTGCATTTATTTCACTACAGTTTGTTTTATTGCTCAACAATACTTTGAAAAACACACATTCCTACTCTGGGTGGCCTCGCCTCATCACAGATCTGACATGCCTGATGGCGTCATCGGCTTGTCTCAGTGGAGACAGATTAAGGCCATGCTACTGCACATTGTAGGGAAAGCAGTCACCTTCCCATGGAGACAAGCAAATAGCAGATCTAGAAAAAGTTACATAATGCGCCTTTAATGTGGACTGGAATGGAATTTGACATAGAACATGCAGGATGTGAAATAAAACATGCTGGAGCTTGGAGGTGGGATCAAGCACAGGGAGTCTGTTTGATGAGAGCTAAGAAGCACTTTGTTGAGGTTAAAGGCTCAGGGCAGCACCCACCTGAGGCACACCTTTGTGTCTGGGTAACCTCCCTATTAGCCTGTCTTCCACCTGCACTCAGACACATGTATTTATCTCATCGACAATAGCAGACTATCCGTCGCATTTCATGCTGTGTTAAAAGCTGTTGTTGCTGTCAGCTCTGCACCTGTTTTATTAGCACAGTACATTTACAGGTGAATTGTTCTAGCTAGCATGCAGTGTTATAGCTAATAAATGGCAGTAATTGGCTCTGTGCACAACAGCGCCTTGCTGTTAGCATCACTACTTTCTGTCCAATTTGATCTCTATAGGTTTTTTGTTGATGCATGCTAAAATGAATAAATATTTAATACATTTAATACAATACATTTTTGCGATTTTAATAAAAGTGACTGTCAGCATTGAGACACAGTGAGCTAGCTAGCCTGCTGCTGTGCACAGAGCCTATTGTTTTTGTTTTTTTTGTTAGCATTCTTCTACATTCATCTAACCTACATTTAATGCTTGTCCAACATTGCAACTAGCATGCTCAGTGTAGATATACTGTATAAGCAGCTCTTGAGGTTATAATAAGTCTGCTGCACGCTGTCTGCATCTAATTAGAAAGTGTTATATTGTCCGATAATCAGGAAGTGAGAGTTAGCATGCTAGTTGTTGTTAGCTTTACCGTGACTGATCCGCACTGAGTTGTGAAAAGCACCTATAAACTCGTCACGGTGAATAATTAGGATGCTCTGAATGCAAAAGGTAAGTGAGGAATTACTTTGGATCACTACAAACCATTTAAAATCAACTAGTTCTGTTTTTCATGTCTTTAACACTGTGAAAATTGTTGCATTTTATAGTTTTGTCTCTACAACACATGCTGCTGAAATCAATTCACTGTCTTTAACTGATAACATTAGGCTACTTCACTGCACCACTTAAGGCAGGAACAGACTTCTAATGGTACGGTGACCAGATGTCCTTATTTGCCCGGGACAGTTCCAGTTTTGAGCCATTTGTCCCATGTCCCAATGGATGTATCCAAAACTAGTGATTTGTCCCAGTTTTATTCAAGAAATGTCCAAGATGTCCCTATTTTGACCCATTACCCAACAGTAAAAAGGGTAATATATTGTCAAATGTTTTTTTAAAGACAGAAAACTGCTTGAAAATCCCCAGAAGGCCAAAAAGTACACTCAATGTCAACAATACAAGTCTCTCATGTTATAAACTGATTCACAAGTGAGTTAAGAATAGACAGTGCTAATAATGCTCTTATTTACAACATGCTCTTTTCAAGTGTATTATTACCAACCATCCCAACCCAGTTTGTCCCAGTTTTTAATGTTGAAAATCTAACTAATAGACTACATTTCATTAGCTTCACGATGTGTCAGATGAGATACTCGCGTTCTTCTAAACACTGTTACGAGCTTGTTAATGAAATCTAAAGCTCCTCCTCTCAATCCCATAAAAAGAGCACAGCGGAGCATGGGGGAGCTACCAATCATACAACAGTCTATGCTAACCCTGTCCAGCTCAAACCCTGTCCAGCTGCCTTTTCCTCTGATGTGTTGGTCTTTCCGCTTACCTCATGATGCACAGGGACACGGGGGTGGTTATAAATCAGCTAGGTCACACTCACATGGGGTTATCGCCGAGGTTTTGTTCCTTCTTGTTGATTCTTGTTGTCCGGGGGAAAATGGATTTCTTCCATTCTACCCGACTGTTCATTGGCCAAGAAATGCCTGACTAGATGCAATAATGAATAAATGGGTGGTATGAAATCATTGGATCGCAAATGAATAAAGATAAGAGAAGAAAAATGAGACGACTTCAACAGATCAGTTTATAATGCGCAGTGAATTCATGCTTTTGTTTACTTGTATGGGTGAGCACATTTAACCAAAACTCATACATTTTTGAAGTTTGATATATTTCTACAGGAAAAATCACGATAACCCATAATATTTGATTTACTAAAATCTTTGCATATTATATAGAAGAATAAAAAAAATCCCACAAGTGCAGCCTGGAAGTGATTATTGTGATGAAATATCCATGATTGACAGGGCTGTAAAAGGCAAATATCACAATAATAATAACGAATGCTAGCTTTGATTGCTAAATGTCCTAGCGTGCATGCGACGTGACAGTGATCTGCTTCAGGTTTTGTTAGCAAGTGCGTTTATTTATATTGCGCTAACCTGGATTTGATATCTATCCAAGTTTATATAATGCTTTTAGACCTACACCTACCAGCGAATAACTATGCTCTGATATACAACGAGGTCTTTCTTTGCTTACATTTTTATGAGTTGACTAATTATTTTATGTGTATTATAAAGGAGACAACATGGAGTGAGGTATTTGGAGTTCTGAGAGTGACTGGAAAGTTTAATCACTTATGAAGATGCTGTATACAAGGTTACTTCGAACACTACAGCTAGTATTTATAATAGTACTTCTCTTTATAGTAGTTTTTCCACAAGAGCCTAATAATTTTAACAGCTTGTGCCTCCTCTAAGCCCCCTTTTAACCTGTCAATCACTGCACAAGACATGTCACCCAAGAATTTCTTTGGTCAACTACAACCTAACTTCTCTATAGTTAGCATCTTGGTTAAAATATGACCATTTCACTTTTTGTATCGTGCTTTAGGGAAATGACTTATCTCATATTTGCACGGCTGTCATCAACTAAAGAATTCTAGTTCAAATAAAGCCAGGTCTTGCCGATCGATCAGCTAAAAAGAGGTCGTGGCAAAAGTTATCCAAACTATTAGGTATCCAAACTGCACTCGCAAGACTACACCTGCGCGGGAGTTCATGCAAAAAATGGAAAATGGGAAAAAAAGCACTGGGAAACAATGAATTTCTATAAAGACAGATTGAACTTGTGAATCATGAGTGCATATAAATACCCAAAAATACCAAATCTTCAGCTAGTTAACTCACTAACTTCTCCTTTCTGCTGTTCTCCCATATAAACCCTTATAATCTAAATAAAATGATAAACTGACTAAGACACCTATTTGTCCTGAGGTTGAGGTTGTAGCCACATCTCCCACTGCATTTCCTGGGGTAACGCTCAAATCAAACAACATGCACCATTTGCAGACTGGGAGGTGTTTGGGGTTAGGCAGAGAGCTCGAGGGCCGCTGTAGGACACGCTGATAAATGTGACGTTGTGAAATTTTATGGGCTATTAACATGACACATCTTGAATTATCCGATAATCAGAAGGAAACAGAGATTGTGTCCAACCGTGGGACCGCTCCAACTGGCTGCTGGAATCACTGCTCATGCTTTCCATCGCCACGGTTCAGTGAAAACAAGGCTAAATGCTCTCAAGTGATAATTACAGCAAGTTCTGTCATGTCAGAATAAATATGAGCTAAACGCGTCAGGCAAAGCAAATTTTACACTTGGGGTCGAATGGAAGATTCTAACTGAACAGGAAAAGGTGATTCTGAGTGTGGTTGTGATGCAGCTACATTATAGAACCTGTTGATCTATGAATGTTTATCTATGTTTACAGAAAAAAGGCTAAAAACAGATTATATTGAGCAGAAAACTTTAGTGAAGGCTAAACACAATTCATGGATTTCCATTTCATGTTATAGGCGCCATTTTGAGGACTTTTGACCATTCAAAAGATGTAATATTGTGTTTTAAATTTTCACCACAGCAACAACCGTACTAATTCTTCATCAGTCTCTTGGATAGAATGGGAAATGAGTAAAAGCCAACATCGCTGCCACAGTGGTGCAGCGGTTAGCACTTTCGCCCCACAGCAAGAAGGTCCTGGGTTTCATTCTGGGTCTGCTGGTTTCTCCACCACTAAAATCATGTCCTCTCCTGGGCTAGAACTCCCCTGAAAAAAGTGATTCTTCAGCAGTAACAAAAAAAAAAACATCCCCTTTTTGTTTGCTCATGAATTCAAGCAGTTATACCCATACCGCCATCACCCCAGACACTTCCCCGCCAGCTTTACAACGGATAAATTTTCCACTGGCAACACCAAAACATATTTTCTCTCTCATACCTGCTGCTCTCAGGAAGTTTAATTTCACATAACATTCTTTTGGTTATTGTTAAAGAACACATACTCATAGTGGCATTTCACCAAGAAGGAGCAGATTTTCAATTGCATATTTTTATTAATGAAAAATGGTGACACTTTTAACCCTACATGTTTGACGCAGACTGAATTCTTGGAGTAATCACAAGTAAATACAAGAAAGTGGGTGAAAATAGAAGAAAAAAGGCATTTTCTGACCACTTGAGCTTTAAATACTGGACAGTACAGGATTACTCAGGTGCTCATAAAAGTATATTTTACATAATATGTCCCCTAATAAAAAAAAAAAAAAGTTTATATAATGATTGGTTGGTTGCAGATCCATTGTCTCACTATATTCATCCAACTGTACCAAATAAAATAAACATGTTCCCAACTCAAAAACAATGAGTGACTCCAGTACTAGAATTTGAAACCATGCAATTGATATTTCCACCAATGATTTTTTGTAATCTTCAAAAATACCTGCATTTATTATGAAAGCATTAAGTTGCCTTTACATAATTTATAACTGTATATTTGCACTATAGAACAGGTGTGTCTAATAAAATGGCCGACTACAGAGTATATTTACGCGGCCCTTTTCACACTTCATCACCCTATTCTATAAAACACTCTGGCCTCTGTAAAAAGTCCATTTACTGCTCAAGCACCCACCCTTTCCTCCACACTCACTCCCCAGTCAACTCCCCATACTCCCACCAGGCACTTAGAATTAATCTCCCTAAAAAGCTATGAGTTTCTTCACCCTGACATCACATATGCACTGCTGGCCGTAAATCGCACTTCAAATCTCAAAAAGGTCCTTTGCTGTTCAGAAAAAACAACAACGACCCAACGCCCTCTCGGTTAATTCTTTCCTTTCACATCTTCCACTCAACACGCTCTTGTCTTTCTCTGTGATGTTCAAATAAAAAATTGTAAGCCGAGCTGATTAAAACAAATCTGACCTTGGAGAGTGCGTCTCACTTCTAAACTCACGCAACACATCATCACTTTGGTCTTGTAAAATTAGTTTTCCTGCATAAACTATATGGATTACCCCTGATGTGGTAAGTTCAGAGAAGTTTATTGGGCCTAAGATGGTGCCATGCGGGGTGCCCTTCCAATACACTCAAAAAGACACGCGAACATTGAATTTGTGGGGAACCTAAGTTGGCAGAGACTTAAAGGTTTTGTGACAGAGTAGCAGTTACCGCACGATATTGCCGTGAATGAACTCTTGGCTTCCTTACCACACATGTGCTTTTGTTTAGAGCGCTGTAAGCTTTTCGAGAAGGGAGTAAGGATGACTTTGACTTTCCGTACACAAACTTCTTAGGAAGCATTACAGAATGGTTGGAGTTTTGGATGACAACCTTAAGCTTTCTCTTTATATAAGCTTTTAGTTTCTCAGCTTCATGTAACCCAATCCATCCAGCGGGACTCCCTGCTAAACCACATCAGGCGCTGTATCCAGAAGCTGTTAGCTGCTCCAAAAACATGGCTGCAGAGCGTTACACCTCGGAGTAAGATCCCCGTGGTCTTTCATGTGGTCACAAAAAACAGTCCAAGCAAGTGTCAATCTGTGTATGTCTGGATATATGCCATAACTGAGATTAAACAAGTGTGACCTATACACACAAAACACAACCCACTTTATTTTGATACGTAATCATTTTACAGCCAAACACAGTCAAAGTCTATATAATAGTACTATAGTATGACAGAAGTATTTTGGCCTACCATCATTGTTAAAGCAACAGTTGTAGCATTTTTGCAACAAAATATACTTTCTATTGCAACAAAAAACATCTGTCCTTGCATGGGAGGGATTGCCTCTCCACAAACTTGACTCTTACTTGGCCCGGAGGAGGGCCTCCTCCTGCTTGTTTCCATAGAAATGTTTTTCTTTGTCTATAATTTTCCCCAGTATGGCATAAGTCATATCTATCTCCATGGAGAATGTTCCAAAGTATGACTTTAACATTCTATTTCCATGGAATCATGCAGGTGCCACTTCCAGAAAGTTACATACTGTATCTTTAACAGTTAAAAACTTTGCCTCTTGGATGAAATGTCATAGATGTCGTAGGAGCATAAATATCCCGTCTGATGTTACTGTAAATGAGCTTAACAGTGTGAGCACGCCTCCACAGTCTCCATCTTGTGCCTGAGGGTAAGGCTTTTAGGTCTTGATGAATCACTTACTACCAGTAATGTTTGGCAATCAGATGGAGCCCTTCCAGCTTAAAGTTGTTGTGTCCTGTTGAATTAAGTTATTTAGTTTTATAACAGGTGGCACATGAACTGCTTGTCAGGACACATGTAAAGTATTTTGCCTCTTGTCTTTACAGAGAAGGCACACAGCCGTGTTATTTTACAGCAACATGAATCTGATGAATTGCACTAAACAATGCAGAATAAATTGCGTTTTCATTGCTTTTGAAAACTTGTTTTCACAGCTGCCTCACCAATATATTGACAATTTGTTAGATTTTAGATTTTTTTTAAAAATAGAAAATAAAACAATCATAATATATTGGCCATGCTTTTCATTCCTTAATCCACTTGGCCTTTCCCAGCTCTCCTCCAGCTGACTTCAGAAAACGTGGGCTCGCTCAGCGTCTTAAAGGAGACATACTATGCACTGTCTTTTAACCATATGATAATTATTTTCCCTTCTCAATTTCTAACTTGAAGTTGTATTGAGAGTGACTCATGCATGTTTGACTAATCTTTATTCTCTTGTTTTAAAGATGCAACTGGTCCAAAAATTGTCACCCGCAGACACGCCCACTACTCTCTTTTTAGAGCCATTTTGTTTTAATCAGTATTGCAATTTAATGAGGCAAGACACATTTTTCCATAAGACGAGAAGAGATATGAGATAGGAACCATGAGAACAAAACAGACTTTTAAGATAATTCCAAATAATATTGTCATTTATTCATTTATTTATTTATTTTGCTATTCTTATACTACTTGTTGTAGTTATAAGGCACATGGAAAGTCTCACAAGCAATTTTTTCCCACACTTGAATAATCTTGTCCCTCTAGACTACAGATCCACTGGCCTCATAGAACATAACTATAGAGCATATGTCTTCTTTAACAGCTTGCAGGTATGTTACTCACTTTAGACATGGTGCCTGTGTAAACCGTGCCTGTTTCCCATCACAGTGTAGGTAGCCCGCTTTCTGCTGTGTGTGGTATTGGGAGTAACTGTCAGTATTTCTGCTAAACTGATGATGCCCAGTGGCTGTGTGCACATGACGGCTTGTGTCAGACCACCCAGGATCACTGCTGGTGGGCCCATAGGGATGAGTGTATATGTGGATATTAGTTATGCATGCACACGGCACTGAAAAGCACCACAGGACTCTTAATCATGCGCAACTGACAGAAAAGACACCGTGGCTCAAACAAACCAAAATTGCGCGAATGTTTATGAGATTAACGTGAAATGATGTGTTCCACTGCCGTAATCTCACCACAGATAAGTCGTTATTATCAAGTCTTAACTCAATATTTGTTCGTTCAATTGATTTGTAACGTGCCTCCAATATCAACACAAAGCTTTGGGGGTCCTGGGTTTTCTCACTCAACTTAATTATGTAAGTTTTAAAAATGCAAGCTAAGCATTTTCCAATTTTAGTACCGTATAATTTAACTATTATGAGGTTTGCTGTAAAAATGTAGCACTGGTCTGACAGCTCACCATGGCGAGTAATGTGTTTGCTGTGTATTTGCAAATTAGTTTAAAGTAATTGTAATATGAAATGTGGCAGATACTTAAATTAACTGTTAGATTTCTAAAAAAATTCCAACGTTTTTATGAAACTTTTTGAGTCTTGCCGTGATGGTAAAACAAACAACAACTAGCATGCTAATTTCCGATTGTTTGTTTGACGGTTTTAGATGCAAACAGTACACAGCGGACACATTTTGACCTTAAGAATTGCTTATACCACATGTGTCAAACTCAAGGCCCGCGGGCTGAATATGGCCCTCCACATCATTTTATGTGGCCCTCAACAGGGTAAATTAAAAACTATGATGGTCTTATACAGCTATATTTTTTAGATCTCTGCAAATCCACATGTAATATTTGCAACCTGAAGACGTAATGAATACAGAAACGGTTAATTAACAGTTTTAAAAAGTTTGCTGATGTGGCCCTCGGTGAAAATGTGTTTAACACCACTGGCTTATATGATATATTTGTGCATGGGCAAGACAAATTTGCTCAGATACATGGGATAAAATTGGGTACAGGGCCTTAAATAAGCAGTAAATGTTTTATGAATACTGTGAAATTGCTTAATAACATAAATTAGAATATCAATTACCGCTTAGTTATCGACTAAGATACAGCTCGTAAAGTACAGTGTTGCTTTATTTAAAAAAAAAAAAAAAATCCAGTTACTTTTTAAAATTGGATCTTGCATTCATGTGGATTAATATTTTTTCACTTTTTTTCCAAATTCAAAATCTCTACCTAAAAACACAAATAGTTCGCACCAACATGTAACTACCTCAGGTGTTTTACAATGTCTCTAATGTAAACGTTCAAACTCACTTTGATTTGTCATCTTGTAATTTCCCATGTTTTTGAACTTTTTGGGCCTAAAGACATTTGAGCGCGATGACGGGAGCACACCTGTCTTTAGATTCCCTTTTGCCCTGTGAGATGAAAGCTTTAGGTTTTATCAAAGAGATTCCTGCCCTTAATGTCGGTATAGGGGAAGGCCAAAGAGCGGACACTGCTTAAAAACAACCTCTGCCAGATTCTCACAAGTCAGCCTTTAAACTTTTCACCTGTCGACATTAGAGAACACGAGAGGGAAAAGTTTACAGAAGTGGACATTTGTTTGTTTTTCTCTGAGGCGTATCTGTTAGAACTCATTTTTATCTCGCTCTGGCCGTCAGAAAGATGTGAAGATTTGATCAGTGTCTCTTTTGCTTTCAGAACAGCTGAATAAAGCCTGTGCACATGTGTTAGCTGATGCCGTTGATGATAATGCTGTTAGCTCGCTGCGATATTTGGAACAGAATTTAAATCACAATTTTAAAGGTGCTGTACCTAATTTTTACAGTCTTAAAAACGAGTTCATTCTAAACCATTTGCAGTGATCCAAAGTTATTTCTCACTCACCTTATACACTCCGAACATCCTAATTATTCACTGCAATGAGTTTATAAGTGTTTTTCACAACTTTCAGAGACCAGTGTGGAGTTTTGCAGTGACGGTAACTAGCATGCTAACCCACACTGCCTGATTATCAATCAATAAAATGCTTTCTGACTTGTTGCAGACATATTTTGACCTCGAGAGCTGCTTATGCAATATATCTGTCCTGGGACAAGACATGTTTTGTGCACATACATGGGGAAAAATCACATACAGGACCTTTTATTCAACGAAGATTTAAAAGTGTTATGTGACGTTTGAGCGGAGGTCCAACACCTTTTTGTTTCTGTTATTGTTTTCTCTGGAATACACCACAGTATAGCATTAAACGTATCTGTCTCACATCTAGGGATTTTTATTGGAAAGCAAATACCTTGAAAAACATGCTTTTTTTTTGTTTTCAGAGATCTCACATGTAACTTTGCCTGGTTAAGCTGCATTTGTCACCAGGGAGAAAGATGTGTAAAATGCCATACTGGGGAACATTCCAAGCAAAAAGTGACTTGGTGCACCTTTAATGTCCCGTAGAAAACAAAATATCTTGTGGTTGGGTTTTATATATGATTGCATTCATTTTATTTGATAGCATTGTAGTTGAGACATAAAAAAACCAAAAAAAACCCAACAAAAAAACAACAAAACAAAACATGTTATACCATGTGTTAGATCAACCTGTATGAAATAATGCATATTCTTCTCTGAAAGGTTTGTGTTCTTGGATGTAAACACTGATTAAAAAAAATAAATTATTCACAAAATTTTAATAAGATTCACAATTTTTCACTGTGTTAGCCACTTCACATGTTGCACATCACACGCCCTTCAACCATGTGTTGTCCAGTTGTATATTCAGGCTCTTCATGCAGTATTTTGTGTACTGTTTGCAGATGTCGACGAGTGTGCGACGGGGAGGCACACATGTGGTCCGGAGCAGTCATGTGTCAACACCAGAGGCTCGTTCACCTGCCAGTGTCCTCAGGGCTATCAGAGGAGCGGGGACCACTGCACAGGTGAGGCACAGGCAAGGGCCAGGGGGGATGAGGGATGGGGAAAGTATTAGGACCCCTCACTATTCGATAAGATACATGATAAATGGCTCATGATATCCTGCAATACATCACTATTATTTATGAACCAAATACACTGTACAGCTGTACTTCCACTACCATGGCAAAGCTGATGTGAAACATACAGGACTGACAGTAGCTCAGTTGGTAAAGTCCACTGATTCAAAAGGTTAGTGGTTCCAATCCCTCTCTCGATATGAACATCATTGGTTGAGTAGTCAGATCCACTGACTCACAGGTTGGTGGTGCGATTCCAGCTCCCACAGATGAATGCTGCGTTTGTTGCCTTGAAGGTGGAAAAGCGATGTATAAAAATCTGACCATTTAAATAATCAAAAACAGTGAATATGTCAAATTTATTGCTTAACAAGTTTCCTTTCTCTACACAAGCAACAAAATTGCAGCACTAGCATAAAATAATTCTGTAAAAAAAATAAAATAAAAACCTCAATATATTGATACAGCTGCCCACGATAACGATACTGTATCACCAAAGTTAGTATCACGAAATATATAGAGATATTCTGATTTTAGCACAGCCCTATAGAATAGTCACAAAAGTGCACCAGATTGTGCTGCAGGACACATTAAAGGCAATATGTCCATCTGGGGCTGGGCAATACGGTGATAATAAACTGAACTATGATCTCATTCCTGTAACGACATGCTGTTTTGGTAAAAGAGTCGTATCACAATTCAGACATTTTCTCAGTTTAAAGAAGCTCTATGGTCAGCCTCAGTGATTGACAAGGCAAATTTAACCAATAGCAATGAAGTGTGGACTTAAGTGTGGAGAGGCAGATGATTTTAGTTACCTCTACAAGGCAATGTAAAGATACCAAATTTACACATGATAAAATCTAAATCATGATCTGACGCCAAGAAGTTAATCATTTTTTGGCATATCGCCCACCCATGTCTATCTCCCTGCCTGGAGCCTAAAAAAAAAAAATCATACATATTTACTCAGGTGTCTGTCGAAACTAGAGTGCCAAGGTTTGAATAAGGTTAAAAAATTAAATAAAAAAAAATATAAATCTGAAAAAGTAAAATAAATCTTAAATTGAAATGTTTTACAAGTATTTAAAAGGCCTGTACCTGATTTTAATTTATTCTTGTCGAGATAAATGCTCTTTACATTACACATCATATAGTAAAAGCAGCTAAATAAGATATAGAGAAATGTAATCTATGCATTTTACAAAGCATTATATTTGTTTATCAACTAATATAGAGGCTACTAACAGTGTTACCACTTTTTGTCCAATCAGACTCATTGTTACAAAGGAAAGGACTAAGGGGGCAGGGCTAAAAGTTCAAACTAAAACATGCTCCTGACTCATGGTTCAAAATCAGGTACAGGCCTTTTAAAGATCTAAATGTTATTGCTTTCTTGCTTCTCATTGTGGGTTAAAAAAATAAGTTACAGTAACTGAGTAGATTTAACTCATTTCTAAAGTGCATGGCTGGCTGAAGTTTTGACTGACATGTTACTATTGTGCAGATAAAGATGAGTGCTCGCTGACACATTACTGCATGCACCGCTGTGTCAACACTCCGGGCTCATACTACTGCGAATGCAACGTGGGCTACAAACTGGCCAGCAACAATCACAGCTGTGTGGGTAAGTCACATGACACCAACTGTAGGTAAATAGGTTTGTGCAGTTTACCTACACATACACCTGAAACCTGTCTCATACGGCTAAACGCTAGTCTGATAAGACGTAGGACTCCGGCTCGGGACTAAACATGAGGAATCAGTGTTTCAGTTTCAACCTCGAACAGTCTCCTGAAGATGTGACACAGGCCTCTACTTTGACAATGTTTAAATCCAGGCTCAAACCAGTTCTGTTTAACTGTGCATATGACTGAAAGGATTTTATTCTGCACTCTTCTCTTTTAATGTTAATTTCATGATTATTATTTCTGTTGTGATTTGTGTGATTTTAATGTCTTTCTTATTCTGTAAAGCACTTTGAATTACTTTGTATACGAACTGTGCTGTACAAATAAACTGGCCTTGGCTTACCTAGGATTAAGTAAGATTAATCTCAATTGGATCGAATTCACAATATGAATGGACGCAATTAGCAAATCATACAGGCTGCTATTTTTTAAGTACCATAATTTTCTTGACAAACAACAAAATAGCCAGTCTTATTCTGTTTAAAACTGCTCAGCCTGTAGTTTAGATCTGTACAAACATGTTCTGAAATGTGATACTTGTATTAGTTTGTCAGTTCACATTTCAGTGTTTTTGTCAATTCTTCTGGACACATCGAAAATGTGAACTTTTAAATGAATTTTACTATTAAAATCACAATCGTAATTTGATATTTTTCCCAAATTGTGCAGCCTTAGTAAGAAGTCATTCTCAGGTCTTGATTCTTAGATATAGAGCAATTTGCATTTCTTCTCAGGTGCTTGTCTAAATCTCTCAAACTTTGTGCTCAAAAAGTGGCTTAAACCTTGGTCAAAATCAATACTTAACTTGGTGTCCATACCACAGTTCAAAAACCATTACCCTCAAAGTTACAAAGGAGAATATTTGTGAAGTTGTAGTCCAAATAATCACTCAAACTGTATAAAAATCATAAGTGCAACATCAGTATGCATGCAAGAGCTTACAACATGCCCATGGTAAAACCCTTGTGCTCATTCATTAGGAAAGGGACGGGAGAGGATTCCTACATGACGTGAGACGAAATTAGGTCTACAAGAGCGAGACACGTTGAGATTTTGATATTTATAGTAAATACATTTTGTGGTTCAGTTTGTAAACTTTCCATTCATTTTTTCCATAGACTTTTCAAAAAATTCAAACACTAAGAGTTCAAAGCCATGACGGAGGCTAACCAGCTAAGTGCTAACTAATATCATAACACGCTTGAATGCTTTAATAACTTACCGGTTGTTAAGTTTCAGGAACAAATAAAATAAAATGATAGGTCTTGTGGTCATTAGTTACAACGCACCTGATTATCCCCGAGCAAACTTTTGAACCTTTAATATTGCTGTTTTTTCTGATGTCATACTCCCAGATGGGGGCAAGAGTCAGTTTTTCCTATTGATTA
Source organism: Periophthalmus magnuspinnatus (assembly GCF_009829125.3). NCBI lineage: Eukaryota > Metazoa > Chordata > Actinopteri > Gobiiformes > Gobiidae > Periophthalmus > Periophthalmus magnuspinnatus. The sequence continues at coordinate 6,358,276 of NC_047140.1, read as the reverse complement.
CATTGTACTTTGCCATGAAATAAACTCATTGTATAACATAAGAATCTGAGTTTTAACAATATTCATTTTAGCTGCCCCCATCTGTATTAAATATTTTCGGCCTATAGGATGTTCTGATGTCATCCAAAACCCAAACATTTTTTTCAGAAAGTCTACGATGGGAAATTTTGTTTTCCGGAGCTGCGGTTTGGGTGGTCACTGTTGAGCTCCAATAAATTACAAGAAACATTTTGTTTAACAGACTGACAGACATTATGTGAGAATTACATACTATTTGACACCTGTAATAATCCCTACTGATTGTATTTGTCCCAGATGTGGACGAGTGTGACGTGCAGAGCCCCTGTCAGCATCACTGTTTCAACCTGCTGGGCTCCTTCCTGTGCCAGTGTGAGCAGGGCTTTGAGCTGGCCCATGACTCCGTCTCATGTCAAGGCAAGTCCACTGCTCACCTCTGCTCTGAACTCTGTGTGTGTCATGTGTGAACACGGGTGCCAAATATGTGCTCCTTTGTACAGACGTTATAGGTGAATGTGTGTGTGTGTGTGTGTGCAGATCTGTATTCACATTCCTCTTGTGTATTATTTATGTGCAGATATTGACGAGTGCAGTTTCTCCAGCTACATGTGTCAGTACCAGTGCATCAACACGGCCGGGAGCTACTCTTGTGAGTGTCCAGAGGGCTACCAGCTACAAGGGAACAGGCTGTGCCAAGGTAAGAGGAAGCATCCAGATCTTCAGACGTAATAAACGATCCTGAAACGCGCATTGTGTTTGAGGAATGTTACGAAAAACATGCATTCTTACTGTAAGTGTGCCTAGACTTGTCACTATAACACATTTTGAAGCATGATATATTGCTATAGAGATATATTGCTACATATATTGATATATTGATACATTGTAATCACAGTAAACACATATATAAATACAATATCATTAAAAATCCTGAGCTGCAACAGATAAATGGCAGAATGAACCAATAATAAGCCACAGAAGTTATTTATTCTACCAGCTAGAGCTCTTTACATAAAAAATAGTAAAAAATGTCACTACTTTTGCCAAGAAAATGTGCACATGATAAATACTGAGCCCCAAAATATATTGTTCCAGCTTTCATATATTGAACGATAAGTTGATATAGTAGTTATTCTGACAGGCCTAAGTGTGCCTCTCCACAGATCTGACCTCTAACTAGGCCGTGCCACCTGCTTGTCTCCGTGGAGATAGATGTTTGATGCCATATTGTGGAATGTTCCAGGCAACAAAATAATATTTCCACTGCAGACAAGCCTCCAACAGAAACGTTAATTAGCGCGTCTTGAAACATGCATGAATGAAAAAACATTTATGAGAAACTTTATATAATGATTTCAATATTTGTTCAATCTGTCATCTTTAATTTGTTCCTTATAAATTCCCATGCGTGTCCGCTGGCCCTCCTCTCCCCTCTGCTTTGAAGATGACTAAGAACAACCCCATCACTCTCTCTTTAAAGTTCTAATAAAAGCACTTCTAACACAAACCAGCTCCTCTACGACGGACCGCCAAGGCTCGGCAGCACAGTCCGAGTGCAGTAGTCTTACCCCCTCTGTGAATCCACACGCACTGCACCGCTCTCCTCAACTCCATTTATTTGAAGCCTTTGAAGCAAGATGTTATTTTTCCCTCCCCCTCCCCACTCAGGTGCAGCTTTTATAAGGGCCACTCATGAATCCAGCGGGTTGTGTCACTGCAGTCTTTGGGGATGAATCCGGGCTGCTGTGCCAGAAATAGCCCATGCGGTTTGGGTTGCGTTTGATGGGGGCTATTTTGGAGGCGGGAAGGCCAGCGGGAAGGGTAGCTGTGGACTCTATGGGGCTTCCCTCTGCTCCAAAACATTCTCCCAAGTGTTTGGACCGGGACTCAGAGCTCTTATCTGCTTATTGTAATCCACTTAAACCAGTATTGTGTGTGTCTCCAAAGAGGCGCTCTAGTTAGGGTGGACTTAGCTTTGATAAATCCTTCCTACTTACTTACTGTCTACAATCTGTCTCATAGATTCACTGTATTGTAATGATAGTATTTTACTGGTGATCCAATATACAACCACACCGCGCTTAAATGCTACCTGAGGGAGTAGTGAATACATGTTACATACAAATGTGCTCCACTGTAAATTATACTGTTTCATTGAATCATGTGAGGCTGCAGCTCACAATTATGTTATTGTTCTCGATTCGTCAATGATTATTTGTTTGCATATATTTTAATTGTATATTGTGACTTGTGTATATAGCCATCAATGATGTAAATACACATCATTCATAATTGCCATATGAGTCCAAAGCCATTCATCGTGCCCTTCACAAAGTGACAGGTCCTGCTGGTGACAGAGCGTTTGGCAGTGGCCCAAACACCATGAGTGGGTCATGTGGTCAATGACTCCTAATTGTCAGGGTAATTGGGATCGGACTGGAGCAACAGTGGCTCAGTGATTACAGCATTCATCCACCACCAACAGCCCCAAAATCGATTCCAGACCAAGTTGTTGTGTTTTTAGGCCAGGCGATTCACTCACATTGCCTAGTATGAATGTGGTTTGCGGGTGAATCATTGGCGGTGGTCAGAGATGGAGCAGATTAGCAGCCTCACTTCTCTCAGTCTGCCCTAGAGCAGCTGTGGCTACAATAGTAGCTTATCACCACCTGGAGTGAATGAATAATGACTAGAGTCATTTGAGGGGCTTTACAGAAGCCTGTAAAGCACATTACAAGTGTAAGGCCTTTTTATTATTATTCAGCAGCTTTTCTACAGACATCTGGTCCTGGGTTTTTGTTTTAGTGAATTTACTCATGTCACATGACTTCAATTATATATAAAAACATTTCAGTAACACATACATTATAATTCATCAAGTCTGTTTACAAGCGTAACTATAACAACAGTTACACATTCAGTGTGTCAGAACAGCAGCTGTAGCACAAATCACCTGCAGATGTTTTTCACTGAACAGAAGACACACACTGTTTAATATGCACTCATTTAATCAACTGTTCGATTCGTCTTTGCCAATCCCCCAGACATCAACGAGTGTGAGATGGGGACTCACAACTGCCAAGAGGATGAAATGTGCTGGAACTATTATGGAGGCTTTCGCTGTTATCCCAGAAATCCCTGTGAGCCGCCCTACACCAAGAGCTCGGAGAAGTGCGTCCCTATGTTTGTGTCTGTATAATTAGCTATAGCCACAGTTTCAGTGCTTTAGTTGTAATAGTTGCTCTGTTGCAGTCGCTGCATCTGCCGCTCCACGACTGATTGCCAGAGCCTCCCTCCCTCCATTGTCTACAAGTACATGAGCATCCAGGCCGACCGCACCGTGCCAGCCGACATTTTTCAGATTCAGGCCACCAACATGTATGCCAACACTCACAATACCTTCAGGATCAAAGCTGGCAACGAGGGAGGAGAGTTCTTCCTCAGGGTGAGTGGAGCCGAGCACTGTCATGATTCTGTCTCTTCTGTTGGTGGATATGACATCTTTAAGATATTAACCTCTCACACGTCCCCTTGCACTCATATTCAAACTCATACAGAAGAGTGATAACTTTGCAACATACTTGTGTGTGAGGGCACAATCACAGGGATAGCACTTTGTTACTTTATTTATCAAGATTCATTCTTGTGATATTTGCATCGAATCCATCTCAAACGGCTGCTACTGCATTTTAGGCTCAAATACACCAGTGGACTGGACAGATCCAACCAATCTCAGGACAGCACCATGGTTCAGGGGGGGGGGCCCAAAAGATAAAGCACCCCAACAAGCCAAAAATGATGCTAACAGATGTAAATATACCTGAGAAAGAGATGAGAGTTGTGGAAATGACTTTGTGTCAATTACGTACTCATTTATGGTTACATACAAGTGCTACCTCTAAACTGTGAGGTCGTAAGGTATACCTGACATCTGATGAGAAGTCATACAGAAGAGATGATAATAAATGAGAAGACCCAACTATAGATACAGTATCAAACAGATGTTTCAAACTGGCACTTTGTAATATACAAGTATACTTTATATACAGAAGGACATAGTGCAATATCATATTGACATATGGTGTGAGCAAGACCGTTACTACTGTTAAAAATCAATAGATTTGTGCATTCATAAATGCATCTGCTCAGTGTTATTGCTGTAGCTTAGTGTAAGTTTAATTTTCCTTGGTTCACATTTAAGATTATTGTCATCTAATTCTGTAAGACTTTTGGGAATTTCACATTAATTTTGTTTGAATGGCTAACTGTGACAGCTAGATGGTAAAGACAGAATTATATTATGTGCGTATTATTCTGGTGTTGTTATAATTCCCCTGTAGCCAAGAATATAGTCAATCAAAACCACAAGTAGAGAAACCCTAACTACAGTTCTGTGAGAATTTCAAAGTGTGCACATTCTCAATCTGCTCATATTTATGTGTTGTGTTTGCAGAGGTCCAGTAGTGTGAGTGCCATGTTAGTGATGACCAAGCCTCTGTCCGGCCCGCGGGAGTGTGTGGTGGACCTGGAGATGGTCACGCATCACATGACCATGAACTACAAGACCAGCTCTCTGCTCCGGCTCACCATTATTGTGGGCCCCTACCCCTTCTGAGCTCTCTTCTAGTACAAAACAGCAAAAGCCGAAGCAAGAGTTAACTTACTGTACATATGTTTACATTGTGTGAGGCTGACGATGTGTTCATAAGATATCTTTTCCTGAGTCAAAAGCTTAATAGGAAACAATGGGTGCGTTCACACTAGTCTTGTTTTGATTCTGGTTTGAGCTCAGTTTAGTCCTTTTGCAGACTTGGTTTGGTTCTCTTTTGTCCTGGTTTAATCCAGATTCAGTTCCGGTTTCTTCCCAGTTTAGTCCCAATTTCATATTGTTTTTGGGCAAGTGTGAACGCAGCCCACCACAAGAAGCGTATAAACCTACTACAATATGAGCACTTTAACCTGACTGACATTTTGAAACTCTATTCAAGTAGAAGTACAAAGTAGTGGTCCAAGGAATTACTCAAGCCAGAGTTAAATATAAGCATTTGGAAAACACACCTTATGAACGCAGACGGGGTTTTAAACGTATTGCTCCAAAATGATCCCATTGACATCCAATGAAATGCCTAAGTGCTCCTTTCATTTCTTTGAGCAGTCCACATTCATTATTCAAAAGGTCTTTTATTTCAGCCTGACAATGCAGTTTGAGTGGCAACATGTTATATACCTGCTTCAGTTGATTGAGGTCCTAAGCTTTGTTGTGCAAAAATGTACATAGGTAAATTCTTCATATTTACGTATACAAAGTATTTGAGGAGTGGTATTCACTAGTGTACTTAGTGAAACACCGAGGAGTTTATATGTACATAATTTACTACAGAATATATGTGTGTGTAGTATGCTGGTGTGATGGTCAAAAGCTTTAAAGGTGCACTATAGCCTGTATTTTCCATCGGTTCCATTTGGAGCGGATTGGTATGATCCAAAAGTATTTCCACTGACTTAAATGAACCATACCAGTCTGTTTTAAGGGTCAAAAACGTACTACTCATTGTTCTAGCTCCCAAAGGGGTCTCGCCCTCTTTGGCTTCAGGACTAAGGAGGAGTTATGCTCTGCAACAATATGATTATATAAGAAAGAATGCAGAGTGTGGCTTAAACAAGTGCGCAAAAGCAGATATGAACTTAATAATTTTTCAAACACTGACTGCAAATTACATGTTGATTGTCGATGTGTTTAACATGGAGGGTCTCTGTCACCTACTCGTCTCCATAGAGATGTTTTTGTTTTGCATGAGATGTTGCATTTATTTGATGTCACTTACGTTTATTAAATTATAGACGTTTAAATCCTTGAAAAACATGCTGCAAATCTGAGCTGTAACTTGGCTTTGTGGCATCACCTGTTTGTTAAAGCTATACTGTGGGACATTTTTGTAAAGCAATAACATCTCCAAATGACGGATCGTCCTCCATAAAAGTGCCATAGTGCACCTTTGATATGTGTGTGTGTTGCTTGCGTGACTGTGTGAGTGCTGGGAGAGGGAAAGAGTGAGTGAGTTGACTTTTGGTGGATGCGGTCTGTTTGTGTATGCGCGCTGTGCCAGCCTAACAACCAGCGGTCAGAGGAGCAATAACACTGAGGGGCAGAACACGCAGAGGAAATAAGGCCTGGGTAGCACTTGGCTCCGCTCACCTTGGCTCCGGGCATGCTGGGTGCCAGGCTGGTGCCGCTGGATGTGGCACAGGGGGATTGCGTGAGCCAGAGGGTTACAGAGCTGTGGCTGCTGGTTTGTTTGAGTGTTAACATGGTACCACCACAAGTTTGCCAAACGGAGAGATTTCGCACTAACTGCTTTCACCTTTCATTACTCCATATTACTAAAACATGAACTCTGCAGAGATGACAAATGTAATGCAAATGTAAGCACTCTCTTTTCAGCCATGAGTGGGAAAAAGTGCCTTAAAACTGATTACACTTTTAGTATGATTTTTAAATGGAACACATGTAGCTGTGTTTTACAATAGGCCAATGCAAAATACCTGAATACGAATCTGCTTGTTTGATTCCCTACTGTTGATATCCCGTATACATGTGTAGTAACTGCATAATATGGCACATCTGAGAACAAAACCTCTGTGTTAGCTTTGTCCTTATTTAGGATTCACACCAAAAATATATGTGTTCGCTTTTATAAAAAACACATTTTCTATTGAAACAAAGTGTATATTTTTTACCTGTATCTTCAAATGATTGTATGCTTAAGACCAAAAATTGTAATGTTAAATAAACTTCTATGAATACAATTACGTAAATGCGTTCAACTTTTTTTTCCAGTTTTCCTTGCTGCTTTATGTAAGGGAAGTTGTAGCTTAGAGGTTAGTGTTTCGCCAACAAACACAAAGCACAAAGGCTGGCTGTTCGGTCCTCGCTCCCACCAGTGCATAGTGCCGTTGTGTCCATGGGCAAGGCACTTCATCCACCACGCCAGTCCATGAATGTGGTGTGAGAGGCTGCCGTGTTTGCCCAAAATGGTTACAGGACAGGTTAGGTTATTATAAAAGTCTCTTATCGTCACAGAGATTTGGGAGGGATTGTAAATGTATATTATATCTGTATAGCCTATATTTGCCTTTCTTCATAAAGGTGTTTGAAGCTGGAATATACCAGCATTAATATATATTGCATTTACTTCATTATAAGTGTTTTATTGCCAGTAAAACACCTTAATGTGAGTGGACTCCTGTAACTTGGCCTGGTGCCGTTACCTCCTCGTCTCCATGGGGACAGATAATTGGAACATTCCAGGCAAAACAATAACATCTCCATGGAGACAAGCAGGTAGCGGACTCTTTACCATGAAGTTACATACTGTGCAAATTTAAGCTTGTGAAAAGTAGAGATCGCTTGTGTGACATGCTCCACTGCTCTGACCAGCACTTCAGGGACGGCGCTGAGTGATTTCATCTGAATGTAACCATGACAAATGCAGTGAACAAGATGCCCTGGCCTATCTATCATATTAAAGGGCTCTGCGGGGGATACAGTAATACACTAGTGTTGAGGCAATGCGGGCTTAGGGACAGGCTTGTGGCGGCAGATCGGACACTTAAATTGGAGGGGAGTGGTTTTATGGTAAGTTGTTACTCAATCTTCTCCTGCTCCTGTCTATAGAGCTTTAGTCAGAGCGGTAAGATGATCCATGATGTGTCATTGTTCCCTTAACCCCATCCGCCATTTTGGCTCAGTGGGCCCTTGTTTTGCTGTCCGTGCATGATCCAATACTGCTTACTCACCACAATGTCCCAACAGTGTCCCCCCTGTTCTTGCGAGGAATATTCCGATCATTATAATCTCCCTCCATTAATCAGAATTATGTTTATTATACAGATGAGAGTGCACGATGTTGGCTAAAGATCTTACATGAGTTAAAAATGAAGTACAGTAAGTTGTGTAACTTACTGATGCAATATGGGACATCTGTTTTTCATTGTTGGTTTCAAATTGTTTTGGAATCAGGCGGAGATGTTGCCGAGTCAGCTTGTAGAACACGGTTTGTGAGTTAGATGCCAAACAAGGGTCCAAAAACGATGAATGGAGAGGAAGCCCGCTACTACAGTAACAGTTACTACACACAGCCGCTTTTCATCGGGGTTGTTCACTCCACACTAAATGAGTAGCTAGGTAACACATTTGGGCGGCTGTCATGAGTTGGAATAACAGGTCAAAACAGTTGCTGGAACACTCCCTTTATACTCTATTATAAATTCTCAGCTCTTTGCCTGATTCTCTATAATATTTCCCAGAATCCTTACTCAAAAGGCACAGGTTCTCCACAGGGCTGTGTAGTGTCTCCCCTGTTCTTCTCCCTGTACAACTCCACCTCTACAAATGACTCAAGTTTGCAGATGACACCACCCTCATCGGGCTGATCTTGGTTGGCCGAATGGTTACCCGGTACAGTGACAACAAGCTGGAGCTCAACACCCAGAAGAGATAACATGGTCTTCCTCCACTTCTTCTGCACCACCATCACACAGGACCTCAAGTACCAGCCCACAATCTTCTCCCTCAAGAGAGCTCAGCAGAGGACATACTTTCATCACAGGCGTGCCATAACCAGGGACAGACCGACACTGCAGCAGACCATTGTGCGCTCTGCTGAGAAGATGATCGGCTGCAGCCTCACATCTTTCCAGAACTTCACCATGACTCGGGAGCAAGGAGGTCGGCCCGCAGTTGATTTGTTTTAACACAACACATTTCATGAAGTGACATAAACTAAAATCCAGCACAGCTTTTGGTGATTCAGCCTTTGTTCAGTTCTTGCTTCTCACGCTGTCCGTTTCAAATCTCATTAAAGTGAACATATTACATTTTATATAAGCTCATAACCATGAAATATAGGCCCACATATTCCAAACCATGACTCTTAACAATTTACTGCTTCGCTTAATTCTCTTTGAAGCCGGCGACCAGGCTCTCCCTCTGCGCTGTGCTGTGGGTGAGTGTCCGAACTGGGTGAAGTCACTTGTTAGCACTGGCAGTAGGACCCAAGGGTGGCACAGGGGCAATAGAGGGTGACACATAGACCCATAGCCACACTGCTGCTGTAATTGCTCTCGGTTAGTTCACATGGGGTGCACTGGTGCCGCTGAAAAGAGTTTGTGAGCATGTGCCAGGCAGTAAACAGTCCCCTACCACCGAGGCGTTTGGAAAAGCTGTCAGTCAGGGTGAAAAATTACTCCCGGAGCTCCATACCTGTGTGATTACATTGGCTAATTACAGTGTGGAGCAGGGGTGGCTGAGCGAGACAGGCCTGCGGGGGCAGTGTAATTATATCTTCACAATTAATAGTTGGCTGTGACAGAGGAGTGTGCTGTACTCTGACACAGCTAACTGTTTTAGCGCGGCGGAAAGCCTTTGAATGTGACATAATTACAAAGGCAAACATGATATACACAGATCATCATTATGTGTGCGCAACCGAACTGTAAACCACACTTACTCCAGTATGACAAGTTCATCTGGCACATTAAGCTGTCTCTCTTAGCGCTGTGGCTAATCAGCGGGAGCATGACTCATCATATTTTCTATCAAGCATTTTGGAGTTTGCTGCCCTATTGTACATTCGCTTATGCAATTAGAAAATATTTATATTACAATGATTTAAAGGTCCCACAAAGAGCAGCAGAACATAAGGACTTTTCACTATCCAAATCGAGCCTCTGACAGTAAAAGTGAATTTTGATCATATTGGTTTGCACAGCTTGTGGTTTTATGCAGCGAGTCTTTTAGCGAGATAACCTCCAGTAGCTACAGTCTTGTAAACAGTAGCTGAAGGTGCGTGGGGTAATCAGACACGCCCTTAGGTTGTTGGGATATTATCTGTGTAGGAGTGCAGTGGTTTACAGCTTGTTTTTGCAAATCCATCTGGACTTAAAGCTGCATTACCCAACCTCTCTGTCTGAAAATGTTGTTCTAAAGTTGTGTTAGCCCAGTGGCACAATTCACACATGTGAAAGTGCCATATAGACAGCGTGACCATATGAGGAACGAGAAATTTGTGACGCAAGACTCGTGCTCTCTCATGAAACATAACATAGGCATCTTTTGACCAATTATTACTAGACTGATAGTATAGAAAGGATTTGGGAGAGCTTCAATTTTAGGATCCTGAATTTTTGAGAAGTCTGGTGATCTTAGCCATAGACTCGAGTTTGTGAGAGCTAGGAACAAGCTCAATCAGGGCCACTCAAACGGTGCTCCATGGACCACTAGGAGGTGCTGGTGGACCAGAAAATTATAAAATAACATTTTATTTCAGTGTTCTTCAAATTCGTCAAACTCATCTGCCTCATCTAGCTTCTTATTTGCATTTGACTAAAACCCTTAATGTCCCACTTAATACACACAGGAGTCTGAGTACAACATGACAAACAAACTGTGAGTCTACACAAACAGGAAACTTTCCCTTCAAAGACATGTGCAACAAGAAAATTACCGCAGGCTTTTTTTCTGCAGCAGTGATCTCATTGGTGACTTTGTCTGTCTCGGGGTACATGCAGAGCGGACACCTCGTAGCAGCAAAACCCTAGACTGTATAAAGAAGTGGACTAAAGGAGTGTGACGTAGAATTCAGATCCAGCCAAATGAGGCTTATTGAGACTCGCAGGTGTAGGGGTGAATTTGGAGCTCAGTTCCAATGTGGAGCAAGACTGTTAAGCTAACGCCCCTTCCCGTCTGCACCGATGGTTTAGCCAGGAGCAGGTGCTTAGCAACAGTGTCAATCAAGCCTGTTGCTAACACTCGTGGGAGTGACCTTGGGGAAAGAAAGTACGTGATTTGTCTGCTATTAATGTTCATATCTTGATTTACAGACACAATAGTGAAATAATCATCATGTAGACCAGGTTAATATGAACATTTTAAGGCCAAAATGACGAGGCTGACAGCAATAGTTACGGAGATAGTGGCCACGGTCTTTCAATAGAAAGTGAACTGGAGCCAGAGTCGAGTCAGAGTAGCTATATTCATTTATATATACAGTCTATGGGCAGAACAGAGAGACAGTCACGCATAAGGACGAGGACAAGGATGCACAGGGAAGTGCAGGTCAAGGAGAGAGCAGCAGGAGGAGACAGGTGAGGAGTGTCATGGCGTCTCCTACCTCTCAGCTCTGTGTCTATCCTTAAATAAGAAGCCTTCTTTGTTGTTGTTGGCCAAGTTGGGCAGAAATAATTGACTTTGTTGATGTCAAGCCCCTGGCAAGTGCGTTACCATGGAGCTCCTCTCACTCACGCAAATGAATGTTAGAGGAAAAGTGTGATAAAAATGATAAACTATTGCTACTTCTGCATATTTGTAAATGTTTTTTTTTTTGTTTTTTTTAAATAACACTGCTGTATAGTATTTTTTTTTTCTTTTGGTCTTAGTAATTAAACATGAATGATCTTTATCTAATTCTAGTGGAGGTGTAGGGCGTGTTTGAATGCTTGGTGGTCCTCAGTTTGCTTTTCAACAACAAAGTGGTTCTTGTTTTTGAGAAACTCTGAGGTAGAGATATCTACCCCAGCTTTACCTGTTGTTGTTTTTTACACTGATAATAGTAAATAACATATTTTCTATCTATTTTCTTTACAGGTTTATTGTGCTTCCAATGGGCCTGTTATTCCAATGAGGAATTCTGGCTGTGTTTCAGTAACTTTAGGCTACTCTGAGGACTTCAGACCCCTTTAACCCCCTTGTCCACTGCCCTTGGGAAACATCCTGGAGAGTGGCCAGCTAGTTTCATAGTGAAGACAAACAGATATATGTAGGAGTATAGCACAGATAGACACACACAATCATTCAATCAATCTCCCAATGATTTACTAAAGAAATTGAATAGAAATCACAAATACAACTGTTGTGTATTGTATATTACACATTTCCAACCTTTAATGCAAAAGAACATGTTCTTGCATCTCCACATTTACGTCCTCTGTCCTGTCAGCTCACATCTGCCCTGCATTTCCAAAGCCTTCATATTTTCCACTTCCACTCTTCCATTCCTCCCTTTCCTCTCCTCTCCTCTTTGCTCCGAGCTCAGAAGAAGCTCCCAGGTCACGCCCGAGGTGTTTATGTAGCGTGCTGCGTGCATGTGTGACAGCCAAACGGACAGGTGAAGGCCATCTCTGAGGGGGGTCCCATTGTACACCGCTCAGTACAATAATGCTTTCCCAGTGTCGAGGAGAGCTCCAGAATGAAATAAATGAAATCGAATTCCTCCACAGCTTCATATCTCTCTGCCCTCCACAAATGAGAGGCATAGATCCACATACCAGAGGCTTTTATTGACTTGTCAGTGCAGACTGCTACAGAGCAAGCTAGAATCTGCAAGGTGGGAGCACTTTTACAGCGCACACTTGAGGAGTAAATATTGCAGGCCTATTATACATGCCAATGTCTATTTAATTCAACATGCACAAATATGCCTACAGAATCCTACGGAAGCTCTGAGCAGTCTGTGTGTCAGAAATGGATATAATAAGCGTATCTAATACAAAAGACTACCAGGTACAATACAAAATCACTTTATGATCTTAGGATGATAAATATTTGACTTCTCTCTGACGGCTCGAGCTTCTGTAGATCTGTAGACTCATTAAAACAACAGTGCAAATCCTAATATGAGCTGAAGTAAATTATTGCACACATTTTATCACAGGGAACTATTGAAATCTACATGAATAAATAGCCTAAGTTAAAATGCTTATATTTTTTAATGCTCTGTGAAACTTTTCTGGTAGAGGCTACTTGTCACCGTGGACATTTTTTGCTTTGCCTGGAACGTTCTCCAGTCTATCTCCTTAAAAACAATCAGATGAAGCTACTAGGCCAAGTTCAAAGTACTGTATTATCTGAAACGTACAAAAATACAATCACTTCTGGAGGTACGTTGGTATTGCTCATGCATAAAAACAAAACAAGGATTCAGTTTGTTACCCACTGGATTAGAAACCAGCTCATCATCCTTACCTTGTGCATTTCAGTGGGATCTTTGCAATGAAAGGAGTTAAAATAATCCCACTCGCACATACACTTGAAAAACGAGCCAGTGGTCTTCCCCGTGAAGGCGTGCTCTGCTCCCCCCTGGTGTATGGGAGGGGGCAGAGGGTGGAGGTGGTACAGTACCCGCTATGCTAGTAACAGATGCTACGGTTCTCCATGTCTCATAATGAGTTTAGCCCAGTGGCACAAATACAGTTAGCTGCAGGACCGTTGGGGGTTAGCAGCTGCCTGGAGTTTTGATGCTAGCTCATATAAAAGCCTGTAATTAGGTTTGGTCCATGCATTAAACCTGTGTGCATACGTGTTACATTCCAAAGGAGAAAAGCAAAAAATAAACAAAGAAATGAGGATTAAAAATGTACATAAAGATTGTAATAAATAAAGGAATACAACAGTAATAAAATACACACAAAAAATAAAATCCTAACCCTAAGTGGACCTGCTATGCAAAATCAACTTTTTAGAGCTTTTAACCATGTTATAGTAGTTTCCGCTCTCATATTTGTTTTCAGAGTGATTCATACGTGTTTGAGTCATCTTTATACTCCTATATTCAAGACGTCATTGCTCCGATCAATGCCCGTTTTCAGCGCCACCGGTACACGCCCACTGCTCTGTACCTGCTCATTTTTGATGAATATTGCGATTTAAAATGTGCAGATTAGAACATAATGATCCACTGGTGTCATAGATTATAACTATATATATAACTATAACTATAACTATAACTATAACTATAACTATAACTATAACTATAACTATATATATATATATATATATATATATATATATATATATATATATATATATATATATATATATATATATATATATATATATATATATATATATATATATATATATATATATATATGTATATATATATATATGTATGTATATATATATAACAGACACAAGCACAATAGGTCTACTTTAATAAATATAGTATTTTTTTTTTTGTTAATTGGTGCCACTGGTGTCATAGATTATAACTATATATATAACTAACTATAACTATAACTATAACTATAACTATATATATATATAACTATAACTATAACTATATATATATATATATATATATATATATATATATATATATATATATATATATATATATATATATATATATATATATATATATATATATATATATATATATATATATATATATATATATATATATATATATATATATATATATATAGTATATATATATAACAGACACAAGCACAATAGGTCTACTTTAATAAATATAGTATTTTTTTTTGTTAATTATTTTTATGTCGATCCAAAGCAAATACTTAGATTTTATGTTATATTTAGAATTTTATAAGTGCATTTTAAAAAAAAGAGGAAAAAGAGAGAAAAAAGAGAACTAAACTATTATTATTATTTATTTATTTATTTATTTTTTAAGCGTAATAGTGGTGGTGGAATTGCTAAATAAAATAAAAAAAATCTGCTGGGTGCTATGTAAATCCATGCATAGCACCTATAGTATTTTTAAATAAATATAAGATAAATAAGTAAGTCCAACTACTTTTTTTCTTGGCCCTGTTCATCCTTTAAAAAAAACAACAACAAGAAACAAAAACAATAATTTCCTTGCTATATGTGCATTGACTCAGACTTCAGCTTCAGACTTTGGCGATCCACAAGGGAAATTACGAGACATAAGTAACAGCTGAATTAATGAATGCTTCACTGACCTTATCAAATGAAAACAAAACACACTTCAGTCCACTTTGTATTGAGCCAATCAGCAGCCTATTCATTCAGACTTTTTCTTAAACAAATCTGTTTTACTCAAAAGCCTTTGGTGGTTACAGAACCGAGTCATGATTCATAAGATAATTGTTTCTAAGGTGAGGTGTGCAAAGACAAGATGCTCTTCACTAAATGGCATACAAGTTCAATATAAATACTTACCAAACAGAAAATAAATACATATGAAATTCTTGCAATATTCTAAAAAAGCAAACCTCTAAACTGTAAAAAAACACACAAATGCAACATAATATGGGTGAATCTCATTACCTCTGATAATCCAGTGCATTCCGGCCCAGGATAAATTGACTGGTATCACTGCTATCATTAAAGAAAATATGTGGAATTCCAGATTTTTGGCGTCGGAGGATACGATCTGCTGTGTTGGGAATCGCTCCACACTGGGATCACAGCAGAATTCCAAATATGCCCAGACTGCACCACCAACCTGCACTATTCAGCCCCTGTGCTATTGCTCTGTCTTATCTCTTTGCATATTGTTCTCGTCCTCACCAAAGACTAAACATTTGGAATGAAATAGATCTGAGTACAGGTGGGATTGAAGGCTTTGTGCAGTTTCGAGGTACAATAAACAATGGATTCTCCAATAACTGGTATTTATAGTTCAAATATTCAGTCCGTGTTTGATTAAGTAAAGCAGTTATGTTGCAAAATGATAAAAATCCACTTATTTCATCGAGTCTTTCTAAGTCTGTAAACAAATACATTCTAAACTGTGGAATGGAGGCGACTGGAAGCAAAGTGAAGTCGAGCTTAATATAATTCCAATGGACAAGTTAGTATTAGTCCCAGAATATCATAAAATGTGAAAAATGGCATCATAACCACTCAGCTGTGTCAGAGCCAGGTTAGAAAACATGAACAAATACTGTATTTTAACACATTTTTAATAGGCAGTTATTATAAACTTTAATTGATTAAGGCAAATTATAGATTTTTAGGTTTTCACTGAGCAACATCCAGAAATGTAACCCGACAGTATATGTTTATATTAGCAGGAAAGTAGAAGGTCTTTTTAAATAATAGATAAGCAAACTAATATTTCTTGACATTTCTAAACTTGAAATTCAAAATTGTATTTGTATTTTTGTATTTTTTGTTAGTAATAGGTACATTTTTTAATCAGATGTCAGTTCATCTTTGAAAAGTCTCATTTATCTCATTTTGCCTCCAGTTGCCTCGAGTCCAGAGCAGTGAGTATTCTGATGACAGCACGTCAAAGGAGCGATCATTTATGTGAAATATTACAGAAACCAGCTCAGAATGATGAATACAATGAGCCTATTCAGTCAGTTTATTTCATACTTACTCTATACTGATTTTTATGGTCTGGCTGCAGACCTTCACCCAGAGGACCCTTCCCCACAGACCTCCACCAGGATGCACCTCCACTTGATCACAGTTTACTGGAGAATGTGGTGTCTTTAGTGTTTAACTTTAGTATTGTTACATTGAAAACATCTTTTGTCCTCTGTGTGTACCCTTAGGACACTGTGGATGGAGGTACCTCACATGAGGGGCCTCCAGGTGGAGAACCCTCATGTGACTCATTTTTTATCACACTATTCTCTGTTCGTCTGAGTGTTTTAAACCTCGTTATCTGAATAGACTGAAGAGGTTATATTCCCTTCACGGACAAAATAATGTATTCTTTTTTTTTTTTTTTTTTTTTTAAGATTTTGCAAATTTATATTGTTCGGGACATGATGTTTATTAGTTTATTTCACAAACTGAAACAGAGTTAATACAAAACTGTTTGATTTAAATAAGTTATCATTGAACAAGAAGACGAAAAATGTATGATTTTAGGATCCAGTAAGACAAATTATAAAATATATAGACTATATATAAATGTGTTTTGGAAAATAATTTAAATAGAACAGGTTTAAGAGACAAAGCTCTTGAGTGATCATAGATCATCATCATGTTGGAAACCACATCTACATCAAGAGTAAATATTGAAAACTCTTGGTATAATTTATAAAACCAAATCTGTATTGAATGAGAAATCCCTGCATGTATTATGCCACTCGTGCTTCCCTATCGACCTCACTGCTCAGACGTGTGGGGAAATGCCTGTAAAACACAGATCCTATAATTAGACTACAGAAAAGAGCAATAAGAATAATTAATAAAGCAGGATTCCGAGATCCTCCTAATGAACTATTTATAAAGACGAATATATTCAAATTTATGGACATAGTTAAGTTAAAAGTTTTGACAGTTGTGTTATGAACGAGGACATGCCCGTAGGCATCCAGACCTGCTTTAAATGAAGAAATAGTCACTAGAACTGAAGAGGTTTGCTTCACTTTGAATCTAGTAAAATAAGAACTAATGTCAGGAAGAGATGTGTCTGTTTCAGGAATAAGACTTTGGAATGATCTCGATGATGAATTTAAGTGAATTAAAACTCTATCCAAAAAAAACAAAAACAAAAAACAACAACAACAACAAAAGTTTAAAATGTGAATGTATTCATCCATGTAAACAGTTGTAAGTGAGTTTATATGAGACAAGACTTCTATGTTAAGATATTGATTAAAGTAAATGGATGTCGTTATGCTGTGACTGTATTGTAGAGTTGTCATGTGGTGTTAGGGCTGACATGAGCAAGAGGCTTCAGCCCAGTCTTTTTTTGGTTGCAACCCGTACAGATGTTTATTTTATTTAGTTTTTTTAATAAATGTATTTCTTTTAATGGGAACAACAAAAAATAAACTTCATTGATTCATTCATAAGTAGGGTGTGCAGGTGTACCTATTTAGTCCCAGTTTTTAGCCTGTCTCTCCTGTCCCAGCAGATTTATCCAAAACCAGATTTGTCCCAGTTTTATACAAGAAATGTCCCAGGTGTCCCTATTTTTGATCAATTTGATGCTCAGGAATGGTGAAGAGGGCCAAAAATCGTCTTGAAAAAAAATGTGTTTAGCTAAAATACAGAAAAATATGCTTCAAAAATCACACAAAAATCTGTAGGCCTACTGTGTATACTGACTCACAAAAGGAGAATAATGTGAATAAGTCATGAATGGGCCAGAGTGCATAGTCATATTATTAACTAGAGGCTCTTTTCACAGTTTTGTTATTATCAAACACCCAACCCGACTATGCCCCAGTTTTTCATTCTGAAGCTCTGGGCATCATTGCTTTGGCCCCATGTGATTGCACATTTAACCTGTCTCAGCTAAAGCCTGACATCTAGCGGACAGAAAGTGCATGTACAACTCTATTATTGACCAAAAGCCACACCCAGAAATGTCATGAATATTTTATGAACTGGAAATCAGAGAATTTCTCTTCATATGCATGTAATCTGCCATGCTTTATATTTTATTACAAATGTGCTCTGGTTATGCTGAAAATTGCACCAAACTGTAAATCTTATTAGGCCTCTGGTTATTCTTATTATTAGGCTGCTACAGAACAAATCAGGGTCCTGCAAATATTAATAATAATATCATTACTACATATTGTGGATAGACTATAGCAGCATACATGTGAAATCAGATCCCTTTAATATGCTGTTTTGTATGGAGAGACTCAGTGAGAAAGGGAGGGGCAGGAGCCAGGCTGCTGAAAACTGTGTCAAATACAGCCCCTTGTTTGTTACCAGGTCTGAAAGAGGGTGGGGGCAGGAAACTGACAACCACACGTTCACTTCAATACAGAAATGCTGCTTTTATGTTCTAAATCTTATATTTTAATTACACAATATTGGTTACAGATAATGACCAGACTCGTGGTTGCCATAAGTGGTTTGGTTGATTGAAGAGAGCTGAAAGGTTATTGGTGAGGATGAAAGCAAATGATATAAGGCTATATTACCCAATAACCATAGCAACCAAGTTGCTATGGTCTTCTATCATTGTAAATATTAATGTGATAATATTGAAAGATCACTGGCAGACTATTGTTCCTATAGCCTAGCATCTATCTAAATATAAATAGGAAATAAATCTAGTCTGAGGCCTATAGGTTGGCCTCATTTTCTTCCTGACTAAATGTGTCCTTGTGTATGAGCATCATGTTGTTCATGTGGGACAATAACACCAGTCTGTATGTGTCTGTGGAGCCATGGCCTGTGCACCACATGCCGTGGGTTCCTTGTGAATGAGTTGTGTCCTCATTTGTGCTGAACTGTTGCTAATAGTAACGTGAGTCATCCTGCTCAGGAAATGAATAAACAGCACTGTAATGCTCCACTAGGCCAACAGGTGGCGCAGTCTTCACGTGAGAGCCAGACCTGTCGGGTACCCTGCCCTTGAACTAGGCCTCTTTTGGAAACTGTTTACACAACTGTTTACCACAGTGATCACTATATAAAATGTCTAAATGTTTCATAGTTGACCCTGAGCTGGGCTCATGTTCTGTTATAACCTCAGTGCATTTGCACATGCGCCGTGGAAAAGCTCCACAGCGGGACTAAAGACTGTGCAGCAAATCTAAACAGCACATCCCTGAGTGTATGCTTAAGTGTTTTCTGGTGACTTGAATAATAATCCATGAAGCAGACAAAGGCTCCAGTGTGAGGGACACAGCTCCATCCTTCCTGTGGGAGGTTTGAGATGCGCTGCGCACAGTCGTCCGCTAGCGACGCATCTTCCTGGCCTGCCCCCTCTCTCCCTCTCTCCCTCAGCCTCTGTCCTCCTCTGTCTGCGGCTAGCCTACCTGCGAGGAAGTGCCACAGCCCGGGCGAAGCAGCGGAGTGTCGGCGGGCCTCTGGCGCTGATATGCGGCGGTAAAAGGCCGCTGTTGTGCGGTGTTTATAGGGGATGTAGACAGGCACACAGGCACCACTCGCCCCGACGGACCGCGCTGTGTCTGCTCTGCCCAGCCCGCTGCATCGCTGAGCGGCCTGCGAAGCTCTCAACATGTCCACCAGAACGCCATTGCCCACGGTGAACGAGCGGGACACCGAGAACGTGAGTACTGTCCTACTGTCCGGATGACAGCGGCGTGTCCGGGCCGAGGGGGGACATGGAGGTGCTGTAGCCCGTCTGCACGAGCAGCTTTACGCAGGCTGTGGGCTCTGTGCTGCAGTGCTAGTCACCAATGAGCCCGGGCTTATCTCTATCCCGGCTCACACAGCGTGGACCCGGTGTTCCAGAGCACAGCACGGCCCGGTGCGGCTCGGCCCGGTGTCCCACTTTGTCCATGATACCGCGTTAACAACGCATTGCGTCACTATGCTGCCTTTAATGACGCGCAGGACTGAGTGTGCGTTTAGTGGAATAAAGCCTCATGTTCGGCTCCAGGACTCGGTTCAGCTCACACATCTATGGACTCGGTTCAGTCATGTGTGGACGGAGGTTCTGGTCCGCAGTCCGTATTTCGGGGGGTGGGGGATGTTGTCCTACTTTCAATGGCAAAGTTGGTAGCATCGCAATGTGACATCCATCACCTATTGGGCCTTGTGGAAACTGCACTAGTGTGTGGTGGAGTGTGTGGTGGAGTGTGTGTGGAGCGGGAGGAGGAGGTGTTGTTCTCATGAAACAGCTCACGTTATGTACACGAACAGAGCCACACGGCCCGGTCACCAGTCCCCGTGCACAGGAATCTCTCTGTGTGAGAGGACACAGCCTCTCCTCCGGCTCCAGCCCCGGGCTCCAGCCCCGGGCCCCGGGCGCACGCTGCAACTCACAGGCTCTGACACATCTAGGTTTCCCTTGTTTTCCTGGAAACAGGACTAGACACAGTGTGATCGCGCTGCGCGGGGTTAGATTGTGTTACACGCACTGCAAAGCTGTGAGATCTTTAATGAGACAGAGATTTGTACAGGAGCTACTCATATAAGAAGCAGTTTTATTATTATAATATACTTTTCTGTAATTAGGCTGAAACTGTGAGGACAGGTTATGTCAGCAGCAACACGATGGAAAATATATTAGAGAAATAGACAGTGTGCTCCTGTTAAATATAGTCCTGTGCAGTTTGTCTCTAGACTAGAGCAGTGTTTGAGTTGAGAGCAGGTCTAATGTGAGTGTAAAACCCTGTAGTCTGTAGTGTGAGAAAGACAGAGTGCCAGGTAAGTACAAAGCTGTGCTCAGCACATGGCTCTATCTGCTGCCTATATTTGACTGCTCAGGCCCCAGGGCCCACCGGCAGCGGTGCATTGCATAAGGAGGTATTACTCAGAAAGACAGGCTTTTACTGTACTTTCTCCTGTTCCTGTTTGACTTTAGTCTGCTAGAGGACAAATCTTTGTTTATGGCATATATGTTTATCATTTCTTTTCTATTCTTCTTTTTATAATGTCATTTTAGCAGGTGATCACACAGTGAGGCCGTTGCACAGGTGCATCCAGGCCAGTGTTACTTAATGAGCAGACAAATGAGTGAGATGCAGTGAACAGTGGATTCACTGTACAGATACACTTGAGTTGGACTCCAGCAGGTAGAGCGATGCTATAATAGATTTATAAGGGAAAATATTCTCTCTGTCTCTCTCTCCATCTCTCCCTCCCTCTCTCCTCCACACCGGTGCGTGTACAGGTTAGCCGCGGTGATGCTAGCCCTGCAGGGTGTAGCGTTTCCCCAGTGAAACGAGAGCACGCCGGCCTGGGTAACCAGACCAAGTCTTTATTCTGTGAGTGGGTGTGGTACAGCAGCAAAGGATCATGGGATGTCTGACCCCCAAGTACACTACTGAAATGTGCAGCCAAGCCATGTTTACAAGAGTTCAGTTCTGGTTTATTTCTGAATTAGTAGTGGATTAGACCTGGTTAGACCTAGATCAAACTCAGATATGGGATGGTTTAGTCTTAGTTTAGTTTAATGTACTTAGTCCTAAATTAGCTGTACAGATGTAGGGAGACTTAATCATACTTTAGGCGAGGGATGAGCAATGAATCAGCTTCAATACCGGTATCGATAGATTACAATAGAATATAATTTTCAGCATTAAATAGTAGTACTTTCTTTTATATCCTGATGTGTCCTTATATCTGTGTAATCCCTCAATCGTTCAGGCTGGTTCCATACTGCTCCATGGGTGTATACTAGTCTGTGTGTCTTATACTTGTGAAAAATACAGCTCAGGATCATCCTAAAGATATTCTGTCCTGTGAATGTGACTTTTTTAGTATTGATACTTATTCAGATCTAGTTTCAGTACTAGTTTATTGATTAGTATCTGATTTTTGATACTCTTGACAACCCCACTGCTCTTTTATTCAGTATATTTCTGCTTTCATTCAGACCTGGTTGACCTCTGCAGTTAGCCTTGTGCAGCCCGTGCTAGCTTCACCGAGCCCCCTCCCACCTCTTCTAAGAGCTGTTTTTATTCCCAGCTCCAGTGACGTAGGGAGCACTTCTGAAGCTACAAGTGTCCTCTGCTCATTGTCACTTTCCCTCTAGGCCACATAAATAAAGAGCACTTACTTTCTTTTGTTATCTAATCTAGTGTTGGGGCAGATAAGGTCTCTGGGTTAGGAGGTTAGGATGTTAGGAGGGAGGGCGTCCACTCTTAAATGTGTCATACTGTTTTGTCCATAGCAATGACAGCGGATTAGGTCATTTTGTCTTTTAATGTGGAAAGTCCCAAGTGAATTTAAAACCAGAATCAGTGCCGTAAGCTGCTGATTCAGAAATCGTTCTCACTAATATTAACCCAGTTATCTGAAGGTTGGTGGTTCGAATCCCGCTTTTGACATAAACATCATTGGTAGAGCTCCCGATCCACTGACCCACAGGTTGACTGTGCGATTCCAGGTCCCACAGATGAATGCTGTCAGTGTCCTTGGGCAAAACATTTAACCCCCCTCGCTCCCAGTGTCTGTGTACACTGATGTATGACTGTTTGTGTGAATAGGTGAGTGTTTCCTTGATGTAAAGTACTTTGAGTGACTTGAATGTGGAAATGTGCTGTATGTATCAAGTCTAAAAGCGTCAAAGAAGGACAAAAACACATCAGAACTAAACATAAACATAATTCTGTATGTAAGAACAGAAATTATAGTACTAAAACGATCTAAACTAGGGCTAAAATAGGTCTATCTATGTGTATGTAATGAATCTGTGTAAGGCTAAACCAGTACCAAAGTCAAAGCAAGAACCAAACCAGGACTATGCTTGATCTTAACCAGGCCTAAACCAAGACAAAACAGTCTCCTTACATGGTACATTTACATGGCCAGTGTGAAATAAATCACTAGAATAATCAGATGATAATTAGATCAGATGTTTGGTGTGTGTTTACATGCACTAAATACATCTGATTATCAAAAACACCTAGTGACATATGTCAGTTAATCACTGGACTTGGAAGGAAGTAAAATAACTTTCAATCTTTCACATTTGTTTGCTCTTTTTACGTCATTTACCTGGTCAAAACATGCACAGGTGTGAACAGTCAGAAAGAAACCAGATTACTCACAGCAGACGTAAGTGGCTACAGTAACGTGCACAGGAAGAATCAGATTATTATCATGTTTTTGGAGTTATGAGATTATTAAAATGACATGTAAACAGCAAAATCATCTCATTTCTGTCTAATCACAGTCCCTTTGATCACTCACATCAGATTTCGGAAGTTGCATGTCATTCAGATCATCTTAAAAGGTTCAGAAATCAGATTGTTAACAAATTCGCATTGTGCATGTAAACAAAGCCACTGTTGACATTTTAATGATCTCATAAATCCAAGTATCAGATAATGATCAGATTTCTGGTGTATGTGTGTGTGTAAACTCAGTCAAAATCAGAATTGACGTACATCTAAACCATACCTAAAAGAGGCTCATCAACCCAAGTCTAAACATGCAGGATTAAAGTAGGTCTACATATGCCCTAAAGCCAGAATGAAATAATGTCCTAGCACCAAAATGAACTAGTTATAAACCAGTACTAAACCTAACTGGACTTAAACCATGGCGTAGAAATGCACAAGATTCCTGAGTCCCACCAGAAGAGTGTGCAGTGCAGTGTACCAGCAGTGGAACCAGACCGCACTTTGAGAACCAGTCGTCTATAAGCTTTATTTTATAGTCTGTCTCCTTGTCTTGGCACATCCGCTCCACTGCACCACTCTGCCGCACTGTTGGTAAATGCAGTGGGATAAGAATGCAAACGAATAAGAATAGTTTATTGTAAATATTCAACCTACATTATAAAAACACTGCTTCTGTTGATTTATAATTTTGTTTAAACTAGTTCATATTAATTTATGAATTATGTAGAGGCGGGTTGAGATACAGTTCTGACAATAAATGAGCCTATGAGAAGATAAGACAAGATTTATACTTAATCTATAGTAAATAAATACTCCAGTTAAGTTTGCAATTTTGGTTTCACATATTTGTTTTTTTTTGGGGTTTTTTTTTTGGAATCTTGTCCCATTCCTACTTAATATTACAGTTTATGGTCATTTTGACAGGTTTAGTGTTTGGTTTGTTGTTATTTGCAGATAGTAAAAGTACTGAAAATAAATCAATCTTAAGGGCTCTGTACCTGATTTTTACTGTTTTAAAAAGCACAAAAAACAGAACCAGTTCATTTTAAACAGTTTGCAGTGGTCCAAAGTTATTCTTCACTTACCTTATGCATTCTGAGCGTTCTGACCTAATGTTTCATAGTAATGAGTTTATAAGAGCTTTTCGCAGCTCGCAGGAGCTGGGTTTTGTTGTAACAGTAAAGTTAACAGCAACTTACATGCTAACTTGCACTTCCTGGTAAAAAAAAACAAATCTCCCCATTAAAACGCTTTATAAGTAGATATGGCATGACGGACAGCACGCAGTGGACATATTTTAACCTTGACAGCTGCTTATATAATAAATCTGTACTGGGATTGACAGATGTTTCTCAAATACACTGGGAAAAATCAGGTGCAGGACCTTTAATAACTAGCCCCAAAAGTGAACAGTTTGATTGTGTATTGATTCATTTTTTTATCTATCAGACATACAGTGCTAATACACATGTTGCCTCTCTCCTCAGCATTCATCGGTGGACGGCTTTGCGGAACCCCCAGCCCCGCCCACCAAGTCGGCGAGCCGCCACAGCCTGCCGCGATGCCGCAATTCCTTTACCTCCACCGAGGAGCACCCTCACATCGGCAACTACCGCCTGCTCAAGACCATCGGCAAAGGAAACTTCGCCAAAGTCAAGCTGGCCAGGCACGTCCTAACCGGGCGAGAGGTAAGAGGGATGCCATTATTTTAGAACAGAAAACAATGGACAATTAGAACATCGTGCCCCACTTATTATAATGAGGGTGATGCATTCAGTTCATACAGTGTTTTTTATACTCAAAGACACTTTACAGTGCATTGTTCATTCACTCCAGACTTGGTGGTGGTAGGGTATTGATGTAGCCATGGCTGCCCTGGGACAAACTGACAGAAGTGAGACTGCCCATCTGCACCATCAGCTCCTCCGACCACCTGCTTGGAATGTTCCATAGTATGTCATTAAATTGATCTATCTCCATGGAGACAAGCAGGTGATGCAGCGCATGCATTTTTGAGCATTAATAATCCCTGTGATTGAAAAAATGCAGGGTACATTTAACGCCACACTGTAAAACAATTCAGGCAAAGTAATAACATCTCCATAGAGACAAGCAGGCAGAAAAGTTACATAATGCACCTTTAAAAGATGTATTAGCTCTATTAAGCATAAAGCTTTCTCATTATATTCTACCCTGATAATGTCTAGCTTCTAGTATTTGATTGACGAGATTTGATTGACGTGACACATGCTTTTAAAATGTGTCGGTGTTGCATCAAATCATTTACTTCTACATAGCAAAAGAAAAATTCAATTCTGCCAACTGGACAAAAGTTTAGATTGAAAACATTTGTTCATCCAAGCCACTTTTTCAGTTCTGGTGAGGTTACTGCTGGACACTGCCTTATATCTGATAACTACACTGAAACTGACACACCTGCTGTTTACAGCTTCTGTTAGTTGAACTACACTAAGTGTGAACTGTGCCTGAGTCATATTTTGCATAATCGTTCAGGCCCCTAATGGGTGCTCTCAGACCTATTAGCATACTAGCCATCACTATTGTTTCCCTTGTTTGATTTAGGTCAGAGGATGGAGTTATAAATAGGAGATAACTGATATCTAAGCCCCTCATTTCTGTTCAAAAATTCAAAGATTGTCTTTCCTAACAAAAATACCTCTTTAACTCAAAACCATTTCTTTTCTTTGGCTAAGATCTGTACCTCACTATCTTCACTCTAAAACTGTCCAGTTGACAGAATGGAGTTTTTTTCTTTTGCTATGGACTGAGGGATTACACAGACATTTACTTCTACACATTCTCTAAGATCTCCAGTAAACTGCCTCTTCTGTATTGAGCCGTTGGATGGACTTGATAGTCAGGTTGCTCCAGTCCTGTACTCTCTAGCTGTAGTGGACCTGTCTGTGATGGACGGGCTGCTCCTGGTGTGAGTGTAATTAAAGCCAGTGTCCCTCAGGAGAAGACAGGCCTGTGATCTGCTCTGCGTCTGCACCAGCCCTCCTGCTGCCCCCTGACAGCCCACATAACTCACATCAGCTGTGTTTGCGACACTGGTCTTCTGCATGGCTACGTTCAGCTTATGTTTCTTTAACTATATGTAATGCCTTATACAGCATGTTGTCAGTGGGTCCAGTAAGAAAAGATAAACCTGAATGTGGAGTGTGTAGTCTCTGTAGTAGACCAAAGTGGGTATAACTGAGATGGGGGCCTGATATTTTGCTCGTCTCATTACATTACATTCAAAACATGTGACCAACAGTAAACTCAATCACATGAACAACCACAAACTGGATCAGATCGCTCTTTCTGATAAGATTTACTACGTTTTCAGAGCATATTGCTAGTGAGTGGGGCTAGCCTCAACTTAACTGTACTACTGTCCTCTGCTCCTGTCCTCTGCCCTGTCCCGTTCCTCTGCTTTGCTCCTGTCCTCTGCACCTGTCTCTGGTCCTATCCTGTGCTCCTGTTCCCTGCTCTTCCTGTCCTCCACTCCTGTCCTCTGCTTCTATCTTCTGCTCCTGTCCCCAGCTCGTCCTGTCCTCCACTCCTGTCCTCTGCTTCTATCTTCTGCTCCTGTCCCCAGCTCGTCCTGTCCTCTGCTCCTGTCCTCTGCTTCTATCTTCTGCTCCTGTCCCCAGCTCGTCCTGTCCTCTGCTCCTGTCCTCTGCTTCTATCCTCTGCTCCTGTCCCCAGCTCGTCCTGTCCTCTGCTCCTGTCCTCTGCTTCTATCCTCTGCTCCTGTGTCCAGCTCTTCCTGTCCTCTGCTCCTGTCCTCTGCCCCATCCCGTTCCTATGCTCTGCTCCTGTCCTCTGCACCTGTCTCTGCTTCTGTCCTCTGTCCCTGTCCTCTGCCCCTGTCCTCTGCTCCTGTCCTCTGCACCTGTCTCTGCTTCTGTCCTCTGTCCCTGTCCTCTGCCCCTGTCATCTACTCCTGTCCTCTGCTCCTGTCCCCTGCTCATCCTGTACTCTTCCCCTGTCCTCTGCTCCTGTCCTTTGTCCCTGATTTGCCCCTGTCCTCTGCCCCTTCCTCTCCTTCCTGTCCTCCCCTGTTTGCTGCTCCTGTCTTCTGCTCCTTTCCTCTGCCCCTGTCCTCTCTGCCTCTGTCACCTGCCCCTGTTATCTGCTCCTGTTGTTTGCCCCTGTCCTCTGCCCCTGTCCCTGTCCTGTCTGCTCCTGTCAGAACTATATTATTATTGTGCGCTCCTGTCTCTGTGCAGCTATAGAAGGTCAGGCTCCTCTTTGTGTGGGGCTGCTGACTCATCAGAATGCAAAGACACGAGCCAAGTGAGCAGAGAACAGGTGGAAAGAACACATCCTGCTAAACGTCCCAGCGGTATTCCCGAGCATCAGTCTATAGGCCCGCCTCGGAAAATTGGAGCTGATGGGAAGAGAGAGAGAGGCAGGATTTGGGTAGACTTTTTTGTGCTAACCCAGACTTGGAAGTAGCAAATCTAGTTGTGTGGATTAGAGTTGTCAAAAGTGTTGAAAATCAGATAAAACCAATATGGAAACTAGATACTGATTTGAGCAGGGACTAAATTTGAGCTTTTCTGTTTAGTTTTAGCTCGCTTTTGAACTTTATCAGAACACATATGTATGAAAATTACATTCTATTACTAAAAAAAACATTATGCTCCTTATGTTTTATCTTCACTGTGGTATCGTAATCAGTATCAAGTATTGAATGAGTTAGTTTTAAAGAGTTTAGAGTTGGTTCAACACTTATTCCTCACTTCTCTAAGGCATTCAGAGCACCCTAATTATTCACCATGATGACTTTATAAGTGCTTTTCACAACTCTGAGAGACCAGGGCTGAGTTTGCCGTCACTGCGATGCTAACAACAACTAGCATGTGAACACTTCCTGATACTTGGACAATAGTATAGTCTAAAAACTAGCCGCACTGAACTGAAATGGAATATATTTCAAGGACAAACTGGATACCTTGGTGCTGCAAATGCATTTTAATAATCTGGTGATAAACATTTATACTCACACCTGCAGCGGTTTTTACTGTTTTAAATGGATTTATGTAGTTATTTGTTTTGTTTGTTTTTGTTTGTATTTTTCTGTATTTCCTCATTGGGCTCTCCCTGTACAAATAATGATAAATGGATATGTATTTCAGAGTATATCAAATCGTAATCTCCTGTGTTTTATTATGATACGCCCATATTTGATTAATGGTTAGATTCTTTGTGTACAGATAATTATTAAACCAAATATCAGTGAGTGCCATCCGGGCCACGTGACACATTTGGATAGACTGTGCACTGGAGGCACTGTATTATTGATCACTGGTCAATATCATTTTGAGCAGTTGGCTAGCCTACTTCATTTCAAATAGGTTGTTTCTCTTTTGTATCACACAGTTTATCAGTGGGAAAGTAACAGAAGCGAGAAAGTAAAAGTTATAGGCTAATTTCAAGAGGATAAAAATTCAATATAAAGGCGCTGTACCTCTTTTTTTACTGACTTAAAACTGTAATAAACAGAATTAGTTATTACTCACTTACCTTATGCATTCTGAACATCCTAATTATTCATCATGATGAATTTTTTTCCCTTTCCACCACAACTCTTGATTACAGAATTTTGGCATGGCAACAATAACAACAAACAACAACAATAAACAAGCTAACGTGCACTTCTTGGACAATAAAATACTTTCTAACAAGATGCAAACAGCACGCAACAGACTTATTTTGACCTCAAAAGCTGCTTATACGCTATATCTGCACAAAGGTGAGACACATCTTGCTCAAATGCATGGGCAAAAATAGGCCTTTAATAGCTGTTGTTCACGTTGTTTCATTTTTTATGGGCTTTGTGCCTGGCTGATATCACCTATTTTTCTCATATGCCACCACATCCCTAGTCTAAAAGGTAATGCACACCGAGCCTTACCCTTTAACGCGTCTTCCGCATTTTTTTTTGCCATATGACCTTTCAGTGCGTTTGAATAGTTCCCCCGTGTCTATGCACAAGCTACTTTATACCCACAGGTGATGCCAATCTCTTCAACGCACAACTAGTAACATAGCGCTTTTGTTAATATTTGTGTGTAGTTTTTCTTAGTTTAAGTTGGGATTTTCAGTATAACGATAAGATTTGAGCTGTAGAGGGGTGAATGCATACTTCTATAACTCATATTGTACATTTAGAATTGGAGATAATTCTATTGAATTAATTCCAATATTATCATTTGTCTTCTATATTTTCTCTATTTTTTTTATTTTATGTGTTCTCGTGACAGGTCTAGTGTGTTGACATTGTTGCTATTTTGAATTGTAAGGGTTTTGCCTGGGTGCTGCGTTTGGTACGGGAGCATATGGGCCGTGTGTTACAAATGCAGTGAATAATTAACAGTGATGCGCGTTGGCCTTCTGTCACTGCAAAGCTGAATTATTCACTCTTAAATCCATCAGAGAGATAAACAAGCAGGACTTTTGGATGCAAAGGGCGAGAAGCAAACGTGCGTATGTAGTTCAGACGACAACACAACATTCTATAGGCCATTCATGTTTGATACGGATAGGGGAAGTTAAAGGAATATTGTTAAAATGTAGATTTTTGTTGTAGGTTTTGGGTCTAGACGCTAATAGAAATGATCAGTTGCAACATTTGTGCATTTACCTTTGGATATTTCATGGCAAAGTGCAATGTAATCAATAGGAAATTCTAGCTCATGCCCCCGTCTGAGAGTACGACGTCATCACAGTCTAGCGTCGGAAAACCACCAGTATGAGCAGGCCTGTCACGATAACACATGAACACAAGAAAATAGAAGATAAACAACAATAGTGACAGTAATTTATGCCACTGATGCAATAACTTTGAAGCAGGATCCTCAAAAAACTATTCTAAATGTACTTATAGTTAAAAAATATATATAATAACTGCAAAAAATATACAGCAGAATGAAATATGTAGTTAGTTTGTATCTGTAATGGGTCACAGAAGTTCATAATTCAACTTCCACAGCTCAAATCTCATCATAGCACAGAAAAATAACCAACATGTCCCCACTATTACTAATAAAAAATGCCACTATAAATATTGACCCCCAAAAATGATTGTTCCATGTGTCATGTATAGAACGATAAGTCGATATAGTGATTATTGTGACGGGGCTATATAGGAGTTTATAGAAAATGCTGATTCACACATTATATCACTGTAACTGTTAAGTAGACCTGTCACAATAACACATTTTGAAGCACGATATATGGCTACAGAGAAATATCACGATAAACGATAATATAGAAATTACTTTATGCCACTGACGCAATAACAACAAAGCAGGATAATCCCAGTAAACCTTTTATTTTGTTTATACAGTATCATTAAAAACCATGAGCTGCAACAAATAAATAGAAGAATGGAACAATAATTAGACTTGAAAGTTACTTTTTCATCCCTTTACAGCTCAAATGTTTCTGTATTACATAACAAATACCAGAAACCTCCCCACTATTGCAACAAAAATTGGCCCCAAAATATATTTATTTACATTTTGTATTTATCATAACCTAAGCATGTGCTATTTTTCATATAGATTCATAAATATTTCGATTTTATTTCAACTATTTTGTTCATATAGCTCGATGTTCAAAAGGGAGTAGGGAGAATCATAAGTGTATCCAGCCCTGTACCCCTCATACACATTTTAATACAAGATTTAAATTTTCCAACATTTCCACCTGGTTTAGTCGCGGCTTAGTCCTTTTCAAATCTCTGTGTAGTTCTGACTCAGTCCTGTCTTTTTGCTCACAAGAAACACACTCGTAAATCACTAAAGTCATGCTGCCTGTAACTTCTTCTGTAAGTACATCCGAGCCAGTATTGTATTACTTCTGATGTACTTTGTGAAATCCTGCAGTGACTTGTGGATGCGGGGTAGCCCTGCTCTCAGCGCTGTATATGAGTCAGCTCTTCTCTTGTTGCACCCCTTTAACAGGCTGATAGAGACTGCAGCCAGAGCCACACTCCACACAATGAACCAGACTTATCAGAGGGGATCACAGTGTAGTATATAGCAGCTGTGAATCCTTTATAATGGCCGGAGATGAAACCGTGTTGCTGATATCTTGAGTAGAAATTTATAGCTATGTCTCACAATGGATGTTTACATAAAATGATACAGCAAACCTGTAGGGCACACTGGCAATGGCATCACAGACCATGATCCTTTGCTCCGTTTGAATGCTGGCTACACAAAGAAAATACTGTTATTAAAATTATGAGTACGATAAAGAATGTTTGGATTTTTCTTATTAAGGCTTGTGCAAATATTTATTTTAGTGCAGATAAAAAAAAAAGAAAAGCGTACACTGTTTTGTTTTGGTTCTCAGGCTGATAATCAAATCACAAAGCTGAATGAACTTACTTTGGGTTGCCAGATTGTACAGCTAAAACTATCTCGTTTGTGTGCTCAAGATATGACAGCGAATGGCATTTAGTGGCAGTTTGTTGTAAAGTTGTTGTTTGTTTGTTTTTTTACACTAAATCTACACTTTTTTTAACTGAACTGTGTATGTGGCGTTTTAATAGTTCTTTTTTTTTCACCATGTTAGTACTAACTAGGTAAATGTGTGTTAAACTGTGTTCTAAAACAGCCTAAATAAGCGTGCGTTGCCTCCTGTGGCCACTGCAATTTTAAGTACTATGTGACATCACGCAAGACTGCCCTGATTAAAGCCAGCTGTTTCTAATTGCAAGTGTCTGGCTGCAGGGGCGGCGTTTGAAGTGTGGTTACTTGTTAGACCAATCACACTGTTCCATATACCTCCAGACTCCTTCCCCTTAATCTCCCCTTTAGTCGTCCAGGTACTTCTAAATTTAGCAGCTCAGTTCAAAATATGGTTGTAGGCAATTAAGCGCACTAAATACAGAGGTTACTTTTGAAGCCATAACATTTTGCACATTTGTCAGGACACTTAAACAACAGGTTTTTATTGTAAGGTTAATATAGTGACGAAAATATACTCCTCTACTTTATGAATTTTGACAAGAGCAATAAAGCTTTTCTGACTCTAAAATTTGGATATTGCTACATCCCCATCCCCCGAAATATTCAAATTGTTTACCATGCTCCTCTGCCACGTGTATCAGTGTCTGAAATGTGAAACTAAACAAACAAACTCATATGTCTGTCAAGCCTGTAGCACTGAAACCTTCTAAATCAGAGCTAATGCTACTTCCTGCTTTTGTCTGTGGCATTTGTGATTCTCAGATTAGGAACACAGCTGGATAGAACAACAATGACTCTAACTGTGGTTCATCAGGGCCAGTTTAAATCCACTTACGCTCCACTTGACACTGCACCATCGTTGCAGTACAGTCTGTAACAAGGGGGCACTTTGTTGGCAAATGGTCTATACTTTGAAACAATTATAAAAGTACAATTTGCAGTACTTACTGAAGAAACTGGATGAATAGGCTTTGGTGCATACCTCAGCAGATAAAGAGAAAGTGTATTTGTTGTGCATGTAAACGTAGCCACTAACAGACAAGTGAAGGAAGGTAGAGAAGAGGAGGAAATACAGTGTTCCATGTTGAAAACCCCATTGTTGTATTAGTTCCTTGTTTGTGACTAATGGTTACCACTTTGACCTTCTTTCATTTTCAAAGCAGTCATGATCTCAAGGTACTGCATTACATAGTCTGTACTTAAATTCACGTGGAGGACATCATTCAAAACATATTTCCCCATTTTGCGGCCATAACTTAACTTCTTGGGCTGTGCGATTAATACAATTTTAATCAAAACAAGATTTAATCATTTCAGATCCAGACTAGAGATAGACTGATATATTGTTTGGCTGATATTTTGACTTTTTAGCTTATCCGGGTCGATATTTTATTTTTGTTCTGCTGCCTAGAAAATACACACAAAGTTTTATATTAACACTTTAATTTAAAGAGATAGCTGCACAAAACATGGCCACGCAGGTCTCTTAAAGGTTTGTGGTAAAAAAAAAAGGGGCTTGGGGAGAGTTTGTTGTAAATTTTAATGACATAATTTGGGGAAAATTATTTAAATCTGCCTTACGTATTGGCCTCAAAATATCAGCAGAGCTCATCAGCTATTGGTTGCTCTGGATTCTAATCAATTGGTATCAGCTATGAAAAAAAAACCAAAAAAACATATGGGTTAATCTCTAGCCCAGTTACTATTTCTTGTGTTAAATTTTATGCATATGTTCATGAATTAATATTGAAAAAATATGTATTTGTTTTTAATGAAATAAATTAAAAATAAAGTAAAAACTGGGATAAATAAATAAGATTGTTTTAGATTTTTTTTTTGCGTATCTCCCAGCCCTTCCTCTCATTGCTCTGATTAACAATACAAGTCAAAAATCAAAAGAAAAAAACTAAAAGACCACTTTCTTGACACTGATGCATTAATTTTTGCTGTAACTTTCAATAACTGACTTCAAAATTTTGTAGATCTATTAAGTAATTTGCAAAATCTATATCTACAAAACTAACAATGGTCATTTGGGTGAGATGACACAGAAGCCATTGCATTACAGAACATATTTGGAGAGGTCTACAGTTTGTATAGCTGTAAACAAGACCCCATTGATACAGGTATGACATGTCCTAAATAGCCACTTATGTGATTTGCAAACTTTGACCATTCACATCTTTCATCCATTCATTCTTTATCAGTATATTGTATCAGAACCTCTTATAAAACTGCATTAGACAATCAATGAAGCTATCTACTCCATAGTGTAAACAGTAAAATCTATGTTAGGAAAAGATCTGTAAAAAGCCCTGTGCTCTCCTATGCTGCAAACTAAGTGCTTTTAACCAACACAACACTGTAATCACTCGACTCTGACCGCAAACCCTCAATAATAAACTCCCAGCGCTATTCATTTCCAGCCATCCTCACATCTGCATAACTTTTACCAAACAGACGCCACCACTTTACGCGACGAGCTCGAGCGTTTCTCTCCTTTTGGTGCAATCGCGTTATAATGTGCTTGTGTCAGTCACTTTATGTATAATTTAAAAGGTTATCTGGTGAGTCGGCAGTATGGATCGGGCTGGAAGTTGCTGATGCTTGGTTGGCATTGTGCACTTTGGGGGATGGACAGAACTGAATGCTGCCTATTGGATGAGAGAATATAGGACCATCAGTGGAACACCAGTCTGCAGCATAGACTGTGTATAGAATCGGACTGTGTGAGTGTGAAGTCACCCGAACGACTGCAGCCAAGTGAAGCACATTGAGGCTAGCAGTTATAGAGGCTAATTTGAGTTTCCAACCAAAGAGCAAACCAGGAGAAAGGTTGCTGAAGGTCCTCGCCCTTTCCCACCCCTTGGTTTGGCAGATGCTTAGCAACAAGGCGTCATTGCCCAATTTGGCACCCAGTCTGATTTGGCATCTCTTTAATCTAACCCATTTAACTCATTTGAATATGTGTCCTGCGAAGCTTAAATGTATTTTATCAAAGTTTGACAATTCCACCAAGTTTATTCTTAAAAACAGCAACAAAAATATGTGAATTTGACCATAATCATCATAGTTAGCTCTTTTACTTATGAAGTCGGCTCTGCTCTGAAATTATTTGAAATTATTTGATTAAATTTGTCCTAACCAACATATCTGGGCATGCGCTTTTTGACAAACGGTGTCGGGTAAGGTTCCAAATTGGGCAATAACAAGGTGCACTGTCAGTCAAACCTGTTGCGGGAGCCAACCTCAGGGAAAGAAAGAATGTTATTTCGCTGTCATTTATGTTCATACCTTTATTTACGGACAAAATGATGAAATAAAAACACCATGAGCAGGTTATCTATGTCCATCTATATACAGTCTATGGCCTGCAGACATAGTTGCATATCCACTGTTCTGGCGTAAGGGCAAATACGATGTTTACTCCGAGTCCATTAGTATCAAATAGATGCTGTTGAATGTGTGAGAAGTGATGGCCTCAAGCTTGAGTTCTCTATATGTTTTGACAAAGGTGCAATCTCACTGTAGAATGGTAACTTAATAAGATATTTAACAAACTGAAAGTGTATCCGCCACACCTTATATACGCACATAGCAACTGGAGAATTTATTCCCAGGAAGACTTATATTTGAGGTGTAATGAATAATTAGCAGTTTTTGTTAAAGGTGCACTTGGAGACCTTATCACCTTTCGTACAACGTTCCAACTGTACAGCATCAAATCGATTTTATATAGTGCCAAAATAACTCAAATATGCTACGTGTGTTTACATTGCTATTCAAAAAAGCATGTGTTCTTACTGTAAACGGGTCACCTCTTCACAGATCTGGCTTGTAACTGGGCCTGGTGGAGTTTCTTCCTTGTCTCCATGGAGATAGATGTTTTGTGCCAAAGCCTAGTGACTGTAAAACTTCTTAGGCAACACATTAACATCTCCATCTCCACAAAAAGTGACATAATACTCTTTAAAACCCATAGTTACTTCTGTTTTACCCTTTTTGGTACAGCAAATACAGCCAAAGGTTTATCTTCGCATGTTTTATTAACATTTCATGCATCTTTCTTTCTGTTTTGTCATTCCAGGTGGCTGTGAAGATCATAGACAAAACCCAGCTAAACCCCACTAGTCTACAGAAGGTAAGCCTCCTCTCCTTTCATAATACCCGTTAGCGCACTCTGTCCATTGCCTAATCTAGTTGCTGCTCTTTGAACCGTGTCTTCTGCCTTTTATATAATATGATTCAGATGAAGTCAGCAGAGCCTTGTTTAATCTCCGCTACTCCCCTCTCCCCACCTGTCACCATCCCCTCTGTGTTAGGTCGCGGTTGGGGCTAAAAATACCCCCGCCTGCCCGCCCGCCCGCTCTCCCGCTTGTTTGTCACTTAGCCTAGCCTAGCCGTCATGACCAATTAGCATGAAGACCCGACGAACAGTTTCCCGATTACTGAACCCAAATCCAGTTCTATCCCTCTGGACATATCTACGCACACACAAGCTAACATGGAAGATCGTGGAAGCTAGGCGGTATTAGCATGTGCTCGCATTATGTCAGGGGTTATTGTACGATACCATAGGAGATGCTACCTGGTGGATGTGTTACATATGTTTATGTCAGAGTAGCTGGATGGGGTCTTGTGCTAATGGGAGGTACAGTCATTTCAATGCAGAATAGGTCTTGATTTTGAGATTTTGGCAGTTATATACATAGCTTTCTTGAATGAAAGTTAGCACAAAATTTTGCGCATTGTCTGAAAGTAAGAAATTATGCAAAAGTGTTTTTTTAAGAGCTTTCCTAATGATTGTAAAACTGTAGCCTATTTGAAGTTGTATTTTGAGTACCTTAATTCATGCATTTTGAGTTTTCTTGTGTGCTCAGAAAATTTTGGATTGTGCTTATCTCATTCTTGTAGATCAGGCATGCCCAAACTGTGGCCCAGGGGACCAATTTTTCATGGCCCATGTTACCTTAAACAATACTTTTTACTGTACATTTCTGACAATTTACTTTAACAAGGCCATATCAAATATTTAATGTGTCCCATTGAGGATGTAAGCATCAATAAAGGTCTTGTGACTCAGTCAAACTTGTAATAAACACACAAATTTGAAGTATTCACTGTATTGGTGACCAGTCTATGGTCCTCAATCAGCCCTCAGTTTTGTCTGTGTTTTTATATGTGGCCCCTAATGAGAAAAGTTTGGACACCTCTGTTATAGGTCATTTAATCAAGAGAAGAATAAAACTTGGATTGTACAGACTATTGCTAATGCAGACAGTTACCTTTAGTATTAGCATGGCCGCACAATGGAGTTAGCTTGCCTGTCATATCTTTTACACAGTAGTTCAACTCTTCAAGCTATTCCTGTTTTTCGTTTCCCAGCAGCATCCCTTTGTGAATCAAATATTGCAGTGGATGTGAGCCGTGTGGGTGTAGCCTACTTCAGTTCACAAAATCACTCTGACATTTCGCCCATTTTGGAAAACAGAAATGTAAACTAGGCTTGAGTAGAAGATGCTACTTCCTGTTTTCGTTTAGTTTTCCAGTGATTCCATGTTAAAGGACTTGTACCAGACTTGTTTTTCTTCTAGTGCAGGAAAACACCTTTAACTCTGTAGCTCACATAACAGCAGCTGAGGAAAAACAGTGTAACGCTCAGTTATATAACCTGTACATGTTGATGGATGAGAACAATAAAGAAACAACTGCCATGGACACACAATTTTATCCGATCAGAGATGTTGTCGAATGAGAACCTTGAGGAAACAGCTGCCTTTAACTATCCCAGACTGTTGTTTCTTTATCGTTTAACATCAGAGTGAAAGAAGAGATGATTGTGGACAGGGCTGATGGTTCATTCTGAAATGTTCTTCAGTCATGGTTCAATACTGGGTGCAGCTTTAAAGGCGCTGTACTTTTTTACACTCTTAAAAACACGATAAACAGAACGATTATCATTTTAAACAGTTTGAAATGGTCCAATTCCGATCATCATCCTTATGCGGAGCTCACACTGAAATCAGACTCTTCAAACTCGTTAACGCACAGCAAATTTTGTCAGAAGTTCACATTTTTCAAATCGATGTACCACACTCAAGAACACTCGAAATGCGCTACAGAAACTTTGGATCAGCCTAGATGTCCGCCCCACAGACATAAACAGAGATATCTAAGTCCTTTTGGCAACTTTCAGAGGCCAGAGCTTTTCATTCAGAGATTTTCATGCTGATTTGGAGACAATAGAACACTTTATAATTCATTTTGACCCCAGGAGGTTTCACTTTATCACATCTCATTTAGCCTCTAAACATTTTTACAAAGATATGTGTACTCTGATGACCTGATGAACCCAACAAATTATCCAACAAATTACCCAACTTGTTAACTATTTATTGACTGTACCTCCCATATCCATTTTAGCTCTACTTTTAATCAGACATAAGTCATGTTGGAGTAAAGTAATCCTCATCCATCATCAATAACAACAATTCTCATTCCTAAAATGTCTGCTTTCTCACAGTGAAGACCCGAGCCGCTCTAATCAAATGAGCCTAATTGTGTTGCAGTAATGTAAACCAAAGAGACAGATCAGTCCTGGTCTAGACTGCTGGTGCCTGCATCTGAATCTTTATCATTCTTAGCACAATACGCTGTCTGCTATTGCTTCACACTCACATAATCTTTACACTAATTGACTTGGAACATAATATGATTTGGGATGGCTGTTCTTCTGCCAGTTGTGAAAACTTTTTATAATTCATCTGATCTTTTTTCAGCTGTGCTTATGAGTAGTAATGTTTTGAACAAATTGTACCAGTATAAGGAGTTTTTGCACACCAAATGCTTTTAGTTTGGTAATAATTTCAAGTATATTTGCTATTTCCACTATGAATGAGATTAGAAGTGACCAAATCATATAGTCATAGCCGTTGAAATATTATATTGTTTATTTTTTTCTTGTGTAGTATATAGTATAATTTGCACATCCAGGACAATATGGCTTGAATAAGCGGTGGGCTTTGGTGCACCCAAATCATGTTTTGGTGCACCCAATTGTCTCCGCTCGTCTTTGGTGGTATGAAGTTTCTAAACTTAATCTTTGTCCCGGTTTCACTCTGAGACATACAGCCCACAATTTTTAACTACAACTCAAGATTTTGCCCATGATCATAAATCTTTTGTCACAAATGACCAAAATCATGCAGTAGATGCTTTAGGGCAATTATAAAGTGTTTTATTGTCCATGAACCAGGAAGCACTCTTTTAGCATGCTAGTTGTTCTTGGTTTATCGTGACAATAAAACTCCACTCTGATCTCTGAAAGTAGTGAAAAGCTCGTATAAACTCATTGTGGGGAATAATTAGGATGCTCGGAATGCATAAGGTAATTGAGGAAAATCTTTGCACCACCTCAAACTGTTTAAAATGAACTATTGCTTTTCACAAGACAGCAAAAATCAGCTACCTTGCCTCGTATTTACAGCTCCTGTATTATGCTAAATTGACTCTTGAGCTTTTAGCCATGTTATAATCTTGTTACCTCATGAAAAGCACACCTGCAGTTATGTTTTGTTTCATTCACACGTTTGAATAATCCTGTGTTATTAGTCTGTCCACATCTCCAAAGATCAAAATGGTCTGTTCCACTAACTAGGGGTAATTTTCATGTTAACAGCTTTTACCTTTAGTTCAGTAGAGATTGGCTATTCCAGAGCTGAAATCATCCAGATGATTCTAGTGAAGGTGTATGGAGTTAAAAAAAAACAAAAAACAGTGGAGCACTTCCTGTGTTACCTCATGACATCACAAGGTGGAACAGAGTGTTTTCAGTTCGAGCAAGAACATAATCTGCAGGGTTTGTGTGTTAAACATGTGTGAATGAAACAAAACAAAACTCCAGGTCTGTTTGTGATGAGGAAACAACATTATGACATAGATCAGAGAACAGCATAATATGAAGAAGATTGTATTTACAGTCTGCTGTGGGCAACTGACATATAATTAGTGTGATATTTAGTGTAGCTAAATACTAAACATTTATTTTCTTGTACATTTTGCACACATGGTCCTTGTGTGCTTCATGATATTGTTTTTTCCATAAACAGCACAGTTGTGTTACATATCAGACAGGACATAGCAGCTCTGACACATCATGTGATCTAACCAGCCAATCACGGGCCAGTATTTAATTATCAGCACAGACTTCAGATACAGGAAAGAGAGTGGACTTAGCAGAGGTCATCTGCCTCGGGCTTACATGGCTATCCAGCTAATTATTTTATTTTATTTCTAGGCCTATAGTCTATTACAGAAATTCTTGGTTACCTAAAGACATGCTCTTCTGATCGATCAATCGAATAAAAAGGGGCATGACAAAAAACTATTAAGTATCTCTGTGTATCTGAACCAAACTGCACTCACAAGTCTACACCTACATGGGAGTTTATGCAAAAACATTATTATTATTATTTATGCAGAAAAAAGTACTAAGACACAATGTATTTATATAAAAACAGATTTAATGAGTTTAATCTGCATTTTTACATATAAATACCAAAAATTTATTATTTGACAAATATGAATTTCAGTTGACACCATCCACAGATTAATCGACTAAAGGCCCACAGCTCTACTATTTTCAATGTGTAGCATGTGTAATGAACTAACATGGCGACGCGTGTATGTTTGAGTGTCCCGTGCTAGCATCTATAGATCGTGGTAATGCTAGCCGCGTGTGCCATCTGCATTGCAGGAGCAGGTCTTCTAGTGCTGCAGTTGTCTCCAGAGTGGATCGATCGTGTTATTGACTTAAAGAAAGCGTCTAGTGCTTCTCCTTCAGACAAATCAGCTCTTACTAAAATGCACGCTGGTCAATGTTATAGAGGTATTCATAATTCATCAGATTGTTTCTGGGGGAGTGTAAATGGTTTTGTACCCCATAACTGCAAACTGTAGTACCTCCCAAAAGTCCCCGTGTTTATTCACTCTCTGTTCTTATATGTGCAAAACAAAAACATATTTAACATAAGCAGAGTCGTGCCAGCCTGTTTGGACAAATAGATTTACACATACTCAGGTTTAGTGTCTTAAGACATTGTGTCTTATTGATGCTTTGGCTGCTGGAGAATGTCTGCATTTGAAGTCCTTATCCCTGTGAATGTATGCTAATAACAATGCATTTGTTTGTTGAATGAGGCCAAATACAACTCCAGACATGTTTCTGATGAGGGGCCAACAATGTAACATGTTAAAAGCTCAAAAAAGTTCATTCTACATAATGTGTTTTTAATGGAGTTGCACTAATATGTGGAGTTTTGATACAAGATACTTTTTATATTGTACTGCCATTATCTTTTAAGAAATACCGCTACCTCTCTCCTCACTCCCCAGTAATTATTCTAAAAATTAAACTCTTTATGTTGATGTTCTTGAAGAGGTACCATTGGGAGTATTCCAACAAAGTCGCTTAACAAGTCTAGGCTTATTCTGAAATCCTGATCTGAAACTAGCTCCAGCTCCAGCTTAATCCTCAAGTCGTTCGATGAAAGAAATAAGCCTATAACAGAACTATTTGCATGTAATGAGAATTAGCCAATCAAATCAGTGCATACATGTGGGCGGTTTGGGTTTGACAGGGAGCGAGAGATGGGGAAAAGAGGAGAGATAGACAGAGGTAATGAGGGAGCGCTCAGTGAGAACCCACTGAAAAGCAGCTCATCCTCAGGGTCCAAACAGCGTCTGTCTGTGTGCAGAAGCTGTACTGCCTCTCACAACAGACACATGCGCAAGATCATTTTAATGAAAGAATGGCCATAGGCTTTTATATGATTTGTGCCTTTATGATGAGCGCAGAGTCCACATGTGTCCAGCAGGAGCACACGGCTGGTGCTCATTAAAAGTCTCAGGCGACACTACTCTTAAGTCATTTTTAAACAGTATTCAGACAGAGACGTGTGGATTAAACACAGATGGGGGAGTGCACATGCTGAAATGTTGGATTAAAATGTTTCTTTTGACATTCCTGGAGACAAAGCTAAAATAATGTTGACAGTTAGCATGGTCCCAACCAGGTTTGTGCCTGGGTGCTTGTTACTACGGCAACTCTGGTTAGTCACTTTGATGGAACAAAACTGAGGATTTGACAAACTCAGATT
Organism: Periophthalmus magnuspinnatus; assembly: GCF_009829125.3. NCBI lineage: Eukaryota > Metazoa > Chordata > Actinopteri > Gobiiformes > Gobiidae > Periophthalmus > Periophthalmus magnuspinnatus. The sequence continues at coordinate 6,316,311 of NC_047140.1, read as the reverse complement.
ACCCAAATAGGACAGGCTTTCACTTCGCTTCACGGAATACCCCCATTGTGTGTCACTGCAGTGTGAATGAGGCTCTGTGTTTGTCAGTGTTTAGGAATTGTTGGTGTTGCAAGGTATTTGACGATATTATTGGCAAGGCAGAGAGCTGGAAGCACTTAAAGGGAAGGTATGTAGAATATTTATTTCAAATTTCATCAGGATGGCCTAGCTGTGTCCCTAGATACAAGTGATGCAATCAAATATGGCTTTTACTGATAACAATGTGATGGCCAAGTTGCTGATGTTGACATTTGGTGCTTTAATTCTCAAGACAAGCAGAAGGAGCCTCACATGAGACCTTCATTAGTTTTCCAGTACTAACGACTAACACCTATTGGAAAAAAACCCAAAATGCCTCCCTCTGATCTGAATGGTCAATACCTAAACTCCAGCACCTGCAACTGATCATAAATCAGTGCTAGTGTGGCCTCTGCAGCTCAGAGAGTGAATTCTGGCAGTTCTGAGCTTTCACATGAGGCCTGTCCATAAACTGAGAATGAGAACTTCTCTGTCTGCAGGTTAAGTCACTGGCAACACAGGTTCAGTTGTGACTGTGGTTCCTTTTTTTTTTTTGTTAAGGCAAACCTATTGTGCTTGTGTGTGCTCTATAGTTATAATCTATTACATATGTGGATCATTATGTTTAATTTCCAGATTTTAAATTGCAAAATTTATCTCAAACCACTAAATAAAATAAAAAAGTTGGCTGACGTCCACATTAGAAAAGTATGGTGCCCAACGGGAGCTGATGTTGCTGCTATTGTCGTCACAACAAAGACTTGTTGCTATGGATAGCTGCACACCATGCTCGCAAGAAACAGATTTATTTATTTTTTTTCATTTGTACTAAAATGACTACGCAGTGCTGCTGAATCCTGCGCATATCACGGATTAAGAAAATAAAATTGGAGAAGGAAATAAGTACAGAGCAGTGGGCGTATGCTGGTGAAAACAGGGATTTATCCTCAATATGGCATCTGGAAAGTAAATAATATATTAATATAAAAGATTAATCAAACATGCACAAATCACTCCAAATAAACCTTTGAGTCAGTAAATGGTGAGGGAAAACAACTATAACATGGTTAAAATCTCTGAAAAGTCCATTTTGCAGAGTAGGTCAGCTTTAAAACAGTAAGAGCTCAGACGACATACAGTCCCCTTAGAGTATAATTCTTTTATATATGTCTGTGTTATATGTTATCTAACAAATAATGCCTCAAAAATAGAAAATCAAAGGCGAATTGAATAGTAGATAATTTGATCAGCTCACATTCTTTATTACTGAGACCATGACTGAACAAAGCATGCATGATAAAAACCTCCTATTCCCATAAATGAGCTGAAATAGCCCGCCTGGCCCATGAGCCATCCCTCTTGCATCCTGGTTTCCATTTCACTGGTTTGAAAGCCACACTGTAAATAGCTGAGATCGCTATTTTCAGACACTGCCATATGCAAGAAGAGAGAGCGTAATTATTAATTCAGTGATTCGGGCTTTCTCCACATGTGAAAAGGTCCATCCTAACCTAACCTTATATGTTCTGAGCCCATGTGCTGAAGGACAACCGCCGTTTTTGTTTGGATTCTGAAAGAGAAGCGTGAATCATATTTGTTCTGATAAGGTCCAGTTTTTAATTTTAGCCCGTCAAAATGCCACTTGTGTGTTTTACCATGTCAGAGGAGAGGCTGTTGGCTCCATCTGGACACGTGGGCACCGCCAGTGGATTCAAACCAAATGCATGACAGGGAGGTTTTTGGTTTAATGTCTGAGTCACTGCAGCACATATGAATCTGAAAACGAGCAGCACATGTTTAACTCACCACAATGAAGATAGAGATAGTGTTTTTATCTAATAGTCAGTGATCATCTCGGCTCTTTTTAATGGAGAGGTCTACAGACGGTCAAATGTCAGTAAAAGCATGTGGTTTGGAGCAGAGTTCAAACTTTAAAGGAAGGAATTTTGACATTTTTGCTTTGTTTTTTAGTCTGTATTGTTATGTTTATGAAAGTAAAGGCCCTGTACCCGTACGTCAATATACGTCTGTTCTGTCTGCATCTAATTATAACGCATTTTATTGTCCGATAAACAGGAAGTAGCATGCTAGTTGTTGCTAACTTTACCGTCAAGACAAACTCTGGTCTCTGAAGTTTGTTCACGTATGTTTTTTACCAAATTAATATGTGCTCTGGGCAGGGGTCTTCTCTTTTTACAGGCCTCAAACATTTAATCATATGGTGAAAACACGCTGCCTTTAGAAACAGAGGCTGAAACATCACCTAATGTCTCTGTTACTATGCTCTGAAGCTGCTGGACTGTGTCATTTTACCATATTAACACATTGTTAGGCATTTTTAAGTAGGCCTTTTTATGTTTAGCAATAATTTGATTCAACTGGGGCTAAATTCACCATATAACACAGTCTAAATTGTGTAAATAAAAACATTAACACTGAAATTTATCGATATCGGGATGAGACTGGTATCAGGAATTGCAAATATAAAAAAAAAACTCGGACCGTGAGCCAAAAAACTGTATTGGGACATCCCTGATCTGCACTACTCATGCCTGACTTTCTTTGTTGTTGTTTATTGTCCTATTTTGCTTGCATCTCTTTTCATTACTCTACAGGGTCAGTACCATTAACAAAAACCCTGAAACGTCATGTTAAACACTGCACCAGCTATATAGCGTGGAAACCTGTGTCCATTCTACATTCCATTGGCTTATATGATCAACTCGTTAGCATCGTCAATGTAATAACACAGTAACGACTAATCAGCGCTGGAAGAAGTACTCGGTTTTATTACTTTTTACGATGTAGATTACGAAGTGCTTTACATGGGGACTCAAAGTGAACATGATTTTTTTGATGTTGTTCTGTCACCCAAGTTTAATTTTAAACCTCCAGAGCCTCCGTGCTGACAGTAGACGAGAGGCATTTTAAGTGTGAGTTGGACTGGGAACATGTGATTGGTCAGTGCAAATGTGTTAATAACGCCTGGATGAGGTTTTCACAGTTTATTCTGGTTACAGTATGCTACGGAGGAATCGGACCATCTCCTTCAAATCTCTGACTATAGCAAGGTGCCCAAATTATTACACAAGGATTTAAGATGCAGAAGAGTTACAGGGAAAAACATTACAATCTTAGTGTCTTTGCATAGACTGTATATATAAATGGACATAGTTAACCTGCTAGCTGTCGTGTTCCAAATAGGAAGTGATCATGGGCTCGCTTTCGGCTCCATCGATTCTGGCTCCAGTTCACTTTACATTGAAAGGCCCCTCTCTCTGTAACTGCTGCTGTCAGACTCGTCATTTTGGTCCTAAAATGTTCATATACGTGATCCTGGTATTTTTGTTTCACTCTTGTGTCCGTAACTCAAGATATGAACATTAGTAAGAGACAAATCAAGTGCCTTCTTTCCCCAAGGTCACTCCCGCTAGCATTAGCATTAAGTTTGATTGACAGTCTCGCATCCTGCTAAACCAGCGATGCAGGCGGGTGGGGGCGTTACCTTCAACCGCCTCACTCCGGATTGACTCTTTGGTTGCTATGATACTCGTGGTCGGAGTTCCTAATATGAAACTCTAGCTTCGATGAGCTTCATTTGACTGGAGCTGAATGCTGTGGGTGACGTCACACTCACTTAGTCCACTTCTTTATACAGTCTTTGGATGTTTGTCATCATTTTAATTTTGATTATAATTCTTAAACACTTTAGCTTTAATATTTTATAATCTGCTTCTTCTAAATGTACACTTCACTGCAATTTGTCAGATTCACCTGTCACTCACACAGGGCTGGATTGAGCTGACCAATAAGAGGAGAGGGCGGGAAACGTGGCTTCCATCTGTCTGTATTTGAGCTGCTTTAAACAGAAAAGAACGTGTCATATTATAGGTAGATTTTGGATTTTCACATATTGCAGTTGTGATTCGATTTGTGATTTATATTTTAAAAACAAATTCAGGAGCCTTTAACATTTCAGAGAAGACTGGTAAGAGCCGACGCACTGTACAAGAATCCCAGGTGTTTTTTTGCAGAGGACACTTCATATATAAAAAACTGCAGTGTTTGATAACTGCGCCAATTCAAATTGAGATGGTGATTTGATTGATCACAATTTATGAATGATGAATTAAAATGAATAGGTTAAGTTTACTCTAGCCTCGAAGTGGATGTGCTTTGGCCTTTTTCTTGCCTAAACAGTTTGATCATAGTTTGATTAAAATTCCCCCACTGTTTTATTAATAACTAATCTTCCAATCTAATTTCCCTGGCACAGTTTGATTGCCTCTTGCTCGTCTCCTGTATTACTCACCTGATAAAACTCTTTGTATTTTTCATTTTTTGTAACAGGAAATGAGGTAATCCGTGCTCCCAAAGCATCGCCTTTTCTCAGCACAGGAAGTACAGCTGTGGTCAGAGGATGTCACCGTCGGCATGTTTTTTTTTCTGCATTTTAGCCCCAAAATAGGCCTCCCCTTTAATCCCCTCTTACTGAGAAACTGCGCTCCTCGCTTCCCGCCACTCTAATCTGTAACCAAGAGTTTTTAGTGCACCAGCCAAACAATGCAAATAATACTGGACTGTAAAGGTTTGGAAGAGCGGAGGGACTGACGGGAAAAAGAACTAAAATAAATTGGTGGTAAAACGACTATAATTTATCAGAGGAGCATCATTGGCCAAAGAAACAGCAATGCCATTTTAGGTTTTATGTCAGAGAGAGGATTAATTACATAACCAGGAATGGTTTAAGCACAACTTCCATTTATTTGCTTGTCTGCATCTAATTATGAAGTGTTTTATTGTCTGATAATCAGTGAGTGCACGTTAGTATGCTAGTTGTTGCTAGCCTTACTGTCACTGCTAACTTCTGCACTGGTGTTTGAGAGTTTTAAAAAGCAGTTATTTGCTCAGAATGCACAAAGTAAGTGAGGAATAAGTTTAGACAACTGCAAACTGTTCTGTTTTTCACCTTTTTAACCCTAAATCACACCTTCACAAAACTCCCACTGTGGGAGTTAAACACATTCTGCTAAACCTGAAATTCATTTGGCTGTAAAAAATCATTCAAAAAGTTCAATCAAGATCTCATGATTATGAATCATATTTAAAACCCTTTAATGAACCCTTTAACTCTTCAACGTTTGGTCAAAAAGTCACTGTTTTTCAAAGCTCAAATATCACAAAAATAATTCAGTTCAATTGATTCAAACCTTTTTATTTGTTTTTTGTTACAACCTGGTGTATGTGAAACACTAGCAGCAACTATTATTTTTGTTTGCAAACATCATATATGAAACTATGGGGGACTTTGTGCATATATTTTTACACTGACATGTGTCTTTTTATAATAATTTAAAAGTCTGATTCTCTGAGTATTTTAATAATTTCAATAATAATTAGTTTTATAAAGCTTTTATAGAGCTCTTTTTGGACACTCAAAGGCACTTAACACTGCAATATTCTTTCAATGCTCTGTGGCGGTAAGATATTTCTGTAGCCACAGCTGCCCTGGGGCAGACTGAAGGAAGTGAGGATCTGAAAACTGTGCCATCGTCCCTCTGACCACCGCCAATCTGTTACACACCATATTAATACTAGTAAATGTGTGTGAAGTGTCTTGCCTAAGGACACAATGACAGTGTGTCCCAGAGCCACTGCGGCACCTGCATTCTTGTGGTCTCCCATCCAGAACAAACAAGGCCCAACCCTGCTCCACCTCTGAGAGAAAAGGAGATAGGACATTGATAAGGAGGTACGACTGCCTGTAGAGCCTAAACTGTAACTACTTCTGATAATACATGACTTTGGCTGCACTTGGCTGGACTCACATACCCAAACAGAACTGTAAGGTTTTATGACATGATGAAATAGTGTGACATATTCCATAGAGTCAAGTGTATGAATGAGCAGGTTTGGCACTTATGTATCTGACTCTGTATCTCTGCTGTTCTTACAAATACATGGTGTAAAAGTCCCGTAGGTTCACAAACACTCACCTGACGTCATGGAGCCCTGAGGGGAGGGACTAGTGCCAGTGTCTCCGCAGGGCAAAATGACATGCATAAAAATGACTTGATCATTCATAAATTATGCCAGGGAACTAATTTGAAGTCAGAGGGTTCAAAAAATATATAGAAATGTACAAAGTGTACACTTACACTACATTTGTATATATAAGTGCTTTACACTTTGTACAATGGCAGGTTGAAAAAATAGTGATTATAATGGGAGTCAATGAATATTTTTTGTGCACAAGCTCCCACAAAGGGAGTATTTTTTGAATGAATAAGAAAATAGGAACATGGGAAAATATTAAAACACTAAAAGATATTTCACCGTCAAAAATCCGTGCATTTGCATCAAAACTGAAGAAGTTATGTACAAAAATAGAGGGTTAAGAGAGTAAAGTAAACTGCATCTTTAAGTAAGGGCCTGACTTATGATTTTGACAAATGACAATTTTTAGTAATTTTAAAATGTTAATATGTTAATAATAACAATAACAGAATCATGGCAGACAAATCATTTTTATATCAACATGCACCTTTTCACTGGGGGGCCAATATGACAAAGAAAATCTTGTGTTGATTTATTACAGTATTTGATTATATTTTATTTTGCCTTAAGTATGTGTACAGAAGTATGTGCATAGAAATATGTGTATAGAAGTGTATGTATGGAAATATGTGTATAGAAGTAAAATATAATGTAATGCTGTATAATAGGCCTGTATATGAAAATGATGATATTCCGCTGTTTGGAGGGCCACAATACAAATAGTTTATCATGGACAAATACTGGAATTACTGGTTTTGTGATGCAGTTATGATTCTTATGAGTATGTCGTAGTTTCATTTGTCACTTTGCCTGACTTAGACTGTGTATAATTTAATGTTTCAAATGTCTCTCACCCTCTGACTGGTTTGTCCCTCAGACAAACATCACAGCCCTGTCATCATTTATCAGCTGTAGAGGCTGAGGGGGCGGGCCCTCTAAATGCCTCTTGTTTATGTGTGTCTTGCTCCCGCCACTCTGCATTAGCCTATGACGCACTGCCCAGCCCAGGGGCCCGGCGTCCAGGGGCCCCGGGGTCCAGGGGCCTTTAGATGAGCCAATGAGATGAGACAGACGGCAAATGAGTCATGAAACGAATCAAATGTGGCCATAGCTGCATGTCTTTACACGCTCTTTAGCACCTTCAGTGCTTTTGTATAGGAGTATGTGTTTAAAAGTGTGTGTATAGATGTATGAGTATAGAAGTTTGTGTATAGAAGTATGTGTATAAAAGTATGTGTGTAGATGTGTGTGTATAGAAGTATGTGTATAGAAGTATGTGTGTAGAAGTTTGAGTATAGAAGAATCTGTATAAAAGTGTGTGTATAGAAGTATAAGTACAGAAGTTTGAAGATAGGAGTATATCTGTAGAAGTATGAGTATGGAAGTATGTGTATAGAAGAATCTGTATAAAAGTATGTGTATAGAAGTATGCATGATCATGTTTGGTTCTGGGTTGAGACATGACAGGGGAGTAGGGACCTGACCACTATCCCTCTGTATAAAAGATACAGAGATATATCATTCTGGATTTGCAGGAAAAGCCTTTTTCTATCATTTTCCTCCTGGGTTTGCCTCTTTGTGTACAGACGCACACATCTATTAGTTGTACCGTGCATTCACTTCTTTAATACATTTTGACTGGTTATTAAATAGTTAAAATAGCCATGAAAATAAATGTATTTTTTATGTTATACAATTTATCCTATGGTTTGCACAGGTTCAACATGACACTAGGCCTGGGACGATATTGAAATCTGGTGTCTTTATTATCATGGCCAAAAAAATTGCGATTAACGATTATATCACGATAATTATTAAAGCTGCTGACAGTTTAAAAATATTATGGATATGAATAATTATAATTTTAATATTATGAATAAGTTCCATATGTAAACCACTTTTATATAATTGTACTTTTTAATCAATGAAAACAAGTACAATCTAGCTACAGACTGTATAAAGAAGTGGACTAAGTGAGTGTGACGTCACCCACTGCGTTCGGCTCCAGTCAAATGAAGCTCAACGAGGCTAGAGCAGTTATAGCAACGTTAGCAGCATGGTCAGTCAAACCTGTTGCTAACACTAGATGGAGCAACCTCAGGAAAGGCATTATTAATGTTCATATCTTGATTTACAGAGAAAATAGCGAAATAAAAGCACCAGGATCATGTAGAGCGGGTTAATATGAACATTTTAAGACCCAAATGATGAGTCTGATTCGATGGAGCCAGATTCGATGGAGCCGGAGATGCGCCCATGTTCATGTCCTATATGGAACGCGGCGTCTCGCAGGTTAGCTATGTATGTTTATATATACAGTCTATGGATCTAGCGGAGAACATTATGGATAAGTAGCTTTTTTCTGCACACTCTGGAGATATAATATAGATAATCTTTTCTGGCGTTTCTCACAATTCTCTAAAATGTCCCCCCTTTTTTTCTCACCAAAAATGATTATTTATTGTCCCATCCCTACATGACACCCAGTTATCTTTCCCTCCTGCTGCACTTTATGTGTTATTTTCTTTAGTTGGTACAGCGGACAGCTTGTATCGCCCGTCACACCCCACACCCCGTGCCCATCTGTGTGCCTCTGCTCCTCTTATCCAAACAGCACTTACTCACACATGCCTTTAATGCACTGTTTGTCCACACACGCACTCACACACACTCTTATTAGCAGAGGAAGGCACGCCGACTCCAACTCATCCCATCAATAATAAGCTCCGTGTTGGCCATGCAGCTGTGTTCTTGAAATAGAGTTCTGGTAAGCGCGGTTGCACCCTCTCCTCTGTCTCTCCTGTATGCCTGGGTGCTGTATTGGGTGGTGGGGGGGGGGGACCCTTCTGTGGTAATTACTCTGGGTGCCCCTGGGTGACTGGAAGTAGGTCACTGGCACAGGCTCCTGACAATCAGACACAGTGCGATGGATGCGTCTCCGTGTGCACAATAGGAGTAGTGTGTTAGGCATTCCCCTCCATCAAAAACCAAGAGGGTCATGTGACAGGGATGTTTGGGTTCTTTGGAGAAAAGTTAAAATTATAGCTGCAATCGAAATCGCAATTTGACTGGTCGAAATGGCCAAATCGCAGACAGTAAATCCATAATGACATCTCTGTGTTTTATAAATGCTATCGTATATCAGTTTGATCCCCATGCCCTCTGTTGCGTTTGGTTATTTCAGTAACACATGCGAAACAAAGGAGCTCATAAGACACCTAGCATTTGAAAGATAAATAAAATCAAATTTCTCTCAGCTCAGATCAACAGTTTAATGCTTGGCTCACTGATTCTGCAGAAATCCACAATGTTTTTCAGCGTCCTGTGATATTTTTTCCTTTGTAAAGTGTGTATTGTGGATCCCAGGCAACTAATTTCCAGTGCAAACAACAACATATCCTCTCAGTAATGTGTAAATGCTGCTAACCCTGTAGTTTAGATCTCTATAATTGTGGTACTAGTTTAGCGGTTCATCTTTCAGTTTTCTCTCTAATGTTAAAAGCTCTGTACCCATATTTTCCTATGTATTAGAGCAAATTATGTCTTGCCCCAGTACAGGTATATCGCTTAAGCAGCTCTTAAGGTCAAAATATGTAAGCTGCATGTTGTCTGCATCTAATTTTTTAAAGAATTTTATTGGCAGATAATCAGGAAGTGCACATTAGCATGCTAGTTGTTGTTAGCCTGACCATCAGAGCAAAACTCACTGGTCTCACCGGAAAGTTGTGAAATGCGCTTATAAACTCATCATGGTGACTCATTAGGAAGCACAGAATACAGATGTGAATTTTACACACATTTCTACTATTAAAACATAAATTGCAAATCCAGTCGCAACATTTGTCAGAATTATTGCGATTTGATATTTTAAAACCCTACTAAAATGTTCTTTTTAAATGTCTCCGAATGGTTGGTATACTTATTGATATTGTGTCATTTATTTTGCATTTTGACTCATCTTCAGGGGCAGTGGGAGACCGCGGCGTCTCTGGGTAGTCTTCTTCACATCTTGAGCCAGGATCCTGGTCGAGTTTACCTGGAGGATTAGCCCATTGTGCATGTTTTAGGCTGAGGGGAAAAACCCGTACAGACACAGGAGAACGTGTGCAGAAGGGAGAGTTTGAGAGGATTTATACTATTGATTTAATGCTAACCACCCTGCCATGTTCACTGTTATTGGCGTCACAAGTCAGTCAGGAAGGGCATCTGATATAACATTTATTGTAAGTGGGGACTTCTCATTTCATTCTACTTAAGGGCAGATGTGGCTATAGTAGTTTACTAAGATCGAGCAATGCACATAATTGTACAGCGACTTTATAAAGCAAATCCATTATTATTTCTATCTTCACTGCTCATTCAGACTCTTCAAAGCCTCTATGTGTTATCACCATGGTGATAGTAACCCTGCTGCTAATGAATCACTGTATAAACCTTCAGTCCTCACTTTTACCAGCGAAGGTTGTCTGACGCCCAGTCAAAGTGAACGCAAATAGACCCTTTTCACAGAGCAGTCTGGCTATTTCAGGTCCTCTTAAAAACTGCCCCATTCATTGTGTATTGGAAGCAGAGTCGCTCTAAAAATCAATAATTAAATACCAGGCAGTGGACAGCACGTTATGATTGGTGATCACAGACAGCAGGTCAAGACCTTTAGTACGATGTAAATACCTCACCGGAGGAAGCCTCTGTGTTTAGAAAAGTGGGTATTTGTGTCTTGAAGCTAATTAGTAACATTAAAATAGCGCTACAGTCAATTTTGCTCCAAAAAATGGTCATTAGATGTATTTTCATGAAGTTGTTTTGTGTTCTATTTTGAGATCTTGATTAGAATTAGCAATACCTACTTTTATAAACACACAATTTTCCTCCAGTTAAGCGCTTACATCATCGTAAAGGTCTTAACATGCCATCTGTCCACTGTCTGATATTTAAATATTGATTTATTTTAGTACGACTGCTAAATCCCCATAGAGAATGAATGGTGCAGGAAGAGCGGCTCCGCACTTTTTCAGAGAACTGAAACTAACCAGGTAGCTCCGTGAAAAGGTTCTACTGAGAGATTGCAAACTTAGGTGCCCAGAAGTATTTAAAATAGCTCAAAACATGAATCCACCGCTCTGCTAATAATGTGTTGACACATTCCCTGTCAGCGTTGTTTGTTGTACATTGTTAGCTGGTCATTTTGTTTTACCTGATTTGTATCCGGCATGAGCGGGCAATTATTACTGGAGCGGATCAGGCTAGCCAAAATCATTATCCCCGTTAGCCTCCACCGCGGCCGCTGCACTATTGAGCCCGTTTCGACTGTCTGCGTGTTTGTTGTTTTGGCTCCGCCCCCTTCAGATTTGTTCTCATTTTTGTTTCCAAGTGGCTGCACGCGTGTCTCCCATGTGAGGGGCTTTAGGGCAGTGACGCAGATGCAGAAGGGTGAGAGGGGAGAGAGGAAGAGAGGGAGAGAGGGGGAGGATGGCAGAGGCAACGAGAGTTAAAAGATAAAACGTGGATTCTACGCTTTAGTCTGGATAATTGAATAGTGCCTGGTTTTGTATGAGCAGAAACTGGACAATATATGAACAGATATTTTGAACTATTGGCTTTATATAGCGCCGTTTAAGACATTTGATATGACAATAAATTAAAAATGTGATAAATATATTGAAAAGTGATCATTTTAAGGTTAGGCCCACACAAGGTCCTTTGCATTTGACCCATTCTCCAACTTGAGTTAATTAACCCTTTAAGGACTGAGCACATTAGAATTTCATCAGAATGTACTGCATTTTTTCCACACAACTACCTCTATTTTACATATCCATCTGTATTTTTTCTTTGACGCATTGAATAAGTGACTGGGAAATCCCTGCGGCACCTGCGCTCTCATTTGTCATCTTTGAGGGACAACGTAAGCACATTACCGTAATCACAGTCAAATATTTAAAGAGCCCCGTGCCTAAGCTTTGAGATGCCGTTAGAATTTACATGATGACACAATTGGTTGCAGAGTTACGGTAATGGAAAGTCCGCAACTGTGCTCTATCGGCGACAGTAGCATGTGCCTTTAAGTTTGTGCCTTTAAAGTGAATATGTTATGCAAGGTCAACATTTTAGAGCTTTTAACCATGTTACAGTTATTTCTCCTCACTATTTAACCACTTGAAATTGTATTTTGAGTTTATACTTTATACTCCCATATTCAAGACGTCATCACTCCAATCAACCCATGGTTAAACCTGTCAAGACCATCTGCAGAACTTGAACTTATACATTTATGGGTAGCAGTGCAAAACTAGAGGTTATGTTGAATGTTTTGGGTAGAGCAAATTGTCTGGTAATAGTGAAGATCATATTGAAAAGACTAAAGTGACAAAACAAGGAAAGCGTGTAAAACAGAACTAAGGAATAGACTCGATGCTCGATACCAATTCTGATACCACGATGATAATAAAAACATTCTTTCTTCAGACAATAGAATGTGATTTTCAACATTAAATAAAAGTACTTTCCCATGTGGCCTCATATCTGTGTAATCCCTCAGTCGAGTCCAGTAGGTTCCACAGTGGTCCATGTGTGTATACTAGTCTATGTGTCTTGTACTTGTTCTGATACATCTCAAAATCATTCTTAATCTATCCAGGAAAGGTTCATTTCTGTCCATGAATGTGACTTTCTTAGTATCGATACTTGCTCAAATGAGTATCTAGTTTCGATAATGGATCACGAGTCTGAAATAAAGATGAATTGAATTGATACGATCATAGAACCCACAAAAACCCACACTCACACTTGCAAAGCACAGTAATAATTAACGAGTCATTTTGTATATAGCAGCCAGTCAGTACTCTAATGATTAACATATTTTTAATAAGGCTTCAAAGAAATGATTAGACTGTGCATCCCTTCATTACATATTTTAATACTTATGGGATTACTGAATGACATTTCCACAGCTTAGTGTGTAATTCCCACTATAAAAACTATCCTAACAGAAAAGGGTAAGCGTGTACGGGCGGACGGGAATGCAGAGACTGAACAGCTGAAAGGTCTGTGGGCTTGTTCTCACTGGTGGAGACAATGACCTAGAAACCTGTCCCAAACCCAGCTCCTGCACTTATGTAAGGACAACAATGTCGTTCACAAAGTTACACAAACAACTGGGACAATGGGTGTTCTTACTGTGATGTCCAAATGGTTCAATAAAAAAAGAAAGAAAGAAAAAAAACACCTAAAAGTGCTTTGACCCTTGTTGGCATATGATATAAGAGATGACTGGGTAAGCGTAACACATTTGGAGAGCTAAAGTTAGATTTTCTAGTTCAGGAGTAAAGCCGGATGCCCTCCCAATCAGTGGCGGAACGTAACAAATTAAAAGTAGTATCAGTAGTACATTTTAAGGTGGATGCTGTTTACTTTTACTTCACTACATTTGAGAAAAGTTACCTGTAGTTTCTACTCCACTACATTTCTGAACAAGCAAAGTAAAATACTTTTTATTATTGTCTGAGACCTGCTGAAAAGGCTGAGGGTTTATTTTTAACACGTTCGTAGTTTGAGCAAGCAAAAATATACAGATAAAAACAACTAGGAAGAAAACTATTGATTCAGCTGTTTCTGTTGAAGAAAATTCAGCACAAATCTTTATCAAAACCACTAAACCTGAAGCTTTATTAGAGCTCAAAATAAATACATGGATGCTTTAATACTTTTACTTAAGTACATTTTCCACCTGATTTTGCTCCAGTGTCTGTACTTTTACTTAAGTAACAAAATTGAGTACTTCTTCCACCACTGCTCCTCACTGCGACAAGTCATTTTCTTTAACTGGGCTACATAAGCAACTCAAGAAGCGACACAACAATGCACTCAGGTGAGGTTAAAACAGGTTTGTACACTTTAGAATTCAGTTAAAGGAGATGTTGTAAAAACATGGAAAATATAACTTTCATTTTAAAGGTTTGCAGCGGTTCCTCACTTACCTTATACATTCAGAACATCTTTCCCCCATGTTGACTTTATAAGCTCTTTTCACAGCTTTCAGAGGCAAGAGTGAAGTAGACAACTAGCATGCTAATACGCACTTCCTCTAAAGTGCTTTGTAATTAGATGCAGACGTCACACATCTGACTTATTTTGACCTCAAGGGCTACTTATGCAAGATGTTTACTGGGGAAAGACACAGTTTGCTCAAATTCATGGCAGAAAAATCAGGTACAGGACCTTTAAATCTACCTGCTTCAACTCAGTGACAGAAATAACTTTATTCATTGATTTATTAGTATTTTTTGTTAAAGATACACCATGTAACATTTCCGTTAGGAGTCGACCACCTACTCGTCTTCATAAAGATGGCATTGCTTTGCTTAGGGCATTAATCTCGTGTCTCTTGTATTCATTCAACTACAGCGTTTCTTATTGTTCTGATATACCTTGTAAAACATGCATTCTTACTGTGAACGCCTCTCCACAGATCTGACCTGTGACTTGGCCTGGCAATGTCACCCGTTTTCATTTATTTAGTTATTTCGAACACATGTATCAAGTATACTTAATGCACATTTCACTTTTTTTAATTTAAGCTTGAAAAGGAGTGGGAAGAAGAAAACATATTAAATCCCACCCATATCAAGATAAATTTAATGCAATAATGTGGAACAATCCAGGCAAAGCAATATACATCCAGTGACATGACACAGCACCCTCTTGAAAAACAGCATCTTGCTCATTTGCATATTAAAAGTGACTAACGATACACCTCACTAATACGATTGAATTTGCCATTAATATACATTATGATATTTTTGGGTATTTTAAGGTCAGATGGAGCATTTAAATATATCATCATTTGGGCTCAGTGTTGTTGTATTTTTCCTGTTATAATGTAAGCTGTCTCCAAATTTGCCTGTGATGCCCTCCCGCCGTGCACCTGTAATCACTCCTCACCTCCTCCGCCTCCGTCATTAGCACCGCTGTTTGTTTTGGTCTGCGTCTCATAACATTGTCATCTCGTACCGCTGCCGGGATCACGTCCTGTTGTGGCGAAGTATACAACGGCTAAATCTCATATTCTGTCCTACAGTACACGGGCTCCTATGATGAAATGTTGTACTTTCTGACCCCAAGAATCGACTCATTTACGCAGTTTGCTCGGAGTGACTCATGGAGCTTTTTTCAGGCCACTGCAGCTATCGTCCTGACGCTGCACTGAGGCCAGATAGACGTGTATACCTAGGTTCTACTGCAAGTACAAAGAAATATCTGGGGGAAAACAAGGCTGTGAACTGTAAACATATAGCAAGCTATTTTGGCAATTTACTAAAAAGTCCCAGGATGCATTGCTGACAGATAGAAATGAGCTATTATTTCAAGTTGAGAAGCATTCAGTATTCAAAGCATTAACTCACAAAAAGGGCTGATGAATAAAAAATGCTTTAAAGCCTCACCGTGTAACTTTTTAGCCAGAAAGAGATTAGAAATAGTTTTGTTTTGTTTTTATTTTGGATGTTTTTATTGTATGTATTATTATTATTATTGTGTATTTATTGTATTATTATTTTATCAACCAACTAAAATGTGTTCCTTTAGCTCAAATATTTCACAGTGTGTCTTATTTATTTACTTATTTATCTCCAGGGAGAATGTTTGTTGAAGTTTGGTTTTAATTAACAGTATATTTTCATGGAATAATGCAGGTTATGCGCCACCGCCAAAAAGTTACACATTGTTGCTTTAGAGGCGCTGTACCTGATTTTGACTGTCTTAAAAATATTTGTGAATTACGAACATCCTAATTATTTACTGCGATGAGTTTATAAGCACTTTTTACAACTCAGAAACCAGTGCAAAGTTTAGCTGTGACAGTAAACTGGCATGCTAATGGGCACTTCCTGATTATCGGACAATAAAATGCATTCTAATCATATGCAGACAGAACGCAGGCCAGGGGACTTATTTAGACTTAAAGAGCTGCTTATACAATATATCTGTACTGGCCCAAATTTTGCGCAGATACACGGAGAAACAAGTTTACACAGTAACTGCCACCGCTGGCTTGATGCTGTGTGTTTATAGTTTTGTCAATGTGAAGTGATTGGACTGTCTGTTGTTTATTTTATGTCTTCATCTCCATTGTTTGTCCAGCATGAATTTCCACATAAGGAGGCAAATCTCAATCCTAATCCCAAAGAGTAGTTTCTCCTGTATACTGAGAGTGCTGCTGTTAATGCCTGTGTGAGAAAAGTGTATAAAGTGTGTGGTGAGGGGTTTTACAGCTGCAAAACATATAGAATAGTTGTAAAAAAAAAAAAAAAAAAAGCTGACTACTTCACGGATTTCGCCTATTGTGGGTTATTTTTAGAACGTAACCCCTGTATACTGAAAGCGTAGTCCAGTTACATTACAAACTCAGTGGTCCAGGTAGGTTCATAGTGGTACATGGGTGTATACTAGTCTATGTGTCTTATACTTGTCCTAATACAGCTCAGAATCATTCTAAAACTATTCAGGAAAGGTTCAATTTTGTCCTGTGAATGTGACTTTTTTATTATCAATACTTGCTCAAATGAGTGTCTTTAGTTTCGTGACTAGTTTTCGTAACATTTAGTATGTAATTTTTGATACGTTTGAGAATGCTGCTACAACATGACACAACTTTTGCGCTATCATTAAATACTTTAAAAGGGAACATGCACTGCCGCTTTATTTTTTCTATTTTATTTGCAGCAATTAAAAAAACACATCACATATATGGCCAGAGCCTCGTCCAGCTTCATCGCACGTACTGTATAGACCTATTTATTTCAATTTGTACAAGAAACTGAAAACCTCACTATGGCCATTTTTTCATGTGGCAAAGTCAGCACTAGACAAATCTGTGTGAGTATCAGGTAGCAGTAGCAGTAGCACAGAGGCTAAATCCCAGTAGCATTGTAACCTAACACAGGACAGGACGTTAGTTTAGCCTTAGCGAGTGGGAAACGCAGTGTAAATGATTCAACAGCACCTCGAAGCGGCACCAGCACTCAGGCTAGGCGTTTGAAATCATTAGTAGAGGAATTTACTTTACTAAAATAACTTTATTAAACAATTCTATCTGTTTCATGACATTGTGCATCATATATTGGCTACTAGTTTGTGTACACTCACCCAGGGTTTATTCCCACTCCGCCTTTGTGTCCTTGGGCAAAACAGTGAACTTGTAAGGATAAAATGACTCAAAAATGTGTCCCAATCTCAAATAAACAAACTGAACAAACTACTTTACACCCCACACATGCAAACATAGTGATTGATTTAGCCATTTTAAGCCTGGATGCCCTTCCTTATGTAGCCAGTAATAGTTTGTAAACTGTGACTATAGTGGGCAATACAATGGAAGTGTCTTGCGTAGAGAAACAACAAAAGTTTTAAGTATTTTTGTTGTTTTTAATTAAGCTAAACATTTTATCTTTTAGTTGTTCCTGTATCCTGATCTGCATGTCATGGCTTGAAATGGCCTCAAACACACCTTTACGGGACCGGTCCTGATATTGTTTTAATTGTCTGGTGTCTCTTGTGATGTGGCTTGTCTGTTATGATGATATTATGTCATACAAAAATCTGTTGGTTGAGACGTTCACCCAGATTTGCCCGTGTTTTCAGGTTTTATCCTTGCTTTTGTATGTACACTGTTGTTGTGTCCTTGGGCACCTCACCTGTCCTCCAGTCGTGGTGCCATGCTGCTTGTAGACAGGATTGCCTTACACTTTTACAGACAGTGGCCTCATGGTCCTCCTGTCTTCTCATATTCTGACACCTTGTAACAGTTGAATGCTAAATTTGCTATAGAAAATGTTGCTCAGCCATGTTAATAGCTCTGCCCCATATATCAGATACACTGTGGTCATTGTTGTTTTGGTAGACTGATTTGGATAATGTTGAATATGCTAAAAGTGGATTGGTTTACATTTATAAATTTTTACAAGCGATGGGAATGGCTAATGGTTTCTGTATTTATGCATTATAGGCCTATTAGATGAATCACAAGACTCGATTTTATTTGTAACGACAGAGTTCAGATATTATGATTAACAGTTAAGTAACTGCATCCTTTGTGTATTTCTAATTACTAGCATTCAAATTGCAATTTCAGTTAGATTGCAACTATCCTTTCAGTATTACAACATATTTATGCTAACATGTCATGGCTAGACCTTACCTCACCATTTACTCATCCGAAGTTGTATCAAGATGTCATATCACCGATCAATCCCTGTTTTCATTATCACTGGCATTCACTCACTGCTCTGTACTTCTTACATTCTCCAATTTTCTTTTCTTGGGACTTGCTTCTTTTATTAACTTGTTGTAGATGAATATTGTGGTTTAAAATGTGCAAATTCTAGCATAATGATCCACTGGATTAAAACTATATAGCAGGCACAAGCACAGTAGGTCTCCTTTAATATGTTGGTGACTAATAGCCTTCCAATGCAAAACTAACCACTGTCCTTTATAAAGAATTGACTGCTTGTATGGGATTTTACCAGCTCAGTAATTGACTGTACCTTTTTGTTTCTGCAGCTCTTCAGGGAAGTCAGAATAATGAAGATACTGAATCATCCAAATATAGGTGAGTTCACTGTACAAAGACCCACACAATACACACAGCTTAACCCATAATCACACCAAGCACCACCCAGCACACAGCCAGACCTGTAAAACGTGTTGCTCACAGGTGGGCAGAGTAATCAAGCTAGAGTGAGTGTTTCTTGTGAAAGATGCACAGAGAAGTATGATTTTATTAAGTTACTCAAGAGTACTACTCATGTCTGCACAGAAATGTTTGTAAAATCTAATATGTGTAGAAGCTAATGTGATTGGATGACAAAATACTGAATAATCCACAGGATGGTATTTACAAAGAATAGATAACAACAAATAATATTTTAATGTTATTTTCACACTGCCACTAGTTAGGTCGACATAAAAGAGCTTTTGCTCCAAGAGCGGTGCACTTTGGCCGCATTCTAGACCTCAGTAAACAGCTGGTCCAAAGCTTCAAACAGGAGGTCTTGGAGCACTCTGGAGCAGGACAAGTGCTGTGTGAACACAACTGACCTCGGGCTGACTTATGCAGTATGTGGTGACAGTAAAAGTCCTTGGAATTGGGCAAAAAAGCTTTGGCTCATGTATAATTGTATGAATGGGTGCTGCAGAGCTGCAGTTTGACACGTTCATCTGACGAGGCCATTTGGATCAACTTAACATCAGCCAGTCTCTTCCTCTGTCTGCGCAGGTGAGCCTGCGTTTGTGTTGAAAAAGTTTTCTCTCCTCTGCCACCAGCGCGTACAGGCCTCACGGTGTATTTAGCCACAGGTGAAAAAAGACCACTGCGTATAGAGGAGGCGAGCACATATGAATTCATGGGGCTCTGTCCGCTTGAAGTGCGTTGTCATAGAAATAAGTTTGGTCTCCCATGGTGTGTTTGGGGTAAATACACAGTGTATGTGAATAAGACCGACCCAAAAGTGAAGTAAACAGATCTATATCTAGAGCACACTGGGGTCGCTTCACAGAACTTTAACACTAACATGTGAAAACAACCTTAGGTGAGGTTTAAGAAACACAAATGTTCAAATAATTTAATTTTACCAACATAAAGCTTTTGTCAGATGTAGACTTACTCACAATGAGAGGAGTAACCAAAAATGTAGCTCTAGTAGGAATACTGTTATATCAAACAAAATATTATTTAAGTACAATTAAAGGTATGGTGTCTTATACTACAAAGTGCAATTTATTCAAACAGTTACTCGAGTAAATGCAGCCCAGCTCTAGTGCTGCAAAACCCTGCCAACACTATTACATTAACACTATATCTCTATGGACAGTCATGCTTTCTCCCATTTTACATTAAGGTGCAGTCTTCCGTTCACCCGTACAACTCAAAGCCACAAGCCGAGGCATGATCCAGCATTTGAGACACTGTCACATTTTAAACAGAGGAAGGACCCAATATGCAGGACTGCACTTGAAAAGCTCTTTAATGAAAACCTTAAAAGACCAGAAGTAAAACCTAACACAAAAATCCCAAATGAAAACTTACAGAACAGAGGAGAACACAGGGCATAAATGAACACACAGAGGAACGAGACACAGGTGAAACAAATGGTGAGACAACGATCAATATGACAGGAAGTAAAACTGAAAACACGCACATGGTTACAGAAATTCCAAAATAAAACAGGATTTACGATGATAAAATAACTCAAGGACAATGAAAACCATGACAGATACGATTTAGACTTGCTTTTTTCTAACTGGCAACATTACTCCTGGACTTATCAAAAGCATTAGTCATGAAAAGAAACTAGCACTTTTGCAGGTAGTGTGAAAAGATTCAAGGCTACATCGAGGAAACCACATGCTAAATCACATGGACGGTATGCTAAGAACAGAGGTGACTATTCACGCTGCAATAAACCTATAATAAAAAGCTCAAGGTCAGCCAGTTCAATATGAAAACTATGTCAATTATGGCCACTGCATTCTATGAACAATGTGTCCTTGAAATACCAATAGAGCTGTAGCTGTGAAGTGGCTTTGATATCGTGGATTGAGAGAAAGAGAGTTAAACTGTACAAATAAATGTGATTAATGTGATTTTCTTTTCTTTTTTTTGTTCAGTGAAATTGTTTGAAGTGATAGAGACGGAGAAGACACTTTATCTGGTAATGGAGTACGCCAGTGGTGGTAAGTCAAGTTACACACAGGATGTATTCTTATGTGATACACAATTTTTTTTTTCCCCATATACAGTATTAGGCATTAGGGTTCTCAAAAGTATCGAAAATCAGATACTATTCAAGAACGGCATTTAAAACAAGTTTAACTGACCAAAGTGCTTCACATATAAGTCTATAACACAGCAACATCATGCAGTCATACACAAACAGCACAGTATAGGTGTGGATAGAAGAGCATAAAATGAAATACCAAAATATCCTGTCTACATAGTATTAAAGGAGAACAGGTTATGATAATGAAAAAGTGTTGTTATAATTGTTATTAACTTAACATTGTACCTATTCTTGTGCGCAGGTGAAGTATTCGACTACCTGGTGGCTCATGGCAGAATGAAGGAGAAGGAGGCCCGGGCCAAGTTCAGACAAGTGAGTGGAGAGCAGGGTTGAAGACTGTAGGCTGTGAGCTATAGACTGTAGGCTTTGGACTGTAGGATTTAACTAGGCTGTAGACTGTGGACTGTAGGCTGTGGACTGGAGACTTTAGCTAGGCTGTAGGCTGTAGGCCGTAGACTGTAGGCTGTGGAGTATGCACTGTGGGCTGTAGACTATAACCTGTAGGCTATAGAGTGTAGATTGCTGACTATAAGATGTAGACTCTAGACTGTAGGCTGTGGGCTGTAGATTATAAACTGCAGGCTGTAGACTGCAGGCCGTAGACGATACACTGTAGGCTGTAGACTGTAAGATGTAGGCTGTAGACTATAAACTGTAGACTGTAGACTATAGGCTGTAGACTATAAACTGCAGGCTGTAAACTGTAGGCGGTAGGCTGTATACTGCAGGCCTTAGATGATATACTGTAGACTGTAGACCATAAGCTGTAGGCTGTACACTATAAGATGTAAGCTGTAGACTATAAACTATAGGCTATAGACTACAGGCTGTAAACTATAGGCTGTAGACTATAAGATGTAGGCTGTATAATGTATCCTGTAGACTATAAACTGCAGATTGTAGGCTGTAGACTGTAGGATGTAGACTGTAATTTATACACTGTAGGCTGTAGACACTAGACTGTAGACTGTAAACTGTAAGATGCAGACTGTGGGCTGTAGACTGTAGGCTGTAGACAGAAGGCTGTAGGCTTTGTCCTTCTTCCATACTGTTCTATATAAGGCTGTGTCACTGACTGCAGAGGAGATGGAGGAAAAGGATATATGGACTCAGACACTTCCAAAAGCTGCTCTGACACCTAGTGGTTGTAATACACTCATGCACTGACCGATCAAATCAGTTTTTTGTTTTTTTTATATCAGTACTTAGAAGAATGCATAGTGATGTTGTGTCCTTAGGATGACACTTAACTTCCTTGACTGCATACTATGTTTCTGGTAGGATTATGATACTTTTTTATACATTTATTCAAGTACTGCATTGTCAATCGATGTAATTAAAACATGCCTAAACTATATAATTCTATTTTTTTCTTATAATAGTAGGGTTTGCGTCATTTCACTAGCAATATTTACTGATGTTGTGTCTTTGGGCAAGACACTCTCCGTTTGCCTCCATTGTGTTGTATAAATGTGCAGTGTAAGTTGAAAAACATGGAATTCCCAGTGCCCTTAGCTTTTCAAATTTCCATTAACCTTTCCGCCCCATTGCCTACTTTGTATCCACCTGCTCCTTTACCTATAAATATCAAATCAAAATTAAAATACGACCAATTCTGACATCTCAAGACATTTTTGGATAATCAAGCCAAATTTATGTCAAAATAGTCGAAATCATTTGACATTCCGGGCGGTGAAAATTCTGTTCTCCCATCCCATATGAGTCATGTTAGATGCGTAGTTGCACAGGTGGGTGGCATATGTCATGGAAGCTCGTGTGTTGTGTGTATGACGGCTTTTGGTGCCATATGCTGCAGCAGACGTCTCCTTGCCAGGTAAAAGAAAAATAAATAACACCCGCTGTCTGTCCAAGAACCAAGGAAGAAATGAGCCCAGAAAAGAGCAGCCCGGCTTTAGGAATGAAAGGTCATAGACAACAATAGAGGACATGTTACAAAGAGAAGGGTAGGGCAAGAGTTACATCAGATTACAGATTGACCAGGCAGGTTTCAGAGGGATGGGATATTAGCACCGTTGACATAGGAATTAGAAATAACAAATACAGCATCTTTCAAAAGGTCAGAAAGTTCCCAAAATGGTGCCTATAAACAGGAAACTGAAACCTTAACTGTTAAATACGGTGGAATCAGTGATCATTCCCAACATGGCAACGTGCTACTGAATCAAACTTATGTCATGCTTTTAAGTTGCTCCAAACATTAAGATCTAAAAAGTTTAAAAGTTTAAATAATATCTTCATTTTGGCTGCACTGAAACATCAAAAATAATATAATTTTACTAGTCTGACTAATTTGATGTAGCCTAATAAAAGTAGTCATGAGCCATATGCTCCGCAATATGGCATTAAACTTATCTCCATGGAGACAAGCAGTATATATTATGAAAATCAGAAATTGTTTGGCTTTTTTGCTCTTTTGATGTAACAAAGCCTTTGTCTTTGGCATGTGGTTTTGTTTTGTCCAGATACGACGATGATGAACGATGAATTATTAATATTGTCAGCCCCTCACCTAAAATGTTACATCGTCCAACATTTGTCAAAAGTATCGTAAATCGATACTAAACGAATATTGAAACTAGATACTCATTTGTGCAACTAGTTATACAGCAAAAATTCACATTAACAGGACAAAATTTGAGCTTTCCTGAACAGTTTAGGATGATTTTGAGCTTTAGCAGAACAAATATATGACCTCCTGCTAAGATAAAGAAAGTACTATTATTTTGTATATCTCCATTGAAGTATTGTAATTGGTATTGAGTATTAAGTGAATGCCTTAGTATCAAAATCAAGTTTGAAATTTTAGTATCGTGTCAACTCTACACTTTTAATATAGTAGTACCCAAGGTTATGTAATGTCAGATTTGATGCTTCCAGCCACAGTTCAACGTGTATCCACTTGTCTCATACCTACGACTAAAAATAAAGAGTTTAAACAGAGGTCAGAGCTGATAAAACAATTCCATGATGCTATTCCTAACATGCTACTGCTGCGCTCGCCCTTTCCTCCTCTGTGCCCTTGACCCCCCTTCCCCTCTCCCTCCCCAAACAAACTCATACATATGCCTCTCTGTGATCCAGATCGTGTCCGCAGTGCAGTATTGCCACCAGCGGAGGATAGTTCACCGCGACCTGAAGGTGAGGATCTCCACTGCTCCCAGCTTTGATAAATCTGTATCACGTTTCCCCGGACTAGTACTCGGATCACGTTACATTCAACCGCAGGGCCTTTTCGCAGCCTAATACATCATAGGACTGTGAGAACTGACAAAGTAATTGGAGATGACCCAATTCTGTTTTTGTTTGTTTGTTTTTAGCCGATAACGATATCCGGTATTTGTCTTGCTGCTGAGGCTGGTTTACCGATACTGATGTTAAGATTGTAAAATTCATAGCAAGGTTCACACATTGATGTTAAGTTTTAGTTAAGTTCACATATTATTAACAAAATGTGTTTATATGGAATTTTAAATCATTTGTTGCATGATTGTGTAAATTTACAGCCATATTTCTAACCAAATTGGTCTGTTATTTCAATTTTTACTTGTTGTATGTACTGATGACACATGGGCACAGACAGACTGGGATAGCTGAGAAAAAAATTGGTGCCAAACATAGACTGAATATATAAATGGACATAGCTAACATCGCAAATAGGAGGTGAGCATGAGCGCACTTCCGGCTCCATCGACTCCAGTTCACTTTCTATTGAAAAACTGTGGCTCCTCGCTCTGTAACTGCTGCTGTCAGACTCGTCATTTTGGTCTAAAAATGTTCATATTGACCCGCTCTACATGATCCTGGTATTTCGGTTTCGCTATTGTGTCTGTAAATCAAGATATGAACATTAACAAGCAAATCAGGCACCTTCTTTTCCTGAGGTCACTCCCTCTAGTGTTAGCAACAGGTTTGATTGACAGCGTTGCTAAGCACCCACTCCCTGCTAAACCAGTGGTGTGGGCAGGTAGAGGCGTTACCTTCAACAGCCTCGCTCCACTCTGGCTCTTTGGATACTATAATAATCACGATTTATACAGTCTATCGTGCCAAATATCGGCTACATTTTTAACTTCAGGTCGATACCAATATCTGGGAAACCCTCCAACATCACAGACAGCGCTGAGAATCACAGGGTCCTTCACGATACGATTCACTATACATGGCTCACGATACAATAATATTACAATATGGCAATATTTGTTAACGATATTGATAAATCGATATATTTCACATGATTTTCTGCAATATATATCACTCTTTTAAACAGTATTTCTATGTTAACCCACTGCGTGCCTGTTTTGTTTATGAAATGCACTTAATTTGAAGGCACGGTACCTGATTTTTGGATTGTGGAACCGTTATATCAACCATCCCTAGTGTTAATACCAATCTTTTTCTCCACAGGCAGAGAATCTACTGTTAGACGCAGACATGAACATCAAGATAGCAGATTTCGGGTTCAGTAATGAGTTCACGGTGGGCAGTAAACTGGACACGTTCTGTGGCTCTCCTCCCTATGCTGCTCCGGAGCTGTTCCAGGGCAAGAAGTACGATGGGCCCGAGGTGGACGTGTGGAGTCTGGGGGTCATTCTCTACACGCTGGTCAGCGGCTCACTACCCTTCGACGGACAGAATCTCAAGGTGGGGCTTTATATGGGGTTTGTAATGTAATGTCATGTCTGAAATGTGTTGTGGTAATGTGGTACATTTGTTTGCTTTTTGTTTGTAGTTATTTGGCCAAAGGATTTGTACCAGATTTAAATGTATGCTTGTTAAGATAAATGCTCTTTACATCTTAAATTATGTGATAAAAGCTGCTAAATAGGAAATACTATCTATTTGTTTTCCATTTTTGTACAATCAAGCTCATTGTTACTAAGAATCATGGGAAACAACTTCCTGACACTATCCCAGACACTTGATTCTCTGTCATGGTGCATTTTCAAGATTTACAAACCATAAATAGTAAGCAAAGATTGGAGAACTATAATGAGTTCACACCGTGGCATCAAAATTGTGCCAAACACCTCTAGTTGGAAACGTTGAACTAGCCTAAGCGTGCATTCCCATAGACTTTGCATGTAAATCCGTCGCTCTTGACACCATGATCTGAATGCAGCAAGGAAACCAACTGCCTGACACTATCCCAGATACTTGATTCTCTGTCATAGGACAATATCACAGTGGCAGAAAGGACTAAGTGGGTAGAGACTCATGGTTTGAAATCAGGTACGGCCCCTTTAATACAGTATCTACAGTGTTACCCGGTCTGCCAGACTGACACAAAGTTAAACATCGTCTGTGTTGGTACAAGTTATCTAAAGTGAAATTATGTCTTGACAAAAGTGTGGGCTTAAAACTGTAGTCAGTAGACACTGAACCCACAACACATACAACTGGTTCACTAGGCACATTTACACTCTCCAGCTGCCTATAAATGCCCCTCCTTCTAAGGAATGCAATGTGAGCTAGCATGTGACTGGCTTAAACGTGCTAACTGTCGTAAGAAACAATAAAAATCCAATTAAACAGAACAATACCGAGATCTCATTTTCACTGCACATTTCTAATACTGCTTGTTTTTCTTGGTTGCAAGAAAAAAAAACAAATTTGGAGCCACATTAACCATCGGATTAGTGGCTAATCAGCTAATCAGTTCACACTTGAGTTGACACCAGAGAATTACGACCTCTCTTGATTGCATGTTGTTATTGCTTTGGGTGGCTTAAATCAAAATCCTCAATTTGAAAATATTTGAAGCACAATTGGATACTGTTTCTAAATAAGTTTTCTGGAAGGATGATATTGCTTTGCCTGGAGTGTACCACAGTATGGCATTAAGTTGTTTTGCATGTATTGAATTACATGTTTTGTTGCTAAGACATTGCTGCGATTTGGGTCACCTCTCCTCAAAACCTACCCGTGACTTGGCCTTGTGGCATTTCCTGCTTCTCTCCTTGGAGCTGGATAAGTTTAATGTCATACTGTGGAACATTCCAGCCAAGGCAATATCATTTCTATGGAGACAAGTAGTTGGCATACTCTGCTGCAGAAAAGTTACATAGTGCACCTTTAATTAAAGTGTGGCTTTATACTATTATACATAAGTTGTAACTAATTCTAGTCAGAAGCTGACTTGTATACCCATATTGTCCCAAAAACACACTTTTCCAGTGCTTGGCTGCCCACAGGGATGACCTCAAAGTGAGCCACTTGAAATGAATAAATTAAGTGAGGAATTTCCTGCTTTTGTCACTGGGATTGACCCACTTGCCCTGATTCATGAGTTTCAATATAAAGCTGGAATGCAGGGGGTCAGATAAGGGCACCCTCGCTGCTATATTTCATTGTCTGTTTGATTGTTTTTGTGTGCAGGAGCTGAGGGAGAGGGTCCTGAGGGGTAAATATCGCATCCCCTTCTACATGTCTACAGACTGTGAAAACCTTCTCAAGAAGCTGCTAGTGCTTAACCCGGTCAAACGAGGCAGCCTAGAGGTACAGCCCTGCTCCTCCATGCTATTTATTAGATTATAACATTTTAATGATTTAGATTTGGCACTGCGTAATTTGAAAAAGACTGAAATGGCTTCTAGCAAACAGCATATTCATTAGCATAAGCATACAGAAATATAAATAGTTGTTTAAGTCAATGCAAGGGTATTAATATCACGGCATAATTGACTATTACATTTATATCAAGCAATTAGCCCTAAATGCTACATGGTAATAGACGTGTCCTTGCTAATTGAGTGTGTTTATCATGGGACTATAATGTAAACAATGTGTCTGAATTAAGCACTTTGAATTAGTAATTAGCTTTACAAAACAAAATTAACATTTGGTTGATGATGTTAGGATAGGCTAAATAACATAAATTATATTTATTGTAGATTTCCATAAGTTTTAGCTTGTAGCCTGTAGCTTCTGTCATGCTAATTGCTGTTCTAAATTGCTAACTTAACTAGTTGCAAATGCTCTCTCTCAACGCATTGACACACTGTATTAGCATAGCAGTGTTACATACAAAAAAAAAAATCTAATTAAATAAAAGCTGTTGCAAATTGCTAACTTAACTGGTTGCTTATGTTCTTTACCAAGGCATTGACAGACTGCATTTCTTTAAGTTTTAGCTTGTAGCTTCCGTCATGCTAAATGCTGTTCTAATTTGCTAACATAACTAGTTGCTAATGTTGACACACTGTAGTGCCATAGTGATATTCACTTGCCAAAAAAGAAAAATAAATGCCAATTAAAAGACACATCCTCTCATACAGTGTTTTTTTCCCTTTATTTTTACAACTACTTTTATATAAATACAGAAAACATCAAATATTTGAAGAAAGATAAAAGAAACCATTTAAGTACCTACCTTTCCAATAATTTTATATATCTTGCTTCATATACTTGATGTCTTCTGTGTGTATCTAAAATGTAAAAAGTTGTAAAAAATAAAGAAAAAAAACATGAATGAAAATGTGTCCAAACGTTTGACTGGTAGTATAAATAAAAATAAAATTAACCAACCATTCTCTCTAATGTCACTCTTTTCTGCTGCGTATGGTAAGTTAGAAATATGAAGGCTTTGTAAACACATTTTAGCACAGCAAATGAACGTCCATGTCTTTGCTGTGCTCATAATAC
The DNA here is from genome assembly GCF_009829125.3 of Periophthalmus magnuspinnatus. Classification (NCBI taxonomy): domain Eukaryota; kingdom Metazoa; phylum Chordata; class Actinopteri; order Gobiiformes; family Gobiidae; genus Periophthalmus; species Periophthalmus magnuspinnatus. The sequence continues at coordinate 6,287,698 of NC_047140.1, read as the reverse complement.
GCTGGCATTAAATAGCTTGATGCTACGTCAATATTTCCCTGCATTTACGAGTACTCAATACTAAAGATTTCTCCACCTAAGATAAAAATTGATTTTGCTTTTTGTTGGTCATGACAATTAGGCCTTCTCATTTACTCCACTGGTGTGGTGTCGGGGGGGCATTCTAGGTCCCGGTTTAATTACACATGATTAGATATATGTGTGTTAGCGCTTCTACAGGCAGGCAACCATGTCTGCTAACATTAATGATGGCTAATTATGTGCGCTTTGTGTTGGTTTCCTCATCAGCAAATCATGAAAGACCACTGGATGAATGTGGGTCACGAGGAGGAGGAGCTTAAGCCTTACATCGAGCCGGAGGCAGACTTCAGCGATACGTCTAGGATAGGTGTGTACTGCTGCTACGCTGGCCTATTTAAACAGTGTTGGGTGCACTGTCTCTGAGATAAATGGGTGGTGTGTATATATATATATATATATATAGTATAAAAGTTGTGATAGAATATAAGGACTTCTCCATATTGTTCAGTCCTAATCATGTGTGATGATATGATACTTGTATCTACTGACTAAATTTGTAATATTGAGAATATAAACATTGAGCCAAACCTACTCTGTTTCTTACCCAGACGGAGTAGGTGTAGAGCCTCTTTACAAAAATAAAATGACAAATATTATTACTTTTTTTATATGCTGCTTTAGAAATGTTGAGTCACAGCATTCTGGCAGGTTGGTGAACATTTTTGCTGGCCTTGGGTGAACTTCACAGTTATTATAAAAGGAGAAGTGTGGTACTCCAGACCTCTGTAAGAGCATCTTATTATTTTAATGACCAACAGAGCTAAGTGCCTCTATAAATAACAGCTAACATTGAGCTAATATCTTCACTCCATGCACTTACATCCAGTATACAGTGCTACCCATAATGTTAATAGGTGCACTATTATATAACTTTTATGGTTGGGCGTCCACCACCTGCTTGTCTCCATGGAGATGTGTTGCTTTATCAGGAAGGTTCCACAGTATGACTCTATACTCATCTCTCGTGCACAGGTGTATTTACTGCTAAAATTACCTTGAAAAACTTGCATTCTTACTGTTAGCTCTCCACTGATCTGACCTATAACTTGGCCTGGTTACATCACCTGTTTGTCTCCATGGAGATAAGATTAATATCATACCGTGGAACATTACAGGCAAAATAATAATATGGAGACTAGCTGGCGGTAGACCCTCCAACAGAAAGGTTACATAGTGGACCTTTAAATATTTAAGCATGGACCAGTCTATATAAAAACACAAGTAATATTTTTGAAGAATTATATAGTTTATTGGCACTATTTTATCATCCCAGAAGTACTGCTTCACTGGGAACATTGAAATAGTTTAATATTTATAACTTTTTCTTTTTGTATTTGGTCATCAACTTTAGTTCATAATTATAGTCTCATTATTGTGTGTTATTGAGTATGTTTGGTCTTTACCTATTCCCAGAGCTGATGGTGACGATGGGCTTCCCTAAAGATGAGATCACAGACTCGCTCCAAAACCAGAAGTACGATGATGTCATGGCCACGTACCTGCTGCTGGGAAGGAAAGCTCCGGAGGTCAGTCAGTCTGCTGCTCTCATCATGGATTGGTGGTTTTAGATTCTACAGTGTCATAGTCCCATATAGAGAGCAAGAGACAGTTTCTCATTTCGTCATCTATCATCTAACTGTACTTTTAAACTGGGCATTCTTTAGTAGAATTTGCTTCTTAACTGTCAAAATATCATTTCTCACAAATTCAGTTGCTATATATTTGTTTCCTGGCAAATCCAGAATGATATCCCTGTACTTTTTGTACAGACGGATATTAGCCAGGTCCCCACGTCCTCTGTTGTGTTTCAAGTTCGGTAAAACGTGATTGTGCAATCAGATCTGTTTTTTGGACACATGTGAAACAAAGGAGCTATGACCTATGATTTGCAAATAAAATCAAATTTATCTCACCTCAAATTAACAGGGTTTTGAGTTTTTCAACCCCCTGTGATATTTTTTCCCCTTTATTTCTTCCAATACGGATGGACCATGCATGTCCCCAATTGGCTGACCCATGCCCATTTGAAAATGGAGTGATTCACCAGTGACTAGACTTACGTCTTTGTAAAGTATTGTAGGGTGTATTCTGGATCCCAGGCAAATATATTTGTACACTTCAAGCCAACATTGGTGATTATGCAAACACAAAGGTGAAGACCCAATCTGTTTCAACATTAAACAGATCTATGTAGCATTTTTATATAAATGTACAAAAGGAATGTTAATTTTGAACTTTGAAATGTCTATTAGTGTCTATTAAATATCAAAGCCCTCCTTCTGTGCTGCCCTACATGCCAGAGGCGTAATGGGCGTGTGTAAGTAAGTTCACTGGTGATGTCTGAAAAGGACCAATTATGTCGACACTAATCACTAATCATCAGTTGCCAATGTAAACAAATATCTAACTCCAAATAAAAAGGGTATTAGCTGCTCAACTACTTTCCCAACTGTCAGAATTGGCTTTTATGATTTCTTTTAGTTGAACACAAGGGCAACTGTAGGCCATAATCCACACCAAAACAAAATATCAGATCATTACACTAAAATGTTTTGATGGAATGAACAAAACCAATAAAATAATTTGTCTTTCATCCAAATTTGGTTTAAACATGATTTGAACCTCTGAATTTTAATATGCCGTCTTCATAAATGATAGAGGGTCCTTGGTATATTTTCACACCAATAAAGGGTCCCAGGCCTTAGAAAGTGTGAGAACCCCTGGTCTTATTAGTCTGTGAAAAGCCATCATGTAGATTCACAAGTAAACATAACCTGATCACATGACCCTTCTGTATGTTTCTCCTTTAGTTTGAGGGCAGCGAACCCCTGACCAACAGCGTCCTGGGCCAGAGACAACGACCGACCAGCGACATCAACAACAGCTCCAGCATCTCGCCCGCCCACCCCAAAGTCACTCGCAGCATCTCGGCCAATCAGAAGCAGCGGCGCTACAGTGATCATGGTGGGGATGAGGAGGGAGGAGGAGGAGGAGGAGGGGGTGGTGTCGTAGAGAAGCCAAGTAAAGTAACCCGGCGTCCTGCCCAGCTCTGAGCGTGCTGCTGCCTGCGTCTTCTACAGGGGGAAGCTGCACTAGACACTATTGGATAAAGACCTATATTTATACTAGATTAGCAATTCTTATATTATTTTCTGAGTTGAAATTCCAAACTATTTAAAGTACGGTGCAAAAGTCTGAGATGAGGATTTCAACCTTTTAGGGCTCAGGATTCAGTGTGTACAATTGTATAATGACACACAAATGAATTATAATAAAAGCAGCAATACCTAATTTAAAAAGTTATCAGCAAAAAAATTAATTATATGTAAATTTTAATTAAGTATATATAACTATATTAAAGCCACAGTATGTAACTTTTTGCCTATATTAAAGCCACAGTATGTAACTGTTTGCCAAAAAATAGACTAAAATAAAAGCATGTTTTTATTATGATTGCTTTTGTTAAAATGAAAAATAGAGAAAAACATGCGTCTTTATTGTGAGTGGGCTTGCATCTCCACAAACCTGACTCTTATTTAGTCTGGAGGAGTGCCTCATCCTGCTCTTTTCCATTGAAGTGTTGTTCCTTTGGCTGTAAATGTCCATAATATGGCATAAAACGTATCTATCTCCATGGAGAATAGTAATTTTATTTTAACTTTATGTTTCCAAGGAATCATGTAGGTGATGAGCCTCCTCCAGAAAGTTACATACTGTATCTTCAAGTATACAAATATAAAAAAAGATTTATATGTGTATTTCAATAAAGAAAGACAAATTAAGAATAACAGTAGTTAATGCTCCCCGATTCTGTCAGTAAAACTGATATTATTCTACTTCTATAAAAACACACCATTACACATTTTAATAACACACATTTGAATAAATCCTTTAAGTTCTCAGTGATTTTCACACCTCACTTGAATCTTCTGCACTGTCCTGTACAATAAGCATCTCTCTGCTGAAAAGCACACATATAGAACTTATTGTTGCATTGTGTGGCAGCTTCCTCCTAGTTCATGTGGGGCCATTGTGTGTGGCGCCATCTGCTGGCTGCTGTCCTGCAGCACCTCAAAGCATGAGGAGGGAACAGCTTTACTTCAGACCTGGGCCCTGTACCACAAAGCTTGTGAAAACATCTTCAGATGTCCCTCTTACTCGCATTTACACAAAGTATTCAAATAAAATGTGTGGTATCAGATTTGATTACTGCAGAGAGGAGGGAAAGTTTCTGTTTTTTATCATTACACATCTTTTAAAGTAATGACGTCCTTTGCAGTTACTTTGACATATTAGTGCCTTGGCATTTATTAACTGGCTCAATGTATTTTTCGTGCTGTCATCGTCATTGATAATAATTGTGTATTTCACTCTATTCATTTCAACCTTAACAGAACAAATTACTTAAACTAATCAAATTCCACACACAAATGACAAAGTCTGCTATTTTTAATGAACAAAGTCTCTTCAGAGAACATGAGGGCCATGGGTCTTGTGACTGTATTTAGCACTGAGCAGTTTTGGCAAATATGGAACTGATTTTCTGATAAAGATTGCAATTGCGATTAGATTTGTGAGTTATGTTTTAATAGTTGGATTCTGTTCAAAATTCGCATTTTAAATATTGAGAGGTGACTGAAACCTGAACTGCTAAACTAATCAAAGATCTAAATTATTTCAGAACGCAAAGAGACTAGACTAGAGCTGCAAGATTAATCGCAATCAAATCAAAATGACGATTTGAGTGGACACAATTAGAAAATCGCAAAGGCTGCTATTTTTCTACTACCACAAACCAACCAAATATATCTTCTTCTGCTTAAAAACTTTGTAGTTTAGATCTGTACAAACATTCTGAAAATTCCTGTATTTGTTTGTCAGTTCATATTTCAGTTTTTTTGTAAATTCCCCTGGATGCATTTAAATGTGAACTTTGAACAGAACTGCAATCCCAAATCTAATCACAATGCTTGTCAGAAAAATCACAATTAGATATTTTTCCTAAATCAAGCAGTACAGGGTTAGCAGGTTTTATACATAATAATATACATAATAATATTTAGTTGTTTGAAAATGGCTTAAATAACTGTGATGTGCTTGTGTAGCTTTGTAGTACAGGACCCTGCGTACTTGGCCTGTATTGAAGTGTGGTGATGTAGAGTGATATATATTTTGTTATTGCTTGCCGTTTGCCTTTTTATTTTGTTGTCTTTTATACATACGTCTCTAATGTTAATACAGTCATATCGTGACTTCCTTATGCTTCGTTTATGTTGCAGTGGGTCCATCGGTGCCCCCTGCTGTCTCGTACACTAAACGCGGCCAGGCTCTGAGCGTGGAGAGCGACCACAGGGAGGAGTGGGACGGAGCGCGCAGACTGGAACTCAGCACGTCCAAAGGAGATGTGCCCGCCTCGCCACTAGGAGTGCAAGAGAGGAAGAAGACCACAAGTGCTGTAGGGGTAACCATTGCTATGTCGTACAGTATCTGTGGTAGAGTTGAAACTAGTGTAGAGCTATAAGTGGGGTGAGCATCTGTCTTCACATTTCAGGTGTACTGGCTTTCAGCGTTGGAACTTATTGCTGTTGCAAACTGTCTTTGCACATTACGATTGATAAAACCAAAAACTCATATGGTGTTATAGCAGTTATTATATATTAACTTACATTTCTCGAGGCTCCATGTACCACCATAATAAACAACATTATTATTTTACAATTTGAGGTGGTCACCCTAGCTATGGCGAGGGCCTTTAACACAGCTTGTGGCTTTAATTCTTTATCGTTTACCCATTTACTCAAAAATACTAATGTCATTTGTCTTTTTGTCCTTTTCACAACTAGACCAACGGATCCATGACTCGTAGAAATACTTATGTTTGTGAGCGCTCTTCAGACCGATACTCAGCTATTCCCAACGGCAAAGACAGCAGGTAAGAACACTGCTTACACAGGCGATTAGCATTTCAGTCTGCATTCAACATTCAGCATGCACTTTCTCTTCTAATTAGCTAAAACAGATATTTAGAGCTTACCCTGACAGCATTCCTCTGGGATTCAGGGAAAAGCACACTAGGAGACCATCGCTTAATCGTTGTTTCCGACCTATCCTAACTTCTGTACACTGTACACTGTACACTGTATACAGGTAAAAGTTTTTGTTATCTGTTGTAGAGAGTTGTCAGTAAAAAGCCAAAGTCCACAATGTAGTACAAGACTAAAGCATAGTTAAAGGAACTGTATGTAGTCTGTGCTCATACTATTATAAAAAAAAAAAGTACAATCACTACTTTTTTGTCATTGTCAGTATCTGGACAGGCCTCATGTGAAAGATCATATTCTCCACTCACTGAGCTGCAGAGGCTGAATTAGCACTGGTTCATGATTTGCTGCAGGTACTGGTGTTTAGTTAGTGACCATTCATATCAGAGACTTTAGGTTTAAACCAAGTGGATTTCAGCATTGAAACTGGTAACCCAGAAAGACTCACGTGAGGCTCATTCTGCTTTCTGATTGGATAATTGCCATGAGTCAAAACACAAAAGTATAACATAAACATCTTGGTCATCATGTCCTATGTTTTTGTAACTGATAATAAATCAGCATTACTATTTGATTTGAACACGTTTAGCTCATATCTGAGGATAGTTAGGTCATGTTTATGGAATTAAAATCAAAATCTTACATACGGTTCCTTTAAATTTCCAATGCATTAAACAAAATAAAGATTGGATCTGCACATGGCCATAAAAAGCCCCAGTGCCACAGTTTGAGAACTGGACTAAACCATTACATGACACAATCCTAATGCGGCTTTCGTTCCTTGCTTGTTGTCTGTGTGTCCAGTTTGACTGAAGTATCGGGCAGCACCCCTTCTACAGCCATGAGCTCCACGCGGCCCCGCCACACCAAGTCTATGTCCTCATCAGGGCACCCCTCCAAGAGCACACTGCCCCCTATTGACGACAACTCAGAGCTCAAAGCCAGGTCAGACTCAACTTTACACCGTATGACCGGGAAAGAAATTACTATGTTGACTATACTGCAGTAGATCGATTTTAAAAGGCTCAGTATGTAACTTTTTAGCCAAAAATTAGACTAAAATAAAAGCTTTTTTTCATTTTGGGTGTGTTTGCACTGAAAAACATAGATCCTGTGTGGCGTGTCTTGACAATAGTTAAAGTTTAAAATGGGGATCTTAAAAATACATATTATTCTTTCGTCTATAGTTGTAATCTATGATGCACGTGGATAACTATTTTATATTTTGGACATTTGGACAATATTTGTGTAGGTGAAAATTAAAATTTTTGGAGCGATGGCATATCAAGTGAGAATATTACTCAAACATGTATAAATCACTCAAAATACAACCTCAAGGGAGTAAATGAGAAGGAAAAACAATTAGGCCCAAAACCTCTTTCAGGCCAAACCATATCAAGGTGTGACTATTTTGCCAGTTCAGTAGTTTATCCGATTATTTTATTTATTGCCCTGGACACGTACCAAAAATGTTGGTATTTGTCCAGGGCAATAATTGTTGGGCCTAATTGTTTTCCCATCAACAAATCTTCTACGGACAACACAAATAATGTGAGAACCCAACTGCTATCAACAGAGAGGCTCCAATCTCTGTATATATGACACTAAACTGAAAGACGAAAGTGGAGCTTCAACTAGAGGATGGAATTTGCTGTAGTTGCCATTTGAAATACCACAAGCTGAAATCTACTTTGGGGCAGTTGAGAGGTCCTTCATCAAACCTTTGTTGAACGCATCTACATTGGGTAATACAAATAGGCCCCCCATAGAAGTCAAGAAAGAGGAGAGGATGAAACACAGAAAAACAAAGTGTAGAACAACAAAACCAAGAGACCTCTTTGGGTTGGAGTTGTTGTACGATACACCAGAAGTGAAAGTCTACTTGAGATGTCATCTGGTCAGGCATTAACATATCAACAGGCAACACAAGGGGTGATGAGACCCGAAATGATGCAAGGAGAGAGGGGATAATTTCTGAAGATCGGCAAGTTCACAAACAGTGCTCAGGTGCCTTCAGTGAATAAGATGTTACAGCTGAACCCTGAGCTGACAAGATGACCTTCAACAAGTGTCAAGAGAAAGCCAAAACAGGAGACCGCTTCTGGTTAGAAATGCCCAATGATAAGACAGACAAGGAAGTCTACTTAGGACAGGTTAAGGTTAAGTCCAAATCCGGTGGAACTTCAGTCAGTGCCGATCACTTCAAAAGCAGTGCAGCCAAAGGAGGAGACTGGTTTTGGGTTTTAGGTTGAAATGCCCGAGGAAGAATCCGATGATGAAATCTAATTTTCACAACTCATCAAAACTCAGATCGATTATTCAAGACTACCACACCTAAAAGAAGAATTTAGTAAGCAAAGTTAACTCTCTTGTATTTTATAGTGTATAGTAAGGTTGTATCAAAAACCTGATACTAATCTATACCAAAACTAGTATCAAAACTAGATATTCGGTTAGCTTGGTATTTATATGTAAAAAGGTTTAATCTGTCTTTATATAAATGTATTGTGTCCAAATAGTTTACAGTTTGGGTCAGATGCATCGAGATACGTAAGAGTTTTGCTTTGTCATGCCCTCTTTTTATTTGACTCTTTAGCCAACAACAGCCTTAGTGTCAAGTGCACAGTGAATGTGTTCAGTTACACAATGAACACATGAAATCATCAAATCTCATTTTACTTTAGTTTTAATATGTGCAGATTAGGATTATATTGTGGCGTTTTGGTGTAAGGAAACATGGAAAATTTCTTCTGGTTGCTTATTTTCTGAACTCAAGGGCTACTGTAGGCTGTAACCCACACTAAAACAAGAGCAAAACAACAGCAGTGTCAACTCACTAGAGCTAGTCTCCAAAACAGACCAGTCCCTGACCAATAGAGCCTCACATCAACTTGTCGGCATAGCAACCAACTGTCACATACAAAAGCAGATACATTAACAACAACAACAACAACAACACATAAACAGATACAAGAACAACAAATGGTGTCAACTCTGAAATAAACACAAAATATTGAAGTACGCTTTCTTTGTTTAGGACAATTAATTATACTGCAGGAAATAGTGAAATAAGTGAGTTTTTACTATTCAGTGAGCGTGTATAAGAGAAGGAGAGAAAGAGGAGGGAGGGGGCAGTCAGACTTCTCTGTTGAGGCCTGGCACTGATGCTGATAAGGACCCTGCTCTGTTCTGTATAATGTCAACATGACTCTGCACATCTTTGTTCTGTTTCTATGTTCAAAATAATAAACTCACAATGGAGTGGTTACTATGAAAGGGCTTGCGTATCCACAAACCTGGCTCTCGTTGATCTGGAGGAGGGCCTTGTCCCGCTTGTTTCAATGGAAATGTTATTCTTTTGGCTATAATATTCCACAGTATGGCATAAAGCCTATCTATCTCTATGTTCTGAAGCATGGTTTTAACTGTCTATTTCCATTGTATTGTGCAGGTGATTTGCCAGTTTTAGAATGTTACATACTGTACCCTAAATAATGTGTTCTATTCTGATGCTTTTGCACAATGGCAAAAAGGCCTTTATGTTGAAAATTACATTACTTAAACATTATAAATATTGACCCAAATGTTGAGAAGCTAATTCAGCTGTTGCATTGCTCGTATTGTCAGTGCATGCAAACCTTCAGTGTATTAAAAGGCCCCATTAAATTCATTAAAGAGTTCATATTACAATATTTTCTGATTTATAATGTTGTTTCCTCATCACAAACATACCTGGAATTGTGTTTTTGCTTAACACATAAACTCTACATCTGATTTGAGTTCTTCTCTCAAACAGAAAACACTTTGTTCCACCTTGTGATGTCATGTGGTAATACAGGAAGTGCTCCACTGTGTTTTTAAACTCCATACATCTTCATTAGAATCATTGGATAGCCCTGGAATAGCCAATCTCTACTGAACTAAAGGTGAAAGGAGCCATTAACTTGAAAACTACCACTACATGACATCACAAGGTGGAACAAAGCATTTTGAGCTTTGTGTGAGTGAAATAAAACACAAATTCATGTGTGTTTTTGATGAGGCAACAGCATTTTAACACGGTTTAAAGTTCATTAGGCAATGCAAAATATAAGACCTTTAAAACTTCCTGTTCTAAAATGTTTTTTGTCTTCTCAGCTCGTCCCCTCGCGGTCCCTCCACGTCCCCCTCGGCCCACAGCATCAGTACCCCAGAGAAGAACCGCTTTCCTCGGGGCACCACCAGCCGCAGCACCTTCCACGGGGCCCAGCTCCGGGACAGACACAGTGCCACCTACAACGGCCCACCCGCCTCCCCTACCCTGTCCCACGACACAGGCGCTCTGGCCCAGCAGCGCAGGGGTACCTCCACAGGCATCATCAGCAAGATCACCTCCAAGTTTGTACGCAGGTACGGGGTCATAGCTGGGACAAAAGCTGGGAGCATGAAGAGTTAAATATGATTAGGGTGATTTGGGAAAAATATCTAATATTTTCTGACATTCATTGTTATTGCAGTTAGATTTGGAATTTATGCTTTAGTAATAGAATTTTGTTCACAAGTTCACATCCACACATCCAGGAGAATTAAAATAGGTCTATGAACTGACAAACTCATGCAGAGATCACATTTCAGAACACGTTTTTATAGATCTAAACTACAAGGTTAGCAATTTTTATGCAGAATAAGACAGGATGTTTTGTTGTTTGTGGAGGAAATCATGTATAGTATAGATAGCATAATACTTCAACCTTTTTCAACCAATTTAAAAATATAAATCTTTAAAATCTAAAAAAAAAAAATCTTTGAAAGCAACAACTGTCTGTTCAGTGTTTTTGTCAAGTTACCAATGACCTCATGAGGCTAGTCGAGGGAGTTCAAATTTTTCATTTAGTTAAAACTTAATATTTGAATTTCAAAAACATTTCCACACTTCGCTCTATGCTTCTCGCTCTTTACAAACCTCTGTTTCCACAATGCTTTTAGCTTGCCACTACATTACAGCTAGTGCTCCCTGCTGTCAGTGCAACAGCAGAGCCCCCTTAGATACTGTCTGGTTCACGCTGGCCGTATGCTAGCCGCTCACCGCTCTCTCTCCTCTCTCTCCCGCTCAGAGCTATGTCTTTCAGGTCGACGCGGAGGTAGGAGCACACTAAGCTTGCTGCACCACAACCTCCTCACCTTTGACCTTTGACCTCCTTAACCTTCTGTACACTACATCCTTGCCTAAAGTTGCACCCTTCGGTTGCAGTGTTATTTTGTCTCCTCACTTAAACTTTTTGCAAGCAGTCCCTCTCCTTACTCTCCCTATAACGATTAGATAGAATAGTGGAGAATAGGGTTTTCAAAAATATCAAAAATCACATACTAATCGATACTAAAACTAGATACTCATTTGAGCAAGTATCAATACTAAAAAAGTCACATTGACAGGACAGAAGAGAACCTTTCCTGAATATCTTTAGAATGATGTTAAGCTGTATCTTTCACAAGTATAAGACACATAGACTAGTATACACCCATGGACCACTATGAACGTACTGGACGCCTGAGGGATTACACAGACAGTACTATGATTTAATTTGAAAATCACATAAAATCATACATTTTAAGTATCTTTGTGGTATTGGAATTGGTATTGAGAATTGTGTCTATCCCTTAGTTCTGAAATTGAGTTTGAAGTTTTAGCATCATGACAACACTAGTGGAGACTAAGGAAAGGTAACACTTTTAAAGCAAGGATGCAGGCCAAAAAAGGTCACCCGGTGTGTTGGTCCCAGAAGTGTGGGTTCTTTCCTGGCATGAAGCCCCCACAGCTCCCCTCTGTTTTGTCGAGTGATGGTGGTGGGGTGCGGGTGGGTGCGGGTGGGTGCGGGTGGGTGGGTGAGTGGGTGGCTGGTTGGGTGGAGGAGTGTATATTAAAGCTCCAGGGAACTTAACAGTGTATTCCTGTTCATTTCAGGGTCCCTAGTGAGGGAGAGGCCAGTGCCAGGACAGAAACCCCAAGGTGAGAGACCGAATGTAGCTACTACTGTACAAAGTAGGGCTGCAGTCAAAATTCTTGATCGACTAAACATTGCTGATCGATTACTCAGCTTAATAAGGGGGCAAAAGCTCTAAAAACTTTAACTTATCTCCATGTATGTAAACAAAACTGCACTCACAAAACTACACCTGCTTGGGAGTTCGTGCAAAAACAACTATTTATGCAGAAAAAAGTACTTGGAAATGTATTTCTATAAAGAGATTAAACTTGAATCATGACTTTAATCTGCTTTTTTACACATAAATTCCAAAAATTATCAAATTTTCAGCTAACTCACTCACTAACTTCTTTCTGCTCTTGTCCCACATAAATCATTATAATCAAAATAAAACTGGTCGACTAAGACTCCGTCAACTGATAAATCGACTGAACGATTAAAGGCCAACAGGACCAAGAGCCACAGCATCAAATAAACCCTAGAGCTGCAGCTAACACATATTTTAGTTGTTTACTTGTCAAATGATTATTTCTATTGTACTTTCAGACTTTAAACATATTATCATCCAAAATAAGGGTTGAACATGGAGTGTGAAGACTTAGAGAAGAATTAGAGAATATTTGCAAATGTTCTCATCTGTTATAATGCTCTCATCACAAACAGACTTAGAGTTGTGTTTTGTTTTATTCACACATGTTTAACACACAAACCCTGCATATTTAGGCTCAATCTTAAAAGGAAAACACTCATGACACTCCTGTGGTAATACAGGAAGTGCTCCACTATGTTTTCTCCATAAACCTTCACTAGAATTTTTTGGATGTTTTCATCCCTGGAATTGCCCATCTCTGTTGAACTAAAGTTGAAAGGAGCTGTTAACTTAAAAACTACCGGCTCATGACATCACAAGTTGAAACAGAGCATTTTGACTAATAATAAAGTGTTAGTCAAACATTTGTGAATGAAACTAAACACAACTCTAGGTGTGTTTTTGAGGAGGTAGCAACATTATAACATGGCTTCAAACTCCTAAGACTTAATTTTGTGTAATATAGGACTTTTAACTGTATTATTGACGAAAATGACGAAATTGTTTATAATTTTTTGTCATTTTGACTTAATAATGCCACTGTGTTTTGGTCTGTATAGTCCAGATAACAATTACGATTATCAAATTACAATATTTTTTTTATATTCAATTAGTTTTGATCTGTCGATTCATGGTTAAACTTTAATAAGCTCAATTTGATTTTCATGTCCCCTCAGTAGCAAAATGATTTTTAAGAGATGATTGAGGTTGTTGTAGTAGGCCTACGAAAGTAAGAAAAACTCAACAATTTAGAGTGTAAATCTCTTTTTATTAGTCAAACTATGTCTGAAATGCTCACTTAGTATCTGACCTTTCGAACATTTAAAGGTGAACTTTATAACATTTATGGTTGCAGTGTACAAAACACCTGTACTTGATTAAGTTTAATGCCACGCTGTTGAACATTCACAGTGAGAATGCTTGTGTTTTTCAGCAATAAAAATGTCTGTAATTGGATAAATGCAAGACAGGCACATTTAATGCCATACAGTGAAATATACCAGAAAAGTTACATAATGCGACTATAATGGCACTGAATACATCACTACTTTTGACTTTTGACACCTGTTCTGCTACTACAATTTACAGCAATGAATTGAAAGAAATACTAGACTTGCTACTAAAAACACACCATATATTGAATCTACCGGTACTTTGTCCAGCTGGTTCAATTTTGCAGGATACAGGATAATCTCAGCAAACAATGTTTAAATAGACGGTATCATCAAAAGGCCTGAGCTGCAACAAATATATAACAAAATGAACCAATAATTAGCCATAGAAGTCACAGATTCAACCTTCTACAGCTCAACATTGTCACATTACAACAAAAATATAAAAAATATCAACATTTTTGCAAAGAAATTGTACAAAAAGAAACTGGGGCTCAATATAAATACTGAGCCCCAAAATATATTGTTCCAGCTTTCATGTATTGAACGTCGATATAGTGACAGGCCTAAGAAATACTTCTACTTCTCACAATAGTCAAAGCCAAATTGTTCTCATTTTAAAATACAGAGTGTGCATAAAGTCTCTTTACACTTTTAAAATGTAATTACAAAGGCAACTGATAAGATATATTAGTTAGATTTGTTCTATTGTGCTCAGTGGTTATACAAGTTTTGAATTACACTGCATTTTTTGTGAGTTCAAACATTTCCAGAACGTTGGATTGGAAGGGATGGACCAATTCTGTTTGCACAACGTTCACCAGATCTCACAGCCCTGGATTTATTTCTATGGGGCTATGTTAAAGATGGCCAGTACTGAACTAAAGCACAAAAACTTTGGAAACTACTGAGTACAATAGGGCATGTCTGATGAACATATCTGATCAACTGCCTTTGTAATATTATATTTTTATTATAAAGAGACCTAATGGACACCCTGTACTACAATACCACATGGAGTTACAAAGTGAAGTATGTGCCAAATACCTTTCCAGCTCTAACAGTTCTTGTAATGATGTGTCAGTGCAGTACAAGGCGACCATGTTCCCGTGACTAATGTAAACAGTATGGCCTGCTGCAGTAATAAAACTTCTTATGTGTGTACTTCCTGTCAGGTGGTTCAAATAATCACCCAAAGTACTGCACTGGACCTTAGTAAAAGTTCTCTGCAAAGGTCAACGCAGAGGAGATTGACACATCTGGACTCAGTCGGGTTAAAGCCAAAATCTAAATCTTTGTTTGTTAGGATTTTTACAGTCTAGTGTTTTATACGGCAGCAACTAACAATTACCGTATTTAAATAGTTGACAAGTTCAAAATATAAAAAATCTTCATTGCCTTTGTCAGTAAACTAATTTCAAAAACTAGGCATGTGCCTTAGCCATAAATGCAGCATAAAAATAAAGAATACTTGCATTCAAACATTTCGACAAAATCTTTCTCTCTCTTGTGTAGCTAGCATGCAGAGTTAAACCATTATCCGAAGATGATAATGGAAATACAACCCGAACACAACTTCTTAGACAAATGTTATGTTATACGTTATACGAGTACATAGTATGCAACTGCCTCAATTTTGAACCACAAACTTCTACAGAATAAGTGGAATTCTCAGTAACATGAGGTGGCCCAGAGTTTAACATAAAGGGGGAGAGCAGACCAAATGATGCAAGTAATGAACTGCAGATGTCTTATTGTGGTTTATGGTTAATAACTGCAATTACTTGGCCTATCCACATGAAACAAAACCTGTCTATTGACTAATGCATTCTCTGCCAGTAACACTTAAGTACAGTTGAACATTTTTCACTATAATGGTAAAAGGTTGTGCTATTCGAACACACCCTTGATTGCAGTCACCAGAAAAAAGCATTAGATGGATTATATATAGCACATTTGGGGACCATGTGCTGTACCCAAGTGCCCATAAAATAGTACCATAATAAAAAGGTTAATTTAACAGTCTGACCTTATGATTAGAAATGAGTTTTAGTGATAGCAACAGTTTCATAGACTCATACAGCGAGAGAGTCAAGGTCTATAATGGTAATATTAAAGTACACTGTGTAACTTTTATAGTGATAGGCACATCTCATTGTGTTTCCATGAAGATGTCAAAGACCACAGTATGACATTGAACTAAACCTTTTTTCATAATGGGGGTTTTTATTGCTCCAAAAGTTCTTGAAAAACATGCAATCTTACCACCTTACGTGACCTGTAACTTGGCCTGGTGACATCACCTGCTTGTCTCCATGGAATAGAAGTTTTATATTATACTATTAAACATGTCAGTGTAATCCTTCAGTCGTCCAGGTATGATCCATGGCAAATGAAAAAGTCAATTTTGTCACCTGGACAAAAGTTTTAGAATGAAGATGTTTGGCTGCTCATTCAAGCAGCTTCTAAAAACAGAACAAAAGGACTTGTTTGAAGATAGTGAGGTACAGATCTTAGCCAAAGAAAAGAAATGGTTTGAGAGTTAAAGTTGCAATTTTTGTTAGGAAAAACAATCCATCTTTGAACAGGAATGGGGGGTTTAGGCATAATTTATCCCCTATTTATAACTCCATCCTCAGACTTAAATCAAAACACGGAAGACAATAATGCTAGCTAGTATGCTAATAGGTATGAGAGCACTCATTAGGGGCCTGAACAATAATGCAAAATATGACTCGGGCACAATTCACTCATAAGTCATTTTAAACTTTATTCAGGCAAATACAAATAATTTAACAGGTTTTTACTTGTTACTGCTGCAACTCAGCACCAACTCTGGTTATTCACTTTGGTGGAATGGACCTGAGGATTTGATGAGTCTGAATTGCCCAAATAAACCAGGCTTTGGCTTTAGCTCACTTCATGGAATACCTCTTTAGTGTAGTTCAATAGACCTGGCTAACAAACAGAAACTGTAAACAAACGGGTGTGTTAATTTCAGTGTAATTATCTCCTCCCTTCAGATAATGAGTTTTTTGTTTGCCATACTATGATACGTTTCAAGCTAAGCCGTAAGATCTCCATGGAAGCAATCATGTGATGGACTCTCTACCAAAAAACTTACATAGTGCACCTTTAATTTGAATGTGTGAAAATTATTTTTAGAGTAAAAGCAGAAATGCATTCATTCCTTTTATACAGTCAAACCGAGGAACTGTTATTGAGAGAGAAAGAGAACCATTATTTGTCTCACAAAAGGGACAATAGTGTTACAATGAACAGTTTAACAGGAATATGAAAATAGTAGTCAAGATAAATAAGTATTGTAAAATTCTGGTTTAAGGAAACACGCCGAATTTCTTCTGGTTGCTTATTTTCTGTAGGCTGTAACTCACACTAAAACAAGAGCAAAATAACAGCAGTATCAACTCATTGAGCCAGTCTCCAAAACAGACCAGTCCCTGACCAATAGAGCCTCACATCAACTTGTCGGCATAGCAACCAACTGTCACATACAAAAACACGACATCAACAACAACAACACATAAACAGATACAAATAAGCCTGTCACGATGACACATTTTGAAGTCTGATAGATTGCTGAACAAAATATAGATGATAAACAATGAAACCAATTTATGCCACTGACACAGTAAACCTGGAGCAGGATTATCCCCCAAAACATCAACTGCAATAAATGAATAGCAGAATGAAACACTTTAGTAGTTAGTTTGTATCTATAATGAGTCACAGAAGAACCATCTACATTTCAAATCTAATTGTAGAGTCTAAAAATAACCCAAAAAAATAGTGCAACTAGCATATTGAACGAACATGAACTCAATATAGTAATTATTGTGAGAGGCCTAGTTACAAAGACAACAAAACTAAACACAAAATATCAGATCATTACAGTATAAAAAGACTTAATAGTAGAGCAGTGGTGGAACATAACAAAGTACAAGTAGTAAGGTTCTGTACTTAAGTAGAGTTTTTTAGTACATTTTTTAAGTACATTTTACATTGGATACTCTTTACTTTTACTTCACTGCATTTGAGGGCAGTATCTGTACTTTCTACTCCACTACATTTTAACTGAAAACTAAAAAGCAGTTTTCATATGATTTGAGGGGTTATTTTTACCATGTTCACGGTAACATCCTGACTGAAGTTTTCAAGTTTAAGCTTTTGCTTTGAGCAAAAAAATAAATACACAAAATTCATAAGAAAAATTAAGACATTATGTATAATTTTAATCAATATCACTAAGTTTAACACTTGTGTGAAATACTTTTACTTTTTACTCTTTAAGTACATTTTTAAACAGGTACTTTAATACTTGTCCTTAAGTAGATTTTTTCATGTTATACTTTTACATGAGTAACTTTTTATCTCTGTATCTATACTTTTATTTAAGTAACAAAATTGAGTACTTCATCCACCACTGCAGTAGAGTAAAGCTACAAGGCGACAGACCTACTGTGTATAGTCTATGGTTATGTACAGCGGCGCATCTGGACAAAATAAACAGCAGGTAAAGTGTCTTGGGCTGGACCAGTAATAGTTCACAATAGGGTGTAGAGGTTATGGGCTTATTTTCTGTTGAAGGAGGAAGTAGAGTAATAACGATCCCATACTCATTATAATGTAATATTGGCCCAGCCCTTGATCTGAGGGCCACATTAAGCAGACCATAATAAATGTTCAACCATTTACTAAATCAGCTCTAAATGCTAATGCTTTATTTTTTTAAATAAGCCACCATCTTAGATTTTCCAGGATATAAATGTCAGTTAGTTTGCTTCTCTTTTCCAAAGATGGAATAAATACTATTGTAATGTTCTGCTGTGAAACATGCCAAATTTCTTCTGGTTGTTTATTTTCTGAACACTACCGCTTCTGTAGGCCGTAACCCACACCAGAACTAGAGCAAAACAAGAGCAGTCTCGTCTCACTGGAGCCAGTCTCCAAAACAGACTAGTAAATAATGAGTAGAACCTTCAGATCATCAAATATCAGATCATTACACTATTTAAAATGAAAAACTATTGTCTATAGTGGTTTTATCCAGAATTCTCTTGGACCTGGAAGTAGAGTTATGACTATTGCATACACATTGTGCAAGACTGACCCCTGCACTTCATCTGAAAAAAAAAAAAAAAAAAAATCCATATCAGGCTATCCCATGAACCTCTCCTCTCTTTTACCCCCAGGAGCGCGTCGGGCGACACCAAAGAGGAGGGCGGCGGGCGTGACTCCAAACCCCGCTCGCTGCGTTTCACCTGGAGCATGAAGACCACCTCGTCCATGGAGCCCGCCGACATGATGAGGGAGATCCGCAAGGTCCTGGACGCCAACAGCTGCGACTACGAGCAACGCGAACGCTTCCTGCTCTTCTGTGTCCACGGTGACGCTCGCCAAGACAACCTGGTGCAGTGGGAGATGGAGGTGTGCAAGCTGCCCCGCCTCTCGCTCAACGGCGTAAGATTCAAGAGGATATCGGGCACATCCATCGCCTTCAAGAACATCGCCTGTAAGATCGCCAACGAGCTCAAGCTGTGACGGGCTGAGGTGGCGGGCGCAGGGTGGCAGGTGATGGCAGATGTCGGCAGGCGTGCGGGGGGCTAGCTCTATGTCACTGGATTTAGCGTAAGGAGAAAGAAGCAGTACTCGCCAGGCGCTTTGTGAGGTGAGAGTCTGCTGGTGGTTCTGGATCGGAGTGTTATTAAACTGACAAGTCATGTGGCAGAAAGTTAAGGGCAAAAAAAGTTGTCACTCACGCCTTACATACAATGACCACTAGGAGGTGAGGGTGGGGAAAAGTGTCTGTATTTGAGCAAAGAACTGCAATAAAAAAAGAACATTAGTGAATCGTGATATGAAGATTTCACCCAAAAACATAGTGTCACAGAAATTGATTTTTTATTGCCAGATCACCCAGACTGACTCAGATATGGACTCTCATTTTTGGGGGAGTCCTGGCCCCATAGCCTGTTGCATGTACATGGTTTTAGCGCTAGATGAAACTGGAGCGCTTGGAGGAAACCTACACAGACATAAGCAGAACATGCAAATGCCATACAGAAAGCCCACGTCATCCTAGACCGTTTTGCTGATAGACAGAAACACTTTTGGTCATTTTTAAGCCTTGAGAGTAATGTGTGGCCATTTGAGCTACTGATGCCTTTCTATAATAATACAAGCTAGCTCAGTGTTTCTCAAAATGTGGTACAGACATGGATTTCTTTGTTGAGTTTACAGTCCACATTTTTGTACTTTGGGTTAGTCCTTGTTTAGAACTAGTATAGCAACTGGGTAGTCCTAATTTAGACCTGGTTTAGTTCTAGTTTTGACCTGGAATAGACCTGGAATAGATCTGGTGGTACTCGGAAGGCCAAATATTTTCTTAGGTGTAAAATGTGTGACAATCCCTGGGCTAGCTAATCACTAGATAGCAAAAGCAGATATTGTTTTGGTCTCGGTAAACCCAAGAAATGCTAAGAAAGAGGTATGTTGAATCCATCCAAGCTGACCTTCTTAAACACTGCCACCTGATTTGACCACACAACACTCACATTCAGAAGCACCGCCGCAGACGTGCCTAATAAAGCATCCGGCGGGGTTGTCTCAGCACTGAAGCTCCTCCACGCACACGCAGACTTCAGGAGGACCTGGGCCGCTCGTGCAATACCGGCCACGAATGTACTGTACAGGGGACGGTGGCTCTGTGTGAGAAGGCCCAACCCCCCACCCCCCCATCCCTCCCTGTCCTCCTCCATTGCCGACCCCACAACAACCGCCCGGTCTTCCCCGCTCCTCGACCACCCCTCCTCGTCCTCCTCATCTACAAAACCACGGCCCATCCCGCAATAAGGATTTCAGTCGGACATTTTGCTTTTTTTTCGAAAAGCGCTCTCTCTATTTCTCTCCTCTCGCTGAGTAACCATTAAAAGTACTAAATTAGCCGCTTTTTCACAGTCTGTGGTAAGTATATAGATCAGGCTGGAGCCCCCATACTAAAACTATGTAAAAAGGAAGTGTACTGTATGCATTAACATCTGCAGGTACTGTATTGTATATTGGTTTGCGTTATGTACAGAAATTATTGTCAATATTTGTTATGTTTTTTTTCCTAATATTGTTGTCTCTTATCCTCTTTGGTCTGTGAGGTTTTTTTTTTTTTTAAGAGCCACCACATGGAAATAGTGTTTTCAATTTTATTTAAAGAGCACTAAATTATTTTGTGAAACATGAAGCCTTTTTGTTGACTTTGTTTGCCTATAGAAAAACACTACATTGCACCGTATAGACTGGTTATGGGTTGAGTGGTCACTTTATGTTCTTCTCAGCAGTGGGCGGGGCATCCGAGGGCCCGCTGGAATTGCACAAGTTCTCCAGGTGAAGCACGGACGTGAGGAGGCGACTATGTTTTCTGTTAAATGAAGTCCTCGAATACTCAAATAAACAGGGCCAATTCAGTTTATGCTTTATAAAGACAGCCTGATCGACCATCTGCATTTAAAGTGCATATGACGGGTTTGCATGTTTTTGTATTTATGACTTCTTTTGGTGGGAGACTACCTGTGGTCAATATTTATCATAGTTTTACCTCAGTTAAATGGCACTCTTGACATGCCAGAGAATAATTAAGCTGCTCAGAATGCCTTAAATAAATGAGGAATAACTGGACCACTGCGAAACGTTTAAAATAAACTAGTTTTGTTTTTCACGCTTTGGAGACAGTAAAAATCTGGTAGGCTACAGTTTCTTTAAAATTCTATCCAAAATGCAGGGAGAGGTTATGAACAAGGAAGGCATTTTTCTGGCAATTTAAAGTCCTTTTTTTAATTAGTTTACTCATGAGCATTGTGTAACTTCATTTCTGGCTGGTGTTTACAGTATGGTTGCTAGGTAAGAGCCGTAACTGTTACCTAGCAACTAATCTCACATCTTCTGCCCGTGTCCATCCAGGAAGTAAAATGATAAACAAAAATCTTAAACATAATACTGTTAACTATGAGTGAGTAGTCTAACCTGTCATATGCACTTAAAGTAAAAAGTAAGTAAGAAGTAAGGTTTGATTTCTAAGGGATGGAACTACGGCTGGGCTATTAATACAGTTTTAGATTGTGATTACTGACATGTTTTAAATTGAGTTGGTTCTTGAAAATGCACCATGACAGAGAATCAAGAGCCTGGGACAGTGTCCGGCATTTGTTTCCCATGATTCTTAGTAACATTGAGCCTGTTATGTCACCTTCTTCGTCCAATCAGTAGCTTCTATATTAGTTATTGGCCAAGAAAATATGTAAAATTAATAGATGATATACAATCTCAACATTTTTTTCTTTTTTTAGCAGCTTTTATCACCCAATGCATGATGTAAAGAGCCTTTATTTTGACAAGAGTAAATAAAAATCAGGTACAGGTTGTTAAAGTTCTCAGAGGCGTGCTCGGTTGTGTTGGCAGGAGTCTTTGTAAACAGACTGGTTTGGCCCTGGTCCATGCAGTGTGACTGTGCAGGTACTGGTGTATCCTCACTCGTGTTCATTCTATAATTTCAGACGGTTTTCTTGTATTTATTCCATGACATTGTAACGTGCTGCTTTGTAGAACTGAGGCGTGCACTTTGTCCGAGAAAATAAAAGGATTTTATTTGTTTGTATTTATTTGACTTTTATTTTATTTTTTTATATATATTATTACTGATGATAATCTCATGATGTTTTTTTGTTCTTAGATTCATACAGTGTGTAACTTTCTGGAGGCTGCATGTCACCTGCATGATTCCATGGAAATAGAAAGTTAAAACCATACTTTGGTTTAATTTTATAGCCAAAGGAACATTTCCGTGGAAACAAGCAGGAGGAGGCCCTCCTCCAGGCCAAAAAGAGTCAGGTTTGTGGAGATGCAAGCCCTTCTTGCAGCGCAATAAACAAAACCAAATGAAACAGACAAAAAACAAGGTTTTGTTTTTGTCTATTTTTGAGGCTAAAAAGTTACATACTGTGGCTTTAAGATTATTGCGACCTAAATGGTTATTATTCTGAATTAACTGTATAAACGTGACATCCCTAATTCAAACAAAATGAGAACAATCAAATAAATAATGTACTTTCTTCCTAGGCCACAGAACAATAATCCAAATTCAACAATAGAATCCAATCACACGTGTTCATGTGACACGTGTGACACACATATCGTGTTCTGCCTGGTGGGGACGCTGTGAGGTTCATTTATGAGGCTCGTACACTGGGTCAGATGGCTCCAGTTCTCTTCCACACACTGGTCGTCTGTATTATTATGAAAGAAATGTCTTTGAGTCCATGATGTAAACCTTTATTGACTTAAACAGTGTAATATTAATAACTTAACGCTTTAACATGACATAATGGCTTGTTAGTTTGAGCGTGTCGAAGATAACATTCTCTTAAGTGTCTAAAAATAGTTGGTCCGGTGCTCTGAAGTTTGTCCATACATTCTTTGTAAAACCATTGCTCAATACTTTATACACATACAAACCAGTCACAATAACCATGTAAGTTCCAAGAATATCCAAGTACAAGTTTACATTCTTTCAACCTACAAATATGGTCTTTGACGTGGTCCCATTATAACTTACAAAAGATCATTTAAACATGATTAAGACAGGAAAATGTAAACATCTCATTTTGGCAGATCTCCTCGAACGGGTTAAAAAGTCTGTTCTTACCCTCAGTAGATAAATATGAGATTACAAATGTAGAAATATTCAGTCACTGCAATAGTAGTGGTTAAACATAAGTAAATGGCCAAAACTAATCCATTTTCTATTGGTCCTATGTGCGGGGCGGCCTGTGTCATGCATGGCCCAACTGGATTTCATGAGATTTATGGAGCACTATGTAACTTTTCTATTGTGATGTTAATGCTTTCCTTGGAATGTTCCTCAGTATGGCGTCAAATTCATTAATCGTACTTTTTTTTCATTACAGGTACGTTTATAGTTAAATCATTAAACATACATTCTTACTGTGAGTGGGGCTGGATCTCCACACATCAGACCTGTAACTTGGCTTGTCTCCATGGTGATTGAAAAATTTAAACCCATACTGTGGAACATTTTTGGCAAAGCAATAAAAACTCCATTGTGACAAGCTGGTGCTGGGCCCTCCATCAGAAAAGTTACATATTGCGCCGTTAAAGAGTAACTCACCTTAAAACATGTCCATAAGTTCATTTATAGTAATAATTCTGTAGAAACACATATTACTGTATATTATGTATATTAAGTGTACACAGTGAAATATTACAAGCACTTTTCACTTGTAATGATTATGGCTTTTAGGTTAAATGGAAAGCAAAATCCACTTTCTAACAACATAAAGATTATATACAGCACATGACCAAATCCTTAACCAAAATAACAGATGTTTGCTTGCAACATTTCACTTTGTATGTATTAAAATAATTCCTGCATACCACTCCTAGTTAATCAACATGACTTATTCTGACAAAGTGTTAGTGAGTTAGCTCCTCCTCACCTGGTGTTGTGCTCTGGTCCCAGTTCGGTCTGGCTTATAGTGGAACATTCATTACACTGTTGGCAGTTTTTTCTCTTCCTTGTTTCTCTGCATGGTCTGGGACCACTTTTCCAGGACTGTGAAGCTTTGGTCGCGGTCGGAGAAAGGTGTGAGCTTGTGGGTAAGTTACTCTTTAAAGTGCATATGACACAGTTTTTTGTATTTTTAAAAAATATATCCAACTGTATTTGCCATCACAAACTTCCATTCAAAATGACAGGAACCTACAGCTTCCATGAAGGTCGGATTTTGTGGCAATTTTTCAGTTTTTAGCTTTGGATTGTTCTACTCTGCTCTTGCTCTGATTGGTCAGAGCAGTCACGCCGTTGAGCTTGGCCCATTCGATTGATCACATTTGCTGCCTGTGTCCAACTAGGAAGTAAAATAATAAACTTCACAAAAAATATCTAACTAGGGACAATTCGGTCAGTTTTTTTTTAGCAAAGTAAATATATTAACTAGTTTTAGTGAAAAGAGTAGTCTAAACTGTCATATGCACTTTAACATCTCTGTGTCAATATCAGTTGCTTAACATGGACATTATGGATCATGCACTGATATGAACTGAGTTCTAGTCTTTAGCACTAACCCTCTCCCAGTCACATGTCCTCACACACCTTCAGTTGCTCAAATCGATCACCAGATGCTCGTAGATCTGAGTTTTCCCTTTAAAACTGGAGGCCAGGAGGAACTGCCTGTTGTCTATGGAGACCGGGTGGAATGCTCGGGGCGCTTGGATGTTCAGCTCCTGGAAGTGAACAAACTCTCCCTTCTTTGGATCCCAGCGGTACACCTGCGTGAAGGAGTAGTCGCTGCCCAGGATCGCGTACTGCCAGCTGCCCACGGAGAAGGGCTGGAATACCATGGACCCTCTGGAAGGCATGGTCTGGAGCTCCCGGAACAGTGCACCGTCCCACCGCATCACCTTGGAATCACCTATGAAAACAGATGTGACAAGAATGTTACTGATAAGATTATTGTGAAAAGTGACACCTTTTTTTTGTTAAGGCCCCAATATGTAGCTTTTTGGCCAACAAAAATTTCATTTTGGTTGTTTTTATTGCATTGAAAAACTTCCATCCCTGCTGTGAGTGAGCTTGCATCTCCATAAACCTGACTTATTTTGCCTGGGGGAGCTTGCTTGTCTCCATGGAAATGCTGCTCCTTGGGGCTATAATATTCCATAGTATGGCATATCTTCATAGAGAAAGTTCTGAAGTATGTGTTTAACCTTATGCTATTTCCATGAGATCATGCAGGCAACGTATCACCCTAAGAAAGTTACATACTGTTACTTTAATTAATGTTTAAACTGCTAGAATGATTTGTTGAGCACTTTTCTTCAACTTTTTTCCACAAACTGCCTTTTAACTGATGTAAAACTATGATAAATATTTACCACAGGCACTATCCCACCAAAACAAGTCATACTCAGAAAAACACATGCTTGCTTCTAAAATTGTAACTGCTATTATTTTTAAATTCTTACAATACGAGGTTGTGACCTGAATAATCCCAATGACAGATGAACATAATAATCTTGACACCCCTACCTATGAACCTGGTCAGGCAGATGAAGAGGTCGGAGTTTACTTTAAAATGCTTCACCGCGTAAACGTCCTCCATCTCTGGTATGTCCGTGCGTCTGTCAAACAGCTTGGTTCCTTTGTCCCACTGGTAGATCACTGGTCTTTGTGAACTACTAGATAGTATCAGGTGAGGCTTCGATGAGATCTCCATGAATTCCACATCCGTATCTCTGTACCACGGATGCAGGGACTGGTGCGAGTAGAAACCATTCCCATTCCACTTGTAGATGGTGGTGGAACCGGCTTTGGAGCTGTCGGCGATGACGAAGAAAGATTCCCCGTCGATCCTGAAGGTCTCCACATCGTTGGGCTTGCGGATCTTGAGGATGTCGATGCCCTGCAGTTTGATGAACTTGTTGGCCGAGGTGTCGCGCTTGTAGATGTGCGAGCCGCCAAACAACTGGGCCACGATGATGAACAACTGGTTGTCGATTATGAGAGGTTTGCAGATGACTGTGGAGGTGCCTGGTTTGAAACAGAGAATATACTACATTACTTTTGTCTATAATGACTTTCCAGTCGTGACTTCACCCACCTACAGTACCTCTATTCAACCATGTGGTCCACACATGACACTAATACTAAGGTGCAAATGTTTAGAAATTAAAGGCGTACTGTGCAACCTTTCTCCACAGAGATGTTCTTTGCCGGGAATGTTCCTACCTTTTATTAGTTACCAGTGTTAAAGTGAGAGGGGTCACTTCTCCACAGATCTGGCCTGTGGCCTGGCCCAGTAGTGTCACCTGCTTGTCTCCAGGATATATAAGTTAATGCCACACTGTGGAACATTAAATGCAAAGAAATAACATCTCCATGGAGTTCCATAAACTCAAACAGAAGAGATAACAAATTTGTCCTCTGTGCTTAATAATATATAGCGAATATATATTTTTTCTCCCAACAAAATATATTTTTATTGTTAGAGCTAGATGATGATGGTAAAATATAATTTGAAACATAGTGTTTGAAAATTACTTCCAAAGACAAAAAGAACAGACTACACTCAAAAGCCTCATTTCCACTGGTGCACTTTGAAGCACATCGATACGGGTCTCCATTGTCTCCGCTGTCTAAAGTGAACCGTACCACCCCATGTGAGGAGTCTGCAGTGGACCCTGGAGAGTACTAACTCCCAGAGGGGGGCAGCCGTGGATCTATAATAAGTGGATAAGACACTCCCTTTGTCCCCGTGCGAGATCGACTAGTGTCCACTCCAGGTATTGCTGCAATACCCATTCTATTGTCCCATAGAGCACAGTGCATTATTTGGGAAATCAAACTGCTGTGTTCAGCTGACAGGACATCCACAGCTTTCACAAAGGTTGGATTTTATAGGGATTCATCTCTATTTTCACAACATGAACTTTTTAGAATTTTTAAATTCTGAAAGCTCCTAAAAGTTAGCTATGTAAGAGCCCTGCTTTGAGCCTGCACCAGCCCTGCTCTAGCAGCTATCCCTCTGATTGGTGAAAACTGATTACGCAGTGATTTTCGGTATTTCACGCCAATGAACATAGGTCACTGAAATGACGCCAACATGACGCCATCTTTGGTTCATCTTCCAGACCTTATCATACTTCCATGGGGCCAGCACGGATCACTTTAGCTTGGGCGTGGCTAGACAAGAAACAAGATGATTTGACAAGAGAGAACGCAGACTCAAGATGCCAAAAAGCAGATATAAACCAAAAATAATCATCTCTCACCAAATGCTGACTTGATATTATGGCTTTATATGTTGAGCTGATATGCGTCGCAAAACAAAACATAAATACGATTCTGATTTTATTTGTTAAGAAACATTTGTAATGTTTGGGTGATGTCAGTGTCTCAGGGAGCAGAGCCTTGACCCTGGACCTGGAGCTGTGCCCGGAGGATCGAAATGCAACTCAGCTGGATGGACCGCACCAAACAGACTCACCCCAAGCAAACTGTGCCAGCGGAAAAGAGGCTAAACATTAAAACAACAATAAAACGGCATTGTACAAAACCCTAGAGCAGGTTAAAATCAACAATTACATTGAATTAAGGCTTGAATTCTATTGAACCCAGAAGGAGAATAAGACTATGGCATTGATGCTGTGCCAGCCCCACACTGCCAGCTCAGTCCGTGTTATCTAGGGCTAGTCATCAGAGATATAATACTCCCTACAGCTGAAGCATAGCTAAACAAAGACTAGACCAGGCTGTGATCAAGCTGTGACCAGGCTGGAGTGTACTATAATGGAATGGACAACACTATCACAATGTCTTAAGGGTTTATGTCTCCAGGTCCTGGGTCCTGTACAGATGGTAAATATACTTCTCCTGCATTACATCGACTTCAATTTATTCTACAACAACATCATCACTTAGCTCATAGGTGCCACTTTGAAGACCATTCAAAAGTTCCAATCCTTCATCACTCCATAATTACATGGAAATGTGCAATAATTCATAATAATAATAGAAAAGCGATGGATATTCCTGTGAGAAATGAAATAGTCAGTTCTGCCTCACTGTTGATGTCGTCGTAGTTCCTGAAGACCATCTCCACGTGGTCCCACTCTAAGAAGGTGCACTTCCCGATGAAGGGCTGAGCAAACACCACGTACTGGTCCTGTCCAAAGCTGAAGGCCTCCACAGATATAGACTCAAACTTCAGGCTCTGGTACGACGCAAACTCTGCAACAAAAGAGGAGATGTTTGCTTAAATCTGCTCCTAAATCACACTGCAATTTTAAAGACCTGTTGAATAAGATGAGGATTTATTGTACAATGATTTTGAAATGTCCTAAATTTAGTATTATGTGCTACTTTTAAGGTTAAAGTAAATGTCATCCCATCCTTAAGCACTTGGACACCCATCTCGAGATCTTGGTTTGATCAGACTACCTTAGACAGAAGACTTTTTGGATGTTTTAGGTTGATGAGAGGAACCAGAACATTCATGCAGCATCAGCAAGCTCGAGAGCTGTACACTCCTACCTGTGGTGATGCAGTCGAAGGCTTGTGGCAGCAGGTCGTTGATCTTCTTGTCCACCTGAGAGGCAGGTCCTTTGCAGTAGATCTGATCCACTGTGGCATTTGTGTTGTAAATCCACTCCACCAGCCACTTGAGCTTACAGTCGCACGTGAACTGGTTTCCACGGAGATCTCTGTAACACAATGGGAACATTTCTATATATTTAGGATCCTCCTGATATCTGTGCAATCCCTCAGTCATCCAGGTAAGAGCTATTGTAAAACAAATTTAAAATACACTGCCTGGACAAAAAAAAAGTCTCCACCAAAACAAAGGTCACACAATATTTGGTAGGACCACCTTTAGCTTTCATTACATCACACATTCACTGTGGCATTGTTTCGATTTCGCTTCTGCAATGTCACAAGATTTATTTCCATCCAGTGTTGCATTCATTTTTCAGCTCTTGCATTGATGATGGTCGAGTCTGACCGCTGAATGAGCCCGATAAATCCTGGCATTGTCATCTTGGAATATGCCCGTGCCATCAGGGAAGAAAAAATCCATTGATGGAATAACCTGGTCATTCAGTATATTCAGGTGTCAGCTGACCTCATTCTTTGCGCACAGACTATTGCTGAACCTAGACCTGACCAACTGCAGGAGGCTCGCACCAATTTGCTTAGTTAAATGCAGATGGCAACTTTTTTGGCCAGGCAGTGTATATCAACTGGACAAAACGTTGTAGCAGTGAAGATGTTTGGCTGCTCATTCAAGCCGTATCTTCAGTTCTGGTTGTCTTCACTCCTACAACTTCTTGTCCAGCTGACAGATTTAAATTTTTAATGTTACAATTAATCCTCCTGATAGCGACACATTGCAAATAGATTGAATAGTTTGTGTTCACATGGCATCACACCATTCTAAAATGCCCATAGTTTAAACTGAGCTGGAGGACAGGTCAGAAGTCTCTGGTTGAATTTGCTGTCAGATGTGATTGTGGTTCACAAGTTTGGACATTTCTTTCAAAAATAATGAATCTCCCAAAGAGTTATACAGGCCCCAGCCCTCATCAAATTGACCTAACAAACTATTCATTCAAACCAATTCTTTCGATATTATCTTTTGCCAGTATATTGCGCAAATGTGCACTCTACAATGACATCATTTAACCTCATATAAAAGACGTAACCTCTAGTATGAGCACTGCAGCCTCTGACATATACCACACTCATTAATGTAAAAACACATTAAGAAGGAGAGGACATTTTTCGTGGGTGACAGATTACAGTCCGTTCCTCCTCCTCCTCTTCCGCACCAGCTCATGTAAATTTAACGACTTTATTCCGAAGGCTGAGGCCGCCCACACACTTTATCAGCGCTGAGCTCCAGTGAAATAATGATACAGTCTTCTATAAATACCCCAGTGTGAAGACAAAGCTGCAGTGTCCACGTTCATTAGAGCTATCAGAGTCGGGTGGTTTGGATCAGATATGGAGACATTATTAGAAGATGTTCACTTACACTTTGGTGAGAGCGTCCAAACCTTTGAACAAGTCTTTGGGCAGAGACTCCAGGTTGTTGTAGGCCAGACTCCTGGAAAATGAAGAAATAGGATAAATACTTTGCCTGGCATCCATAATATCTTTGTATCTCTATTTTAATACAGATCGTTATCCGTCTGGTTCACACTCCTTCTGTTGCATCTCAAGCCAAGCCAAACATGATCGTCCAACCAGATCTGTTTGGGTTTTTTTTCAGTGACACAGCGAAACGAAGGAGCTCATTGGTCACCTATCATTTACAAACAAATTCTAATTTCTCTCACCTCAGATTAATAAAATTTTGTTCTTGGCTCATTGATTCTCCAGAAATCTGTGTTGTTTTTTCAGTCCTTCTATGAAATTTTTCCTTTATTTTTTTGGATATGGACAGACCATGCGTTTGCCTAATTGGCTAATCCACCTGTCAATCACCCCCATTTTAAAACGGGGAGATTCAACAGTGACCAGACTCACATCTTTGTAAAGTATCGAAGAAGTGTGTGTTCTGGTCCCAGTAAATAATATCTGGTCTAAAAAACGCTTTCATAATAGAAACACTGAAATGCTACTACAACTCTTCACAAATGGAGGACTGATTATTATTCTTTTGTCTATGTAACTCTTCTGGTGGAGGGACTGTCACCTGCTTGTCCGAGTTGTTATATTGAGTTGCTTGAAATATTTTACTAGCTGCCATTAAACATATCTATGTGTATGTATTGCCTGGTGTCAGCACGTGCTTGTTTCTATGGAGTTAGATAAATGTAATGGCATACTGTTCACGATAACAAATTTGAAAGTTCAATATATTGCTGAAGTAAATATAAACGATAAACGATAATAATGAAACTAATTTATACCACTGGCACAATAACCCAAGAGTAGATTTAACCCACAAAAGCTATTCTAAATTGGCAATCTTGATTTAAAAAAAAAAAAAACATAAGCTGCAATAAATAACCACAAATGAAACATTTTAGTACTTATTTTGCATCTGTAATGAGTCATAGAAGTTATTAATTCCAACTTTTGAGGCAAAAATTTTATCGTATAGCCAATAAATGTCAAAATATTCCCAGTACTGCAAAGGAAATGCCAACACGATAAATATTGACCCCAGAAAATATTGTTCTATCTTTCATGTATTGAACAGTAAGTCGATATAGTGTTTATCTCGGCAGGCACATCACCACATACCAGGAAAAGCAATAACATCTTGATGGAGACAAACAGGTCATCCAAAAAACAATATGGTGAAGTGAGAATTAACTTTAATAGAATAGCAGGTATGTCAAAGCCTTTTACTTTGATGTATGACCAATTATTCTCAAATGTTTCCATAATAGTATCACATGTGCAAGTTCATTGGCAAGAAATGCTAATATTGACCTTATATTAGCCGTAAATTCTACCAAACCGCGCTTTCGTTGTGATGGCTCTTCCAGTTAAGCAGGAATCTCATTCATTTCAATGGAGGATTTGTGAAAACTTTTGCCACTAAAATCTGATACAAAGTAGGTTGATTGTTTATGGACATCAACAAGTCAACACTGCACTGATTCTGTAGAAGGCTTTAAAACAGCTTGGTAATCCCTATAGAACTTATCTGCAGTCAAGATCAGCAGCCTCATGCAAAACAATACAACCCAAATGACAATAGCGGCGCCCACGGCAACTTCCAGAGCGATGTGAATACTGATTCTTAATATTGTGATCTACGGACTATCTTATAATTGCCTTAAAATATGCAATGGAAAAGAATTATGGAATGAGGCAAGAATTGAAATCCAATGGTGTAAGATGAGGATTTACGTGCCCATGTTGCAAACTGACCACAGAACAAAACATAGTATTAGCACTAACCACAGCCTTGCTACTATAAAAAGTGAATTCTGTAATTTTTCTGGTGTTACTTGGTTTATTATTGCTTTGCCTGGAATGTTCCACAGTATGACATTAATCTACAGTATCCCCATAGAGACAAGAGGATGACGGTAACACTTCAGACACATGCACAACACTATATTTCTCAACAAACTTAACATAACCTTTCCAGCATAAATACATTGTTACTCACATGTGCACTAGAGTCTTGAGACCCCGAAAAGCATACGGAGATATCGCTTTGATTTGGTTGTTCTCGATGAATCTGAAATAAACATCATATGAATTTGTTTTATTACTGTTTGAAATACGAAATGACTAAGTGTACAGTCATACTCACAGATACTCGAGGTGTGGCAGACCGAAGAAGGCATCCTCGTCTATGGACTCCAGCTCATTGGCCGTGAAAAGTCTGTGCACAGAGGCAAGGATATAAAGTATAAAGTAATAAAGTAAGTCAAAGTGCTTTACAGAATAAGAAAGACACAGTTAAACAGAACTGGTTTGAGCCTGGATTTAAACATTGTCAAAGTAGAGGCCTGTCTCACACCTTCAGGAGACTGTTCCAGGTTTTAGCTGCATAAAACTGAAACACTGATTCTCCACATTTAGTCCTGACTCTGGAACCTAAAGTCAGTTTTGGGAAGTAATGAAAAGCATGTACAGAAAATATGTATTCAGCTAATTCAGAATGCAGGTACTTTGCTAAAATTAAAAGATTACTTGATCATTAGTATTAATAACAAAAATGAAAAACACTGGTCTTGTTTTGAGTGTGCACATAAAGCTGTGTTAATCCTATGTTGTGTTTTTATGCTATATACTAGCCTAGGCAGTAATTTAAGTATTCAGAATAAAATACTGTAATATGTTCCTCTGTACTTAAGTTTTCTAGGTACCTTTAGACAGTGGATGTACCTATGTCCCCCAGCTACACATATTTCTGTTTTCATGTCTTGCAGTTGTTTATTTCCCAGTGAAGGTTAGAATCAGGCACGGGTAGAAAGCTGTTGGTGCCTTGTAAAGCTTCTGGAAACCTAGTGCTGCACTGTAGTCATTATTCATTCACTCAGTGGTGGTAAACTTCAACTGTAGCCGCAGCTGCCCTGGGGTAGAGTGATGGAAATGACACTGCCAGTCTTTGCCACGAGCTCCTTCTACCACTACCAACACTCTCACACACACTAGGCAAGTGCTTTAAACTACTGAGCCACTGCTGTTTAGGGTTATGGTTTAGGTTAGTGCTGTAGTATAAATTGTAGTAGCCTGAGAGTTGAAGATAAGAAGCATAAGGCTGGAGTTGTAACGCAGAAGAAGTTTATTTAGCATCACTACAGGAGACATGAACCCTCAACACACTGTGATAGCGCCGGCCAATCCCATCAAAGTATGCTTCTGTTGTAGGGAGTGTTATATCTGATGACTAGGCCAAGTTAACAAGGACTGAGGGCACTCACTCACTGTGAGCTCAGTCCTTGTTAACTACTCACAGAAATGGAGTGGAACAGTTCCCTTTTTACATGTGTGGTACCTGTGTTCATCCGTCTATAGAATATTGGGGACAGAGGTACTGGGAAACATGTATGTACCAAAAAATTCAGTATGGTGAAACTGAATACATTTTCAAAGTACACTGACAGTCACCATCATGTACTATTCTGCTTTCCATCTGACAACGCAGTGCTGAGTGTGCTTCAGACATACACTCTCTTTTCCTCACAACGCACTACTCTCACAGGAGAACACACCAAAGTACAGAGGAGTGGTGGGATTCCTCTACCTTCACATGTCGTCCAAAGGCACCGTGAGTCTGCACCCCATGAGACCGCACGGGGCTGAGGAATCCCCGGCACAAAACCAGGGCTTCCCGCTCCTAGGAAACCCTCTATAACGCACGTAGCCTATCGTTACAGCGCAGCTTGGGGTTTTAAAGGCGACAAATATGGCGTTTGTCAGCGCAGAAAACTAGCACAGCATGCGCCAAAGTGTGACAAGAGAGAAATACTCACAGGAGGTGCAGGGCAGGCGTGTGGATAAAGCTTTCTTTCGGGATTTCTGTGAATTTGGACTTGACGAACGATCTGTAAAAAAAAAAAGCGAAACAGAGTGCTGGCTTGTAATGCGGCAAATTACGCAAAAAACGGTGGTGTTTCTGGAGACTTACAGTGAAATAACATCTGGAGGGAAGCTGCGAGGTATGAGCCCCGCACTCTCACACAGCGCGTTATCTTTGGTACATGTACACGAGTGCGGACAGCGCGGTTGCCTCGCCTTTTTGGCACTCACACCGCTCACTCCGAGCAGCACAAGTAGTAGCCCAAGCCTCGTCAACAACACCGGCGCTCCTTTGCGGTTCCTTTCCATCCTTGCACGCCGAACATGAACCGACAACGTCCCCGGAATCTTGCACTTCTTCCTGGGTACTTAATCCGAGCGACGGAGGCACCACTTGTTTATATTTCCGTGCGTAATAGCGCTTTCTTGCACAACACCGCAGTGGGATGGCAAAAAAACAAATCAAAAACGATGACAAAAATGCTACTTAATTACCCGCAGCGGTTGTGTTGGTTGCAGCCCCGGGGAAATGCCAAAACAGTTAGAGGCAGAGCCGGTGCGCGGAGCCGTGGAGCCGTGGTGGCCAAAGCGGTGCGAGGCGCGAAGAGAGAGCGAGGGTGAGCGGGAGAGGGGCAGGTGGGGATCCCAGCGGGAGCAGACGGAGCAGCCAGCAGCATCTCCATCCAAAAACCACGCCCATATGATTTCACCGTCTCCTCTGTGTCAGAACGAGCTCGTACAAGAAGATTCACCCATGGGCGCGAGGTTTGGGAGTCATTTGGAGTGAATAACCAGCTGTGGAAGTGGAAGTGTTGGCACGGATGACGCAGGGGATGTTGCCCGCGCATGGGGAAGCCTCGTGCAGGGGAAGTGGGGATGACTACATGTGTGTGTCAGGGTCCATTAGTGGTGCGTTCAAACGGTGCTGAGTCGGTGTCCGCGCGGTTGCCATGGTGATCATCTAGAGCCCATAATAAACGTGATTGCCTCGTGATGATGGGGGTGTGGGGAGGGGGGGTGCTCCTATCATATTGACAGCTGCAGGGCCTTTTAAGAGGACCCCATCCCCCAGCACCCTCACACTAGGTTGGAGGAGAAACATTAGTGTTGTCTTCAAGATATTCATAAGACCATCATACTCATTTGAATTTTTTTTTTTCTTTTTTCACGTGTCTGCTGTCAAATTGCACTTCCAATCTGTGTCATTGTAGGGCATTAAAGTTATGGTTGGATATTTATTTCAAATTTTATACACATGACTTATCAGTGTCTCCAGATTTAACGTAAAAATTATCCACAGAAAACTGTTTCAATAGTGAATTCCAGTTGTTTTAAACCAAAAATGTCTCTCTCTGATCTGAATCCTCTCTACCTAAACCTCAGCACCTGCAGACAATCATGAATCAGTGCTAGTGCAGCCTTTACAGCTCAGCCGACTACATGCCATACCTTTAATCTGACTTAAGTATAACTGCAGATTTAAAACTCTATCTTACAAAACATGGAAATTCAATTGCTCAGTGTGGTAGAGCAATGTGTGCCAATTTCTGCTGTTACTATGAATATTCCTCTCATCAAAACCACTCTGGGCAGTTTGTCTGCATTCATCTAGGAATTGGAAGGTTGCCGGTTCGACCCCTGCCTAACCACCACATACTGATTTTGTATCCCCAAGTTTGGCCCCGCCCCCCCTCCTCATTGCCCTCTCTATAGCCTCATTTCCACTGGCACAGTTTGCTTGGAGTTGCCTTGGCGCGGAACAGTTGGGGAGGGTCATCCACAGCCAAGGAGTGTTTCCATTACGAACGACACAGGCCTCTTTTGGGCATGACATAACAATGTATGGGTTGAAAAGTTACGCAGTGGGGCTTTAAAGGAGATGGGGGAACATGTAATAACGACTGTGGAAATGCATGGAGATGGGGGACAGGTCAGAAGTCTATGGTGGAATTTGCTTTTCAGATTGAAAATGTGTTGACCTGGTTAATGGTTAATATCTCTGTAATTACTGGGCCTGTCCACATGAAATAAAACTGGCAGAAAAAAGTACAGGCCAGTCACAAGTGAACTCATGTGAGGCTCATTCTGCTTTTTGATTGTAATGTGTTCCTTGCATTTTGTTTTAAGAACCTAATCACCAGATTATGGCATAATACAACTTGACCATATCCAGTGTCTTTGTAATAAAGAATAAATCAAATCAATTGTTATGAGTAAAAGCTGTATTGATTTGAATGTGTACCTTGTATCCGGTACACAGATATGACAAGTTTATGAAATTTAAAATCAAACTCTTATGTAACTTTAAGACAAGATTGTAGTCAGTTAACAAAACTTTAAGCCATACAAATTATATGACAAATTTGTAATGCTAATCCATGACAAATAATAATACGATGCAACATTTTCAGATCATAAATTCTTCCAAAAACAATGCAATTCCCATAGAGTTATGTGGACCTCTGCCCAATCTCAAGTTATAACATGGATTCTACAACACAACCTCTAGAATCCCATCGCTGTTTATTTTATCTTACCGCAAATGTGTTTTTTCTGTGCGGACCAGAGCTCCTCCACAGTGACGCGTGCAGACCGTCTAAAAGCCCCTTTGATCAGATTACTGCCTTCAGGACCCAGCATCTGTTTAGGGCCTTAATTCAATTGAATCTAAAAAATAAAAGGCTGTGGGGATATCCATTTCTTCATCCAGAGAAAGTAAAGACATAGACGCATCTAACTGGATTCCCACTAGGGCCAAACAATATATCACAAACATATTGATATCTAGATACCTTCTTGTCAAAGCCTGACCTGGTCAGATCTCAGAACATAAGAGAGTTAGTTGGTGCTTAAACAGGAGACAGCTGGGAACATCAGGTGCCAGTGGCTAAAAGGTCGTTGTATCCTTAGGCAGGACACTTCACCCACATTGCCAGTATGTAAA
The DNA here is from genome assembly GCF_009829125.3 of Periophthalmus magnuspinnatus. Classification (NCBI taxonomy): domain Eukaryota; kingdom Metazoa; phylum Chordata; class Actinopteri; order Gobiiformes; family Gobiidae; genus Periophthalmus; species Periophthalmus magnuspinnatus. Next base: position 6,250,609 of record NC_047140.1, on the reverse strand, counting down.
TGGTGTGTGTGAGTGTTGTGTGCAGTGGTCAGAGGGGCCGATGGTGCACTTTGACAGCCTCACTTCTGTCAGTCTACCTTGGGGCAGCTGTGGCTACAATAGTAGCTCACCACTAGGTATGGAGTGAATGAATAATGCATTGCAAAATTGCAAATTGTAAGTGACTTTGAATGTCTGGAAAAGAGCTGTATAAAACTATTGCAAGTTGTTGCCTTATTATTATTTATTTTTTTTGTTTTATCTTTTGTTCAGTTGAGATTGTCATAGAAAGTTTACAATACTGTATCTTCTGGGGCACCGAGACACGAAGAATGTTTAATGATGCTCAAATTATAACTGTAGCTTCAAAGTTAAGCAATTCTAGGGTTGGAAATTTTTTAATGAACACACAGATGAGCACTTCCAGTAGTACCACTTGATGATATCACAAGGTGGAACCATGTTTTTAGTTTGAGAGAAGAGCACAGTCTAAATATACAGGGTTTGTAAGTTAAACATGTGCAGTGGTGGAATGTAACAAAGTAAAAGTAGTACTGTACTTAAGTATTCATTCTAGGTATCTGTACTTTACTTAAGTACATTTTACAGTGGACACCTTTTACTTTTACTTCACTAGATTTGAGAGCAGGTATCTGTACTTTCTACTCCATTTCATTTTTGAACTGGACTGAAAAGCAAAGATATTTTTCATTTCAAGTAACAAAATTGAGCACTTCCACCAATGAACATGTGTGGATGAAACTAAACACAACTCCAGGTATGTTTTGGATGAGGATACAATATTACAACATAGAACAAAAATGAGTGTAGTATACACCCTTTAAAATATTTGCAATAATATTTTTATCACACTACTAAACATAGTTATCAAATATTGCAAATTTTTCTTATATCGTGCAGCCCCAAATTCCCACCAGACCCTAGATGGCATGGGACCAGCCGAGAAACACTGGTGCAGATTGTTGTTGTGTGAATAGCATGAGTAGTTTTGGTACTTGATCTAAAAGACGTCCTTCATAAGGGGACAGAGCAGAGGCCTGTTTGGCTGGAGAAGCGCGCATGTTGAGTGGTATTCACAGATTTGGGTTGTTTCAGTATGGGGGTGGTACCACTGTTGTTCGGACACATGGGGGCAAGTGCACTGGGATTCTTCTGGAGTTTCTTGGTATTTGGGGTTTTATTTGTGGGGATGTGAGTCATTTTAGACAGTGTAGGCCATAGACGGGGGCAGAAATGTACCAAAAACGATTTCAAGGTACAGTATGTAACTTTCTGGAGGTGGCACATCATCTGCACAATTCCATAGAAATACACAACTAAAGCCATACCAAACATTATCAGTCCAGATAGATACGTTTATGCTGTTCCTTGGAAGAATGGATGTTTTTCAGTGCACTATACACAACCAAAATGGACAAAAAGTTACATGCTGTGGCTTTAAAAAGGAACTAGACACCTAAACTCTGTGCACAACCACATTTCAAACACAGCGGAGAACTAAAGCGAAGACTGAGTGGGGAGGAGGGGCGGGGAACTCTGTGATTGGCCTAACAGGTATCCACAATTCAAACTCCGCCCCTGCAGCCAGTTTTATGTGATGTCACCAAGTACTTGAAGTCGGAGAGGCCAATGCAGGCAGCACACACTTAGATTTAAGCGTTTTTGACGATAATCCAGAGTATGATTTTTTTTAAATATCATAAGTGAGCACACAGAAGGGGGTGGAGATAGAGGATAGGTGAAAACGGCAATTTCTGAAGCAGGACAATACAGGCTTAATCTATCAAATTAATGATGATCGAACACTGTCGTAACATTAACATCCCATCCCTATTTAAAGTTTATTCAGGCCTTTAGACCAAATTATGGATGGAAATCAGAATAAAAGACAAATAGAGCACAGAAATAGTCGAAATTAGTATCTAGATTTAAAAAAAAACATGGAGGTGTACTATAATGAGGAGGGATAATGAGCAGAATGAATATGCACACTCAAATATGCAGGAATTTAAAGGTTTTTAATGGCAGTCCTCGTTTCTGTGTAAACTCTGCACACCTGACTGGGCGACAGGTGCGTGGGAGGTGAAGCACTTTGTCTGAAGAATAAAGGAAACTCCCGCACACTGTCTCACTCTTAATTTTATTCCACACAACATTTCGGTCGCTCTGACCTTCCTCAGGTAGGTTTTTAATGGCAACACACAATCGTTTAAAGTCTCAGTATGTATGTTTTTAGCCTAAGTAAAATAAAAGCACATTTGTTTCATTTTGGGTGATTTTATTGCACTGAAAAACAATAATCCCTGCTGTAAACTGGCTTGCATCTCCACAAACCTGACACTACTTACTTTTTCATGGTTGTTCTTTTGGCTTTAATCTTCCACGGTATGAAACTTATCTATCTCCATGGAGAATGTTCCGAAGTATGGTTTTAACTTTCTCTTTTTACAGACTCATACAGGTGACGTGCCTCCTCCAGACACTTCATAGTGTTGCTTTAAGTACATGCTTTGACCACTTGAGGGCGCCAAAGAGCCCAGAGTGCTGCTGTTCTGTTTGTTCACGTTAATTGCCAAAGAATCAACGACACTGGGAATTGTGTTGTTATTATTCCAGCTCTGTCATATTGAAAACACCACAGACACAGAAGTAGTATTGTCAAGATACTACAATTTCAAACTAACTAACCCTAACTAGCCCTACTTAGTACTGATCACCATACCACAATTAAGATAAAAATGCTCCTTTTTCAGTAATAGAATGTAATTTTCATGTACAAACTAGTAGCACTTTCATTAACATGAGGGCTTATATTTGTTCTGCTCAAAATCATACTAATCATACTAAAACTGTCCAGGAAAGCTCCAGTTTTGTGATTTTTACAGTATCGATGCTTGCTCAAAGGAGTAGGCCTATCTAGTTTCAGTATTAGTTTTAGTATCGATTATTATCTGATTTTTGATATTTTTGACAACCCTCCACAGAATTGTTACAATTATTGGAATTCAAAAGTATGTCTACATCTAGCTGCCTGTTTTGAACCCACAAAAAGTTAAGTGGGGAAAGTCATGGTAATCTTATGAGTGGTGTTAAAGCTGCCACTGTTAATACAATCTATGATCTCACACGGACTGGATACTTAAAAAATACCAAACAAATGTACATATGTGACAGCAGTTCAGTTGGCGGGACCTGTCGACCGCTGGACTGTATATGGGGACCAATGATGTTCACGGCTCTATCTTTCCTTCACCAATTAAGCAGTCGGCCCAATCTTTTGACAGCCAATCGCTGTGACGTCTCCATTATTTCCAAAGCCAATCAAATGCGCCGCTCTATCTTTTGACAGGCCAATCGTAGGCCGAGGTGACCCCTATGTCCCGCCCCCGCGGCGCGAGCGTTTAAATCTCTGTGCATCTGCAGGACACTTAAATATCACCGTTTTGTGTTGAGGTAAGTACTTTCACTGTCTATTAAATATCACACGTTTAGCCGTTTCGAACAGAATAAAATGAGCTTCTCTGTTGCCGCTAATGTGACACAAACGGTCACATGTAGATAACGTCAACTTTAGCGATAGCATCAAGTGTCAGTGTGTTTACTGCACTACAAAGAAAACAATGGTGTTAAAATGTGTAACTACAGCTGTTTAGTCAAATACTCTGTACTGATGCTACAGACGGGACACATGGAGATGACTTCATTACATTAACGTTAAAGATGGACTAACCACGTTATTATTAAGCTTCGGTATACTCTACATTGTAGAGTATACCGAAGCTTAATAATAACGTGGTTAGTCACAATAAGGACGGATATGCAGTTGTTTTTGTAGAGTCTACAAAAACAACTGCATATCCGTCCTTATTGTGTTTATCTAAGTGTCGTGAATAAGTACTGTATATGAAAACGACACGCACATAAACTGAGACAATTTAAAACAACATATTGCAAAGTATATAATTAACACAAAGACATTTCAATACCTTAATGTGTTCTTGGATGTGTTCCTATTTGAACTGTTATAGCAACAGCTTTGTTCCACATCAAAAGAAATGGCATAGCAGGTAAAATAGGGAGTCCATATTACACTACCTACAGTAAGTGTATACTTTGCTAGAAGCTAGTTTTGTGTTGGTTACTACAAATATTAGTTACAATATAAAGCAGCTTAGCAAACAGTTATAAACCAGACCGGCCTTACATTTGCATATTAATATTATAACTTTAAATTATGTCTCCAAATATCGATCCTCCTGTTGCTCTCTATGTGGACTGTGGCTGCTGCAAAGACATGGCTGAGACCAAACGTCCAGGGCTGCAGTCATCAGAGAAAGATGAGGGCTTGGAGGAAATTGACAGCAGCAATGCCACTCTTTACCTTACTTATAGATTGTGCTGATTACAGTGCATACTCCACCTCCATTTGCTTTCCATCTATCTGAGCCAGTTGGTCAGTCATCTGCACCTGCTCATCAGTCCACTCACCTGTCTGCTGTCCATGTAACAAAAACTATTTCAAGGTACAGTATGTAACTTTCTGGAGATGGCACATCATCTGCACAATTCCATAGAAATACACAACTAAAACCATACCAAACATTATCAGTCCAGATAGATACGTGCATGCTGCTGATACTATGCTGTTCCTTGGAAGAATGCATGTTTTTCAGTGCACTATACACAACCAAAATGGACAAACAGTTACATGCTGTGGCTTTAAAGAGGAACTAGACACCTAAACTCTGCGCACAACCACATTTCAAACACAGCGGTGAACTAAAGCGAAGACTGAGTGGGGAGGAGGGCCGAGGTCTGGAGGTGTAAGGTGTGATTGGTCTAACAGGTATCCACAATTCAAACTCCGCCAGGGTCAGTCATCTGCACCTGCTCCTCAGTCCACTCACCTGTCTGCTGTCCAGCCTCCTCCTCCTCAGTCCACTCACATGTCTGCTGTCCAGTCTGGATTATCTTCACAGCAAGCTGTAAGTTAAATACTCATGAAGCACAATAATTATTGTTGTCGGTGGTTGAGTACTAATGTGTATATACTTCTTTTTAGGCCGTGGATGAGCACAGTCTGCCTGGAATGGATCGTGTTGACCAGCTTGCAGAATATTTGGTGGAGCTAAGAAATGAGAAAGGTCTAACTCTTACCAACCAGCAGGCTAGCACCATTGTGGGTCTGTGGCAGAACCTGGATCAACACGATAAGAGCAGTATTTTGTACGCTGCGCGGCATCAGGACAGGCTGCTCACTGGGCGCTTTAGGTCCCCCAAAAAGGCTGTTTATGCAGAAGTTGACAGCACGAAAAGGTGTGTTCTTGGTTCTACTGAGTCTGCAGCTCAGCGGCCAAACTGCAGCCGCCTAGTGGAAACTATATTCATTCGATTATGTTCATAACAGCCCCAAAAAAATTTGACACCAAACCAAATCAAGATGGTCACTTATTCTAAATTATTACAAAAAGATACGCCAGATCATTTTGAACAATGGGATTATCATGAATGATACCACCCTACAATTAGTTACTGTAAATCAAACCACCTTAATACAGTGGCATAATAAATGGTTTAAGGCTCAAGATGTTGCCATTCTGCTGCAAGGGTTGGCATTGCCTGTTGAACGGCCCCTCACCAGTGGACCACTGTTCCCCATCAACACAGTCCACTGAAGTCACTCCACACAAACATGAACATGTTTACAGCATGCCACCTGACACAACTGGGCATGCAAACACCAAGCTCAGTGTCAGGCGCAGAGCTGAGACCCATTCAGCGAAAACCACCAACATCTCAACCAGTTTTTTTATGCCACTAATGCCACGTCAGACCACAGCACCAGGAACATGATGCCACTGTTACCACTGGACCAGACTCTCTCCATCTCCACACCACACTCTGAGAGCACTCCTACTGATCCTGCCCAAACACAAACCACTAAAACACAAGTACACAAGGACAGTCACCTCCAACAGATGCATCAAGTGCAGAGAACCTCACACCACAGACACTGGCCACAGGCAGTTTAAAGGCAATTCACTGCCCCAACTGGGAGACACTCACGAAGGAGCAGTGACTTAGAATGATGAGGAAAGCAAACAACAAAGTTAAATCTGTCAACTGGACAAATCTTGTATGAGTGAAGACGTTTTGCTGCTCATCCAAGCCGCTTCTTCAGTTCTGAGAACTGAAGCCTATAATTATAATTAATAATTTGTTGAGTATCTACATTAGTCATGGGTTGTAAATATGTGTATAATATATTCTTGTGTCCATACTTTTATAATAAATATTTTCTGTTTTTGAAAGGAATAAAAATTCTCGAATTTCTCAACTTTCAATATCGTGTTTTTGCTTTTTCTTTTGATTGGTTTATGGGTGATAAACATAGTAAACTAAGTTAAACAAACACATGATAGATATTATAATATACCATATATTTTATACTAAATTATTTTAGATACACAGTTACTATATTATGTGATCAGCAGCGATGCTGATCACATAATGAGGATCACCAGCTCTAGTGGCCTGACTGGACAGGTCATGAATCCTAAAAGTTCATCTGGGGATGCATGCACCTAAGCCTGTTCCCAGATTTACAACTCCCCCTAACATCTGCTTAATTATCTTGTTTGTGTAAACACAATTTGATATAACAGTGATTATTTTATGCTGTAGTAATTAACATTGCATATAAATTAATAATGCGTAGTGGTCAACTGAGTCTTTGCTATAGTCATTACATTTAATCCATTGTTTTTTAATAAATGTATTACTAATAATGCTACTAATATTGAACAAAACATTTGACAAATTCAAATGAATAACCCTGTTGGCAATGTACCATAAAGTTGTAGACCATTATGTTGAAAGCTCCATAGAGGTACTTGGTAGAGGCCCCATTGCGGTGGTTCGATTCTTTGAAGAGGATGTAGTCTGAGGTCTAGTATATGTATAAAAACCTGCAGTCACATTTGGGTCTGTAGCCTCATCTCCATCATGCTGCTGCACATTCTGATCATCGGGCTCGTACTCTGCCCACAAGGTACGACATTTATAATCATGGGATGAAATGTATTTTGTAATGTGTTTAGACGTCCTAATTGGCCTCATTTATTCAGAATACTTATACCAAGAATAGTGTCACATTAGAAATGGACCAATCACATGCGCCAACACTAAGGAACTTTTCTAATTCTGAGAAAACGAGAAATCTAAATATTTTTAGCAAAATTAAACTCCAAGAGCTGCAGCTATAGAAAATATGTGCAGCATCAGTTTACACACAATGGTTAGCACTTGATGAATTTGATGCCAACTTTACCTAAATCCCTTGTGTTCTGTCACTTTTGGGTGTGGCCCAGTCCAAGTTTGGATTGGAAGAAAACTGGAGAAAATGAAGATGAATATGGTACTGGCAAATGAGCAAATGACCTAAAAAGCACCTAAAGAAAAAATAGCGGAAGCTGCAAGAATGACATGTGACATCCTGTCACCCAAGCACCCATTGCTCTGGCACCTGTGCGTTCCTAGTCCTACATCCACCTTAGAACTGGATTTAAATTCTACTGGTTGGGTTTAGTCCTGTTTTTAACCTGGTTTATTCCAGATTCCAGTCTTGATTTAGTTTAGTCCTGGTTTAGCTCCAGATTAACACAAACAAAAGAGAATAATTTACACTGCCTGGCCAAAAAAAAAAGGTCACACACTCTAATATTTGGTTGTTCTGCCTTTATCTTTGATTACAGTACGCATTCACTGTGGCATTGTTTCGATTCAGCAATGTCACAAGATTTATTTCCATCCAGTGTTGCATTAACTTTCCACTAAGATCTTGCACTGATGATGGTCGAGTCTGACCTCTGCACAAAGCCTTTTCCAGCACATTCCAAAGATTCTCAATGGGGTTAAGGTCTGGACTCTGTGGAGGACAATCCATGTGTGAAAATGATGTCTCATGCTCCTGAAACACTCTTTCACTATTTGTTAGTGTGATTTTGTAACAATCAATGATCTCACACAGACTGGATACTTCAAAAACACCTTAAAAACAAATGTATATATGTGACAGCAATTCAGTTCATGATGGTAACATTTCATCACAGAAACTCCATAATTTTCAGCTTTCTGTGTTTTACAATGATGAAAATGTTGCAGACCATAAAAGTTGTGCAGTGTAACAATTTACACTAATTAGACAAAAGAAGAAGAAAAAGCTACAACAGTATTAACTAAATATTTAAACTTGTGTGAAGGTAAACCACACCTTGACAGTGTTTTGATTCTTAGAAGAGGATGTGGTCTGAGGTCTAGTATATGTATAAAAACCTGCAGTCACATTTGGGTCTGTAGCCTCATCTCCATCATGCTGCTGCACATTCTGATCATCGGGCTCGTACTCTGCCCACAAGGTACGACATTTATAATCATGGGATGAAATGTATTTTGTAATGTGTTTAGACGTCCTAATTGGCCTCATTTATTCAGAATACTTATGCCAAGAATAGTGTCACATTAGAAATGGACCAATCACATGCGCCAACACTAAGGAACTTTTCTAATTCTGAGAAAACGAGAAATCAAAATGTTTTTATCAAAATTAAACTACAGCTATAAAAAATATGTGCAGCATCGGTTTATGCACAATGGTTAGCACTTAACTAGTAAAATAAAGTTAGAATCAAATTCACAGATTTGGTTTTACGGAGTCAATTGGATCAAAAAAAAAAAAAATTGGGCTCAGTGAAATACATTTCTGTAAATACACTGATGAAACGATCAGGGACCATCGACAAATAGCAATACTAAAAATGTTAATTCTCAATAGCGGCAAAAGAAAAGCCCACAGACCAAATTATGTAAAAGGTATTGAAAATAAATATTCATAATTCACCACATTTCATCATAAAACCTGCAGAAAAGCTTTGGGTGGTAAACATGAAGGTTGTAGTAGATGGATATTGTTATTATTGGTAAGTGCTGTGGAAAACAGCTGTTGAATATCGATATTTAGCCTATTAGGCCTAATTATCATAACTTGTTATGTTATAATGAACATTGGGAAAGTAGTGACTGTAGTGCGTCCACAACGTTGCATTTATTGTGTAATTAAACTTTTGTGGCTCTGTGGACTTTTCCTTTGCAGCTATTGAGAATTAACATTTTTGCTTAGTTTTGGACTTGGACTTGACGTAGTATTGATTTAGGCTGTGTTCACACTTATACAGTTTATATGCTGTATTCTGATTGCTCTGTTTGTGTTCCTACAGCTCACACTCTGAAATGCATGGAGTGTTCTGAAGATAAGTGCTCTGAAATGCAGTGTCCAGCAGAAAAGAATGTTTGTAAAGCCATAACAACGACCGGCTATACTGGTGGTGAGTGAGTCAAATGTTTTCAGCTTGTTGTGAACCAACATCAGAACTTAAGAATTTTTAATTTGTGTTTTGCAGGAAGTTCAAACGGCATTCGTATTGCACACAGATCCTGTGCAACTACACATGAGTGTTTCCAGTACTCTATACATTTTCTACAATGGAGATCAGTCATTACCACTAAGTGCTGCAAGTCAAACCTCTGCAACTCTAAGGACGCTCCAGGTAAATGCTCTGAATGTTTATACATCAGCAAATATGTAGAGATCAGTGTTTAATGTAGTCTCAGATATTTTATCTCTGAAAAACTAAACAAACATCTTCAGCAATAAATGTGCAACTTCTTCCACTGAGCATCTGGATCCACAAAGAACACCAACATTTCCTGAATTGTAAAATCATGTGTCAAACTCAAGGCCCGCGGGTCAAATGTGGCCCTCCACATCATTTTATGTGGTCCTCGACAGGGTAAATTAAAAGAAAATGATATGTTAAAATCTCACTTTATCAGGAGATACACAGTTACACAGCCATATTTTTACATCTCAGCAAATAGCTTGAATAAGTAATAAATACAGAAACAGTTAATGAACAAGCTAAAAAATGTGTTAAATTTATTTTACATCTGGCCCTTTCAGAGCAGCCATTTTGTTAATGTGGCCCTCACTGAAAATGTGTTTGACACCCCTGATTTACATCATACTTACTGTTGTAGATACTTGGCTCTAATGAGTGAGTGGGATGTTTTATTACCAGACTTCGCCTTATCCCTGAAATATAAAAAACAGTGCTACTGTACAATTTATGAGGAACAAGTTCCACTAACATGTGATTCTTATTGTAAATCATAGATCCCCCAAAAGCTGCACCTAATGGACTCAAGTGTTTCAGTTGTGACAACGAAGGAGCCTGCAACAAAACTCTGAACTGTGTAGGGGATGAAGACCACTGTCTGGAAGTATTAGGTAAATGGTGCCATCTTTTATTTACAAGTTACTTAGAAGAGCTGTACTGCACATATGTAGCCTAAATACTACAATTTTTCATGTATTTTTCCTCTTTATTGCCATGATTATTTATATTGTAGATTCTCACTGAAATCATCAAATATACACATGGACACAGATGGAATGTAGGAAACAAAAAATAAACTCAAAATAATGCAAAACTTGTTTTGTAAAATAGCCACCCTTAAACACTTATCGCAGCTTTGGACACTTGGCATTTCTTGACTCTGACACGGCAAAGCTGTGAAGTGAGAACCATTACAGGAGAGAGAAAGACAAGGGTTTGCAGCGCTGTTCAACAAGCAAGCATTTGAATTGTGTAGTAATACAATAATAATAATAATAATAATAATAATAATAATAATAATAATAATAATAATAATAATAATAATAATAATAATATTATTATTATTATTATTATATTTGCAGATAGAGGTACACTCGTGAGGGGCTGTGCAAGCAAGAGCTACTGTTCACTGACTCATGAGAACGCCCCAGACTTGAAGGACGTCACAATGACCTGCTGCCAGGGAGAATACTGTAACGACGGTAATGCTGGTAATGCTCAAAGTGCCAGCCTCTTGCTGCTAGCCACGATGCTAATGTACTTTCTCTTCATTTAATTAAGACATGATTGTTCTGTGAAATGTTCTGTTCTTTGTGCTTTGTTCAATGTAATAAACAGTTACATGTTTAGATTGGATAACAACTTAAAATACCTACATCTTAATTAGCCTTAATAAAACATGAAGAAAGGCTTACTTCAACAAATATTACAGAACAATTCAGGATTTGTTAATCAAGGCCCTCGGGGTCACAGTGTAAATGAATACTTCTTAAACTATTTGTTCATTATTAGATAAATAGTCTCTGTGTTTGTGCTTTGTTACTAAAAGTGTAGTTAAAGTGTTACCTTTTATAATGAAAATGTTCTAATTAATTTGTTAAATACCAGGGAACTTGTCTTGTTTATGATGCAGCTAAAGTGACACTGTTGTCTGTTTATGTCTTAAATCATGTTTTACACTCAGGCACTCACTTTATTGTTCCATTTCACTGAAAGAGTCTTAATTAAAATCAGAAGCTTTTCTCCCTGGAGTCGTCTCATGTTTATTATGTACATTTTATTGTATAGCACTGCTGGTGCCTCTCCACACGTCTCTCAGTATTTGAACGGTAAAAGTAAAAAAATCAGCCATTTTGAATAAAAAAAAGAATTAAAATTGCAAAGTTAAATAGAAAATAATTTTATAGTGCAAATCATTGGATAAATATAACCATTTAATTGATTTTTTTCCTATGTGATGACCTGACTGCGCGTCACTGGGGCCCAGGACTCTGCGCTTCCGCTTAAATCAGTCCAATGGCAAATAAATGGCAAATAAACACACTGAACAACAGCAATGTTTGACTTTTTCGGTGTAGGTGCAGTGTCTTCTCTCTCTTTGGCAACAGCGAAAAGCTCCTTCACTTTGGTCCAGCAGGTTCCTGTTGGTCAGTCTCTGCGCTGCTTTTTGAACAAACATGCAGAATAAGCCCGAGTGAGATGTGAGAAACTACGGAATGTCTGGGCCCTGGACTGTCCAGGCTGTCCCACCACGTGGTCAAAAACAATGGCAGTGTGGCGCCAAAAAGCTGCTAAAGGCTTCAACTCCGACACATGCTACAAGACACTCCCGGGACTGTGAGCCCGGGTCCCGCAGGTCTGTCCCCTCTGCGCTCCCAGGGTCTGGCCCCGGGTGCGTTTGTGTCATCTGCGTATATATTATATTATATTATATTATATTGTATTGTATTGTATTGTATTGTATTGTATTGTATTGTATTGTATTGTATTGTATTGTATTATATTATATTATATTATATTATATTATATTATATTATATTATATTATATTATATTATATTATATTATATTATATTATATTATATTATATATTAATATTGTTCTCACCAGTCTCTGAGGCTGTGGGTTTGGCGGGTTACAGTTAGATTCAATATAATGTTTTCTTGCTGTTTTCTTTGCTTAAATAGACCAACACGACAGGACAGTGTACAACTCGTCTTTTTACTCAACATCTCATCTCCCTCGCGCCCTGTGCGCGTCACGCTCATTACATTTTTATGGGTGCGCTCCTCAAATGCGCTGTACTGCAACAATAATAGGAACCAAAATTATTATTAAAGTACATTTAATTCATCCAAGCATAATATAATAAATAATATTAATTGTTAATAAAATAAGTACAAAGTAATAAACAAAATACCAATGACCCAAATAAATGTTAATACATAAAACAAAATAATATATGATAAATAAATCAAAGGTTACACGCGCTTTAAAATACAAGCCCAGTGAACTCCACAATTCAAAAAATGCACTTTGAAATAAAACTATGAAACTATAAAACTATATTAGTATATATAGTACACAACCATTAGCCAATTATATATAGCGCAAAAACATTGACAAACATGCACAGGGCGCTTATCTGTGGGACAGCCGGACACTGACCGTCCACAGACGCGTGCGTCCTCGCGTGCGTCCTCGCGTGCGTCCTCTCGTGCGTCCTCGCGTGCGCACAGAGCTGCTGTTGCCTAGCGCCCAGGTGCATTTTTTGAACTTCACTGCAAATTTTGCAACTTTGGCTGCGATCGGAAACCTGCATTGGTGAAATTCATTTGACGATTTCTTGAGAAAAGAGACATCACTTCAAGACATATTCACCCAGACTTCTACTGACCGTCCCCTGACCAGGACTACGAGACTTTACTGAGGACAAATCACGAGGTTTGATTGTTTACCGGTTCACTGTTAGTCCCCGTTTGACTTTACTACTCAAAAAACAAACACTAGTTAAACTCAAAGGTCTTTTATCAAAGTCTAGATCATGGTTATGGTAAGTTTACTTAAAGAAATGTGAGCTCTTGAGGTTTACATGAGGTCAAATGAAAAACATGACACCTGCAGAAGGTAACAGAGCTAATGAGCAAATTGTGAGCAAATACAAGGAGAAAGTCAAACATGTACTTTTAGGCCTCAAACACTGTTAGGGCCCAAGAAATGGAGCCATAGAGCACTCAGACCAGCTTTGGCATCACATGTACAGACCTTTTTCTAGTTTAATAAGGGCTAAAGTTTTTTAAAGGTGCATCTGATTTTGTGAGACTCTGGACCAAATGACAATGACACATTCCCCTAGTGCCTCCAGTTCACTGTAATGCTACACTCAAATGTGCTGCCCACACCCTGAGGTTAGACTATATATTGACCATATATAAACATTTTACGACGCTGAATCTGTAATAAGCTTAGAGGTATGATTATATAATAATATGTCAATTTTAAAGGAAAAAACATATATATATATATATATATATATATATATATATATATATATATATATATATATATATAAAATAGTATTAGGACATAAAGGGGCTACAGACTTTGGAAAGGGCTGATAAAGAACTGGACACTGCTGGCTCTGCACTGATAAACAAGTATATAAACAAGTATAGGGACTGACAAAGCCGAACACATCCAATTATCTACACCGCAAAAGTATTTAAGTTATATATTTCAGAGAAAAAAAACTGTTAATCTTCTGACACATTGGCTTTATTTTCATATTTTACAAAGTTGTAATAATTATACACAAAATAAATCAACAACTGGATAGGCCTGACCTGATAACACATTTTGAAGTGTGATATATGGCTGTAGAAAAGAGATGATAAACCGTAATATTGAATGGGATTATGCCAGTGACCCTAAAGCAGGATTATCCCCCCAAAAACTACTCTATATGTACAGTAATGTTCATGAACATGAGCTGCAGTACATAAATGTAACACTTAATGCGTTATAGCCTCACGACAACAAGAAAACATACCCACGAGAAATAAAGTGAGGCAAATAAGTATTTGAACACCCTGTGATTTTGCAAGTTCCTCCACTTAGAAATCATGGAGGGGTCTGAAATGTTATTTTATATTTTATTTATTATTTTATTTAATTTATTTGTATGTTACTTCTGCAAATACGTATTTGAACACAAAATCTATTTGGTACAGTAGCCTTTGTTTGCAATTACAGAGGTCAAACGTTTCCTGTAGTTTTTCAACAGGTTTGCACACACTGCAGGAGGGATTTTGGCTCACTCCTCCACACAGATCTTCTCTAGATCATTCAGGTTTCTGGGCTGTCACTGAGAAACACGGAGTTTGAGCTCCCTCCAAAGATTTTCTATTGGGTTTAGGTCTGGAGACTGGCTAGGCCACTCCAGAACCTTGATATGCTTCTTACGGAGCCACTCCTTGGTTGTCCTGGCTGTGTGCTTCAGATCATTGTCATGTTGGAAGACCCAGCCACGACCCATCTTCAATGCTCTAACCGCGGGAAGGAGGTTGTTCCCTAAAATCTCGCAATACATGGCCCCGGTCATCTTCTCCTTAATACAGTGCAGTCGTCCTGTCCCATGTGCAGAAAAACACCCCCAAAGCATGATGTTACCACCCCCATGCTTCACAGTAGGGATGGTGTTCTTTGGATGGTACTCATCATTCTTCTTCCTCCAAACACGGCGAGTGGAATTAAGACCAAAAAGTTCTATTTTGGTCTCATCTGACCACATGAATTTCTCCCATGACTCCTCTGGATCATCCAAATGGTCATTGTCAAACTTAAGACAGGCCTGGACATGTGCTGGTTTAAGCAGGAGAACCTTCCGTGCCATGCATGATTTTAAACCATGATGTCTTAGTGTATTACTAACAGTAACCTTGGAAACGGTGGTCCCAGCTCTTTCCAGGTCAGTCATTGACCAGCTCCTCCCATGTTATTCTGGGTTGATTCCTCACCTTTCTTCAGATCATTGAGACCCCACGAGGTGAGATCTTGCATGGAGCCCCAGTCTGAGGGAGATTGACAGTCATGTTTAGCTTCTTCCATTTTCTAATAATTGCTCCAACAGTGGATCTTTTTTCACCAAGCTGCTTGGCAATTGCCCCGTAGCCCTTTCCAGCCTTGTGGAGGTCTACAATTTTGTCTCTTGAGCATTTTGACAGTTCTTTGGTCTTGGCCATGTTAGTAGTTGGAGTTTTACTGATTGTATGTGGTGGACAGGTGTCTTTATGGAGCTAACGACCTCAAACAGGAGCTTTTAATTTAGGATAATAAGTGGAGGTGGACTTTTTAAAGGTGGACTAACAGGTATTTGAGGGACAGAGTTCTAGCTGATAGACAGGTGTTCAAATACTTATTTGCAGTAGTAACATACAAATAAATTATTTAAAAAATCATACAATGTGATTTTCAGATTTTCTTTTAGATTATGTCTCTCACAGTGGACATGCGCCTAAAATGAAAATTTCAGACCCCTCCATGATTTCTAAGTGGGAGATCTTGCAAAATCACAGGGTGTTCAAATACTTATTTGCCTCACTGTAAATGAGTGTTGCATATATCATGTGTTGAGTTTGTCTTTGAGATAAACAGTATTAGAGATGGGTCAGACTCCAGTGTGGACAGTGCTCTGTCTTTATAATGAGTTTAACCCTTTATATTCTTTGTCTGTGCTGTGCTCTTGGATGTTTGCTGTCAGCATGTGAGGAGCAGTGTGTGACATATTCTGTTCCTCTTCACAGATCTGTGTGATCCTTGGCTCAGTGTTTCATCGGGCGTCTAGACCTCCTGCAGGACCCTGCCTCAGGCCCTAAGTCCACACTCACACACAGACACACACACCACCCTACCTTCTCTCCCTCTCTCCTTCCTGCTTCTGCTATGCCCTCCTTTTCTAAGTTTCCCAGGCCTGGCTGGAACTCTGCCTCCTCCTCGTCTGCTCCTCCCTCTCGCCCCCCCACCCTCTCTGCTCCTCCTGCTAAGCACCCTTGTGCTCCTCCTGCTAAGCGCCCTTGTGCTCCTCCTGCTAAGCGCCCTTGTGCTCCTCCTGCTACGCGCCCTTGTGCTCCTCCTGTTAAGCGCCCCTCCTCTGCTCAGCCCCCCTCTGCTCCTGCTAAGGTTCCTAAGCTGACATCCTCTCCTGAGGTGTCTCAGCTCAGCTTCACTGTGCTGCCTGGTTCTTTTGTTCTGGGGGACTCTGCGTTGCCCCCTAAGCCCTCCTCTGCTCCTCCTGCTAAGCGCCCTTGTGCTCCTCCTGCCAAACGCCCTTGTGCTCCTCCTGCTAAGCCCCTCCCTCTTGCTAAGCTCCTTTCTGCTCCTCCTGCTAAGCGCCCTTGTGCTCCTCCTGCTAAGCCCCTCCCTCTCCCTCTTGCTAAGCTCCTTTCTGCTCCTCCTGCCAAGCGCCCTTGTGCTCCTCCTGCTAAGCCCCTCCCTCTCCATCCTGCTAAGCTCCTTTCTGCTCCCCCTGCTGAGTTACTCCCTCTCCCTCCTGCTAAGCTCCCCCCTCTCCTTCCTGCTGAGCTCCTCTTTGCTCCTCGTGCTGAGCCCTGCTCTGCTGCTCCTGCAAAGCCCCTCCCTCCCCTGCTGAGGTCTTCCGCTACTCTTCTCCCTCTCCCTCCTGCTGAGGTTCTCTTTGCTCCTCGTGTTAAGCCCTCCTCTGCTCCTCCTGCTAAACCCCTCCCTTCCCCTCCTGCTATGTCCTCCTCTGCTCCTCCTGCTACACCCGTCCCTCCCCCTCCTGCTAAGCCCTCCTCTGCTCCTCCTACTAAACCCGTCCCTCCCCCTCCTGCTAAACCCTCCTCTGCTCCTCCTGCTACACCCCTCCCTTCCCCTCCTGCTAAGCCCTCCTCTGCTCCTCCTGCTAAACCTCCCCCTCCCCCTCCTGCTAAACCCCTCCCTCCCCCTCCTGCTAAGCCCTCCCCTGCTCCTCCTACTAAACCCCTCCCTACTCCTCCTGCTAAGCCCTCCTCTGCTCCTCCTCCTAAGCTCCTTCCTCCCCCTTCTGCTAAGCTCCTTCCTCTCCCTCCTGCCAAGCTCCACCCTGCTCCTCCTGCTAAGGTCCTCCCTCCTGCTAAACTCTCCTCTGCGGGTCCTCCTAAGCTCCTCCCTCGTCGTCCTGCTAAGCCCTCCATTCTTGCTAAGCTCCGTGCACGTTTCTCCCGCGCTCTTCCTAAGTTCCCTAAGCCCCTCTGTGCACCTCCTGCCAGGGGCCTTCGGATCATTCCTCTTCCTGACGCTATGCTTCCTTCCGATATCACTCCTCTCCTCTCCGCTAAGCGTACTTGTCCAGCTAAGGTTGCTAAGCTCACCTCCTCTTCTCTGGAGGTCGCTGAGCCATTACCTGCTTTTGACAATGTCCCCAGCCCTAACCCAACCCCTCTTATCCCACAGGTGGAGGTGGAGTCTGTGCCCCTGTTCCCTGGACCTAAGCCGGACTGGGTGGTGCGGATGGAGGCTGACCTGCAGGGGCGTGAGCTGGACTGGACGTGCTGGAAAAGGTAAGTGAAGCACAGATGCCAATTCCACCGGAAAAACACAAGTACTAGTTCTTTTTAATAACCACATTTCTGTCTCTGTGTTTCTTTGAAGGAACAAAACAGGAGCTGGGGGTCCAACACCACCTCACAGTTAGGTGGAGTATCCTTTTTATAGCAGTATGTAAATTGTGTTGCAAGCTGAAACAAAACAAAAAAAAAAAGTTTAGTGTGGTGTATTATTACTGTGTTGCACATAGCATGTAAATAGTGTTAGTGTTTAATATAAAAAAAATAGTGTAGTGTTGCTATTAATGTGTTGTAAATAGTTTCGTCTTTGTGTGTTACTGTTGAAAAAAAACAAAAAAAAACCAGAAAAACAAAACAAACAAACAAAAAGTTTAGTGTGGTGTTATTTTTGTGTTGTAAATAGTTTAATCTATGTGTGTTACTGTTAAGAAAATAACAAAAACAAAAAAAAAGTAGTGTTTAGTGTGGTGTTATTTTTGTGTTGTAAATAGTTTAATCTATGTGTGTTACTGTTAAGAAAATAACAAAAACAAACAAAACAAAACAAACAAAAAACAAAACAAAAAGTGTAGTATTTAGTGTGATGTTATTATGTGTGTTACTGTTAAGAAAAAACAAACAAACCCCAAAAAAAAAAAAAATCAAAAAAAAAAAATCCAAAAACCCCAAAACCCAAAAAGCGTAGTGTTTAGTGTGGTGTTATTATTATTATTATTATTGTGTTGAAAATATTTTAATCTTTGTGTGTTACTGTTAAGAAAAAAAAACAAAAACCCCCAAAACAAAACAAAACAAAAAACCCAAACAAACAAAAAGTGTAGTGTTTAGTGTGGTGTTATTATTATTATTGTGTTGAAAATAGTTTAATCTATGTGTGTTACTGTTAAGAAAAAAATAAAATAAAAAATAAAAAAGTGTAATGTTTAGTGTGGTGTTATTATTATTATTATTATTATTATTATTATTATTGTGTTGTAAATTGTTTCATCTATGTGGCTGGGCTTAGAGTTGTAGGATCCTAAAAGGAGGCGGATCACTTTATGCACTGGAAATACTCAACAACAACTTGCAAAGTGTCCAGCCAGTTCAATGTGAGAGGGTTTCCCCAAGCAACCGTCGCCAGAATGACTCTAAATAAACTGTTTTATTATCAGCATTCAAAAGTGTCAAAAGTCATTGACTAAGCTGTGTTGTTGTATTGTTGATTTTGAGGTTTTATGTGTTTTTATCAAATATTAATTAAGCACAGTTTTGTTTTCATGAATACAAACAGCAGCCACAACAGTTCTTAGTAAAAGCTATGTCCAAGTTTGCACACACATAATAGTGCTTCAACACATTTCCATCCAAACTGACCTGATTGCATGGAATACTTAAGCCTTCTCCAGCCCATTATATCTTTACAAAGCCCATTGGATCTTTGCAGCGGGAGCTTTTGATGACTCCAGAAGTGAGCAGGAGTCAACACAGGAACCTCAATTGCTGCATACAGAAGATCACAACCAGGTCACAAGTATTTTATGTATGATTTAGATAGGAGATAAGTCATGATGAGGAAATACTTTTCATTCAGGCTGGAGAAGAGGAATAAAGAACGGCTAAAACAGAAGAAAAAACTGCATCAAACATACAACACAGAGCAGACAGTGGATTTTGACTGATGTTTACAATGGCATGTTGAATGTTTGTTATGTATTGTAGATATTAAGGTCTGATCTGATTTATTCCTGGATCTTCTGATGCAAATACATCAAAATTTTATACAGTCTACAGAATAAAACAACCAGCTTTTCACTAAATGTTTTGTCTATTTGTGAATTACCCATGTTACTGGGTTTCAGATGACATCACAGGATTTTATAGGCGAGTACTACTTTATACAATGGTGATAGAAAAAATAATATTGTTAAAATGCAGATTGTAGTTAAGAGAAACGATCAGGTTCAATATTTGTGCATTTACCTTTTGGCTCATGGCAAAATACAATATATAATCAATGTGGAAAACCTTCCTGCCTTGGAAAAGTATGATATCATCGATTGTGAAATTTAAAAAACAAACAAAAAACGCTTTGCAGAGGATGGTTTCGATCCACTGACCTCTGAGTTATGGGCCCACTGTGACTTCATCTGAAACGTAGTACAATACGTATAACACACAGGTAAACACTGGCCTCCAGCGGTGGACTATGAAACTACACCCTGCATTTCTAAAAACACAGCTACTACACAAACCGCGCAGCTGAGGGCGCTATTGCTTCGATAATAAACCCACAGTGTAGACTCCAGAGGCAGACTCCAGGTCCAGTGCAGCTCTTCCACAGGCGCTCCGGGCTGAACACATGTAGAAGAGCCGGGGACACCTGAGCGCGCGGGCCCTCCCTCCAGGCGCGTGAACACTGCGCCAGCCACAGGGGTCAAAGGTCACTGTTCAGTTGACGGCTGGAAGAGAGAAGAGGTGATGGTAGGAGCGGAGATGGTATTTTCTCAGATTAACCCTTTTCCTTTGAATTAAGTGTAGGACTACTTAGTTTTGCTTTTATAATAACATATTTATTTAAGTGATATCGGAAACATTGTGCCCCAACTACCACCAGTCACACCGCCGTTTTGTTCTTCTTTCTGGATGCTACTCTACTTTTTATTAGAAAAGTAACTGATTGGTTAAATATTTGAGGTAAACATTAAATAAGCAGCGAGTTGAGGAAAAGTGCTAACTGTAAACCTAGCTAGCATTTACCTCAGCTACTTTCACTAGTCACTATCTTAAACTTTAGGCTAATTACCATGGATAAGCTAACCTTTGTGGTGAGGCATCCTCCACTTTCTTGTCTCCATAGAAATAAAGAGTTCATTTGAGTGCCATTTGTAAAAGTCATTGGACGCTTGTTTACACTTAGTATAGTAATACTAAAACAAATCTTTTTTACTGCTATCAAAATATAATTCCATCCCTTCTTGATAAAACCCACATTATTGTCATTGGTAATATCTCTAGAAAATGGTAACAGAAAAAAATCATTGCTTTGCCTAGAATGTTCCACAGTGTTCCGTTAAATGTGTCTAGCTTGCATTCACTTATTTAATCACAAGTGTTTTTAATTAAAACCAAACAAAACCTGTCAGAAAAGTTACATAGTGTGCCTTTAAACAGCTGTAGATAGGCTACTTCAGTGACAGACTTTAAATAACTCACTGTAAAACCGGTTGTCTGGTTATAGGAAGAAAAAAAGCAGCGTCCACAGTGTAAGCCCTGAGGAAACCTGAAAGAGAGAGGTGTGGCAAAGAGGTCATGGGCAGGTCGCAGTGGTGACGTATCCAGGTGAAACCATGACTCAGGTGTGTTTGGACTGCGCTGCGGGCAGGAGAATGGCAGGAGCATTACTGGCCACTTACAGCACGTATGTTTAATTAATCCTGCATATCCAGTGTAGTGTCTTCACCTGTGAAAACCACTGTCTAACAGATGTTATTTCTTTGCCTGAAATGTTCCACAGTATCTATCTCTATGGTGACAAATGGGTGGCACCACCAGGCCAGGTTACTGGTCAGATTTGTGGAGAGGTGAACCCACTCACAATATCAATGCACGTTTCTCTAATTTTGAAACATCTGTAATTGAACAAATGAAGGATAAGTGTAATGCCGTACAGTGGAACATTCCAAGTGGAGTAATAACATCTCTATGAAAACAACTAGGTAATAATAATCACTGTGTGCACATTTTTAAACTATTAATGAACCTCTAATCTAACCTTATAATTGCACTCAACATACTAGTATTCAACACTACCAACTCTAAGGTAAAAACAACAACAACATGGTAACTGAGCCTGGTACTTTTAAAGGTCCTATATTAACAAAAAAAACAAAACAAAATTAACTCTTGTGAGCTTTCAGCCATGTTAGAAGGCTGTTACCTCCTCAAAAACATACCTGTAGTTGTGTTTTGCTTCACCCACACGTCTGAGTAACCTTGAATAATTAATCTTTTTACATCAAGCTCAAAATGCTCTGTTCCACCTTGTGATGTCATGGAGCAGTAGTTAGTTAGTTTATTGGAGATTGGCAATTCCAGTGCTGAAATGATCTAAATGATTCTAGAGAAGGTGTATGGAGTTTAAAAGCTCCGTGCAGCACTTCCTGTATTTCTACATGACATCACAAGGTGGAACAGGGTGTTTTCAGTTTGAGAGAAGAACTCAGCCTAAATATGCAGGGTTTGTGTGTTAAACTTGTGTGAATGAAACAAAACACAACTCCAGGTTTGTTTGTGATGAGGAAACAACATTATAACATTGATCAGAAAATAGAGTGATATGGGCTGTTTAATGTACATAATACTACGGTGCTTTTCAATATAACGTAGTAGCCTATACTTTTGACAGCGATGTTTTTCTGATTGGCAGGCCGCTGCAGCAGTGGTTCATGGAGGAAGCAGATAAAGGATTTGATTGACGGAGCTGTCGCGCGTGGGAGGAGTCTACAGTGTGGAGGTTTGTTTACCGTGAAGAATAGTGCAATTGTGAGCGGCCATGTTTGTTTATAATGGTCCAACTGTAGTAGAAGGATTGTAAGGGTTTTTATGGAGAGCGAAGTGTGGTTACTTGTCTCTTCTTAATACTGCAGTCTGAGGTGGCATTGACGTTGTTTTAATCTCAAAGACAACACTGGGAGATGTCCAGAAATAGGCTGACAATTCAAAGAGGATCGATGTTAAAGGAAAAATAGACTTAGGATTTAGTATCAGAAATATCCCACAAGGATTCTCTTTGTCACATAGACTCCAATCCAGTATTTGAAGTTTTGCACTGGCTGCCCTTGGCTGCTGAACAGCTCTTGTTAACTTTCACTAACAGGAGAGCCTTTAAAAATAAACTGCAGTGCTTTAAGTATCTGCCCAGCAACCAGTGCTGGAAGGTAACAAAGTACACGTAGTAAAGTACTGTACTTAAGTAGAATTTCTAGGTATCTGTACATTTTACAGTAGATTCTTTTTAGTTTTATTTTACTCCATTTGAGAGCTGGTGTCTGTACGTTCTACTCCACTACATTTTTGAACTGGACTGAAAAATAAAAAGTAGTTTTGATATATTTTGAGGGTTTATTTTTTACCATGTTCGTGATAACATCTTGACTAAAGTTTTCGAGGTCAAGCTTCAGCTTTGAGCAAATAAAAATAAGTACAGAAAATTAAGACATTATTCGTCTTGCTGCTGTTGACCAAAACATGAATCATTTTAATCAATATCATTACATTTAACACTTTAACAAATTAACAACAGTTGTGTGAAATACTTTTACTTTTTCTACATTTTTAAATGGGTACCTAAATATGTTTACTTAAGAAGATTTTTTTCATGTGATACTTTTACTTTAACTTTAATATCTTTTTACCTCTGTATCTGTATTTTTATTTACTTCTTCCACATCTGCTGTCAGTCACAGGGTTTTGTAGTGCAGCAATATTTAGTGTCTGTAGAAATAGACACTGCTCGTTTCTTTGAGATGATGATTTATCTCCATGGAGACATGCAGGCGACATCACCAGGCCAAGTTACAGTTCAGATCTGTAAAGAGGCAAGCCGACTCACTGGAATATTTTCTGTGTATTTGAACTCTAAAACAACTTAAGTGAATTAAATGCTAGATATACAAGTTTAATGCCACACTGTGGAGCATCACATGGAAATAAGCACATGGTGGAGCTCCATTACAAAAATGATATAAGAGAATGTTTTACCCCTCCCTGAACCGCCACCTTATCGTGGTGGAGGGGTTTGAGTGCCCGAATGATCCTGGGAGCTATGTTGTCGGGGGCTTCATGCCCCTGGTAGGGTCACCCATGGCAAACAGGTCCAGGGGGACGGGTCAGACGAAGAGCGGTTCAGAAGCCCCACAATTAATCAGTGTTCTCTGGTTTATAGACTATGAATGTCAAAATGATATTGTCACCTCTGTCTCTGTTATTACGTTTTCACAAGGTATATTTTGTTAAAGTTATGAAGTAGCTACAATTCAGAAAAAAAATCACCTTGAACGTTATATCTGCCTATTGATATTCAATCTAAACAGAAAGAAACGGCTGCGGCGACGACATCTTGACTTTTCTTCTATTAAATAATAAATAATTAAAAATAACATACGTAATGTACGTATCGTACACGCAAAGACAGCCGTGGAAGTGCGGTCCGTGGTATAGGCCTGTCCCACTTCAGCAAGATGGCGGCTACACTGAGGAGGACACATTCTCGTCCGGAACCGTCAAACTACACTTTGAGGAGTACTTCGATGAGCACCTTCAAAAGGTGCATTTGGCGAATTGAGACACGGCCACTGTGTGTAAAAACAGCATGTATGAAGTGACCATGAAAAACACACAAAGTCTAAATGTGACTGTGACAAACATTACATGGTGTAAAGTTAAAGATTTCTATAACACATCCATCCACATCAGTCAGCGCCTGAGGGTTATAGACAATTTGAATGTCCATATCTCACAGACATCCACCATCTTGGATTAATCATGTGACAGACGTGATATGTCATGTAATCCTATGGAGCCATCGAATGCTGCCACATTTTCATTTATTAAACCTTTTTAAAAAGCACAACCTAAAATCTGGGCAAAGAGGAATACAAAGGAGCAGAGCGTGTGACAGGTCCCCACAGGATGAACTATTCACACTCTACAGGCTCCAGACTCATGATCTGAGCTGGGTACACGGGTGCACCTAAGATTTTCAGTTGGGTGCACCAGAACCCACCACTTATTTAAACTGCTTCAATAATAAAGGCTTAAATAAATAACATGGTTAGTTACTTGTCCCCGGATATACTTAATACCACATGCATATTAAAGAAAAAGCTGACACATATTTTCAATAGAAAATTGTTTATTAAATAAAAGTAGAAATATATATATATAAAATGTTTTTTTTTCATTAAGTGAAATGATTGAATGAATAGAATGATTGAATGATTAACTATTACAAAATATTATCAAAATAAATTATAAAAAATAATATTTGGAATTAAATGCGGGTGTGTGTGGTTACAACATAAAAAGCTGTCTAAAGGTCTACTCAGAATGGACCTGGTTATTCGTGGTCTGGTTGTCTTTGGCCCGGTTGCCTGGGGCCTGGTTGTTCATGGCCTGGTTGTTTGAGGCCTGGTTGTTCGTGGCCTGGTTGTTTGAGGCCTGGTTGTTTGTGGCCTGGTTGTACAGGACCTGGTTGTTGGGGGCCTGGTTGCTGTGGGCCTGGTTGCTGTGGGCCTAGTTGCTGTTGGCCTGGTTCCTGTGGGCCTGGTTGCTGTTGGCCTGGTTGGACATGACCTGGTTGTTGGGGATCAGGATCTGGTTGATGGGGACCAGGTTGGACAGGACCTGGTTGTTGGGGGACTGATTGCTGTGGGCCTGGTTGTTTGGGGCCAGGTTGTACAGGACCTGGTTGTTGGGGGCCAGGTTGGGCAGGACCTGGTTGTCGGGCGGCAGGCTGTACATGACCTGGTTGTTGGGGGCCAGGTTGGACAGGACCTGGTTGTTGGGGACCAGGTTGTACGGGACCTGGTTGTTGGGGGGCAGGCTGTACAGGACCTGGTTGTCGGGGGCCAGGTTGTTCAGAACCTGGTCGATGGGGACCAGGTTGTACGGGACCTGGTTGTTGGGGGCCAGGTTGGACAGGACCTCATTGTTGGGGGCCAGGTTGTTCAGGACCTGGTTGTTGGGGGCCAGGTTGGACAGGACCTGGTTGTTGGGGGCCAGGTTGGACAGGACCTGGTTGTTGGGGACCAGGTTGTACGGGACCTGTTTGTTGGGGGCCAGGTTGTTCAGGACCTGGTTGTTGGGGGCCAGGTTGGGCAGGACCTGGTTGTTGGGGGGCAGGCTGTACATGACCTGGTTGTTGGGGGCCAGGTTGTTCAGAACCTGGTCGATGGGGACCAGGTTGTACGGGACTTGGTTGTTGGGGGCCAGGTTGGACAGGACCTCGTTGTTGGGGGCCAGGTTGTTCAGGACCTGGTTGTTGGGGGCCAGGTTGGACGGGACCTGGTTGTTGGGAGCCAGGTTGTTCAGGACCTGGTTGTTGGGGGCCAGGTTGGACGGGACTTGGTTGTTGGGGGCCAGGTTGTTCAGGACCTGGTTGTTGGGGGCCAGGTTGGGCAGGACCTGGTTGTTGGGGGGCAGGCTGTACATGACCTGGTTGTTGGGGGCCAGGTTGTTCAGAACCTGGTCGATGGGGACCAGGTTGTACGGGACTTGGTTGTTGGGGGCCAGGTTGGACGGGACCTGGTTGTTGGGGGCCAGATTGTTGGGGGCCAGGTTAGACGGGACCTGGTTGTTGGGGGCCAGGTTGTACGGGACCTGGTTGTTGGGGGCCAGGTTAGACGGGACCTGGTTGTTGGGGGCCAGGTTGTACGGGACCTGGTTGTTGGGGGCCAGGTTGTTCAGGACCTGGTTGATGTGGGCCAGGATGGACAGGACCTGGTTGTTGGGGACGTGGTTGATGGGGACCGTCTGGATGGGGACCAGCTTGGTGGGGCACTGGTTGCTGTGGTGCTCGCGGATCACTTGATAAGTAATATTGACCAACATCACAGGCTCAAGAGGCGTAGCTCCCTGTGGGTGTGTGACTGGACAGCCGGTGTTGTTTCTCTTTCTGGCCTTTTTACTCTGAAATGACATAAAGGTTTTAGTAAAAATACATTTTAATCGATGAAATGATCCAGATGAGTGTGTGTGAGACGTGTGTGTGAGACGTGTGTGTGAGACGTGTGTGAGACGTGTGTGTGAGACGTGTGTGAGACGTGTGTGTGAGACGTGTGTTACACTTACAAAGTTGTCCTTCGCAGACCATCCGGGGTACTTGGCCTGATGATCTAATCTCTCTTTTCGTGCTCGTTCGTAATACGGCGCCTGCTCCTCATCAGACAGCATCTTCCACTGCAACAAGACACACATTACAACAGGGATTTTACCTTCTGCTCTTCATCATTTGTGAGCCGTATCTTGAATGCTCCTGTTTGTTTGGCGTGTTCTACTTACCCTCTGTCCCAGCACCACGTTCACTTTGGCGCAGTCGGTGATGCCGAGCTCCTGCACCACGTTGGGCCTCTGCTCCGCCCTGTACAACATGAACGCGTTTGGAGGCTTTTTGATGTAAGGTCTGCTCTCCGCGTCCGCATCCTGCGTCCTCCTGCTACAAACACAAATACAATGGAAATATTGACTTTTGCAAAAACTTCTCAAGAGAACAAAGATGTAAGGTGCATGTCCTTTCATGGGACGAAGGATCGTATGTATATTTCTACAGAGATGGTCCTGTTCTTTACCTTGTCATAGCAGAGGTACCAGAGGTGGACGGTCCTGGACGCGGCTTTTCTTCTTTGCTGCAGATAAGAATAGAAAGACATTCATTAGTACAGGCTGCTATGGGACAAAACCAGTGTGGAAACAAATGTCTTTAGTACTTACAGTGTCCACGAGGGCGTCTGTGTGCGGATGCCAGGGCTGTTGTTTGGCTGAAATAAAAAACAAAAAACAATTAGATCACATTCATTGAGATATGACAAAAAGACATTTCATTGCATTTTGTTGTTTTTACAGTTAAATATCAATGAAAAAGTCCAGTGTATCGTTGGTTTATGAATGTTAACTTACTGTAGACCTTGATGCAGAAGGGTCAGTTCTCTGATTGTCTGACAGTCTCCTCCTCTTTGGACCGGAGCAGTCAGAGGTCGTTGGTGCTGCAGGTGCGAGGCTGTTCATGACCGCCAAATCGTCTTGAGTGTCAAATGGAACATTCTTTTTAAAAACCTCATGACACAACTCATCCACTGACATAAATTCAGTGGGGTTTTGGACGTCCAAGGACTCCAACTTGCTCTGGAGTAGATTGTCCTGAGGTGGTGGGGGTGCGGTTGGTTCCACAGGTGCAGCAGGGGGAGGGGGAGGCGCAGAGGGCAGCCACCGGGCGAACGCAGGGTCCTCCTCATCTTCGGCAACCCAGCCGCTCATGAAATCGTCTGGATTCCAGTTGATCATAGCTGAGATGTATGAAAAACTGTAAAAACAAAGCAGATTATTATTTTTTTTTCTTCCCAATCTAACTCCATAAAAACTTCATACTCTCGTCTCCACAAGCTCCAAACAATCATCTTACATGAGTTTTACATAATATGATCCATAATTATGTGCCAAAATGTGTTAAAATATACTGTTCATGGTTGTAAATTAAATTAAAATACTACAAGAAACAGTTAAACAGACTAAAACTGAACTCTGCAGAAACAGGCTTTTGTGTTTTGTGTTTTGTGAGACTTTTGTGTGAGTGTAAACCAGTGCTTCAAACACGTACTCACCAGTTGAACTCGGAGAAATTAGTTGATTTAAACGTTTGGATGCTTAAATCTGTTTGTTTGTGAAAAGTCAAGGAGACAAATGCAAATGTGGCTCACTGTACGATCACCAAGTCAATAATGACAAATGTTTACAAGAGTTCACCTACTACAACTTTGTGGCATCACATCGATGACATCACATAGCACACCGATCACCGTGGAGACGGCGTCACCGTGGCGACGGCACGATGTCATCGGTGTGCTGTGGAGACAGAATTCCTTGCTGATTCCGTTTTTCTGTTATAATGTGCTGATAAATCCAAACCCTGTGAACCTTCATCCTGCAACAAATATATTTCAGAATAAATCACAATGTCAAATCACAGAGTTTAGTGCTTCATTCTTTGATTCTGCAGAAGTCTTTCCTTGTAAATGGCCATATTTGTTGTTATTGTTGGACCATGAGTGTCTCTGATTGGCTCATCCACCTGTCAATCACATCCATCTGAAGTCAGAGAGATTCACATCTTTGTAAAGTATTGAAGAAGTGTGTGTCCTGGATTCAAGGCGAGAGTAACTCAACAGTCCTGACTTCAGGATGAAATGTTGTTTTAAAATATTTGGTATTTGACTGGTCATTCGTCAGAGTAAAGGCTCCAGTTCTGTATCTTATTTAGCTAATATGATGTTCTCTGCAGACTAAATGTCTAAATACTCTCAATGCTTTTGAAAGTTGCACTAAACAGTGTTATTTATGATTAACATAATCTAACAATGAGCTCGTTTGAGGGGTAAAAAACAAAAGTAAGTCAACTTTATTTATACAGCACTTTTCACAGCTAAAAATAAAAGTGCTTTACAGAACAAAATAATAATTTGAGACGATGTGACAATGTCCTACATGAAAAAATAATTAACAATTATAATTTAAAAAGTAATTAACAATAATAATAACAATGCACAAATGAACATAACTCGCTGCTGCTTTTGTCAAACAGGAAACACTGACTGGACTCATGGGTTTAACTTCCTGTTTTATGTGACATTTTCACCATCAAAAGACAAAATATTTAGTTTCATACTGTTAATTCATAAGGCCAAAGTCCTAATATTGCACCATTTAAAAACACATGGCACTGCTCACGTTTGTGCAACCTCTGATGTGAGCATGACGGACACCTAATTACACAAAAAGGATTATTTAGCATATTTCTACTAATTTAAATTAAGCAAATTAATCTTAAAAGATCAATTTTAAGATTTTTTTTACTTGTCTCAATGAGATTTTTTAATTTGTCTCAAGATATTCCATCGTGATCCATCTTATTTAGATATTACAACTTACTTTAAGCACATTATATATTAAATCAAGACACATTGTTGAGGTTTTGCACAAATGCCCGAGGTCTTATATGTTTTGAAACTTGAAACTAATGTAGTTATTTTAAGGTATTTTATCATCAAGTCATTAAACCTGCCTATGAACATCTCAGAAACATCACAACAACCCTATAACTGCTTATACCATTAGCATTAATGCCATGGGACTTTTTTTTACCTCAGTGGTTTTTCATCTGTAAATATAAAGTACTCAACAGACCAATAGACCTTTACACTCTATACACCTGGATTAATCAGATATTTAAACAAAAACACTTTAAAAGTAGATACAAATAGCTTAAATCTCTTTATTGCAGACCTCTTTAAACATTTTCATACAATAATACATCGGTGAGATCATATTTTCCTGGAGCATATGTCTTGGCATTGAACATCAGAGTGTTATGAGGTAAAATCACAGTTTCACAATAAAGAGGAATATTTTTAAAAATATCAGTATCTGCCCACATTTGTTATCACTTGAGGATAAAGTGGTAACAGTGATGGGGCTTGTGCCTTAGATCTACAGGGGAACAAGAGAAACCTTGTTTACCTGAATTTATGAGTCCAATTCAATATCTCCAGACAAAATAAGGTGCTTCAACACATTTAATCTCATAGAGCGCGACACCCTCAAGCATGACGTGCATTATGAGATGATACGCAGAAAAATGTACAAGTTTGCTCCTTCTACTAAGTCCATTAGTAATCATGAGGACACTTTTAAGAAAATCTGTCCTGGGTTTCTCCTAACTTCAAATACCCTTGAACCACCACGTTTAACTCGACAGTCTTTGTGATATGACGACCTCTTCTGGAACAAGTTAATCAAAAGTTCTGATAGTTTGTTCTTGCATGTCGGCTGTGGACAAGGCGACAAAAGGATCCAGGATCTCAGTCCAGAGATGTTCAATGTTGTACAATGGCTCATGTCATTTAAAAACAGTCCTCACCCTCTGCCGCAGAAGGAATGAACTGAAATTTTGAACTTTAGTAACAATGTTGTTCAGGTTCGCCTGTGTTAAGATACAAAAAGACATTTGTATGTAGCACAAATTTCAAAGATTCACAATAAAACAGACAGGTAGAGGTTGTACCTGAGAGATGCCACATCTTTCACAGACGTCGACAGTAAAACCACCAGCACGTCCAGTTAAAGCCTGTGAAAACAAGAGCTGCAAGATTAGCTTGTGCTAATGGACAAGTATCCAGCCCCCTCCCCCAGTTCACCTAAAAAGAGTAAATCTACAACTAAATGTGTAATAAAACATATAGTACAACATGACAGTTTTCTTGTATTTAATAATAATGATAAAGATATTAGTGTTTAGTGGCTGTGCTGAAAGCACCTGGTACACTCAGTACAGACTGTTTTTTGCATTTATAAATTATGAATAACTTTGTAAATATGTGAACTAACCAGCACAGTCACAAACTGATGTTCCGCTGCATTTTACTTTTTAAACTTTTTTTTTTTTTTTTTTTTTTTTTGCACCAACATTTTTAACTATAATCTATAATATAATAATTTTAAAGTAATCAGTCAATCAATCTATAAAATATTTCATTATGGTTTTCCATTTTTGCTGTGTGCCTCTAAATAATACCTTAAATGACAAAGGCTCAATGTTTACATCTTTTGAAAGTTGAGGGCAACAATTTACACTGCCTTTTCTCTGCCTTTTCGTCAATTTGTGATCAGTCGGCTCACTGGATTACTGTTTTTTGTCATGAGTCTTTTGTCATGATTGTGTTGCGTAGCTAATTTTTTATTTGGTCATTTCCACGTGTGCTGTGTGTCTAATGGTCTATATGTATGTTTTGTGTGTGTTAAAGTGCTAATATTCGTGTAATATTCTTGTTTAGTCTCGTAACTTGTGGCTGTTTGTATTTCTACAGATGAAACCGTTAGTGCTAAAGTGCTAGTGGGGCCTAGTAGCTCGTCTTAGCTGGATCCTTATGATGTTTGTGTTAAGTTCTGGTCTATATTTATGTTTTTGTGTGCATAAAAGTGGTAATATTCTTGTTTACCTGGGGATGTTTGTATTTAACCGGATATAACTTTTTAGTGCGTAAAGTCTTAGTCGGGCCTAGTAGCGAGCTTATCTTAGCTGGATCCTGTTCTAGTCCTTGTCAAATACTGGTTGAGTTCCTTCTGCAGGGAGTAGACTGTAAACTTGCAGCTTAGGACAAAACTGTGCTGTTTGTTAGGAACCATTTTCAGTCCTGGTAGGATTTGGTTTAGTCGTGGTTTTGATCAGTATTGTTCTGTGTGATCTTATGCGTCTCAGAACAGATAGGATTTTTCACTTGTGTTTTGGTCCTGGTCTGGATCTGGTCCTGATCTGGTCCTTGTCTGGTCCTGGTTTGGTCCTGGTCTGGTCCTTGTCTGGTTCTGGTCTAGTCCTGGTCTGGTCCTTGTCTGTTCCTGGTCTGGTCCTGGTCCTGGTCCTGGTCCTGGTCCTGGTCTGGTCCTGGTCTGGCCCTGGTCTGGTCTGGTCCTTATTTGGTCCTTGTTTGGTCCTTGTCTGGTCCTGGTGTGCATCCATGCACACTTCACGCACTGCTATATCCCATCATGCACTGAGACTACGCAAAAAAGAAGAAAATGGAGTCCGCTGCGCAATACACATTCAAATGTTTGTACTGTTTTACCTCATCTAGAACAGTGCGACATGAAACTGGTAAATCTGAATAAAGATCTGTACAGGCCGTGTGTTTGATGATTAAAAAGGGGTTACATGAAATAAAGGAATGTGCAGTTATTGCTAGACAATAAGAAGACATTATTATCATTAGAAATTATTACTGCAATAAGAATAATGTAAGAATGTTTGTTTCTATTGTAAGCGTCAAACACCAAGAGACTGAAACATAAAGTCAGAAGAGTTTAATGAGTTCCACACAGGTAATGTGAACAATAAAGCAACGGACTCTCCAGAAAGGACAGAAGAGAGTCCTGAGATGTGCAC
This sequence comes from Periophthalmus magnuspinnatus, assembly GCF_009829125.3. Lineage (NCBI taxonomy): Eukaryota > Metazoa > Chordata > Actinopteri > Gobiiformes > Gobiidae > Periophthalmus > Periophthalmus magnuspinnatus. The sequence goes on along the minus strand of NC_047140.1, from coordinate 6,218,124 downwards.
AAAATCTTCATGAGTTCCGGTACATTCCATAGTTCCTAAGTTTCAACTCCTGGGCTCACACAAGCAGGACTCTCCTTAACACATCATTAAATAAACAGACGCACAACTTAAAACATCTTCGGACGATCATTTCATCCCTGATCTCCTTTGTAAAAACATTTCGCTCTAATTGCTCACCTGGCTCTCATCACTGAAAGTGTTTGAAACCAGTGATTGGAGCGTTCAAACGAATGCTTCACGTCGATTGTTTGAAGTATCACAACAGCAGAACAAGACAAAAAATCATCTTTCGCTTCATAAATGTACAAAACACTTCCTTCTGCACGATCAGCACAAATGCAGCAGTCTGGATTTGTGCTAAAACAGGCTCTGGTAAGTTTTTTTGCGCCGCTATGTTTGTTTTGGTTTCTTCTTGGTGCTGGCTCTTTGTGATTGGTCAGGACCCGTCACATGCAAATAAGTCACAAGAATTCATCTTGTGCATCGTTTGATGTGGCTTAAACTGAGAACTATTTAGTATAATATTATATTTTTATAATGGTGTAATTATTTAATTAAGATACATTTTACTTCTTAAATAAAGTAAAAATTAAAACTGTAGTGTATTGTGGGCAATTTGCAGCACTCCGAGGCCTACCCAGGATCTACAGGTGCATCCTGCATAAATGAGCCAGGAGGACATGAGGAACATCATACTGGCGATTTGGAAAAGGCCTCTAATGGCGTCATGTGACTATCTTTAAGTTGCAGGGCTTAGACAATATGAACACAGACAGTAAAAAGAAATCGAGAGTGCAGTAGTTAAAAGTGAGCGGTGAAAATATGAAAATGTGACAGAGCGAGCATGTGTCATGGACAGCCCAAATGTACGTTTATTCTTTATTGCAGAATTTGTAATTTTTTAATCTGTACCTCCCGCAGGAGGATCCGTAAGTGGCCGGTGCATGGAGATCTGGGGGGCAGTCAAAGGCGGGGGCCTTGACGAACAGATCTCCGGACATGGAGACTCGCTCTGGGGACATGGAATATCACCTCGCTGGGGGGGAAGGAGCCGGAGCTTGTGCGGGAGGTTGAGCGTTACCGACTAGATATAGTCGGCCTCACCTCCACGCACAGTTTGGGCTCTGGAACCCAACTTCTTGAGAGGGGCTGGACTCTCCATTTCTCTGGCGTTGTCCGCGGGGAGAGGCGGCGAGCTGGTGCGGGCTTGCTCATTGCCCCACAGCTCAGCCGCTTCGTGTTGGGGTTCAGTCCGGTGAACGAGAGGGTCGCGTCCCTGCGCCTTCGGGTCGGGGACAGGTCTCTCACTGTTGTGTCGGCCTACGGGCCAAACAGCAGTGCACCTGGCCTTCTTGGAGGCGTACAGAGTACCTGGCCTTCTTGGAGTCCCTGGGAGGGGTACTAGACAGTGCACCCGCCTGTGTATTAACTGGTCTAACGGCAGCGTGTACAGGTTGAACAACAGGGGTCCTGGGATTGAACCCTGGGGCACCCCACAGGTCAAGGATATTTTATCTGGAACAGATTTCCAGTTTCAACAAAGTACTCCCTGTCTTCTAGATAGGACTTGAACCAGTTTAGTGTCGTACCAGAGATGTCCTCCCAGTCCTCTAGTCTCTGTAAGGGGATCCCATGATCTACAGTGTCAAAGGCAGCACTCAGATCTAACAGAATCAGGACTGAGACTTTGCCTGCATCAGAGTTCAGGCGGATGTCATTTCTCACCTAAGAGCAGTCTCAGTGCTGTGGTGGGGTCTAAAACCTGACTGGAAAACATCAAAGGAGTTGTTCATCTGGAGAAAGTTAATAAGCTGTTGGTAGAAAAACAGCAGATTTCAGTATTGTGACATCAAGGCAGTTTTCAAAGCTCTCGGGAATGTTCCAGATTGAAGTGACATATTAACTATGTGAGTGAGTGGTGACAGCAAACTGTTGAGCACAGACTCTAGAAATTTAGTAGGTAACACATCGAGGCAGCATGTAGATGAACTCAGACTGGTGATGATCTCTTGAACAGTTTTGTCAGTTACAGGTGCCAAGTGAGTCAGCTCTAAGTATCTAGTTGGGTGCAGGGGTGTTATTTGAGTTGTGGAATTTTTAATGCCCTGAACCTTGTCATTAAGAATACTGCAAACTCATTGCACTTAGTTCTAACGGCAGTGGAGCTGGGGGGTTTGTTAATCTGTTTACCGTTGCAAACAGGACACAAGAGTTGTTACTACAACTTCCAATAATGTCAGAAAAATACCTCTCACTTGTTCTACATAAACTGTGGTTGTACATCTGCATCTTTTCTCTGTAAATCTCATAATGAACCTGAAGCTTTGACTTGCTCCATTCCCACTCAGCCCTCCGGCACTCCCTTTTCTGTGCCCTGACCGAGTCATCATTCCTCCATGGAGCTTTCTGGTTAATGGTGTCCAGATCATTCAAAACACTCAATGTCACAGAGTTCAACAAATAATCAACATTAGAACATGAGGCATTTTCAAAGTGTATCATTTCCACGAACAGTGCACCTGTTTTATCATTTATGTGTCTCCTTCGAACAACTGCAGGACCAGCCGCTGGTTTGGGAATAACAGACAGGTCAAAAAAGACACAGAAACGATCAGACAGAGCCACATCCACCACATTAACATTTGAAATATTTACTCCTTTTGTGATGAGCAGGTCCAGAGTGTGTCCTATGTTGTGGGTGGGCCCGCTGACATGCTGAGTCAGACCAAAGGTTTCAAGGACAGAATTGAGCTCTTTAGCCTTTCTGTCAAACACATTATCCACATGTACATTAAAATCACCTGTAATGACTAAACTATTCCAGTCTGTCCATACAACTGAAAGCATCTCAGTAAAATCATCAATAAAACTCAGACAGTGCTGGAGAGGTTTGTATATGACTAAGTAGACTATGGAGGGGGACTGTTTTAGCTCCATTTTAAAGGAAACATACTCAAAAGATGAAAACACCCCAAATGATAACCTCTGAGTAACTAAATTATCTCTAAAAAATGCACACACACCTTCTTTTTGTTTACTAGTGTTTCAGATTCAAATTTGAAGTTGGGTGGAGTTGATGCCACTAGAATTGCATTACCTGTGTTTTTGTCGAGCCATGTTTCGATTAACAAAAAACAAAGTCAAAATTAAAAGAAGAAATGAAATCAATAATAATTTAAAAAAAAATTTAGTACATAAAGATCTGACACTGAGCCCAGCAAGTTTCAGATTTTCTAACAACAAGAATACTGGCAGTGCTTTCCATGGCTGCGTAAACTACAGTGCATTGCATTCGACACAGGCAGCACAATCTTATAGTTTGGCTTGAAGATATTTAAAGGCAACACACAATCATAGTACGTACATTTTTAGCCTAAAATAGATCAAAAATAAAAGCACATTTGTTTCATTTTGGTTGATTTTATTGCACTGAAAAACAATCTCCACAAACCTGACACTACTTACTTTTTCATGGTTGTTCCTTTGGCTCTAAGCGTCCACAGTATAAAACGTATCTATTTCAATGGAGAATGTCACCGAAGTATGGTTTTGTGAGGAAGGATGGGCTTTCTCTCTATATTAATTTACTGGATCTCTAAGGAGGAACCCACAGCAGGTGATCGGTCAGAATCACTGTGATGCTTCACTTGATTGGATAATGTTTATTAAGTACTGAACAGCTGTTTGATTGTGAGCGTGAATGTGTAGTATGAACAATAATGAATAAATGTACAAATCACACACAATATAATTACAATAAATGATTCACAATAATATACAATGATTGAAAACGGTAAGGAACTGGTAAAACTGACATTAAATCAAATTAAATAAAAGTCTCTATATGTGGTAACGTCAGATTTTACCCAAGGGCAGAAATAAATGCCATTCATATAAAATAACTCCATCTGGCCATACAAGAGCATGAAATAGTGAACTCATTTGACAAAGCAGAGCAGAACTTAACACTGTAAATGTAATGTGAGGCACGAGGCGTCAACGTAAAAGTAGACCAGAGCTGACACTTAGCACAGCAAAGACACAAAAATACAATGATATAATGCACTACTGATTTTCACTCTTCACACAACAATTACTTGCATAGGACGCACACACTGCACAGTCTGAGGACAGCAGATATACAGATGTAAGGCAGGTTAATAATAGTCTGCGCTTCTAAAACACTGTTGCTTATGGAGAACTCTGCGACAGACTGACAACTTCTGCGCAACAGAAAGTCCAAGGCATCCTCTGATTGGATGAGAGTCGAGGTGGAGCGAGGTGCATGAGAACTGAGGACAGAGAGTTAGAGTCAAAGTCTGTGGTGCGCAGGAGACACAAGGGGGGCTTTATTTATTTATATTTCTTTACAGGTTTTAACTTTTACAGACTCATACAGGTGACGTGCCTCCTCCAGACACTTCATAGTGTTGCTTTAAGTACATGCTTTGACCACTTGAGGGCGCCAAAGAGCCCAGAGTGCTGCTGTTCTGTTTGTTCACGTTAATGGCCAAAGAATCAACGACACTGGGAATTGTGTTGTTATTATTCCAGCTCTGTCGTATTGAAAACACCACAGACACAGAAGTAGTATTGTCAAGATACTACAATTTCAACTAACTAACCCTAACTAGCCCTACTTAGTACTGATCACCATACAACAATTAAGATAAAAATGCTCCTTTTTCAGTAATAAAATGTAATTTCCATATACAAACTAATAGCACTTTCTTTAACATGAGGGCTTATATTTGTTCTGCTCAAAATCATACTAATCATACTAAAACTGTCCAGGAAAGCTCCAGTTTTGTGATTTTTGCAGTATCGATGCTTGCTCAAATGAGTAGGCCTATCTAGTTTCAGTTTTAGTTTTAGTATCGATTAGTATCTGATTTTTGATATTTTTGACAACCCTTCACAGAATTGTTACAATAATTGCAATTCAAAAGTATGTCTACATCTAGCTGCCTGTTTTTGAGACAAAGCACAGGTTTAGGAAAGCACCATGTTTTATACATTTAAAATGCAAATGCAAGAAAATGATAGGAAGCAGCCAGCACAGTAGTGACACCCTTCACGACCTCACACATGTTGTTGCGGTCTTATGGCCCCTGAGCGCGCGCACAAAGCTGGCTTATACCTCTGACGCCATCCACTCTTTTCTAGACCTACGTCCAGCCGTATGTATGAAACTATGAAGAGAGCACGCGACCATTCAGCTCATCCAATCATATTAACAGATAAGCTCTCGTGTGACCCGTCTCGAGCTCACGACACCCTGGAGCAGAGTGCGTAAAAGCTGACTCTGCATATCGACTTTGTGCTTTGTCAATGCAGCGTTTTCTATTAGTCGAATCTGTTCCACTTTAAATACTGATATAATGTCATTACAAAACAGGTGGAAACCTACTGCCCTGTAAAGTTACAGAACCCACAAAAAGTTAAGTGGGGAAAGTCATGGTAATCTTATGAGTGGTGTTAAAGATGCCACTATTAATACAATCTATGATCTCACACGGACTGGATACTTCAAAAACACCTTAAAAAATAAATGTACATATGTGACAGCAGTTCAGTTCATGATGGTGACATTTCATCACAGAAATTCAATCACTGTGTCAGAGGCTCATGCAGACCATAAAAAGAGGATGTAGTCTGAGGTCTAGTATATGTATAAAAACCTGCAGTCACATTTGGGTCTGTAGCCTCATCTCCATCATGCTGCTGCACATTCTGATCATCGGGCTCGTACTCTGCCCACAAGGCACGACATTTATAATCATGGGATGAAATGTATTTTGTAATGTGTTTAGACGTCCTAATTGGCCTCATTTATTCAGAATACTTATACCAAGAATAGTGTCACATTAGAAATGGACCAATCACATGCGCCAACACTAAGGAACTTTTCTAATTCTGAGAAAACGAGAAATCAAAATGTTTTTATCAAAATTTAACTGCAGCTATAGAAAATATGTGCAGCATCAGTTTACGCACAATGGTTAGCACTTAGCTAGTTAAATAAAGTTAGAATCAAATTCACAGAATTGATTTTCCAGGGTCAATTGGATTAAAAAAACAAAAAATAAAAACAAAACTCAGTTTGTATTTCGGGCTCAGTGAAATACATTTCTGTAAATACACTGATGAAACGCTCAGGGACAGTCGACAAACAGCAATACTAAAAATGTTAATTCTCAATAGAAAGAAAAGCCCACAGAGCCACAACACACACGCCACAAGTTATGATAATTAGGCCTAATAGGCTAAATATCAATATTCAACAGCTGTTTTCCACAGCACTTACCAATAATAACAATATCCATCTACTACAACCTTCATGTTTACCACCCAAAGCTTTTCTGCAGGTTTTATGATGAAATGTGGTGAATTATGAATATTTATTTTCAATACATTTTACATAATTTGGTGTATAGTCACTAAATTCTGTGTTTGCTTTTTTGTTTTCTGGTGCATTGAGTGAATCTGAAAGTATGAACGGAGATGATTGAAAAAACACCACGCTGGATGGTCTCCTCTCTCGTTTCAATGGCATTTGCTCTGAGGTTTTGGATGTTGTGATTCCATTAAGACTAAAGCGCACAAAGCCCATGGCACAGCCTCGGTTTGATGAGATGTGTGAGGTCAGACCATAGAACATGTTGACAGCGTGAAGAGCTCATCTCCCCAAACACACTCCTAGAATCAAGTCTCATTCAAGCACCCATGCCGCAGCGCATTAGTGCTCGACATTCGCCATTGACCCCACAGTGACGTGGGGAATGTCGAGAGCTTTCAAAAAATGTATAATATGTCATTGTAATGTTTATGAATATATTGTTTTTTGAAGCTCATCATTGCGGAAGCAATATATTATTAAAGCCACACTCCCTGACAAAGAGGAATTCAGCCATCTTGGACTAAAAATTCCAAAATGCGGAGTCAGCATTTTCGCTGACATCGCATTTTAATCAACTCCTCTGAGGGGGCTTCACTGGCAGGGCTGAAAATAACAAGTACATTATCTAGACAAGTGGAGCATCAAAAGTTATCCAATTTATGCTGACACCTATCATGGTTTGCGTCTGGCGAAGCCGCAAAATTCCATCGGAATTTTTTCAATTTTCCAATGTCAAAATTTGCTCTCGTTTGCCCATACAAATGGGCAAACGGGATTGGGCTCCAATTTGGATCAGTTGTAAAACTTTCTTGCCTACACTTACTCATTGTGAAAGAAACAAATTTTGTGCAATTGCGCCTACTATAGAATAACAAATTATTTTGTATGGAAAATTTTGTCTCCCTAAATATTATGAAATTTGACACAAAACTCTATTTGGTCATCCCAATCAATAAAGTCAATCAGACCCATGTTGACGCCCCAAAGTGCCCATGTTATCCTAATGGGAGTGATCCCAAAATTGTCTATGGATGACAAAAATGTTAGTTTGATGGAATAATGTGATATTTGATATAATGACTCTTCATGTCATCCCGATCAAAAAAGTCAATTGGACCCATGTTATATTTTTCACTGGGTTGCCATGGTGATACGCGAAATAGCCCATTTTATCCTAATGGGAAAATTTCCAAATTTTGAGACATTTCAAAGACTTATAACGACTTATTACCTTCAATTAAGAACTTGAAATTTGGCACAGTGATTCTTCAGGTCGTCCTCGTCAAAAAAGTCAAAGGGGCCAACTTTATATTATGCACAGTGTTGCCATGACGATGCCTCTAAAACCCATGTTATTGCATTTTAGACCATCAGCGCTTCCAGAGTCTTTTAACTTTGTTTAGTGTCTAGTACAGCCCAAAGCCATAATACAACAGAGACAAGCGGCACGTTAGCGCCACCCATAGGGAGTGCCGGGTAGGCCGATTGTGAAGCCCGGCCACGAGGGCTGTTCGATGCCGCTTGCGGCTTTAATTTAGTTTTGGACTTGGACTTGATTTAGGCTGCGTTCACACTTATACAGTTTATATGCTGTATTCTGATTGCTCTGTTTGTGTTCCTACAGCTCACACTCTGAAATGCATGGGGTGTTTCGGACCACTCTGCTCTGAAATGAAGTGTTCGGCAGAAAATAATGTATGTGGAGCCATGACAGTGACCAGCTATACTGGTGGTGAGTGAGTCAAATGTTTTCAGCTTGTTGTGAACCAAAATCAGAACTTAAGAAATTTAAATTTGTGTTTTGCAGGAAGTTCAAACGGCAATCGTATTGCACACAGATCCTGTGCAACTACACATGAGTGTTTACAGGGCTCTATACATTTTCTACAATGGAGATCAGTCATTACCACTAAGTGCTGCGAGTCAAGCCTCTGCAACTCTAAGGACGCTCCAGGTAAATGCTCTGAATGTTTATATTTATGTTTATATCAGCAAATGTGTAGAGATCAGTGTTTAATGTAGTCTTAGATATTTTATCTCTGAAAAATTAAACAAACATCTTCAGCAATAAATGTGCAACTTCCTCCACTGAGCATCTGGATCCACAAAGAACACCAACATTTCCTGAATTGTAAAATCTTCTTATTAAAGCTCCCCATTGGGACCTTTTGAGATTGCAGAACATTATTAGTAAAGTGTCTAAATTGCACATTGCCCAGAAGGAAGTTCAAATGTCGTGAGCGTAGAATAAAAATATGATTTCTGTTTCATTTGCATCATACTTACTGTTGTAGATACTTGGCTCTAATGAGTGAGTGGGATGTTTTATTGCCAGACTTCGCCTTATCCCTGAAATATAAAAAACAGTGCTACTGTACAATTTATCAAGAACCACTAACATGTGATTCTTATTGTAAATCATAGATCCCCCAAAAGCTGCACCCAATGGACACAAGTGTTTCAGTTGTGACAAAGAAGGAGCTTGCAACAAAACTCTGAACTGTGTAGGGGATGAAGACCACTGTGTGGATGTATTAGGTAAATGGTGCCATCTTTTATTTACAAGTTACTTAGAAGAGCTGTACTGCACATATGTAGCCTAAATACTGTGCACTATATTCCATACATATTGTATTGAGGAATATTGAGGAATACATTTTTTAAATAGCCACCCTTTAACGCTTATCGCTGCTTTGGACACTTGGCATTTCTTGACCCTGACACGGCATATCACATAATAATAATAATAATAATAAAAGCCGCATCGAATGGCCCTCGTGGGCTGTGCTTCGCTCTCGGCCGACCCGGCATTCCCCTATGGATGAATATATAGATATATGAACAAATAGGTTCAGGAGGTCAAATTCCTGCTCAAAGAGCAGAAGAGGAAAAAATGTATATGAATAAATCATAATAATAATAATATTTTTTTATCAAAAACAATGTTTCCTTTAACATTACGATGACATACATTTTTTGAAAGCGGTCAGCTGCATCTGTCATATGCCATGATGTCAGGGCTGCCCATTGACCTCCCATTGATTTCCATTCATTCATTCAAGGAGAGGATGAATTTATGTGCCAAGACAATCTAAAGCCCATGCACTCATCGCTGTGAAAGCAATAAGCTTTATGCCCTGTAGGAGCTCAGCCTAAATAATAATAGTAATAATAATTATGTGTAATTCATACACATTGAATGAGAAGGCGTGTACAAACTTTTCTTTGATTTCATTATATTTGTAGCAGGAGTTGGGCAGAAGACCGTGATCTTGAAGGGCTGTGTTAGCAAAAGCTTCTGTTTAGTGGATCTTCGGAACATCCCGGCCTTGAAGGACGTCACAATGACCTGCTGCCAGGGAGAATACTGTAACGACGGTAATGCTCAAAGTGCTAGCCTCTTGCTGCTAGCCACGATGCTAATGTACTTTCTCTTCATTTAATTAAGACATGATTGTTCTGTGAAATGTTCTGTTCTTTGTGCTTTGTTCAATGTAATAAACAGTTACATGTTTAGATTGGATAACAACTTAAAATACCTACATCTTAATTAGCCTTAATAAAACATGAAGAAAGGCTTACTTCAACAAATATTACAGAACGATTCAGGATTTGTTAATCACAGTGTAAATGAATACTTCTTAAACTATTTGTTCATTATTAGTTGATAATGTGTGTGTGTTATCTTTTATAATGAAAATGTTCTAATTAATTTGTTAAATACCAGGGAACTTGTCTTGTTTATGATGCAGCTAAAGTGACACTGTTGTCTGTTTATGTCTTAAATCATGTTTTACACTCAGGCACTCACTTTATTGTTCCATTTCACTGAAAGAGTCTTAATTAAAATCCGAAGCTTTTCTCCCTGGAGTCGTCTCATGTTTATTATGTACATTTTATTGTATAGCGCACACACACACACATACCCCCCCCCCCCCCCCCCCCACACACACACACACACGCACACAAAAAGCCCAGTGTATTTCTAAATCATAAATACAATTTTAAAAGAATTACATAAAGAAATACACCATTAAATAATAGACAAAAAACATATAAATGAACAATTAATAATAATAATAATAATAATAATAATAATAATAAAGACTTGTGAAAAAAAGAACGGCTTTAACTCTTTTTGAAATAACTTTTTGTTATTTTCTAACAACAAGATGACTTGCAGTGCTTTCCATGGCTGGATGAACTACAGCACATGGCATTTGATTGATTCTGCACAGGCAGCGTCACCTTTGACATGTTCTATTGTTGTGAGTATCTGAGAAAAAAGTTTATTTGGTTTTTATATTACATTGGGAGTTCATAACTCATAGGCACTGACAAAGACGAATGCATTCAACCACACAGGCGCAGGATGGCAGCCTTGCTAGGTCTGTCATGATAACCACGGAACCAAAGCATAGAGCAGAATTATCGCCAAAACATATTCTAAATGTATAATATAGTAAAAAAATATGAGCTGCAATAAATAAATAAATAACAGAATGCAACATTTAAGTAGTTTGTTTGTATCTATGAGTCATAGAAGTTCATAATCCAACCTTCCACAGCTCAAATCTCATGGTATAACAGAAAAATTACCAAAATTTCCCTACTAGCACAAAAAAGGTCCCCACAATAAATACTGACCCCCAAAAATATTGTCCCATCTGTCATATATTGAATGATAAGTCGATACGCATCTTGAAAGGCCTCACTTCTGTCACTCTGTCCCAAGGCGGCTGTGGCTTGAATAGTAGCTTGTAGAAGCCACCACTGAGTGTGCATTGATTAAATCGTGAAGAAGAATAGAGAGTTTGAGCGTCTGGAAAAGCAATTTATAAGATGAATACGATAATATTTGTCATGGTCACATTTTTATACAGCATTTTTCCACCTCCAAGTCACTCAAAGCACTTTACATCAAGGAACCACTCACACATTCACACACACATTCACACACACATTCACACACCAGTGTACACAGACACTGGGGGCAAGGTTGGTTAAGTGTCTTGCTTAAGGACACAACAACAGCACTCATCTTTGGGGGCTGGAATTGCAGCGCCTACCCGTGGGTCAGCGGATCTGACCGTTACCAACCAATAATGTTTATGTCAAGAGCCGGACTATTACTTTATAAGGTATCCATCGGTCCAGTTCATTTGTCCTCTGGATTTGACCCATCTGTCAATTCTGCTGGGGCTGTCAGGAGCCGCAGTGCCCGAGGACCCATCTCCATGACCTAGTCTTGGTCAGAAATAGGGATAGGACAATAAACAATAATATGATTTATCGTGGGGGGTTGACAGTAATTGTTCATGGCATTTTATATAATCATGATAATCGGCAACAAACATAATCGCCATTGTGTCACCAGAATGTGCAGAAAAAACTACTTCTCCTGATGATCCTCAGCGGTGCCCAAATTTTTTTCACCAAGGGCCATATCTTGAAAAATATTCGACACGGAGGGCCAGTGGTCAATACAGTGGATAATTCAGATGCATTTAACATAGTTTTGACTTCATACTTTATATAAGGCTTGAAATATAAACATTTGGTCTGTTTGACAATGCAGTGTGATGTTATTAGGTTATATTGGTAGGATTACTCAAATTTACCATAAAAAGTACTAATTATGATCAATTGGGCCAGTTCACCTGAAGGTTTGAGGGCCAAGAAAAATTGGTCTGAGGACTGCATTTGGCCCCTGGGCCATAGTTTGGACACCCCTGACTTATAACATAGTACAATACTTTGTTGCATAAATATGGAACCTATTCATAATTTTAAAATTGTAATTATTCATAACCAGAACATTTTTAAACTGTCAGCAACAATAATTATAGTGATATTATCGTTAATCGCAATTATTTTGGCCATGATAATCGTGACACCAAATTTCAATATCGTCCCATGCCTAGTCAGGACTACCTTAGCTGGAGGATTTGACCTATTCTGCATGTTTTAAATCGATGGAGGAAACCAGAGTGCCATCCAGACACTGGGAGAACATGCAAACTGATGAGTGCATGCTGTTTGAACAAGTGTAGTTTTGCCTAATATGTCTACTTCACACAAAACACTGTACATAGTATTGTTCAGGCAGAAGTGTGGAGATGAAAAGTGTGTGTGTGTGTGTGTCTTTGGCCTTTAACACACTGGCGTCTTAAGCTCGTTAACAGTTTATTAAGAGGTGGGGCTGGTCATAAAGCTACTTAACCCGCGTGCAGCAGAGACCACACTCCTCACTCGCTCAGTGTCACCATGTCAACAGGATACGTTTAGGATCAGTCTTATTTACTATTGGCCCAAATTACAAAAGTTCCATCCAATCTACACAATCTGTTTTTGTTTTAGCGTGGACTACATCCTTATAATTAACAAAAAACAGAAAAGTGATTTGAAAATAGGCTTTATTTACATTGAAATATTGTACACTGAATTGAACTATTGCACAAATATATGTCAGTATAAACAGAAGAGTGTAAAACAGTGCTGATCCAGAGGTGGGTAGAGGAGCCAAAAATTGTGTACTCAAGTAGGACTATATGTTACTTCAAAATAATATTAATCAGGTAGATGTACAAAGTAGTGGTCCAACAAATTAGACACAAAAATTAGACAAACTAAATCATATATGAAGGAACAGTGCAAGAAACATAAATGTTCAAATCGTTTTATATTGTCGACATAAAGCTTTTGTCACTTGTAGACTTACTCACAGTGGAAAGGAACCAAAACGTTTACTCAAGAACACTGTTACTTTAATAAAAAACTCAGGAGTAAAAATATCCTGCTAGAAAAGTAAAGTAAATGTAACTGAGGTACTACCCACCTCTATTACAATCACTGACAAAGCTGGCCAATCATAAACCCTTATATTTACTTAATATCTCGCTGTATTTACGTAATTTTTCTAGTAACGGTGCATGGTTTGCAAGTACCTCCTGTTCCTGTACTTTTACTTTATGTAAGCAGAGGACTTAAAATGGAAACCAGGGAGCTCCCACTAGATTATAACTAAATCCAATAGACAGAGGGTCAAATCTTCTTACACATCTCACTCTTCTGCCCGGGACATATGCCGGAAAATTGTAACCTTAAGATAAAGTCATGACATTACATGGTTGATCGTTTTAGTTAATTGCTATAAAAACACAATCCATCCTCCAAAATGAATGGCATATTTTGTGTTAAGGTGCTGTACCTGATTATTACGATCTTAAAAATGTGGAAAATTGAGCTAGAGCCATTTTAAATGTTTTTGCAGTCTAATCTAATTATTCACCGAGATGAGTTTATAAGCTCTTTTCACAAATTTAAGAGGGCAAAGTGGTAATAACAACTAGTGCATGTTCTGATTCTCAGACAGTAAAAAGCTTTCTAATTAGATGTAGACATTACACAGTGGACTTGTTTTGACTTAAGAGCTGCTTATATAATATATGTACTGAGGCAAGACATATTTTGCTGAAAGACATGGGGAAAAACAATCAGGTACAGGGCCTTTAACTGCAGAATACAGTTCCAGTACAGTATACTGGTATCTACTGAAAGTGCTGCAATGGCCAATGTTCGGCGCGACGCTCAAGAGCTTGGAAAAAAGTAGGAATTGGTCCACTGGTCTGATGCGTCTAGCAGATGACACATGTCTTTGCCTTGGCATCTGTAAAAAGGAGATACACGAAATACAGGAATGAAGATCAGTGCAGTCTATAGGTCTGTGAAACAATGTCAGGGAATCAAGTCTTCAAGTATGTTACCTAACTTGCTAACACTAATTTAAAGGTACTCTATGTAGCTTTTCTGACAAGCAGTCCGCCACCTGCTTGTTTCCATGGAGATGTTATTGCTTTGCCCAGAATAATAAACAGTATAGTAGTACACTCATCAACCTTACATTTATTCAAGATAGTGTCCACAGGTCTGACCCACTTGTCTCCTTGTTTTTGTCTCCATGAATATAGATACGTTTAATGCCATACTGTGGGACATTCCAGGTTCTGTTGTCTTCCTTACATAGAGCACCTTTAATAAAGCCTACAAAGTTACTGTACTTCAGTGTACCATTTCATATTTAAGAATTCAGAATGTACAAATAGTCAACAAATAAAAATAGTTTATCAAGGATAATTCAGATTTAGTAACCATTAAAGTAACTAACTCCTAACCCCTTATGTAAAGATGAGATGATGTTTAATTCAGCAGGAAAAGGAACAAGGTACTTTTTTAACAGTGAACACTTTCACTTCCCCCTTTGGAATGCACAAATACTTTATTATTAGCTACAAACTGGGTGCAGCTGTTTTTACAATTTATTCTTTGGGGGCAAAACCTAAAACTACTAATTTACAAAAAAGCCAGGTATCCCAGCTTTAAGTAGTTACTAAGACTGCACCATTCTTTACAAACTGTTTCCTCATCATGAATTAAATGTCCAAAAACCTGGAGTTGTGTTTTGTTTCATTCACACATGTTTGAGTAAGCCTGGTTTATTAGTCTTTCTACATCTCCAAAGCTCAAAATGCTCTGTTCCACCTTGTGATGTCATGGAGTGATAGTTAACAACTACCTTTTACCTTTAGTTTAGTAATGATTGGCAATGAAATCATCCACATGATTCTAGTGAAGGTGTATTGAGCTTAAAAACAATTATTACCACATGACATCTCAAGCTGGAACAGAGTGTTTTCTGTTTAAGAGAAGAAGTAAATATGCAGTGGTTTGTGTGTTAAACGTGTGAATGAAACAGAACACAACTCCAATTCTTATTAATCCTTAATTGAGGCTGTTAAAGGTGTAGTTATACAAAGTGGCAGCAACAAATGTCATCACAGTAACAATACATTTTATTCACATATAAATATATATAAAAACTAAAGCTCCATCCTCACCTCCACCTTCACCCCCTCCCTCCAGCTTCTTCTTCTCGTCCTCTATGGCCTTGATCTTTGCCTCGTGCACATCTGCCAGCGCCTTCCACTCTGCTCTGTTGTTGTTCAGACCATCGAACATGGGCGTGATCTCTGTGTGGAAGCGTGCAAACTCCTACAAGTGGAAAAACAACATCCAAATATTACCAAAATAATAACAATATATACCGGTAGTTTTGTTCATAACAGACACATTTTCCCATGTATCTGAGCAAAATGTGTCTTTCCCCAGTACAGATACATTGTATGAGCAGCTCTTGTGGTCAAAATATGTCCCCTGTGTACTGTATGCATCTGATAATAAAGTGTTTTAGTGTCCAATAATCAGGAAGGGCACTGTTAGCATGCTAGTTGTTGTTAGCGTTCCCGTCTGGCCTCTGAAAGTTGTGAAAAGCGCTGATGAGGTAAAAGAGAAATAACTGGACGAATGCAAACTGTTTAAAATGAACTACCGTAAATTTCGGATTATAAGCCGCTACTTTTTTTCCACGCTTTGAACCCTGCGGCTTGTACAGCAGTGCGGCTTATTTATGGATTTTTTACTGGATAACGGCCCCTGGGTTTTATTTTCACGGACAAGCCTTCTACACGTGGCAGATAAATATGGCAAAAACAACTTAAGTGCATTAAAAAAATACAACTCACCAAACCGCTGCATCAGAGGGAGCCCTGCGCTGATTATGTGATTATGTCTACTCTGCTCCGCAGTTTCTTTCAAAAACTCTAAAGGCGTATCGTTTAATCCCAGGTGCTTATTCTCCATGTGCCAAAGCAGTTTTGAAGGTTTCATTGCCTTATTTGCTTTTCCCGTATGTTACGTAGAGCGGACTCTGTGCGTGAGTCACCTGCAGCGACAAACCCAGATTTTAAGTAGGTATTGTCTGTTAAATTTATCTTTCTTTTTCTTGGAGGTGTAGTCTCCTCTTCTGGCTCCTCAGTTGTCCTTTTCCCCTTTGTTAAAAGCTCTCCAAAGACTTTTGTTTTGGCTCATTTTCACTCGCTTGTGGCTCTACTTTTGGGCGACGTGTCTGATGTGTTATACGTGATACGTCACCGCGGAGACAAGAGTAGATAATAAACTTGCTACAACATCAAATAGATTTCTGTGGCGATTTCCAGCAGGATTTTCATGATACATCTACGGACGAGCTTATTAGTGTGTCATTAGGGAGGGGCGAAAGTTGCTCCTGACCCATATGCGCACAGCGTCTGAAAATCAGGGCTCTTTACGCAGGACTGTGAGCTGTGTGTCAGTGTCTGTGTCTGTGAGACGTGAGACGTGTTTGTTTTGAACATTGTTCCGCGAGTGTGACGCTTATTTTGAGCAACGAAAAATAAGAAAATATAATTTTATTTTAAGATCATAATAATCTTCCAATTTAAACTACAACAAAAAAGAGCTAACACAAATAAAATACACTTCAGCCACGCAGAGCCGCAGTATAAGGCTGAAAGAGGCGCATACGGCTCCGGAGCCGCGGGTTGCTGACTCCTGAAATAGAGCCACTGCACGTAAGCTCGACATCAATGAATCCAACTTGGTCAATGTAAAAGACGACAAAAGTTTTCAGAGGAAATAAAAGCAGATTTTCCGTTTTGGTGCAGTTTTATTTTCTAAACCTGCAGATGTGTTCATCCCGTGTTGTTGTCGTGTTGGTTCCAATTTTCAGGCACAGTTTTAAAAAAAAGCGTGTCAGTGCACCGTCTTTCTGTGTAAATATCTCATGTTACAATATGAAAACCTGCGGCTTTTATTCAGGTGCGGCTTATATATGTACAAAATTGATTTTCTCTTCAAATTTAGCTGGTGCGGCTTTTAATCAGGTGCGCTCTGTAGTCCGAAATTTACGGTAGTTCTATTAATCACATAAAAAAAAAAAAAAATTGTGTAGGGTGCCTTTAACTAACGTGCTTTACCTTGTAGACAAATGAGCAGACAAAATCGATGAAACCGCACTGCATCTTGGGTAGCTCATCAGCATGATTTCTGTCCATCATTGGCTATAATAAAAAAAAGAATAATTTTAGTTGCGTTGTTATTTAAAATATAAATAAGAGAAGCATATGTGCTGGATTATTACAATAGGCTGCTGCTCCAATACAGTTCGCTCCAGGTCTCCTTGCTCCCAGAACTCTGCAGCCACCATCAATGCGACCTAAAACACAACATGTAAACAATATCTTCATGGTAACAGAATATAATGCTGCAATTTTACATGTTATAAATATAAATAGTTACTACAGCAATGTAGCTGTAAACAGGACAAAAATGTACTATATTATATTTTGGACTAGTGATTTTTTTATGCAAGTTTAAGGTGTGACAAATTTGTGTGACAAGAAGTTACTTCTTTTAACTACCCCAAAACATTTCTTTAACCCTATCCTTAATTTTCTCACCTTAACATAATTCTGTTCCTAAACTCAAACCCTAACCTTAACCCATTTCATAACTTAAAAATAAACAAAAGACTAATCACAGCATCCCTCCCGTCCAACATTCTAGCATTAACCAATATAAATGTACCTTGCTCTGAACCTCCCATGGTTTAGTAATGGCCGACAAGTCACAAGCAGTCATCATCATAGCCCTGGAATTTAAAAAAATAATTAAATCAATAATGTATGTGTATGTACAAAATTGTTAGTAACCTTCGGTTAATAAAAGAAAAACTCACAATGGTCACAGAAATAACTTGAATCTGACAAAAGAAATAATAAAAATTCTATGACCTTTAACCAATGAAAGTCAGACATTGCTTTTCAACCATGCTTCAACAGAATTACAGTGGTGAGAGTGTTGATCTCCCAACCTAAAGGTCAGAGGATCGAGTCCCACTCGGACCAAGTTCTGTCATTGTATCCTTAGGCAACACACTTCACCCGCCCCCATTGCCTGGTATGAAAGTAGTGTGTGTGCGAATGATTGGTGGTGGTTGGAGGGGGCGATGGTGCAGATTGGCAGCCTTGCTTACATCAGTCTGCCCCAGGGCAGCTGTGGCTACAATAGTAGCTTACCATCACTAAGTGTGGAAGTGAATGAATAATGACTATGGTGTAGCCCTTTGACAAGCCTGTAAAGCGAATTACAAGTGTAAGCCATTATTATAGTTATTAACCAAAGGGTACCAACAATTTTGTCCAATTTTGTCCACGTGTGTGTGTATGTGTATGTATATATATATATATATGCCTTACATGACAATTTCCTTTCTTGTTGGGTTATTGGAGATGAAGTTGACTACTTCCTTCTCATCCTTGATTTCATGAGCTTGGTCCACAATTTTCTGAAACATTGTTCTCTTCCTAAAACAAAAATATTAAAAATGAGTTTAGTCCAGGTCTACGACTGTTTTAGTTCTGAATTGGTCCTGGTTTAGTTGTGTTCTAGTCCTAGTTTGGCTCTGGTTTGGTCCTGGGCTTGGTCCTGGTCTTGGTTTGACCCTGGTTTAGCTCTGGTTTGGTCCTGGTTTAGTCCTGGTTTTGATGTATTGTGTTAGCGTTCATTGTATAGATTGCTAAAATGACTTACTTGAAATAAAGGGCCAGATCTGTGGCGATAATGCACACTTCAAACAGATGTTGCACTGTCTCAAACTGGCGCTTCTGGAGGTTTTGGAAGATGTTCAGATTCTGATTGGAAGAAAAGATTCAAAAACATCTGTTATTATATTGACTAATTCTGAAACAATAACTACATTCAAATTAAAGGCTGTAACTGATTTTTACTTCCTGAAAAACATGGAAAAACAGAACTAGTTCATTTTAAACGGTTTGTAGTGTTCCAGTGTTCAAGCTCTTCAAACTCTGCTCTTGCAGCCAGGTGTTTGTAATCAAAAACACCTGACTATAATCAGTAGTGCTGCATGATGTCACATAGTGCCTGAAATTGTCAGTGGCCTTTGGAGGCAGCACATACTTTGACTTTTTTAAGCATAAAGCTACAAAAGGACTAGAAAAATATTATTAAATCATATTCACAGGCCACAATGATAATGCTAACAACAACTAGTACACTTCCTGATTCTCAGACAAGAAAATGTTTCCTTAGATACTAACAGTACACAGTAGACTTATTTTGACCTCAAGAGCTGCTTATATAATATACCTCTTATGGGTTAAAACAGATTTTGCTCAAATATATGGAAAAAACCTTTAAATGTTTGAGTGACCTAGAATAACCCCACCTCATTCTCCATCAGGGTCTTGCTGTACTCAAGATGGTGCCTTTCCATGACTGAGGTACTGTGCAGTTTGGCCAGAGGGGAAGCACTCCTTTGAAAGGGAGAATATAAAACATTATATATATATATATATATATATATATATATATATATATATATATATATATATATATATATATATATATATATATATATATATATATATATATATATATATATAAATACACACACACATATACATATACACATATAAGGCATGAGATTTTTCCATTGATTTTGATTACATCCATTCATCCATGTCTCACTCAGACCCATCTGAGCCAAACCAGTCTTACTTGGTCTGGTAAAGGTTGTTGGTTCCTCTGTGGTCAATATCGTGGCAGAATCCAGCTGACACCATGGCAAAGGCCTCGAGGTCGGAGTAATACTTCTTCAGCTTGCCCGTCTGTTGATGGAAACGGATTTGATTAACAAAATAATACTTGGAAAACCATACATGTGTAAAGCAGATGTGAGACTCACCAGGAGCAGAGTGAACATGGTCTGGCCCACATTGAAGCCGTGCCTCCAGTTGTGGTAGGTGATGTCGCGGTAGCCTTTGCGCACAGTGTACATCCATCTGGTCAAGGTCTGCAAGAAATAAATGAATCTACACATGTGGACAAAATTGTTGGTACCCTTCGCTTAATGAAAGAAAAACTGACAATGGTCACAGAAATAACTTGAATCTGAAAAAAAAAAATAATGAACACAAATTCTATTAAATTTAACCAATGAAAGTCACACATTGCTTTATTTCTGTGACCATTGTGAGTATTTTTCCATTAACTGAAGGGTACCAACAATTTTGTCTACGTGTGTATATTTGTTTTCTAAATAAAGTGGACATGTGGATTTTCCTGGCAGTTACATTGATATTTCCTGTTTTGCAAATTAATATGTATGAGTATTAAATGTATGAGTAATGACTGCATTAGGTGCCTCTGCAGGCAGCAATTCAATGCCACCTCCAATGCATTATGTCATTGTGTCTTTTGGCAAGACGCTACTCTTCCTATGTATGAATGTGATGTGAAAGTGTGAGGGACCAAAGGATCAGATTGGCTGCCTTGTTTCCTGTCTACCCCAGGGCAGCTATGGCTACAGAAGTAACTTAACAACACAAAGTGTGGTCAGTGGGCAGTGAATGAAGACTTGTGGAATTGTGTAGCAGTTTTTACTGTTTGAAAAAATGCTGTAAGGCTAATGTGCTATAATGACAGAGAGTGAAGCATTTGTAAAAAGATCAGCAGGCTACTAATGTCAACATGACACTAAAAGATCCATGCTTGATAGCTTTGGGTGAATTAGCCTGGCAAATTCTGGCATGTTTACAGAAATGTTTACATCCCTAAAATAAGTAAATAAATTAAGGCATTTAAGTGATGACCTGAACTGAAGGTGTGAGAACACTCTCATTTCAAATGATAAAATTGAGCTGAAAACGTCCATACCTGTTCAAACAGAGACAACTCACCAATTGCTATTACATACAGTATTTGAATGAAGAAGTAATAAGTACTCCTGATATATTAATAATACGCTTTTGAGGCATGGTAATTTGTTTTTGTAAAAGAAGTATTTCAGTGAACATGTTTTTACCTCTGCTGGGACTTTAAACTTCTCTACCACCCCCAGCTCAAAGAAGCAGCGGATACCACACTGGATGAGCTCAAATTCAGACAGAGGGAAGTCGCTGAAGCGGAACTCGAGCAGCTCCACCTTCTTGGCATCAGGGATCTTGGTTCGCTAAGGATTGTAAATATTTATATTAGACGATGACAGTGAGACTACAAAATCATAATCAAATGTCATTTTTGCTAAGGGGACGTACCAACAATTTGTACATCTCCTTCTGGTCACAGTCTTCTGGCTCTGAGTCAAACTTCTCTTTCGTGTTCTATAAACATTTAAAACAATACAGTTGTTGCAAAAATCTTTTTAAAGGGCCCATATTGTGCTATTTTGTGATCTATGTTATAGTGTTTTATTCACATGTTTACACACAAACCCTGCATATTTAGGGTTCCACCACTCTGTTTCACTTTGTGATATCATGTGGTAATACAGACGGTACAATCCAGTGTGTTTTTAAACTCTATACATCTTCACTGGAATCATCTGGATACTTTCAGCCCTGGAAACGCCAATCTCTCTATTAAACAAAAGGAACTTGAAAACTATCGCTTCATGACATCACAAGGTGGAACAGAGCATTTTGAGCTTTGGAGATGTACACAGACTAATAATAAAAGTGATACTCAAACATGTGTGAATGAAACAAAACACAACTCTGGGTATGTTCGTGAGGAGGTAACAACATTATAACATTATTTAAAGTCAATTTTGCATACTATAGAACCTTTAATCATTCTAGTTTGTAAACATAGTTATCATCTTACCAGGATTTGTTGCACTTCGCTTGGACTGGCCTTGGTCTGGTACATGAGCATCTCCTGAGCAACATCCTTCTTCCATTCAGTTCTGTTGAGTTTGTCATAAGTGTCGCTGCAAAGTGTGGACCATCCAAGGAACTGTGTCAAAGCCTATGGAGAAAAAAATGTATAAAATAAATAAATAAATATAATCAATACAAATATTTGGAAAGAATTTAAATTGTGTGAGCATTTTGAACGTACTTCTGTAATCTGTTCATCGTTCTCGTCGAAAGGTTTTCCATCTTTGCGGTTGAAAAAAGTAGCCACGCCCACAATTTCTTCTTTTTTGTTGACAATCGGGAGAGAGAGGACGTTTTTGATCTTCCACCCAGTTTCATCCACAGCGTCTTTCTATTTAAAAAAAAAAGCATGTGTCAGTAATACTATAAAAAGTACTACAAATTGAAAAAAATAAGTGAAATACCTGAAATGTAAAATATTCATCTGCACTGGCGTTCATCATGTTGCAGATCTGTGAATGACAAATGCGTATGTGAGCTACTACTCTTCTTTAAATGTGTACTGTTTAACTTTTCTGGGGGAGCGCCATCTGCTTGTCTCCGTGGTGATGTTATTGCTTTGTCAGGGATGTTTCACAGTATGGCATTAAACAAACACACCTTGTAATTATTCAAATATACAGGTGTTTTTATTTCTCACTACTGCAAAAACCTAAGTAAGCCCACTTTTCCACAGGTCTGACCTGTAACTTAGCCTAGTGATGAGACCTGCTTGTCTCCATGGAGATAGTTAAATTAAATGCCATACTGTACAACATTCCTGGAAAAAACAATAACATTGGTTCTGTTTAGCTGTGTAAATGACTGAGGTTTTTATTCTGCACTCTTCTCTTTTAATGTCAATTTTATGATGATTATTTATGTTTTTAATTTTTGCATTGTGATTTTAATGCCTTTCCTATTCACTTTGAATTACTTTGTGTATGAATTGTAGTACACAAATAAATTGGCCGTGCTTTGCCTACATGGACTCAAGCAGATGGTGGACCCCAGTGATATATTAAGGCATAGATAGAACATTCTGCTCTGTTGCCATGGCGAATGCAGCGGCCATCTTGTGAATGGAACGAGAGCAAAATTCTAACTGCAAATTATGTAAAATTAAGGGAAGAAAATGTATTGATTTAACTGTTAAAATGAATATATAATGGTATATTTGTGCCCTAATAATGAAAGAAACCCCGTCTGTCACTCTCAGAATTACGAAAATGAATTATATGAATGAATACTATGTTTTTACAAAAAATACAAAACTACTTAAAAGAAAATTTATTACCCAAAATGATTTTTTTTTAACTTTAGTTTGGTTATCAAAGTATTAAAGGGGAAACTGAAAGGAAAGTGTCCAGCTGCCTATTGGTTTGAGCAGAATTCTACACTCACAACATGTCTGCTGGAACTGAACGTTTACTATAGGTTACCATCAATCATCAATCTCTCTAGTTCCTTTAAATAAAATACATTACTTTTAAAATATATTTGTCAAACTTACAAATCCATTCTCGGCCACGTAAGAAGGGAGTCCACTGACCAAAGCCCAGTGGTCAGCAGGAGGGCCACTGAAAAAAACAAAAACAAAGTGATTTATATTTATACTTATTACATATCATTTACAACTACTTTTTTGAAATTGTATGCAACCTACGGGATAACTTTAATTTCCTCCTTATCTTCCAGCAAGTAATCGATAATTTTGTAGAAGGCAATTTCCTGAACAAGATAAATTGCATTAATATGACCAAAAAACATGTATTTGTTATGATTAAAATTGTACAATGCTTACTCTGCCATCTGGAGTCTTTGGACCTTTGTACGCCTCTTGCTCTCCTAATTTGATTGCCCATTCATCAAAGAACTCCTACAATGGGGAAAAAAAATCACAATTTATAGACTGTTACATGTTTAAATTACACTAAACTACACATTTCATTAAAACATTGTTAAAATCAATATAATTAAGATTTTACTGAGAATCTTTTTCCAGTTTTGTAATTTTGGTGAAGTTTATAATTTTACTTCCTGGTTTGACACGGGCAGCAAATATGACATACATAGAGGTACTTCCATAACCGTTACCTGGCAACCATAATGTTACCAAGGAGCAAAAATACATGACAACACCTTTATTTTGTTGAATGAAGGTGAAATGTTCCTAGCTTGTAAAACATGCGTGTATTTTATATGGAATCTTCAGTGTTGCTGACATAGATAGAGGATTTAAAACTGAGTGATTCTTAATGTGTTTTTTACTTTTTCCACAAACATCCACTTAACTGATGTAAAACTATAATAAACATTTCTTTTAGTCTTCATCTTTATTTATACAGGGAAACGCACAGAGAGCAGTTGGGTTATCTTTATCACGGCATCTCTGTTTAAAATACAATACAAGCATAAAAACAAACAAAGCAAACAAGTATTCAAGTCCATATAAAACACAAAAAACAGGTGCAGGTGTGTGTATAAAAGTTTGTTACGAGATTATTAAATTGCGTTTGTGTCACTTCCCCGTCTCAGTTCTGGTGAGGCTCGTCTGTCGTCTAATGCAGTAACGTGATCTGGTATTAAATGTTCCGGTATCAATGATTAACACTCAGGTGAGGTATTCTGTCAGTTTTTGAAGTAGTCCCTTATAGATACATTTCATACAGTGCTGTTCTCTACTAGTGGACAGTGATGGCCCACCCACTTTTTCATTTAGCAGTACTACCCCCAAACTAAGTAATAAACATGAAACCTTATCATGTTCACTTTCATTTATTTCATATATTTAAAATGATGTTAAGTTTAAACAGATGGAGCTAACCTTTTCTTTGGTCATGTCCAACAAGCCCACGGAGTATCTCTCACACTTGATGTATGTGCGCACTGTGTACAGAGCTTTGTGAAACTGTCTCTCGATATCTGTCAACTCTTCAAACACCTTGCTGGCAGACCACAGCAAAACCTAAAAAGTAAAAAGAAATATTAGAAATAATTAACTAAAAAGGTGTTTTTTTTAATGATTTTTATTACCTGACTCCTTCTGGACTCAACATCCCACATGTAAGCGGTGTGTGCTTGCAGACAGACCAGTGTGGCAAAGTTCATATATTTGGTGAAGAGCTGCAAAATATAAAATAAATGCATGAATACATAAATTAGCAGATCACCATGTTTGTTACTTGTTGTAAATGTTATATGCAAAACAATGTATTAACATATTTAAAAGTTTCAGTTTCGGAGTACCCCCTCCTCTATCAGAGTGCAACACAATCAGTGTGCCCTTTACTAATGAAACACCTGTACATCGCATCAAATTTGTGAAGTTGTAGTGTATTATTTACATTGGCCTTTAGTATGGGCTACATAGGCTCGTGGGATGAGCTTTGGACAGGATTGTAATCAGGAGCCTTCGAATAGGGCCCAAGAGAGATCACTAGATTACTCAAACATGCATGGGTGACATATAAAACCTCTTCAGCCATGTTTTTGATGAGAGAACAACGTTATAACATGGTAGAAAACTCAATTTTGTATAATACTCCCCGTTTAAAATTTGGTGTCACAAGATTTAAAATGTCTAAGCCTTTTCATAACTGGATTACAGCACCAAGCTACACTTATTCAGGTCAAAGACAGGAATGATGGCTATATTTGGCTATTCTATTATAAGTCATATGACCTTTCCACCCTTTTCTGAACATGCATATTGATACTTTGCAGCTGATGTCATCAACATTTCCAGGGAGGGTGAAGCTAACTGGAGGCACTGCTCTTTCTGAAACTCAGTCACTTCTCTGTTACTAAGTTAGACCTAAATCTTAGCTTTGTTTTAACACAACCTGATGATAAAGAACTGACTTAGCTGGAACAGGTGAGCTGATTTTTGCTCTTAAACAAGTCCCTCTTAAATAACATTACAGTCACATGCTAGCTAGCATCAGCCAACACTTTTTCAGTTATTCACTCTCACCTTTTTATTTGAAAATCAAACACCTAAACAGGACCAAGAACACCCGTATTCATGGTCCTGAAAACGTGTTGTTTAAATCACATTTGTATACATTTTTTTTCTCCTAGAAACTTATCTGAACATTCTACCACTGACATACATGCTGCCCCCCAGTGTGATGTCACTGCAAAGTATCAAGAGTCACATGTGTAATATATTAAACACACTTACATCAACATCACTTTTGGAGAACTCACTGGCTCCCTGTTTATTGAGAGCCGCTATGACTCCGATTGGCTCTTTCCCGTTCATGACCGGTGCTGTCAGCATGCATTTGGTCGTGTACTTGGTCTGCTTGTCCACAAAGTCACTGAAGTGAGAGTCCTAAGGATTAAACAGTAACATTAATTGGTACAGCAAATTAGTGTTGCCACAATACTAAAATTTCAAACTCGATTTTGATACAAAATAGGAATAGATTTGATGCTCAATATTGATTCCAATACCACAATGATAATAAAAAACACTCTTTCTTCAGATAATAGAATGTGATTTTCAACATTAAACCATAGTACTTTCTTCTTTATTACTATGTAGTGTTATATCTGTGTAATTCCTCTGTCATCCAGGTGGGTTCCATAGTGGTCTATGAGAGTCTATTAGTCTATGTGGTCTTAAACTTGTTCTGATACAGCTCATTCTAAAGCTATTCAGGAAGGGTTTATTTCTGTCCTGTCAATGTGACTTTTTTTAGTATTGATACTTGCTCAAGTGAATACCTAGTTTAAATTCTAGTTTTAGTATTGGTTAGTAGCCGATACTTTTCAGAACCCTACAGCAAATTATTAAAAGTTATTACTTGCAATAGTTTAGTTGTATCTATTAGGCAACACCAACCCACTGCTAATATGTAATATATTTTACCTTAATGACCTTATCTCTGTTACAGCTCATATGGGACTATGCTGTTGTAAAACTGAAATTTTCCCATTGTGAAACAAATAAAATTATATTTCAACATTATTGAGTTATTTGTAGCATAGCGTAACTGCAATAAAAGTAATATTTCTTTTAAAAACATCATATACACGCACACACGCACGCACACATATGCACATTATATTAATAAGCCCAAAGGGCCGTGTGTGGCCCCTGTGCTGTAGTTTGCCCATGTCTGGTCTTGCCTAACGATTTTCCTTAATTAATACCTACTTTAGCCCGGTTTGGTTTTGGTATCGCCTCTGTTAACTTTTTTTAAGTGTGACTACATTAAGTATGTAGTGGTACACATTTTTTTTTGCTAAACATTTTGTATCATCAAAGTATTGTATTATATCATAATACCACAATACAAGTCATAGTTGTTGAACATGTTTATCTCATATAGTGCAGTCCTAATTTACAAATATATTTGTGTCTTGTTAGCTCACCTTCTTCACATCTGCTACAGTCTGGGGCTTCTTTGAGTGCACCGTGTACCCCACTATGCCCATATCGGTTGGGTATACGATCTCCACATTGGGATTGACTAGATTCTTGTCAAATGGTGAATTATGGGTGACATCGAAAAGGACTGTAGACAGCTCAGGCACCCCGTTCCTGCTCCGAAACACAAAGTAACTGCACCTGTCCGCCTGGATGAGCAGCGCGATCCTCTGGAGAACTTTGTGCAGGGTCTTCTCCATCTGGCTGTTGTCCTGCATCTCCTTCACCAGCTCGAATATGAACTCCGATTCCTGGATGGAGGTGACATCTTTGTATGAGGACGGCTCTTTCACTTGGACTTTGTTGTTGAATGCCGCTGTGATCACGTCCGGTTTGATTTTCTTCTCGAAATACTCGGTAGCGAACTGCGGGTTGTTATCCAAGAACTTCTCAACTGTATCTTTATCTCCCATCTTGAATCTGATCTACAAATATCCCAAGAAAATATCCAAGAAAATTTCCAAGGTTGACTACACTTGCATCCCTCTGGCTCTGCTTTCCAAGGTAGAAGAAGCTATCTCATCCTCCAGCAGAAGGTAGAGAGTAGCTTATTGTTAAGGGGATCCCAGGGGCCTGTGACGCAAAAGTCATAATGCCCCCTGAGCTTTCTTAACGGGTAAATCCATGCACACTTGTCATTTTAGTGCGCTATAATCCATACACGCTAATCCCATCAGCGGCTATATGATGGTCAGTGTTGGCATCTTTAACCTATGCTGCTGGGGCCAAGAGATAGGACTATATCAACCAAGTTCTTCTTAATAAACATACACAGATACATTGGAAAATATATACATCCACTACTGTTGTTTAATTATATTGTTGAATATGAATGAATGCTCCTATACTTTTGATATATGCAGTATTCTTAGGATAAGGATAATAGCATAAAAATATTACCAGTTCAAGAGGTTCACATGAGGGTCAGACATGATAAAAGATGCGTTCAGGGGACTTATGTGGGTGGGCTTTGAAAGCCTTTCTATGTAGAGATGTAGACACAATAACAGGGTTGAAAGCAATAGTGTAATTATCACGAGACAAAGGGTTTAAGTGAGTAATTACATAAAAACAGCTTGAGTTTTTGAAGTTTGAAATTTTGAGTTTATGTGAAGAAAATTGTCAGTTGTCTGTTCAAAAGTCCTCAATTATGTATATTTATACATCTATATATATATATGTATAAAACTATATAACTATACAACTATATAAAATAGTCTGAACATTTAAAAAAGCTTCCATAGAACAAACTTGCCAAACATGTTAAAGGTACAGTATGTAAGTTTCTGGAGGTTGCACGTCCCCAGCACGATTCCATGGAAATAGAAAGTTAAAGTCAATTTTTGAAACAATCTCCATGGAGACAGATACTTTTTATGCCATATTGTGAAAGATTATAGTCAAAGGAACAACATTTCCAAGCAGGAAGAGGCCTTACTCCAGACCAAGTAAGAGTCAAATTTGTCATGATGCAAGCCTGCTCAGAGGAAGAACACATTTTTCAGTGCAATAAAAACAACGAAGATGAAAAAAAAGTTAGTCTATTTCTTGGGTAAAAAGTTATATACTGTGTCTTTAATCAGTTGAATTCATAACGTAGGCCACATTACTTCACACTGCTTTCTGAGTTCTAACTTATCTAAACCTGGTCCATCAAAGGAGCAGAAACAAGGGATAAACAAGCAGACATGCCACAATAACACACACACACACACACACACACGACAGAAGTCCTGCTGGGTAATCCCTCTGTGCCAGGGCAGTTAATCAAGTGTAATCACGAGTTATCTGTAACGATCTAATTAGATACACACCCAATGCGGCAAATCAGATTACCTTGTTTACTTTGTTAGAAGAGTGTTTTCCTACAGGTAGTAGTTCTTTCATTACAGTAATTAATCCAATTACTTCAATGAATGTTGGTGTTCGAGGATCAGTTGACACTACTGTAAACCTGGGTCATCCACAAACAAGGCAATATTAAAATGAGATGTTATGAAGATATAAAACATTAGACTATATAGAGCAGGGGTGGCGAACAAGTTAGGTACAAAGAGCCAAAATTTTCAACCGTAACACTCAAAGAGCAACACGACGCACTGACCTGCCAAGACACTCACACACACACGCACACACAATTACAACCATATTATTTCCCTTAAAACACTCCTCTCCTTACATTTCAAGATAAGTGTCCACCCTCAACACACACATCAAATGCAGCTTAGCCAGAGTTAACACAGCACCTACCCCAGAGGTCAGACACCCCCCCACATACACACATAAACACACACACACAGGCATCTCTTCCTCTCTCTCTTTCTCTCACTCTGTCAAACACACACACATTTGCTCTTTATCTTCATCTCTGTCTCTCTCTGACACACACAACTACTGAACACACTTCAGAAACACATGTAGGGCCTGTATAATGTAAACTGATGGAATATTTTTAGTTTATTTTTTTAATTATTTTAAGCTATTTATCTATTATCTTGTTTTATTGCATGTACCATTTTCCTTCTGTTCTTTAACTGTGCGGTGCAATACTGGAATTTCCCCACTGTGGGACTAATAAAGGCTTATCTTATCTTATCTTAACACAAGCATAAATCAGGTGTTATTTCCAAACCACATCACAGATTTTCTTACCTTGTTGGAGTGATGGGATGCTCATCTCAGTGGGATTTTTTATTATCTGGAGCCAAGGTTTCAATTACATCCAAAAAACACTGTTTTGTTCCTTCGTTGTACGTTTTTTTTTTTTTTTAGCACGGGCAATCTTCCAGGCCACTTTATAGGATGCAAGTGTCAGTTTCTCCATGCTTTTTCAATTGCTGAAACATTTGAGACCTTCTTTTTACCTGGCTTTTCAAGGTGCTCAGTTTGTGCTTGTGTAGTTCAGAACCTTTGGGGAATTCCTTGTCCATATGAGCCTGGAGAGGCTAAAGATTTGAAGCCTTGAAATGTGATATTGTAGTATTGCAGAGAGTGATTTGCCATTCCGTTCAATAAAAAGTTAGCATCTTCCCATTCTTCCAGAAATGAGTTGTGTTCATCCTCATATTTTCGTTTAGTTTAGCATTTTGCCATTTTGACTCACGGTAACAGTCTGCACGCGCATCAAATGTTTACTTGTTTTCGCGGCATTAGACGTGACCCGCGCAGATGACCCGCGGTCACGTGTCAGACGCAGCGTAAAAAAAAAGGTGATAAATCAGTTTTTATATATTGTTTATTGTTTGTTTTAATAAGCCCTGGTGGATTTGAATGTGTTTTAAGAGAGAAAAAAAATAAGTGAAACATGATACAATGCAAAGAGCCGCAGTATATAGAAAATATTATAAGAGGCAAAGAGCCGCATTCCTATTGGCAGAGAGCCGCATGCGGCTCGAGAGCCGCGTGTTCGCCTCCCCTGCATAGATTAGTATAGACCCATGGACCACTATGGAACCTGGGTTACAACGATATAACATAGATATAAATGGTAATATAAAAGATTATTATTATTAATTTTGCCTTTATTCAATTGCAGCAGCTATTATTCCTAAAAAAGGCATGAATTTAACAGTAAGCATGTTCACAGAGTTGACCTATAACTTGTGGCGTTCCCTGAAGAGAGTTTAATGCCAAAGCCAGGGCCGGCCATAGTTTTCAGGGGGGGCTAAGCTGAATTTGTCTGTGGGGCCCCCGGTAGTGGATGTGCCCTGGCTCAGCTTTTGGTGATTCACATTTGACAGCATTATGACTCTGCTCTCATCACCTCGACCAGTTGTATTTGTATTTGTATGACCAACATCAGACTGAAAACATCCAGAATGTCCCAACTGTTATAGCCACAAGAACTGGGCTCTTCCCCAGAAGATTTTTGAAATTCTGGACTTTTTTTCCTGGTTTTTGGTGGATTTTGATGTGTTCCAGTTGGCTAAGATTTACATTATCAAATGCAGAGGTGGGTAGGGCAAAAGCAAAAATATGTATTCAAGTAATAGTACCTTTCAAAATAATATTGGCTATTCACGTAGAAGTACAAAGTAGTGCTTCAACCAAAACCTTTACTTAAGTAAGAGTATGGTGTCAGTAACACTATTACAATTTAATTTGAAAAAGGTTTACTCAAGTAAATGTAGCCTACACGAGTAACTGAGTATTACCCCCCTCTGACAAAGATGACTGTGATCACTATATTATGACCACTGTCAGCAGTCGAGTAACGCATTGTCAAATTTGTATACATACTTAGTGGATAATCCTCATAACAGCACATATTAATTATCTGTACAACACACATTCACGAGTCACAACTCGTTCACAGCCATTCAGTCATCCAGCAAATGTGACAGTGGTTTATTAACATTACTAATTTGAAACAGGAGCAACCTGCAGAGCCTAAACATTCTCAGAAGCCTAGTTGATGGCTGATTGTGAAAAAAAAAAAAGACAACAGTCAAAAGCAGACAATTTATTAAGCTGACTTTCCATGCTGTGTTCATATTGCTCAGATATATATATAGATATATATCCTTTACGTATTATATAAACGTCCTGCTTGACTGTTTTATCCTGGCATGTCAGGTCCATTAGAACAAGATCTAAGTAACAGGCTATTTTGAGTCCTCCCACCGTGTTTCCTAAAACAATCTTCTTGTGTTCTTGATGCATTGCCCAAGACTTTAGATAAACTTGAGCTCACTAACTTTGAATCTAACAGCCGTTCAGATGTACCTCAGCTGCCTCAGTGCACCTTGGGAGAAGGGTTCCTTGTAGGCTACTGTAAACACACAAGGTCTGTTTCCAATATTATTTTCAATATAAACGCGTGGGGACTTGGGGGCCCTCTAGTGGCCTCAGGGCCCCAAGCAGCTGCTTATTCCTTTTATGGGCTGGGCTGGCCCTGGCCAAAGCAGTAACATCCAAGCAAGTGGCGAAACCCCCAAAAGGATAACCTCCTTTAAAATTTGACAAGTTAGAGAAGTTACCTCTTTGAATGACTAAAAACCAAATTGCTTCCAAATGAACTAGAAGTAAATCAAATTCCTCAATTTACCTCAGCACCCATGATAGAGAATAATCTCAATTTGTTGCGTGATTATCATGGCCAAAGTAATTGTGATGAACAATTATATCATGATAAAGATTAAAGTGACTCACAGTTAAAAAATGTTTTGAATATTAATAATTATAATATTATATATATATATATATATATATATATATATATATATATATATATATATATATATATATATATATATATATATATATATATATATATATAATATTATAATAATTCTTGAGATACAATGGCAATTATCTTTGTTGACGATTATCAGAATTATATATATATATATATATATAACATTAGATTATTGTCGAACCTTTATATCACGATAAATAATATTATTGTTTATTGTCCCATTCCTAATCCCAACACCATTAAATTGTTACCAGGTAAACAGGTTAAGTAGCACTGCCATTACAGTTCAGATGCCGTGGATATATAAAGTGAATATATTGGCTGTTGCGGGGGCCCTCCTGCTGTACAAGTCCTTCTCGTTGTTTGACTTGCATTTAATGAGGTGTCTGTACATTGAACCCATTTAATACACTGTAAATGTGTTGACTTAGCGTAGCCCGGTCAGCTCATCGCATCGCTCTCAGTATGTTATGCTAACATGGGCTGTCAGTGAACCCTAACTCCAACTTGAGAAAGCGAGTAGAATCAACATACCACTTTTACTATGTTGTAGATGGGGTCATGACCTCTGCACGAAATGACCACGACTAAGTTTCCCAGTGCTATATAATGATCTTTGTTATGCTTCTGATTAGTGTTGTCACGATACCAACATTTAGAACTTGACAAATTTTGATACTAAGGAATTGACTCAGTACTTGATACCGTTTTGATAGTTTTAATATTGATTACTATCTGATTTTTTTATACTTTTGACAACCGTACTATCTGTTTAACAAATGTCACATCAAAGCCACCATTTTATCTTTGCATTATATGTCCTTATCCCTCCTTTTATACACAGCCCTGATGTATTTATATATTTTAAATTTACTTATTTGTTCTTGTACATACAGTATACAGTATCTGTATGTTTACCTTATTTGACTTTTTTTTTTTTTTTTTTTTAATATTTTTGCTACTTTAATTATTTTCATTATTTAGTTTTGATACTAGTTTTAGTATTGATTAGTATGTGATTACCAATACTTCTGACAACACCTGATGTAATGCCAAAACTAGCATTGTATCTGTGCACTGTATGAGCTCCTCACCCCTTTTCTTGTATACAGCCTTGAAATATTTAGCTATATTTTATTCTCTTCTACCAGTACACACACAGTATAAATCTGTATCTTTTTTTTTTATTTTATTTTTTTACCTTATTTGGCAAATATTTTACTATTTGTGCTACTCTAATTGTTTTGAATTGTACTACCACATTATGTATTTATGTATGTATGTATTAGTTTGTTTATTTATGTATTTATTAATTAATATAGCTATTGCAGTGTGTGAGTACTGTACTGTACTGTGTCCAAGTGGATCAATATTTTGTGTTAGTTTAAGTCAAAGAAAATACCATCACTGCAATATTAGCTTACTTGGCATTTCAATCTCACATTCTTCCTTTTTATTGGGTGTGTGTTATGCTATTATTAGGTCCTTCATTTGGCACACGTGTAAAATTTACAAGACCTTTTGTTTAATAAGGGCACATAAAACGCAGAGGCCAAGTGTGGAAAACCAAGTACAATCATTGGGTAATAGTGCAGTGTATATTTAGCACTTCATGCCCAAGACAAGTTTCCCCTCATGGGATAATAAATTTTATCTTATCTTACCTTATTTAACCCCATGTGAAGGGATGTACCGGTAATTTATTTCTATTATGAATTAGGCATGTGCCAATTGTTTTCAAACAGGATAATTGGCAGTCCGAATGCCGCCATTTCGAAACTTGGGCATAGGGTTTTAAAAAGTGCCACATTAGAGTTAGTATAAAACTACATAATCATAGTGCTTTCAATATGCATGTGCAGCCCATCCCTCTAAATGTGAGCCATTTCACTAGTTTGGAAAGTCCAAATTGTTGTTTGTTTACACTGACACCACTTGCCTCTTTTTGTAAGATTGCCAGTGTTTGTCTACCTGGATCGTGTGTCAAGCTGGTATCAAAACTATGGTACAAAGCAATATAGGCAAGTTGAGTATCTGTTTTATGAAATATCTGGTGAAGTTAAAGTTGATCACTACATTTTAGGAGGAAATTTGAAAGCATTTTGGGTCTAGTGATCAGGACCATTTAATTTATAAAACAACACTGAAATCAGCTGCCTTTATGTAAGCACTTTGCCTAACCCCCATCTCTGGTTTATCCAAACAAACCAAGATTGCAGGTCACCAAGTTTCATATACACGTAATACTATTATTACAGCAGAATTAGCAAGGATCTGTTTTAATCTAAATCAACAGATCGCAATAACGTTGATGAAATATTGCCAACTTTTTCTTTTTTTTGTTGAAAATGACCAGTTGTCTTTCCAAGCTAACATTGCAATATGCCGTTTTAACATTAAGGAGGAGGTATTTTGTTTTTTACTGAAGAGACAACCGATCAGGAGCTCCTTCAGAATCACGAGGCTGCTCAGGCTGAAATAAACCTGCAAGGAGGAGTCTCAGAAGCTGAGGATGACGTCTCACCGGAAGAAGAGTATGGCAGTCTGGAGATTGTACCAGCTTTGGATGAGATGAAGGAGGAATCTGACTACAGCGAAATTTTGGAAGACATTCAGACACTGTTTGAGGAGGGAGATGCTACAGAAGTCCAGATTTCTGAGGAGGCCGAGACAGCCCCCAGGTCCATTTTTGGGAGGCTTATCCCACGCCCCCTCCGTGAGTTATGGTCGCAGATGCGCAAGGGAACCTCAACAAACAAGCCGGTCCTTAGAAAACCAAAGTGGCTCAGAATCCCTAAAGTCTTCACAAGAAGGTCTGCAGCGGCCACACCTTCTAGAAACTAGACACTATCATCTCCGATGAAGAAAAGGACCATCAGCCAACCCCAGGAGCAGCCTAAACTCTTCACTGGGAACTAAGGAATCAGCACAAACTTTATGCACATCTCATTCAATTATTTTCCTTTATGTTTACTACTTTGTATATACTGAAGCTATCAAACATATGACAAAACATGAAATCATGTAGTTAAAAAAGAAATGTTAGATAACCCTAAATATTTTGTATATTTTAGATCCAAATTTGATAGCACGCAAACTTCTTCTCTCAATCAACCTCATGATCAAGTCTCCTGAAATGTTTTTTACTGTAAATATTTAAATTTTTTTACTG
The DNA here is from genome assembly GCF_009829125.3 of Periophthalmus magnuspinnatus. Classification (NCBI taxonomy): domain Eukaryota; kingdom Metazoa; phylum Chordata; class Actinopteri; order Gobiiformes; family Gobiidae; genus Periophthalmus; species Periophthalmus magnuspinnatus. Next base: position 6,182,319 of record NC_047140.1, on the reverse strand, counting down.
GTTGTTCACATTAAATCATGGTTAATAACCTTAAAAGCCGAGTCTGCATGTCTCATTTAAATATCTTTGTGTGATTGTTTTATTTTTCTGTCTAATGTGTATTAATGCACTATGTTGGCATTGTAGGCTGGATGGAACAAAAGATATTACATTGGGTGAATAATTCTTTCCACCCAGACTCATTACTGTAGCATTTGGCTGTGTATAATATAATTGTCTGTCTGCTGTTTCATGTTCAGAAATTGTGCCTGTCAAAATAACCATCTCTGGATTTTGGAAACAACTAGCAATCCTTTTGGTAGCTACATACAAGAAAGCAATGCTAAATATACTGTGCTTTGCTAGAGAAAAATGCTAACTATATTCTTGTAGAGCGCAATCAGTGGTGAATGGTTTATAGAAACTTTGGCGTTTATAGGTAGAGATCAGAGCGTAAATAACTTCTCTTGGTGCCTGGACTGTGTCTGTGTGAATATAGCATACATAGCTTTTATACCATAGTGACAGCAGCACTTGTGCATTTTTAGTCCTGGAAACAACTGGGATGAGCTATTGTGAGATAACTGCTGTTTATAGAGTAATGATACAGCAGGCAAACATGAATAGCTTAAATAAAGAGCTAGAGAATCTGAGAGCTTTTTAAGAATAGCACAGTGACCCACATGGGGCAGGTTCAGGCAGAGGACTGGGCATGGAGGGGAACATAGAGCCAGAGTCACATACCAGGCTACAACTTGGCCTTGGTCGGGCAAACTTTTAGGCAGGGTTTTCAAAAGTATCAAAAATCTGATACTAATCGATAATGAAACATGTATCGAAACTACATCCTCATTCCAAGTCACTTTCACAGGACGGAAATTAACCTTTCCTGGATATCTTTAGAAATATCTTGAGCTGTATCAGAACAAATATAAGACATATATATAGAGTATACCCTATATACTCTATATATAGAGTATACTGTCAGGAGGAGGCCCGACCCAGGACACGCTGGTGGGACTATGTCTCTCGGCTGGCCTGCAAACGCCTTGGGGTCCCACCGGAGGAGCTGGAGGACGTGTCTGGGGTGAGGGAAGTCTGCAAATCAATGTTTTGACTGCTGCCCCACGACCCGGTCCCGGATAAGCAGAAGAAAATGTATGTATGGAACAAGATTTCATTGAAACAATACATAAAAGTACCACAAAAGTAGGTCTGTTACCATAACACATTTTGAAGCGTGACATATTGCTACAGAGGAGTATCATGATAAACAACGGTAAATGGTCTCATATGCAGACACTAGGGGTACCAGGGGTTAAGTGACTTGCCCAAAGGTCACAACAACAGCATCCATCTGTGGAAACTGGAATTACACCGCCAACCTTGGGGTCAGTGGATCTGACTGCTATACCGATTTTTTTTTTGTACCGAGAGTGGAATCTGAACTGCCAGGCTTCAGATCAATGGACAAACACTTTACCAACTCAGCTACTGTCTTCCATAATAATACTGAAACTACTTTATAACACTGACACAATAACAATAAAGCAGGATCATTAAAAGGCATGAACTATTTTCAATTCAATTCATTTATTTTTGTAACGCCCAAAATCACAACAACAGTTGTCTCGAAGGGCGTTCATGTTTTGGTTGATAGGGGAAACCGGAGTACCCGGAGGAAACCCATCCAGACACGGGGAGAAACATGAAAAACTCCACAGAGAAAGGCCTGGGTGACCCGGGGACTACAACAAATAAATAGCAGAATGAACCCATAATTAGTCTAAAGCTCAAATCTTACTGTATTACATAAAAAAAACCCTATTATAACAAAAGTACACACAATAAATACTGAGCCGCAAAATATATTTTTCCAGCTTTCATATATTGAATAAGTTGATGTAGTAATTATCATGACTGGCCTACACAAAGTTGTGTGCATGTGTGAAAAATAATCTCATGTGTTTTGGTGTGGCATTTGGTGTGGACAAAAAGCTTAATCTTTAGAGATTCAAAAATCAGTGCCTCGATGACAAAAAATGTAAAATGAAATTACTAAAATATGTGAAGCCAAAATTGTGAACTGAACATCACAATTAATATATTCAAAATAATTTCAGAATCTGATCTATCACGTAGACCCAATCTGTTAGATGGAAATTGTGTCTCATCTGCTATTGTCTATAGTAAAAAGTGCATATGTGCATATAAACATACATTATCAAGAGGTAAAACCAAAAATCAATCAATATACTTTGTGTGTAATATCGCCCCCTAAAGGCCACACGACATCTTTGTGGACGTACTGTGCATCTTGGTCTCAGACAGACTATTAGACAGGCTAATCTTCTATAACAACTTTCCCTGAGACATTATATGAAAGGTTGCTAAAGCATGTTAAGCCAGTAGCATAGGTCAGTTCTATTTTCTGTTCCCTCTCCCCACTCACACTGTATTGTATTGGCCTGCATACTAATCTGTTTTTAAATAGTACAGGAAAAGGATTAACTTACACAACCTGTCAACTATATTTGTATTAGACCCTGGGTTGGGACACCAGTCACTATTATAAAGTGTCTATTAGACCTGCACAATATTTCAAAATCAAATCAAAATTTGATTCTTAAATCACAAAGACTACACTTATTTACGTAAGAGAATAACATTGTCTTTTTATTTAAAAAAAAAAACAACCCTTAAGCTTAACAACCCTCAGACATCTAAACATGCATGGTATTATTGCATTAGTTTAGCAGTTCATGTCATGCGTATACAACAGTCCTTACTCAAATGTGAACTCTGAAATCAAACCTACTTTTTAAACAATAAAGTGTGATTAAACACCTAAACTCCATCCACAGCCACATTTCAAATAGAGCTGCTAAACTGGGCAGTACATGGAGGACTAAAGAAGAGAGCGAGAGAAGAAGAGGGGTGGGGTCGTGAGGAAGTATAAAGAACATTTTGATTGGTCTAACAATATCCACACTTCAAACTCTGCCCCTGGAGCCAGGTGTTTGTAATCAGAAACACCTGGCTGTAAGCAGGGAAGTCTTTTGTGATATCACCAACTACTTGAAAATACAGGGGCCACTAAAGGCAGCACAAACTTGGATTCAGGCATTTTTGGCCTGAAAACTGCACATTTTTGCAAGACGTTTGCATTATAGTTGCTAAAATTACTAGGAACAGTAGATAATGCTATAAAAAACACCATATACAAAAAAGTGGATTTTCAGTTTAGTTTCACTTTAGAAGCAAATCTACAATCACAGTACTTGTCAGAAAAATCTCTATTGCATTTTTTTTCATTCAAATTTATATGTTTTAATGTACCGGTAACTCATATGGAAACAGTCCTTAGTCTTAGCTCAGATTTGGCAGTAGTCAAGGTGTTCAATGAGCTCGTTGTATTGGCTTGCAGGATAGGCCGCGTGGCACATGGGACATTCCATGAAGCTCTCCTCCAGCACACTCTTGTGAGGTGAAACTGGGCCACGGGTCTTAGGAGGGAGAGGGGGGAGGTCTGAGGGCTGAGCCAAGTTTAGGGTTGGATTGTCAGTCTAAGAAAAACAAGACACTATTACTACAAAGATAAAGTGATATGACGGATCAGACCAGGTCATTAACTAGAAAAAAAATGTACATACTGTAATTATTTTTAAGGTAACATCTGACCTATTTTTTTGTCATTATAATTTTACTTCCTGATGGAGAATGGGCAGCAGATGTGTCACAAGAGGAGGTAATTCCACAACTGTTACGCAGCAGATTACACCTGGGCCAAAGCTAATCTAATGGTATAACCTTATAAGATACATCCCCAGACCAAGTTACAGGTCAGATCAATGAGGTGAGAGAGGTGATGCCACTGCACGTTTTTAGGGATTTATAAAGGGATTTCTAGGCAGAAAAAATAACATCTCCATGGAGACAATCAAATGGCTTTAAACAACAACAAAAAAAAAAGAAAAATGATGTTCTTTGCATCTAAAATGAATTCTGTGTTTGCCTCTTCCTCTATTACCAATATAATGTATTATTATGGATATTAATCCACTACAAAAACTATGACATGACCTTTGAACTGTTCACTTGTTTCTGCTCAAACCTTTTCAGTTCTTTCTTTCTCCTCTGTTTGAGCTTGGACAAGTTCCAGCTGCTGCTTTAGATATGAACAGTTCTCTCTCTCGTCATGAAGATCTTGAAGCAAAATCTCAATCTGAAAACCAAAATGTTATATAGGCTATATGAGTATACGACAATTCAGTTCATTTGCTATAGTCATGTATTACCTATTTTATAGGTATATTCTGTTACCAGTAACTATGAGGCTACTATGACGTAGTAATTTTTCTTTTGTCTAAATCTAAGTAGCCTTATAATATTGAGTTTTTTGTGCTAAATTCATTATAAAAAGTAACTAACTAGAGGATTGGCCTATTGTACCAGTGTTGTCATAATAGTTTCAAACTTGATTTAAGTATTAAGGAATAGTCTTGATATTCCATACTGATTCCAATACCATGATGATTTCTTTTATATTAGCATCTGGTCTTATATCTATGTAATCCCTAAATCGTCCAGGTATGTCCATAGACGTATACCATTCAATTCAATTCAATTTTATGTATATAGCACATTTAAAGTACAACTTAAGCTGTTAAGCTGTTGAGTGCTTAACATAAACAACAATAAACAAAAACAGATACATAAAATATGACACATAAGCAAAGAACAACAAAGCAATAAAACACCAAGATATCCTGCCTAGCTCGAACCAAATGCCAGGAAGTAGAGGTGGGTTTTAGTCTGTTCTTAAACTGCTCTACAGACAGAAAAGATCTGACAGGCATAGGGAGGCTTTTCCATAGTGCGGGCGCTGCTACAGAAAAAGCTTTGTCTCCTCTTGTTTTGAGGTTGGACCTGGGGACAGCAGCAGGAGCTGGTCAGCTGACCTCAGGGCTCTGGGTGGAGTATAGAGCTCCAGTAGCTCTCTCAAATATAGAGGACCCATAGAGTGCAGACATTTAAACAATATTAGTCTATTGCTGCATCCATGCGGTCTTTTGGGAACTCGGGATTCCGAAATGAGATGTCGGGGTTCCGACTTGTTTGCATTCATGTACTTTTATCTCGGAATGTTGGGATTTTTATGTCATCATGAATAAAATCACTCAGTCCACTCATTAACAGAGCTAACAAGTAAGAGTTTTTGCTGTTAGCCTTCCCAAAACTAAAAGTTGCCTGTTTACTTTAGCTAGTTAACGTTACATAGGTAATTAATTAAACAGTTGTAGTCTCGGGTCTGTTGCTCTTATGATATGGATAACTGAAGTTAACCCCTAGATGTAATAACTTTAAGACATGCTAAAATGTGTTTAGTTCATCTGCACAGAGCAGATGACGTCAGGTGTGGAAGTCGGACAGACGGATTTGTGCGAGCATTCATGTGCATTTTACAACTTGGAAACATTTTCCTGAGTTCCAGAGGACCACATAAACGAAGCATATGTGGTCCTGTACTTGTTCTGATACAGTTCAAGATAATTCTAAAGGTTAATTTCTGTCCTGTGAATGTGACTTTTTTAGTATTGATAACTGATCAAATGAGTATCTAGTTTAGATTTTTTTCCTCCAAAGTTTTAGTGAATCAATCAATTAGTATCTGATTTAAAGTTTATATTATTATCCAAAACTTTCTTACCATGCGTTTAAACTTTGCTATCTGCCTCTGAGCCTTGTGATAATGATTGAGGAAGTACTTCTGTAGATGTCCCGACTGAAAGATGACAAATTGTTTACAAACATTTTAACCATGACTTTTACACATTTAAATATCCGGTCTCATAGTACAGGTACCTGCAGCTCTAAGGTAGCTGACTTGCGCCTCTCCTTGTTCAGTCTCACGTGGAGGACTTCTGCCTCAGTGGTCAGATACTCCTCCTCATCTTCCCTCCTTATGTCTACTGGGTTTGGTGTATTCCTGTCAGGTTGTAGCTGCTCTCTGAGTTCATTCAGCTCCAACTGGTTTTCTCTGCACCTGTGTATCAGAAGAATATTTATGAATGGATTAAAAATACAAGAAAAAGTATAACCACATATTTGGGTTGTAACTGGAATCATGATTAGCAAAGGCAGGTAGTACACAGTTACACATACTCAAGTACATTGACCTCAGTAACTTTCTTCTTTTTTATTTCAAAAATTTCTTTTACAGTGTAACAATACTATTACTTGAGAAGCGTTTTCTTCCTCTTCCCACTGTGAGTGGGTATAAGTATAATAATAATGATTTGCAAAAAGTATTTATTAGGTGCCTGAACACATGAACATTGATCCTGATTGTAAAAACAATTATGCCTCTTGGAACAATGTGGCTCATTTGAAGTGCTGCTAAGAAAGACATATGTCTTTACAAAAAAAACTATAATAATAAATACAAAAAATATTCTAAACGCTTAAAAATATTCAAAATTGCACATTTTTGCATTGTTGCTGTTCTTGTATGCTATTCTTCCTTAAATTGATTTGAACATTTGTGTTTCTTGCACCGCTCCTTCAAATATGACCAATTTCATAAAATGAAAATACTGACATTGCACAGAGTAGTTTCCAGAACACTTTTACTCTTACTTGAACATTTTCTTCCATAACTTTGTCCTACTTGAGTAATGTTATTGTGTAAAAGCTTACCTTCACCACCTAACTCTGATAATTATTTGGATAAATATTTTTGTACTATTAAAAGTTAACATGCGGAGGAAGTATAGAACTATAGATTTCAAATCTATAAATGTTTAAAAGTCAACATAAATTAGACTTAATGGCTCTGGTTCTGGGTTTTTGTGGGGCAGAACAAGCACCCATTTTATTAAGCTTTTTCCCAATTACAAAAACATTTGTAATTTATTTGAGAAATAAAGTAAAAAAAAAAAAAGGTTAAAATTGTATTAATATTACAGTCCATGAAGATGGAATGACTTTAAACAGCACTTACTCTCTCTGGGCCTGGGACAGAACTGCCTGGATGAGACAGACCTGTTCTCTGAGTATGTCTAACTCCTGACCAGCTTTCTGCATAAGTTCTTCATAGTACTGCTCCATCTGTTTAAGTTTCTTCTTTTCTGTAAAGGGATAATCACACGAGGGGCATTAAACAAACATTCACCCAAGTTCTTCTTTGGTCCTGGTTCAGTATTAGTTAAATACAAACTGAGATCAGATTTAGTCCCAATGTAGATATATGATGTGTAAACAAACTGAAGAAATGAGAATATGACAGGTTAGACTATTTATTTCATTATCATAGTAACATACACGAGATATTAATAATAAAATATTATTATATATTGCTATGTGAATATTTAAACAGTCATATAAACTTATAGTGCTCCTTTAACAGAATCTCACCATCTGATAGAAAGTCTTTGCGCTCAGCTACCCGGGTTTCAGAGACTTCGTGCAGGTGTTTCTCCAGCCACAACATTCTGGTTAATATGGACTTCACGTAGAGCTCCCTCTGCTGGTCATACTCTACCCACTGCTTATTCTTGTCAATGGCCTGGATGGGAATAGGAAAAGAAAATTTTAGTTTTTTGAAGCACATCAGATAATAATAATAATAATAATAATAATAATAATAATAATAATAATAATAATAATAATAATAATAATAATAATAAATAATAATAATAATAATGCATTGATAAAAATACATAAAAAAGTGAATGAATGAATGAACTAATAAATAAAATAAACAAACTTACATCACTGAGGCTGATTTGGAGCTCTGTGATGATGTCATTATTTCCCTGCACATCAACAGCACAGTCCTGTACAAAACAGAATAAAGTGGTAGTGTCTTGAACACTATGCATTAAAAAGCTAATTATTGTATGTCTGTGAGCAAAACACATCTAAAATGTGTATATTGAGATGGTATCAATAAAGCTACAGTATAGAGCTGTAGTCCTTCCTGCCTAACTTCTTATAACATGAACAGTAAGGGATTGATGAAACAATATAAAATACACTAAGTAAAATACTAAATAGACATGGAAAGTAAATATTGCAGAAACTTTACCAGCTGTTAATTTCCCCAAAACAGATGTCCCTGTACCTCCCCTCTCATCTTACAACATGCACAGTTATATACTGATAAAACACTATAAAATGCAGTGAGTAAAATACTAAAGTAAAAAGTAAATATTACACATGAAAAAACATTAAAAAAAATAACAGCTTAACATCCGGATATTTCTTTTCAAAAACAAATACTACTACCATTACTACTACTACTCCTACCATTACTACTACTACTTCTTTACCTGTTCCCTTGCAGAGTTGTTCTGCAAATACTGACACCTGGCTGAGATGCTCACAAGCTGGTCCTTTATCTCTGCTATCTCATTCGCGTAACAGGCCAGTCTTCTCAGATTCACAACGTCACACTGGTTTTCTTCATTGCACCTCTGCTCCTCTGGCATCAGCACTGGATTGCAGTTTGCATCCTCTGCTTCATACTCTTGTGATGAGGGGCGGTAAGGTATTAGGGCCAGAAATCTCTGCAAAGAGATAATAAGAAAAATGTAATACATGTTCTGGGATGGGATGTAATACATGTTCTGGGATCTAATTACATATTCCAGACAAATGCACACACTGGGTTATTTTTATAGAAAGCTAGAACATTTTTTGATTCACCTCAGACTTTAGTGAAAGTGGCAAACGACGAAGTTTAAATCTGTCAGCTGGACAAATTGTTGTAGAAGTGAAGACGTTTCGCAGCTCCAACAACGATTTGTCCAGATGACAGATTTAAACTTCGTTGTTTGCTATGGATCAGACCTGGACGACTGAGGGTCTACACAGACATTTAGTGAAAGTGGGAAATGTTTTATGATGCGATGGGACATAGGGCTGTGCAATTAGGAGAAAATATGTAATTGCGATTTTATGTGTTATGTTTACATTTTAAACACATCCAGAAGAATTGACAAAAAGAATTAAATGTGAATTGACAAACCAATAGAACAATCACATTTCAGAACATGTTTGTACAGATCTAAACTACAGGGTTAGCAGTCATTATGCAGAATAAGGGATATTTTGTTGTTTGAGGAGGAAATTATGGTACAGTACTCCAAAAACTGCAGCCTTTGCAATTTGCTAATATGTCAGAATCTTTTTCTTTCAGTGATTAAAACATATAGTTTTATGCTTTTCAAGATTTTACAGAACAGTAATACATTTCTTTATTATAATTCAATAATTCTAGTTTGACTCTTTGGGACCCTCTGCAGATTTTATAAACTCCTAGGTAGTACTCATTTACTTGAGTAACTTTCATTCAAAATGTACTTCTCTGTATAGTTTTCAGACACCAAACTTTAACTCCAACTTGAGTAATATATTTAACAGTGACAGTACTTTTTATACTCTTCTGTAAGTAATTTCCTGGACCGTTGCCATGGCAATTGGCAAAATATCCTATCTTTTGAATGGTGAAAAGTCAAAATGCAGCCTATAAAAAGTCAGCTGAAACCCAAATAAAATGGATATTCTAAAATTGGTTAAACTCCAATCAAAGCAGTTGAGCCCTGTTTATCTCTTTACTTACCTCTATAATCCTGTTGTGGTCATTGTGATGCTGAGCCAGGTCATTCAAAGTCTTCAACAAAAACACATTTTCTCTTCTCAGATTGCTGATGATAATACGAGCCCGGGGAGTTTGCACAGCTGTGCGGAGCTTTTTGCGGTTAGCAGACGACCGTGGCATCTTCTCAGTAAAGTAAGTTGCTGGCTGAATGTGAAAAAGGATAATTAGTTCAGTTTCAAGAAAAAAACATTCCAAGAAACGTCAAATACTTTACGTAATATAATGAAAATGGTGAAACAACCGTGTTAGCAAATTGTGGTAGTAAATAAATGTAACTATAAAAGCAATCATCTTTCTTACAAAATAGGCTACTGTATTATAATTACAAAAAATAAAGAAATAATCATATATAAAAAGTTTGAAAAGTTTACCTTTGCGTAAGCTTTTTTTATTTCAGCAATTTTATTCGAGAGCTAACTTAACGAGAAAAGCCGTATTATTTTTATGGAGAAGTTAGCATAATTAGCCCTGTTAGCATACTATTGAACAGTTTTAGCATGGTTGAATTTTGTTTTGTTGATTACTTACCTAAAATGTTTAAAAGCAAAGTTCGTTTCGTTTCAAAACATATATATGGTACTGAATATAAATATCATATTCCGTTTACCGCTTATCGTTTGAACCGTTAGTCCATGTGTTAAAGTTTACTGTTTCTGTTTTATACGGGTTATACTTGGCCCGCAAAGTTTGTAGTTTTGAATTATAATTATGAACGGGAAATTCTGAAGAAAAAAAACAAACAAAAAAATTAAAAGAAAATAGTGCTTTTATTATTTAGGTAAGCGCAATAATAATGTAAAAATAATGTAAAATTCGAAAACAATATTCATGTTGACCACTAGATGTCGCTATATTATAAACTACATTAGTGGAATAACGGAAGGATGAAGCGCATGTTTATTTTATATATTTTACTTTTTTACGTTTTAAAATATGGGAATTGTGTAGATGTTGCTAGACTATTATTAGATTATCTTTATATTTATTTATTTTTATTTAATCCGTTTTATGTAGGTAATTGTGTAAATGCTTGTTAATCAGATCAGAATCAGAATCAGAAGACTTTTATTGCCATAGTCTGTGAACACAGTTCACAAACTAGGAACTTGCTTCGGTGAAAAAGTGCAAGATAAACACACTAATGAGTTTATTTTTAATTTTATTTATTTATTTTTTACAGACAATGCCAAGCTCCCAGTCCCATCAACAACACCTACTATACCACCTACTCACAGGGCAGTGCTTTTGTGCGTCCTCACATCTGCTCTCCTCCTCCTCCTCTTCAGTTCCCCCTGGCTGTGTGTCTTGCTGTCTGTCTGGCTGCACTCTCTCTGTGGAATATGCTTCATCAGTGAAAAAGAAAACCAAACTTTTCCAAAATGCTGCGGGTCACGGTAGAGTCTGCCAATGGAATACCAAAAAGGAAACTTGGAATTCCTGATCCAATTGTTGGGGTTTTATTCAGAGGTAAGAAATCTGTTAGTTTCAATTCATCTGTAATTCTTCCCATCTTTTATTCTTTCTTTTTAAACATTGCCGGATTTTAATTTAACTTCCTGTGACCTAAGTTATGTGACAATCTCCGTAAACTATACTGGGAGCATATTTTGTTAGTCATTCATTGAGCAGCATGTCCTTATAAGGTCAGGAATCAGGTTTATAGTTTTTCTAGCCAGTGCAAGTGTAGTTTAAGCTAAGCCCCATTCATTCTAAGAAAATAAATATTATCTTTAGGCTAACAGCTGTCTTTGTGCTTGCAGGTGAAAAGAAGAAAACCAAAGCTATTGACAATGAACTGAATCCTGTTTGGAATGAGGTATGAAGGAGAAATATAGCATAGTGTTTTTACTGTTAAAGCATATGACAACTTAATGACAACGTAATGTTTTTCTCGTCATTACTTACTTTTGTTGGAATAGTGACTGTGGTAAATGTTTATCATAGTTTTACATCAGTTAAGTAACAGTTTGTGGGGAAAAAAGTCTAAATGTGAAGTATAAAAATACACGACGTAGTGGAGAGTTTTGAAAAAGTATGCCTCCTAGGTATGTCATTAAAGCTGAAAATTGTTTACACACAAGAAAGGCATGTTTCTGAGAGTATAAAGATTGATTTAACAAAATAAAGATGTTGTCATCTATTTATATTTGTCTAATCATTACTTTTGTGTAGTTTAGACAACTTTTGGTTGCTAGGTAATGGATGTGGAATTACCACTATGTATGTCACATCTGCTACCCATGTCCAACCAGGAAGTAAAATTATACACTTCACCAGAATTAAAGAACTAGACAAAACTAGCCAAGATATCTGTAAAATCTTAAATATAATGATGTTAACTATTTTTGGTGGAAAAGTGTCTAACCTGTCATATACATTTTAAAAGTCCTGTATTATGCAAAATTGACTCTTGTGAGCTTTAAGCCATGTTAAAATGTTGTTACATCCTCAAAAACATTCCTGGAGTTGTGTTTTCTTAAGTTTACACATGTTTGAGTAACCCTATACTGTTACTCTATCTACATCTCCAAAGCTCAAAATGCACTATTCCACCTTGTGATATCACGTAGTGGTAGTTAACAGTTACCTTTTACCTTTAGTTCAGCAGAGATGGGCAATTTCAGTGCTGAAATGATCCAAATGATTCCACTGAAGGTGTATGGAGTTTAAAAACACATTGGAGCACTTCCTGTTTTACCACATGACATCACAAGGTGGAACAGAGTGTTTTCTGTTTGAGAGAAAAGCTCAGCTTAAATATGCAGGGCTTGTGTGTTAAACATGTGTGAATGAAACAAAACACAACTTCAGGTCTGTTTGTGATGAGGACACAACATTATAGCGAGATCAGAAAATAATGTAATAAGGGCTCGTTAAACGATTTGATGTTGTTTTTTGTGGATAGGTACTGGAATTTGACCTTAAAAACTGTCCACTGGATGCATCGTCTTTTGTTGATGTGGTGGTGAAAGACTTTGAAACGATTGGAAAGGACAAGTAAGTACAAAAAATCTGTATAGTGTAATCATAGGCTACACTCAGGATGTGATACTAGGTATGTGAAACCACAGTGCCACTACTTAAACTGCATGTTACAGGAAGATCATCGTGTGAACCTGACTTTGGTGGGGAAAGTTTATAAGTTTGCAAGAAATTAACTTACAGAAAAAGAAATAGTTTTGGTTTTGACCAATTTTTTGGCCAAAGTGTAGGACCATACAATTATCAAAAGTAGAAGTAATCAAAAATTCAGGGACCATTTACATGCAAGGAATATAATAAACATTAATTTATCACTGTCAAACCATAACTATTGTGTAAATTTGATCAGTTTTTGCCATTGTTTATGGTACAGTTGCTAGGTAACAGTTGTAGAATTACTCCTACCCATGTCCAACCAGGAAGTAAACTTCTTCACCAAAATTGTCAAACTAGATATTTATATACTAGGTATATATTACTAAATAAGATATTTAACTAAATCTTAAACATAATTATACTGTTTTAATGAAATGTGTGGGCTTCACTGTCATATCCACCTGACCACTTTAATATGGTAATAGTAGATAGTACTGACATGTAGTAACAATATATCTTTTTTCTAAACTTGGAATACTCCTACCTCCTACATTGCTCACTGGTACCTTGTTTGGACTTGTGCTAACAGAGTACTTGATCTTGTATACAAAAGAGCTCCTGGGCTGTTTACACTACGAAAGAATGCCCTATATACTGTTTTAATCAGTTTCACCTACTTTGAATTTCTCATCTGGTTCTCTTGGTCCTATGTATTATTCTATTCACAACAGTTCCTCTTTTGATATGCAGTTATAATTATTTTAGGGAAGGCTCTAAGGAGTGTGTGTTGAAGAGTAGGGGCGTTTCAGTCATGCTCTATGATATTTCCCTTGTTGGTGCCTGTTAGAGAGGACTCAGCTACAGTGCTTGCACAAACTTGTCATCACTAGCAAAGCACTTTATGAGAAACAGTAGTCTTTTCATGTACACAATGGGGATGAATGTTTGTGTTTTTTTAGTGCTAGATGCTAATGTAGCACTATCTTCCAATGATACTGAAAGATAGAGATAGCAAGGAAACATGGTGGTAGTGTTTCTTGAAGCAGGCAGTATATTTTAAGTGTAGTAGTTAGATGTTCATAAGTTTCCCTCACATGACTTCTTCCTGGCTGCTGGTGCTGGGGTTTAGGTCCTGAAAATTCAGGTAGTTTTAGGTTTACTTGATGTTTTTAAGTAATACTATTTTCTAAGTTCAAAATCTCAAGTATCTCAAAGTTTCCCACTGAGAAGATTTAAAATGCCTTTTGCCATTTATTTACATTCCATGGCTTAAAATAGACTCTTGTTTTTAGCCACTCGGCAAAGTGGTGCAGTGTAGTTAAAGTAACAGCAGACCAGATTTTTCTTAAGTAACTCAAATGAATGGAGCTTTGTGGTCTCGCCATACTGTTTATATTGTGCATGGAACGCCCAGTGCATAGCTTTGGCAAATGATAATTGTTGCCATGTGTGCAAAGTTACAGCTAGTTCAACCAAGTATCGTAGGGTATCTCTTTGGTTCATCCCAGTAATATATATTTTATGCTTTACTCTTTGATCGCATGTTTATATTACCCGTCATCATTGGTGATTCATTATAAGCAACTGTTACATTCATCCTTCCCTTTACCACTAACACCAGCTGACAAGACTGGTAGTTTCCATTGTGTAGCAACTTGGTACATAGAAATATAGTGCCCTCGACATAGATCAATGCAATACACAAAGAAGTGAAAATGAGAAGTGAAAATAATTTGTCGTTAGCTCTTTCTACACCAAACGTGTGATGTATGACAGATTGTGATTATGTCAGGTGGATATGATAGGTTATTCATCATAGTTTAGACCAATGAAGAATTTAGAATAAAAGTTAAAAAAATTACAGCAAGTAACGCAAATATGCAGGAAGTAACTAAATTCCATCCAAAATTCAGGGACAATTTATGCATAGGGAACACATTTTTATGATAGTTCAAACATTCTTTTAACAAAATAGTTGTGTTCATATATTTTTATTTGTCAAATAAAAGCTATTGCGTAACGTAGACCAGCTTTTGTTGCTTAATGTGGTTATGGTTTCCAGGGAACAATGGAATATCCTTTATGGTCACGTCTTCTGCCCACATAGATACATATTATTCATAAGTCCATATCCAATCAGGAAGTTAAATGATAAACTTACCAAAAAATAAAAATAAGGAAAATAAGGCAAGATTCTTAGCAAATTCTTAAAATGGGACTAAACACCTAAACTCTGCCCACAATTACCTTTCAAATAGAGCTGCTTAAATGGGTAATACCAGGGGGATGGAGGAAGGGAAGAGTGAGGGGGGAAGAGGGGCGGGGTCTGGAGGTATACGGAACAGTGTGATTGGTTTTACAGTTATCTACACTTCAAACTTTGCCTCTGAAGCCAGGTGTTGTAATCACAAACCCCTGGCAGCCCTCAAGGCAGCCCTAAGTGATGTCACATAGTACTTGAAATTGCAATGTCCCCTGGAGAAAGCACACACAAGCACACAGTTTTATATGTATTTGACCACAAAGCAGCAAATTTACTGAATTTGCACTAAAGTTGCCAAAACATTATTTGGAATAGTAGACAGTGCTATTAAAACTCCATGTATGCAGTTTAGTAGGGAGAAAAAGTTTAAATAAATATGTTTTAGGGAAATATGTCACATGCACTTTAATCTCTTTGTTGTTTTTTTTTACTCTTTTTTCAGGTTTATTGGTTCTGCAAAGGTTTATCTGAGAGAATTGGCCAGTGGTCAAGTGAAGGCCCTCCCATACAGGAATGTGCCATTGATCAATGAAAAACAACAGGCTATTGGGGTAAATATTGTTATGTTTTGTAAACCTTAATTGCAAATGTGATTATACCAGTATAACACAATAACAACTTTTTAAAATACAATTTTGAAGACAACCATAAATTTGCTGGTTGCGTATGAACCTCCTTCCCACGGTGCTCCAAATATGAATGAGAACATTGATGGAGCCATGTCAACAGTTGATGAAGGTGAGTGCAAATATTTTTAGTAAAATCAAAATGGTACAAGTTTAATTTCAACCCATTCTCACTTATTTTCATTTTAAAACAACAGTTCTAAACAATTTTGGATTTATTTTGAATTCTTCGTCTTCTCTTTTAATGTTAATTTTATGATGATTATTTGTGATTATTTATGCATGTATGTATTTTTTTTTTGTTTTTTTGTTTTTTTCTT
This sequence comes from Periophthalmus magnuspinnatus, assembly GCF_009829125.3. Classification (NCBI taxonomy): domain Eukaryota; kingdom Metazoa; phylum Chordata; class Actinopteri; order Gobiiformes; family Gobiidae; genus Periophthalmus; species Periophthalmus magnuspinnatus. Next base: position 6,166,389 of record NC_047140.1, on the reverse strand, counting down.
GTTATGGTTTAATAGACCACACTGAGGATGGAGATGAAGGGGATCCGGACGCTGATGGAGGGACCGGGGGTACCACTCCGGGTGTAACCTCTTCATCGCACCAGCCTGGGAAACCTAGCCACAAACCGGTGCGCTTCCACAGAAAGAGGCACAGGGCCCTGACCAATAAACCTCAGGACTTCCAGGTATTGTTTTCTTTGTTATTGCTGACATAAGGTACAAGCATAGACTGTATAAAGAAGTGGACAAAGGAAGTGCGACGTCACCCATAGCGTTTGGCTCCAGTTAAATTAAGCTCATTGAGGGTAGCAGTTATAAGAGCGAATCTGAAGCCAAGATCCTTATGAGAAATTCCAACCTTGAGTATCATAGCAACAAAGAAACCACGATCCCGTCCAGAGCAAGGCTGTTGAAGGTAATGCCTGCCTGCACCACTGATTTAGCAGGGAGCAGGTACGTAGCAATGCAGTCAATCAAACCTGTTGCTAACGCTAGCGAGAGCGACCTCGAGGAAAGAAGGCACCTGATTTGTTTCTTATTAGGCAAGGCAAATTTATTTGTATCGCACAATTTGCACACAGTTTGCTTTACAGAATAAGAAAGACATTAATACAACAAATGAAAACTAAATAATCACAAATCATCATAAAATTTACATTAAAAGAGAAGAGTGCAGAAAAAACCCTTTCAGTCATATGCACAGCTAACCAGAACCATTTAATGTTTTATATAGACTTGTATACTTGCTTGTTTTGTTTGTTTTTCTGCTTGTATTATATTTTAGGGCGCCCATGACAAAGAGCGCCTAGCTGTTCTCATTGGGCTCCCCTGTATATATAAAGATAAATAAATACATAAAATAGCTTCATATATATTTTTTTAAAATGTTAATTATTTATTTATTGTTTTTTATTTCACAACAACAACAAAGCAATAGGAATGATTAGCTGAAAACCTATCCAATTTCTAGTTTGCAAATCTGTCCTATTTACATATTATGTGAATAATAAATGATATAGTATCATATATACAGTACTTGATAGATTGACTAACTTAATTGAAACCTGTTGAGTACCATCCACACTTGATGTATGCTCAGCTGACTCACTGTTACCGTTATGTCCGATATAACCAGATCCGCGTTCGGATTATTGAGGCCCGACAGCTTCCTGGGAACAATATAAAGCCAGTGGTGAAATTCAGTGTGTGTGGACAAACGCACAGGACCAGAATCAGACGAGGAAACAACCCATTCTTCGATGAGGTACAAATCATAAAATAGCTGTATACAGCAATAATAAGTGTAAAGAAGAAATATAATTAGACATAACTGAGTATGAATAATTAAAGGGAATATATTCAGCAAAATCAGCTTCACTGAGCGTTTAACCTTATTACAGTGTTCCCTTATCCCTGTTCATTCAAGGCTTAAGAAGAAAATTTTTCAGTTTTCACCTACCCCCTATCCCCACCCACATCCCTGCCCTTGTTGCAATTATTTGAAAAATTAAGATTCTTTGTCATTCGTGCTCATGAATCACCATCCAGAAAGTTGGTCCCATTTTTATTTTTATGCTATTTTAGATCAATATTCCTGTTTACAATGAACACAATATAAGGTTATGATCTACTTATGTGTTCTAAGTACCTGGAAAATCACCATTTGTCTAACTTTATTCCAGATGTTTTTCTACAACATGAACATGCTTCCCTCAGAGCTCTTTGACGAGAGCATCATTCTAAGGGTTTGTGTACATATGCTGTATATTAAAACCAAGCATAGTCATTATAATGATATCCATGACGACATGAGCTATATTTCTATACATTGGACAGGTTTACGACTCCTGCTCCCTCAGATCGGACAATCTAATGGGAGAATTCAAGGTGTGTCTTTGTCATTCCAAGAGCCTTTTAGTACATTTTTCTAAGTACTACTCACATCACTTTTGAAACGCATTTTTTAACATGTCTTTTCTTATATCTCTAGTTGGATGTTGGCTACATTTATGATGAACCTGGTAAGTATGTTTACAAAAAGGCCAGTTATCATGTGCAGTTTGTCTCTTATCAATTATGTCAATTATAATGGGAAATTAGCCCCCAAAAAAAAGTTAGTATCTTTTTTTTGTTAGAAGTAATTAAATTCATCTACTGTTTCTAAGAGTTCATACTTTATTCAGATACTATTCAGCTGTCATTCAGCTGTCACTCAAAACATGATAGAGACTGACCAAAAGGAACATTAAACAGGATCACAATATGATGACTTCACCAAAATAGCAAATCTTCACAGGGATCAGCTCACAATAGATTTTTATCTCCTGCCAGTGTTAATCATGGTGTTGCTGTATCATTACATTATCAGTATTGTTTTGTTGTATCAGGTATTCTATTGCATTGTAAGTGATCCATCCTTATATCCATGGGTTTCAGAATGATGAAAATCTAGCACTGTTGCCATAGCAATTAAGACAGTAGCTCCGTTGGTAGAGTGTTTGTCCACTTATCCCACAAATGAATACTGTTGTTGTGTCCTCGGGCAAGACACTTAACTCACCTTGATCCCAGTGTCTGCGTACACTGATGTATGATGCCCTTGATGTGAAGCGCTTTGAGTGCCTTGAAGGTGGAAAAGTGCTGTATAAAAATGTGCTCATTTACCAAGAATTTAAAACCAAATATTATATCTCTTGAATGGGCAAAAGTCCTCCTAATATCATATTGAAACAGGAAGCTGAAACCGGAGAAAATAGGTTAGATTTTTAAAATTTGATTCAAATGTTGTAACACTAACATATATTTGACTATATAATGATTTAAATGTCCCTGTGCAGGCCATGCTGTGATGAGAAAATGGCTGCTGTTGAGTGATCCGGATGACCCCACATCAGGGGCCAAAGGTTACCTCAAAGTCACCCTGATTGTAGTAGCCACTGGAGATGACCCACCGGTACTACAGTAACACAGTACCGATCCATAATAAACTATATATTATGCTGAATTATCTTGTATTTTTAGTCTGAGAAGAAGACAAGCGAAGAACAGGATGACATAGAAAGCAATCTACTTGTTCCAGCTGGAGTTACTATGAGATGGGCCACGCTTACTCTAAAAGTTTTCCGCGCTGAAGATATGCCTCAAAGTAAGCAAGAAAATTCTAAATATTTTTGATGTCCATATTCTGAAATCTTGTCCTCTACAGTGGATGACGCCTTCCTTCAGTCAATGAAACAGGTTTTAGGAGGAGATGGGGACAGGAAAAACTTAGTGGATCCATATTTAGAAGTTAGTTTTGCCGGAAAGAAGGTAAGATGGTTACTACAAAATTCAAAGGCTTTGGTTTGGTAATGTTGCTAAATTGCTTGATTTATTTTCAAGATATGCACCAAAATAATAGAAAAAAATGCAAACCCAGAGTGGAATCAGCTTGTCAATCTACAGGTGAAGGTATGAAAACTATACACTACAACATCTTACTTGTTTTTTGCATAAAGTTAGTTTCCATGGAAATGTTGTTTTGCCTTGAATGTTCAACAGATCATTGTACGCCCAATAGGGTTGTTAAGTGATGATGTTACTTCCGGATCCAACCAGAAAATTCACAGCTGAAATCTGGTTTTGTTTTTATTACTTTTTCATAAAACAAGACAATTACCTTTCAAAGCTCTTTATAAAATATGTAAATAATGCAGTAATAAGATATCATAATAGGATTAGTTAGTGTTTATTTCTCTAATTACCAGACACAGCTAACGCTAGCTTACTTTAGCCTAGCTTTTTACCTCAATCTCCCTCGTACATTACAATCACAGTTCTAAACATAGATCCATGCTCATAACCTTAAATGACAATCTCTTTTTTATGTGAGATGTGATGTCACAAAATAAAGAGGAAATTGCAAACATTTTCTTTGTGTTCAGTCAGCTGATGGACTCGGAAGTGACATCACACTTAAAAACACTTAACAATGCTATATGAAATAAATGGAAAGAAAATGATTTTAATGCCATAATTGGACATCCCAGGCGAAGCAATAACATTTCCATGAGGACAAGTGGCAACCCGCCACCTGAAAAGTTACATAGTGCACCTTTAATTTTCACCATTTTAACTACAAAACAATTTATTGAATATTTATTCTATCTCTTTCAACCAACAATTGTGTTTATTTGTTTAGTTTCCCTCTATGTGTGAACGCATCAAACTCACTATATATGACTGGTAAGTGGCACTATTATACAGAGCAACAGTTCACTTTTCACACCAAGTACCACCTAAGAAAATATTTGTCTTTCTGAGTACCACCAGATCTAAACCAGGACTAAAACAGGATTATATCAGCTCAAAACTAAGACTGAAACTGGTGTAAAATTGGACTAAACCATGGCTAAATGAGTTCTAAAAGAGGATTGACAAAAAATCTGTATGCCGTCCGCATACCACTAACCAAGTCAAATGATTTCCACGTATTTTCCATAATATTTGGGGAATGCTTTTTGTTGCCAGGGACCGTGCAACCAGAGATGATGCCATCGGAACAACATTTTTAAATCTGAGCAAAATGTCTTCATCTGGAGGAGAAGTTGAAGGTTATTTTATATTTTGTGTTTAATTTTTACTTGTTTAGAGAATATAATTAATTAATATTAATAATATGGCGTTGTTGTTGTAGACTCAAACAGCTCCACTATGTCTGAATGTACGTATAACATGGTCTACTACACTTTTATCATAAAGTGAAACAGGAATTATGCTCTGTTTACCACATTTGTTTACTTTGTGCAGCTCAATCTGAGGTTGGGTTTCTTCCTGTGTTTGGCCCCTGCTACGTCAACCTGTATGGAAGCCCCCGGGAGTTCAGTGCTTTTGGTGACCCCTATGAGGAGCTCAACTTTGGCAAGGTAACAAACACATTTATCCCATCCAAATGTAGGGAGCGCTGACTTGCATTTTCTTGATGTGATACAGAGTCATATTCATTTGAAGTAACAACAAGGTTTTGTTTTTAGTTACTCTTCATTTTGAAATTTTGAGTGAGAATAGTATTTGTGTTCCACTCTTGAGGAAGTAATTTACTTTTTCAATAACTGTACTACTATATACAAAAAAGAAAAAAGTTATACATTTATTGAAGTAGTAACAGTACTATTTCTTGATTAAAGGTTTTTGGGCACTCTTCCCACTGTGAGTACGTCTAAAAGTGACCAAAGCTTCAGATATGATTTTGTTTTATCCTATCTTATCCTTTGAAAATACCAGATTTTCACCATTAATTTTGTCCGTCTAATTACATTAACATGAAATTATATTTGAAAAAAGATGCTATGTTTGTTTCAATTACTCTTACTTCACTAGTAGTTTTCACAAATACTTTTCAACTACTACTTGTACTTAGTAATATTATTTATTATTTTCTTACTCTTACTCTAGTATACTCTTTGGCTACTCTTGCTAACACTTACAGTTGCTCAAATGTAGAGGAGTATTTTGTTCCCTGGGTAATTATTTTAATGATTATTTTTTGCTAGAGTAATTTTATTTTTATTAACGAAACCCTAAATAAGAATTTTACATACTCCATCAACTTAATAAATAATAAATAAATTACTCTTTTGTCTATTACTATGCATTGTGATTTTGTTGCAGGGAGAAGGTGTGGCGTATCGAGGCAGAGTCCTGGTGGAGCTGTCCACACAGCTGGATACAAAGGCGGAGAAGGCTGTGGAGGACATCTGCAGTGATGACATTCTGGTCGCTCAGGTAACCACTGTTACATCTTCAATGGAAATGTCCCAGAAATTAAATAATTAGATATAAATGTTCAAGAAATTAAATAATTAGATAATAGGTTGTACTAAAGTCATTTTGGTTGGCATGGTGTGGAGGAGGGTTGTTGGCCCAAAAGCAGTTATGGCAGATAGAGAGAAGGAAAAGAAGTCACCATTAGAATCAATATAATTTCATGGTGGTGTTGTGCAAATTCCAAAGAGATTATTTATTTGAGTGGGTGTGAAGTCCCTGCCTCAAGTTGATGAGTTCAAGTCTTGAGTTCAGGTCTTGTTCACAAGCGAGGGAAGGATGCAGCGTGAGTCTTTATTCCTCCTCTCACCTATGATCATGAGCTTTGGGTAAAGACTGAAAGGACAAGATTGCAGATGCAAATGGTCGAAAAGAGTTTCCTCCGCAGTCACACAGGAGGAGCTTGGAATAGAGCTGCTGCTCCTCCCTGTCGAGAGGTGCCAGCTGAGGTGGCTCAGGTATCTGTTCCTTAAATGTAATTATTTGTAGACATTCCTGAATAAAAAAACATCTTCTTAACTGAAGGACTGGAATGCTGACCATACCATATATATCTTTATATGTAACTGTTGGTTGAGGTGACATAGTTTATGTACCTTAGCTTAGTCAAATTGTTTTCTTCATGTTTTCAGAAATACCAGCGTAGGAGACGGTTCTCTCTATGTGCGGTCTTCCACAGCGCTTGCATGCTCCAAGAACCCGGAGAGCCCATTCAGTTTGAAGTGAGCATTGGAAACTACGGCAACAAGTTGGACTCCACCTGCAAACCACTGGCCTCCACCACGCAGTACAGCTTTGCAGTTTTTGATGGTATGAAAAACACATGCATTATTATTATTATCATGTGACATTGTAATCTCACAGTGCAGATATAAGCTTTCTTGATACTTACTCTCAGATAGTGGTTTAGTGACTGTCTATATATTTATGTCGTGCCCCACAGGTAATCACTACTATTACCTTCCATGGGCCGACACAAAGCCTGTGGTGATCCTTACGTCATACTGGGAGGACATCAGCCACCGTCTAGCCTCAGTAAACCTGCTCCTCTACATTGCAGACAGACTGGTGAGAATCATTCCAAATGAAAAACACAATCTATTTATAAGAAACAAACAAATTTTCTAATTTGATTTTAGGAGTCCCATCTAACATCTCTGAAGACGGCTGTCCTTGCTAAAGTACCGGAAACACGGCTGGCAGAGATTTGGCTTAAATTAATTGACCAGTTGATTGATGATCTTTGGTAAGGATATATTGTACTGCAGAAATGACATAGATATTAGTAGGGATGGGAGATAAACTGTTTGTGAATCAGACTTGTATAAACATTAAATTGAATATTTTTTTTAGCAGTGTCGAGTTACCCTTCATGGAGGGACAGCCAAATTTGACTGCATTGGATTTGCAGTTGAAAAGTTTGCGCAGCGCTGCTCTGGAGAACATCAAGCAGGGTGCAGCTCACATGAGGGAGGAGGCCACTGATATCAAGGCTACCATCACTGAAATAGAGGATTGGTTGGACCGAATCAAACAACTGGCAGAAGAGGTCCAAGAATTAAAGAGTCAATATTCTCTGTTTTTAACGTGGGGGTATTATGCAAAATTTACTTTTTGGAGCTTTCTACCATGTTATAACGTTCTTCTCCCAGGCCATTTTTTCTATATATACAAAAGCAGTATACAAAACATTACACTACAACTTCACAAACCGATGTGCACTAGTTTCATTAGTGGGATGCACGCTGATTGTGTTGTGATAGTGCTCTAAAGGGGTGAAGAGCAAAGTTAAATATTTTAATACATTGTTTTCAAGGAATATAGCATTTTCAAAATAACAAAAGGTAACATGGTAATCTAAATATGTTATGTGTTAGCAATTAACACCCCACAGATGTGTAATACCTCCTCTATAACAATCAAATATAAACATTTGATTTTATGACTCTACAGCCTCAGAATAGCCTGCCTGATGTCGTCATATGGATGTTACGAGGAGAGAAGCGAGTGGCTTATTCAAGGATCCCAGCCAACCAGGTGCTGTTCTCCAGCTTCAGTGAACAAGCGTGCGGCAAATACTGTGGAAGAACCCAGACTATCTTCATGCAGGTACAATTCTACTGTCAGCTTCTATAAAATACTAAAATAACATTGGTCACATATAGAGGAGAGCTGCTTTTTTCCTCGATAAGAAAATGATGCCATTTCACAACATATTTTAAAATAGTTTTGAGAAATCAACAGAAACCGTTTTAGATAATATCAATGAATGTGGACTGTATGTAGAGTTTCTTCTGATTGGCCAGTGATCTCTAAGTGGGCGGGGCTATTTTTGATCGAATATTTAGTAGCTTCAGAAACTCATTAAAGATGTCATATTATGCAATGTTCTGGTTTTAAGTATTAAATTATAACATACATATCAATGAAATTAATCATAATATATTGAACTTGACTTGAAGCCTTATATAAACTGTTGTTGTTCAGTACCCCATGGATAAAAACAAGGGGATCAAAATCCCAGTCCAAGTGCGTCTCAACATGTGGCTCGGCCTGTCAGAGCATGAGAAGAAGTTTAACAGCTACTCCGAGGGGAACTTCAGTGTCTATGCTGAACTGGTAATGTACATTTTCTCTACATATGGACCCTTTAAAAGTTATAAGGAATAAAATATATTCTAAATTCCAAAATGGAGGCAACTAGGGACAACAGAACATAATGCACTTTGAAAGAGAAACTCAGATTAACCTCAGAATATCACTAAATACGGAGATTTTCTGCCAAGTTATTCCCTCAACAAAAAACATTCCCGAAGAGGTTTTTGATGTCATCCATATATGTTTCAGTAATTTAGCAATCTCTCCCGGGCCCTATTTGAATCCTCCTTACAGTCATGCTATGTCATGCTTCCACGCACCAATTCTCCATAAATATACAAAGAGATAATTGCACATGTTTAGCATTTTTGATTATTTAAATATCTTGATTATTAGGTTTCACTGGACAGAAATGTTGAACGTACTGTACTTTTTTATTTTATCTACAAATATATTACATGCTTTACCACAAATTATGCTTTTTGTGACACTTTAATACAATTTTGAGGCTAGATTTTTTCCTTCTTATTTTGTAATAGAAAAGCAAACTGTCATTTCTACCCTGGAAATTCAAAATTGTAGTTTTTTTTTGTTTTAACGACTTAAAACGTTTAGCATTTCAGTCTAATGTCAGTTTATCATTGAACATTTGCTGTGGTCCTTTTCATTTTGCCTCTATTCACCTCCATTCTGGAATTTTGCACATTCGGACGATATAGCATTTTAAAGGGTTTATAAATAGCTCTTAAGTAATCTTTTAGTTTTTCACATAGTATCTCTTTCATTGCAGTATGAGAACCAAGCCAAGGTGATTGGAAAAATGGGGAACCACGGGACTTGTTGGGCGCCATAAATTCTCGGATGTGACGGGAAAAGTGAAACTCAAACAAGAGCGCTTCCTGCCACCTGTGGGATGGGAGTGGGCCGACGACTGGTTTGTTGACCCAGAGCGATGGTACGTTCAAAGCTATAATACAATCCATTACTCTGTTTAGATTTAAAGTGGAACTAAACGCTAAATCCACTTTAGACATACCTTTCTAAAAGCAGAAGTGTCCTCTGGTAAAGTTTTTCTCACATTTGTAAAGTGTTTTATGTCAGTGACATCCACCTGCCAGCTCCTTGTCCACTGTCTGATCTGGCAGGATTTGATTTTAGTGGCGCTTGGCAAAAACCTCATAGACATTACATTACCCCGGAAATGATTGGTCCGACTGTCCCTCTTATTGGCTATCGTTGGTGGCAACTAGTGTTGAGGTTAAATGTAGGTTATGATTTCAATTCTTAAAATACAAAACCACTTATAAGGTTCACCAGAGATGATCGCAAGGTCATGTTGCCTAGTAGTTCATATACAATACATAATTGTGCAGGATCAGTAGTAAACGTGAGCAGACGCGTGTGGAGCTGACATTTGATTGGTCAACACCGACATGTGCTCTCTGCACTCCCCAAAACAGTTCAAAATAAGAGAGCATACAGTTGGACAAATGTGGCTGTCTTGTTTATAAATGAGCCATCTGAAAGGGACAGCAGAAGTTACCAAAGGAGTTGAAACAATGTGTTCTGTGGATTGTATATTTGGAAAAAACAGGGCGAGGAGGAGCACACTTCCATGACAAGACAGAACAACACAGTAAGTGTCAGTGCAGTGTGATGTTTGCAGTTAACTCAAGTGTCCTGCATGAGTCCTTTATGTGATGTCGACAGGCTGATGGGGCTGTACGTGTGTGTGTGTGTGTGTGTTTGTGTGTCTTGGTGCTCTGCGGTCTGTGCTGTGGAGTGTTTACCTGTATGTATTAGGCCTTACATCTCCCCTTACGCATAAATAATGCTTCCAGAGGGTATGGAACTCTAGTTTCATGGAGTTATACAATATATTTGTACTGAAGCAAGACGCATTTTGCTCACATAAATGGGAAAGTTGACAGAATAAAATTTTCTTGTGCTATTTTGGTCCTTGTTGCTATGTTTCATTTTGTTTAAGTTGGAAAGTTGCACATTTGTGTTGACTTATTTTATTGATACAGAAAGTGGACCGATGTCATGGAATTTTTACATTGAATACTTGAGTCCAAGGCCACATTGTTCTGTGCACACAGGGCAGCCATGTTATCGTTACAGTTCATGAGTATAAAAGTGATGCTCCAGCGGAAAAAAACAAGTCACAGATCATACATTGCGTGTCCATAGTGCATATAGTTCCTCATTTGGACTCACCCAGAGCGCCTTCACACTGTTCCATGCAGGCTACTTTTGTTCCAAAGATGCTGCATTGCACTGATTCTGACATTGTTCCTCATCAGAAACTTGCCTGAAGAGGTTTTAGATGTCATCCATGCATGTTTCAGTAATATAGCTATCTCTCTCAGGCCCTATTCGAACCCTCCTTACAGTTAGCTGTTAGATTTTATCCAATACCCCCCCAAGTATTACCCATGCTTCTACACCACGATTCTCAATAAATATACAAAAACATGATACAAAACTGTACACAGGAACTTCAGTAAACTGATGCAAAGTGCAGTAGTTTTGTTAGCGAGATGCACACTGATTGTGTTATGATAGCGCTCGGAAGGGGGAATGACTTAGCATGGAAAGCAAAGGGTGGGTAGGGGTGGGCGACAAAAACAAAAATGAATCTTATAAAACACGTTACTACATTGTTTTTGGCGAATATAACACTTTCAAAACAATTGAAGGTAACATGGTGATCTAAATATGTTATGTGTTAAGCAGTTAATACCCAATAAAAGTCAAATACCCCTCTTTAATAGAAAATTTACTTCAAGAAACACTGAGGGAGTTAACTGTTGAGCTCCATTGTCTAACATGAACAATACAAAATAGAAACTCAAAATAAGTTGGTTTCTAAAAATATATGACTGGAGTTGTACTGTTGTTGAATGCTTTTCTTAAGCAAGGTCATTTCCCCTTCCTTTATCTGTCCTGACTAAGAGCTTACATTCTCCAGTTTGAACTTTACCATCTATCTTTTAATAGTTGAACATAGCTGTAGCCTGACTCAGCCCCCTCCCCACTCCCTCTCTGTTTGTCCAGTTTACTGACAGAAGCGGACGCGGGGCACACAGAGTTTACGGATGAAGTATTTGAGAATGAGACTCGTTTTCCTGGTGGAGAGTGGAAACCTGCTGCAGAGCCATTCACTGATGTGGTATGTGGATGAAGTACTCATTTTTTTAAAAGTACACATAGTTACTTAAGTAAAAATATCACATGAAAAAAATCAACTTAAGTAAAAGTATTATGGGTATAAGTAAAAATTTACTTTAAGAGTAAAAAGTCTGTGTTTGTTAAAGTGTTAACTGTCTTGACATGTATTTAAAAGATACATATTTTGGTCAACAGTACCAATATGAATCAATTCCTTATTTTTTCTCATGATTTTTTAAAATCTATTTTTGTTTGCTCAAAACAGAACCTTGAACTCAAAAACTTTAGTCAGGATGTTATCACGAACATGGTAAAAATAACCCCTCACATCCTATGAAAAGTACTTTGTATCCACTATAAAATGTACTTAAATAAACTACAGATACCTAAAAATTCTACTTAAGTATAGTACTTTACTACTTTTACTTTGTTACCTTGAAGCTCTGATCAGGGTATAGAGATATAGATTTTTGGTAATTTAATTTAATTGTGTTTTTTGAGCTCAAAATAATTTCAGCTTTGGTGATTTGCTACATGCAACAATTTATATAGTAGCTTCTATTAAATCATGAATCATCTTGCAGCTCTTGTCGGACTCTTTAGTTTTATATTTATGTACAGCCAATGGCCTTTAGTTTAACTCCTCAAGAAAAACAAAAAACAAAAAAAGATTATTCATTTCAATTTTCAGATTTCCAGAAGCATGCATGCATTAACTGCATTCAAGTATATATTTATTATGAGTTGGGTTCCTTAGGTTTAGGTTTACAATAATACAAGAAAAAGTAAATATGTTTTTGTAAAACAGTTACTTTATATTACACATTTTATATAGAATGGAGAAAAAGCCCAAAGTTTCCGAGAGTTTGAGTGTCCCCCTGGATGGGCCTGGGAAGACGAGTGGACCTTTGACACCAACAGAGCTGTTGATGAGAATGGTGAGGATTTGTAATTACATTTGTCATATACCCCAGTATAGTCAGTATATAAACTTACTTAAAATTCCAGGTTGGGAATACGGCGTTACCATCCCTCCCGATGACAAGCCCAAATCCTGGGTTGCAGCCGAAAAGATGTACCATATCCATCGTCGGAGAAGACTTGTCCGGAGAAGAAAGAAGATCTCAGATAAAGTGGTGATTGCAGAGGTAATGTTTATATAGGCAGATTACATAGACAGATTATGACAGAAAGATATCAAAAATAGATACCGGTAATATCGCAATTGTTGTTTTAGCAAAATTAGGATATCAAGTAGATCATCCAAAATGAATTATAAATAAGCTATCAATTACCTCGAAGAGATCAAAACATCTCCCAAGCAAAGTACATTTTATGGTCCATTTACATTTAAGATACTTGAACCTCAAGACATTTGCAGGCACATTTTAGCACATTCTTGATATATTGTTGAAATATTGTCTGAATTAGTGTTGTCACGATACTAAAATTTCAAACTTGATTTTGATGCTAAAGAATAATTGAGTTGATACTCGATACTGATTTTAATAGTTAAATGATAATTCTAAAAGCTCTTTTGTAGGCAATATTGTAAATAATAAATGGTCACTTTTTTATATAGCGTTATTCACCCTTCAAGGCACTCAAAGAGCTTTACATCAAGTGCAGATGCAGACCTTGCTTGCCTCTGCTGCTTCCTTCTTTACTTTGCTTTTTGATTATTTAACCGCTTCCAATGCTGGAATATTTGTTTAGTTATGATTTTCCTTTAAGTAAACTAACAAAAATTACTTACTTTCAGAGAAGAGGGTGAAAAAAATGCGACTTTCAACTTAAACCTGAGTGATACTGTGTCCTTTCCAAAAATTTGTAAAGACAAGAACACCAAGTGGCAAAAGACAACGCTAATATAGTTACATCGTCCAAAATAGAGCTTACAGATAGATCTTTACCACTGTCACAGACTGATGTTAACATACAAACAGAAAAGGGATATTTGTCATTTGGCAAAAGAGCACTAGCAGACAGGCCATCTGTGCCAAATGCCAATGTCAGAGATACGCTGCTGTTAGGAGATGGTGCTATCAGAGATTTAAACATGCTCTTAACCCAGTCACACTGTTTCTGAGATTACAAAACTCCTGTGTTTTGTTAACACACTGAGGAGTTAAACAGCTGATTGTGCACATTGCTGCAGTTGACACCAGAATAGAACAGACTGAAATCTTGAAAAGGGGTTTCACTAAATTATTTGAGGAGCTTGATAAAGTGGAGGTTAAGACATTCATCAATGGACCTATTCCTAATATAGATAGAAGGAAGATGACAGAAGGAATCACACCGCCAACCTGGGGGTCAGTGGATTTCACCACTCTAACTATGATGTTTATGTTGAGAGCAGGATCCAAATTGCCAACTTTCAGTCCAAACAAACAATCTACCAACTGCTACTGTCGCCCATACTGTCACTGAATTGTAATTTTCAACACAAAATAATAGTGTTAATAGTGTTTATTATACCATGTGATCTCACCTTAGTTCTGATAAAACTCAAGATGAAACTGTTTAGGAAAGGTCAAATTTTATCCAGTTATATCATTTTTGTTTACTATTAATACTTGCTTAAACGAGTGTCTAGTTTCAATGCTAGTTTTAGTATTAATTAGTATCTGACTTTCACATTTTTAATCCTAGTCTAAATACTGTTAGATTGTGAAAAAAAATATTGAGATGTCATGCACTCCTCAGGCAGATTTGTTTAAGATATTTTGTTAATTAAAGTTGAATTATTTGTTACAGAGGAGAGATCCGGGGGAAGGATGGGAATACTCATCACTGATTGGCTGGAAGTTTCACAGGAAGGAACGATCTGCTGATATTTTTCGCCGGCGCCGCTGGAGGAGGAAAATGGTCCCATCTGATTGCATAGGGGCCTCTGCCATCTTTAAACTAGAGGGGGCGCTAGTGAGTAATTACACATCCAAGTGTTTCAGAAAATGGTTTGATCACCAAATGACAAAAGTTTAGATACACCTGACAGTAGAGGTTGGGAAAGTTACCGTACTAAACGCTGTACCAGATTTTTACTGTCTAAAAAATGTGAAAAACAGAAGTAGATCATTTTAAATGGTTTGCATTAGCCCTCACTTATCTTATGTATTCTGAGCATCCTGTCTATTCACTGTGATGAGTTCATATCACTGAGATGATTCAATATTGGTGGCACGTGATGTTTTTATCATGTTACATCAGTATAAACATGTACAAATTCATCAGCTTTATTTAAATTACGGATGTGCAGATTTTTGAGATTCCGATATCAATACTTAGACTTTAAGTACCGGTACTGACAATACCCAATATTAACCAATACCAGAGTAGGGATGGAAAATGCCATGTGTTTCCTTAACACACAGTGTACTTATTACACAATAGATGCAATTGTGTTATGCAGCTTATTTTTCATTCAAATCTCTGCTGAACAGCTTCGTTCAGATGTTCTAGGACATCAGCCTGTAAATAGTCTTATTACATCCAATTAAAGGCCCAACCAGGATGTAGGCTTAACCAATATCATGGAACCATCATCTGCTCCAGCAAATTTGTCAGTAATACTAATATTTGGTACCGGTGTCATCCCTAATTTAAATGGCAGGAAAGTGTTTGTTAGTGTGAAACTATAAAGAAATTTGTGTTATCCTCACACAACAGACAAATTCATGATTGAAAAATTGCAATTTCTAATCTTACCAGTGCTGTATTGTTAAAAAATGGGTTGGGTAGTCATAGCAACCATATTTCATTATGCCCTCTGACTCATATCCTCATTTCAACAGTATTCCTTTATGTGTCTTCCCCAGCAGCTGTTAGGAAATACATCTAAAATTAACAGTTCTGCAGAGTAACATGAGGAGCCCATTGAGAAATCAGAGAATTATGGGCCTAGAGATGAATTTGCTTGACTGTGTTCACAGGGAGTTGATGTGGAAGAAAAGACCAGCAAAACTGATGGTGCCAAGACCTTTGGTGCCAACACGCCCACAGTTTCCTGCCACTTTAAACGTAAGTGCAAGGGACATTCCTGGTTTTGATTAAAAGCTGTTTGCTTCTAAAACATTTCCTGACTGATAAAGCAACACCATGTAATCACAGCATTCATTTAAAGGGATATGGGCATGTTCATTGCTTAATAAAAGTGTGCTCAAATGTTGTTTAGGTTCCCACCGCTATCATCTGAGAGTGTACGTGTATCAAGCCAGGAATCTGTGTGCCATGGATAAAGATAGCTTTTCTGGTATGATTATTTTGTTTTTTGGAAAATTATTAGGTAAATTGTCTATAGATACTGTACAATTTTATGTCATATAGTGTTAGATGGAAGGCTGGGAACAAAGTAACCAAACTGAAAATCCACAAAGTTTTTACCTCACTTAACCATTTTTCATCCAGAATTATGTACACAATTTTGCCATATTAAAGGAGCTGTACCTGTTTTTTACTGACTTAAAACATGAAAAACACAACTGGTAAATTTTTAACGGTTTGCAGTGGTCCAAAGTTATTCTTCACATACCTCAGGTATTCTGACCGTGGTGAGTGCTTTTAACAACTCTCAGAGACCAGAGCAGAGTTTTGCCATGACGGTAAAGCTAACAACACTTAACATGCTAACGTGCACTTCCTGATTATTAGACAATGAAACACTTTCTAATTAGATGGAGACAGCATGGAGCGGACATATTCACACTTCAAGAGCTGCTTATACAATATATCTGTACTGAGGCAAGACACATTTTGCTGAAATGGTTGTGAAAAAACTGGTCCTTTAAGATTTTTTGACAACAATAACACATTTATGATAGAATACACACTTTTTATGTGAATAAGCCCAATATTTACAATAAAAAACTGCATTGTAAAATGGACACTTTAGAATGTCATTATGTCATTATATACGATTTAATTTTACTTTGATATATCAGTTCATTGCATGTTATGATAAATGTGTAACTAAAACTAAGTTCTTGAAATAAGGAAACTATTGAGACGATTTGAGAATCATTGAAGTACACAGATTAGCTTGAAGGCTAAATGCTTGTTCTTCTTGTTCTTCATATCAGATCCCTATGCACATGTGTCGTTCCTCCATGTGAGCAAGACTACAGAGGTGATCAGAGCCACCCTAAACCCAACCTGGGACCAGACACTCATCTTTGAAGATATTGAAATCTATGGAGATCCCCAGACTGTCGCCCACAACCCCCCTGATGTGGTCCTGGAAATGTATGATAGTGACCAAGTGGTATGTGATTTCACATAAGAATGAAACATACAATTAGGGCTGTTTTCGAGCTTGTCTGATCTCGGGGTTTAGCAGGTTTGGACTTGGTTAGTACTTGGATGAGAAACCTCTGGGAATACCAGGTGTCACAGTGGCTCAAGTGCATACTGTTGTGTCTTTAGACAAAACAGTTCACCCACAGCAGCAGCTAATCATGAATAATGTAATGTAAAGTGCTATATAAATCAAATGCATGTTTATACTGCTTCAGACAAAGTTATAATAAACTGTTATATTCCGGACCACCCTGTGTAACTGAAACAGTATCCCTGAAGCCTGATCATCTCATTAAACCCTTTTCCTGTATTAATTTCCTGTTCTCTCTCGACTAGGGTAAAGATGAGCCCATGGGCCGCTGCACGTGCCCCCCGGTGGTGAAGCTGAACCCAGCTGTGGCTGTGGCTCCAAAGCTGCTGTGGTTCCCAGTGGTGAAGAAGGGACGTGGTGCTGGGGAGGTCCTGGTGGCTGCAGAGCTCATACTCAAAGACACGGTATAGGACTGTGGATATTAAAACCCATAATATTGTGTTTTCTGATCAGTGTTATAATGTTGTTTCCTCATCAAAAACAGACCTGGAGTTGTGTCTTGTTTCATTCACACATGTTTAACACACAAATCCTACATAATTAGGGTGAGTTCCCTGCTTATTTAGTTATTCTCTCAAACAGAAAACACTGTTTCACCTTGTGATGTCATGTGGTGATACATAAATTGCTCCACTGCATTTTTAAACTCAATGCACCTTCACCAGAATCATTTGAATTCATCCCTTGACTTGAAAACTACCACTTCATGACATCACAAGGTGCAACAGAGCTTTGGGGATGCAGACAGCCCAATAATGCAGGATTACTCAAACATGTGTGAATGAAACAAAACATGACTCCTGGGTTATTTTTGAAGAGGTAATAGCATTATAACATAGCTCAACGCTCCCGAGAGTCAATTTTGCATAATATAGGACCTTTACGGCTGTGTTCACACTTGGTCCTAGTTTAGTCCTGATATTTTGGCCAAGTCTAGTCCAATTATAGTAATGTAATTTATAGTTTTATACTACCGTAGCTTTATATTTTAGTGTTTTTCTCTAAAATTATTATTTCAGTATATACCAGATTTTATCATGTACTTGTAATAACATAATATTTGTTTTTGCCTCAGGTATATTTTAAAGGCTCTTAGGGTCAAAATTAGACCACCCTGTGCATGTCTGCATCTAATTATGAAGCGTTTCTTATAGTCCGCGAACCAGGAAGTAAGGCTGGTGCGCTGTTAGCATTCTAGTTGTTGATAGTATTACAGTGATGGAGCCTCTGAAAGGTGTGAAAAACGTTTATAAAGTCATTGTGGTGAATCATTAAGGTGCTGAATGAAGATAATAAAAATCAGGTGTCTTTAAAACCTACTAGCAACTTAACCAATTGACCACGCTATTTTTACTTTTTTCAACTAATAAATGAATTCTATAGGAGTAACACATAGTAACGATCTTTCCTGTTCATTGTAGGCAAATGACAGCAATATGCCCCTGGTCCCTGCTCGTCGAGGGGAGTCGCTCTACATGGTTCCACAAGGGATCAGGCCTGTGGTCCAACTCACCGCTATTGAGGTACAGATACAGATATTTGAGAAATCATTAGACAATGTGTGATATGTTTTTAATGTTTTGTATTTACCTGCTTTCTATTGTCCTTTGTTGTAAGGTGTTGACTTGGGGCTTGAGGAACATGAAGACTTACCAGCTGGCCACAGTCTCCTCTCCCAGTCTGGTAGTGGAATGCGGTGGTGAAATTGTACAAACTGCTGTCATCAAGAACTTCAAGAAGAACCCAAACTTTCCTGGTTCAGTGTTGATGCTAAAAGTGGTATTTGTGTTTATATTTATTTTCTTGAATACTTTATGAAGATGCGAGTCTGGTCACCGGTGAATCTCCCCCGTTTTCAATTGAGCGACATTGGAAAAAATAATGGAAAAAAATATCACAGAGGGCTGAAAAACATGGCAGATTTCTGAAGAATCAATGAGCGAAGCACTAAACTCTATATGTAAATCATAGGTGACCAATGAGCTCCTTCGTTTCACATGTATCACTGAAAAAACGCATCTGATTGCCTGATCGTGTTTGACCAGACTTGAGACGCAACAGGACGTCGGGACCAGACTGATATCAATGTGTATAAAAAAATCCAGAGAGATATCATTCTGGATTTGTCAGGCAAAAAAAATCCAATTAGCTTGAACTAAAACTGCCAAAAATGACAAGGAACAGTAGCTAATTCTTATATACCATATGCACAGTTTAGTAACAAAAAAGTGGATTTAATGTTTAGTTCTGTTTTAAATACTGTGGTTTTGTTATATTTTGTTCCCTTCTAGCTCCTACCCAAAGAGGACATGTACACTCCTCCGATTGTGCTGAAAGTCATAGACCACCGTCCGTTTGGCAGAAAACCAGTGGTGGGTCAGTGCACCATCGACTGCCTGGAGGACTTCCGCTGTGACCCGTACCACGTAAACAACGAGGTCATGTCTGCTCGAGGTAAAAAACACCTTTAAGCTTCATAGACTACACCATTTATAGTACTTATTGAACTGCTGTGTGTTTTTGCAGTGGAAATGATAGCTGCATCACGTGGGGATGTTTTCATTAACATTGAAGAGAGACCTATGGTGAAAACTGAGGTAAATAATACAAAATATGTAGACTTTAACATTTCAGTTTAGGTATACTTAGTTTTGTTACTAATGCTCTTTTGTTTTCTTTATAGCTTCAAAAAGAACAGGTAAGACTTTTAAAATGATTGAATATAAGAACGATGGAAAAAAGGGCACATTTATATTACTATTAAATGCCTACACTTGGACTAAAGAAAAAATATAATTCAATGCATGTTTTT
Source organism: Periophthalmus magnuspinnatus (assembly GCF_009829125.3). Lineage (NCBI taxonomy): Eukaryota > Metazoa > Chordata > Actinopteri > Gobiiformes > Gobiidae > Periophthalmus > Periophthalmus magnuspinnatus. The sequence goes on along the minus strand of NC_047140.1, from coordinate 6,146,614 downwards.
TACCTGTTGTCTAAAATGCAATAATTTATTGTACTGTGCCATATAATACGCAATTTGCAAAGAACAAAAAGGACCAACAAAAATATAATGTTCAGTTTCATAATTGAAAGATTTAATAGTCCTGTTGTTGTTTTCACACAGGAGGAGGAGACAGTGGACTGGTGGAGTAAGTTCTTTGCCTCAGTTGGACAGCAAGAAAAATGTGGGCCCTATCTTAAGAAAGGATATGATTCTCTACAGGTACGGACATGCCCAGGCAGTGCAGTGTGATATTAGAGTTACATAAAACCAAAAAACTTGATCTCACTTTACCTTTCATGGAAGAGAATGCTGGTTAATTTTATTCAAAGTGTATTTCTAGGAAGTTGGTCATTATGCTACAACATGATATATATGATACACACGTTGAAGCATTTTTAAAGGTGTAGCTTGTTGTTGAAGGTCTACCACCTGCTTGTTTCTATGGAAAATACTGTTTTGCCTGGAATTTTGCACAGTATGAAATAAACCTCTCTATCTCCATGGAGATAAGCAGGTGATACCATCAGGCCAGGTTACAGGTCAGTTCTGTGGAGGAGAGACCTTATTACTCCCAGTAAGAATGTATGTTTGTCAAGGGATTTTTTAATCTTGCAGAGCAAGATGGATTCTCATAATATTTGTGAGTTCACAAACTCACGAGAACCCATTTTGACATACTCCCATTGTGAGGTTCAAATTTGCCCAGTGACGGGCACTTCACCTGTGACTTCCGCACAAATCCCAATGCTGCTTTGTCATTGGCCCGCCCAAGTGAACCAAAGCAAGTGAACCGAAACAAACATGGTGATGCCAACAGACGCACTTCAGTCTATTTTAATCTAAATAAAACCTCAGATGTCTGTTTAAACCTCCTGTGGTTTCAGGTATATGATCGTGAGCTGGAGGAAGTGGCCGAGTTTCAGAACCTCACAGATTTCTGCTGCACGTACAAACTGCAGCGTGGGAAGACTGATGATGAGGAGGAGGATCCATCTGTGGTTGGAGAGTTCAAGGTACATTTACAATTACAAAATCTTATAACCTGTGTGCTTAGTATATGGGGGCCTTACAGTTCTTTTAGTGCTTATATTTATTTTTAGTGTGCTTTGTCTGCCCTCTGGTGGATGATAAGGGTCAGGTATTGTAATGTAGTTCTATTTGGTGGATTATATAGAGCCCAATTCAAAAGACATCATCACCATTGTACCTATGTATTTTTAGATATGATTCTTGACTATTTTAGTGCAAAATAGACAACAGGCCGGCAGAACAATAACAAAAATAGGTAATAAGACAGTAACTGGAGCTTAGATTGGGCTATTTAATTACATTTTACTTTTGAGTAAATGAATGAATCAATAATGGTATAAAGTAAGAGGTGAGAGCATGGTTTAAATGTATGTATTTATTTATTTATTTAGTTAGTTAGTTCATTATTTGACTGGGACAATGCATGTTAATGAATAGACATGATTCAACAAGAATGTAAACATACCAGACTATAAATAGTAGTATAGTAGTATAAATAGTAGTCTAGTGCAGTTGTAATCTTGTGAGTGTAGTTTGGGTCAGAGAGAGATAGTAGGTAATACTTTTGAGAGCACTTGCATTCAGTCAATCGGCAGGAAATATTTTCATCCAATCAATAATTTTTGTAGACATCTAGAGCTCTATTGCCATATGTCACACCTTAAAAACAATACTGAACATACATGGAACTAAATATATTCTTTATAGTACACTTGAACAATTAAAAAAGCAAAATCAACAGTTTAGCTATTGCTCTAACGTAAGACAGTGATGATGCATTGTCTTTGTTGTACTGTAGGGCTCCTTCAAGATCTATCCTCTCCCTGATGACCCTGGGGTGCCCTATCCTCCTCGTCAGTTTCGAGAGCTCCCTGAAAGTGCTCCTCAAGAGTGTCTGGTCAGAATCTATGTGGTCCGCTGCATCAGTCTACAGCCCAAAGACACTAATGGCATGGTAAGTTTAGCATCTTTACTTAAAGGCATAACTTTGCATAACTGCATACCTTTTCTGGCAAAGGGTAGTCCTGCTTGTCTTTATAGTAGCGCAGCAAGATTAATCGCAATTTGAATGGATGCAATTAGTAAATTGTGAAGCCTGCAATTTTTAAAGTACCATAATTTCCTCCACAAGCAATTAAAAATATCGTATTCGACAAAATAAATAAAATACATGTTTGTATTAAAATATACAAACATGTTCTGAAAGTGATTCTTGTATTAGTTTGGCAGTTCATATTTCTGCTTTTCTGTTCATTCTTCTGGTCACATTTAAACTTTGAACAGAATTGTGCTATTCTGTCTTGTCAAAAAAATTGCAATTTGTTATTTTTCCCAAATCGTTCAGCCCTAGATTTGATTACTTTGCCTAGAATGTCCCACATACGGCATTAAACATTACTATGTACATGCAGACAAGCAGGTGATGCAACCAGGCCTCGTTACAGATCACACCTGTGGAGAGGCACCCCGCTCATAGCAACAATGCACATTTTTAAAACCACTTTTGAGCAGTAGAAAGACCCATATATAGGTTTAATGTCATACTATGGGACATTCCAGATGGAACAATTAATACTTGTATTTAAAATCACACTGGCAGACAGTCTACATGTGTCTATGTCTTTGCAATCCCTTGTCGTCCAGGTATGATCCATAGTAAAAGAACAATTCAAATCTATCACCTGGACAAGGAATTGTGGGAGTGAAGACGTCTTGCTGCTCATCCAAGCCACTTCTTCAGTTCTGGTCAGATTGCTGGTGGACGCTGCCTTATATCTGTCTGAAGGGAGGAGCTAACTACATTGAAACTAACACACCTATGTGCCAGTCTGCCGTACATCTCCTTCTTAAAGACACTAACCACTCCTTTGAAGATAGTGAGGTGCAGATTTTAGTCAAAGAAAATAAATGGTTTGAGAAGGGAGTTAAAGAAGCAATTTTTGTAAGGAAAGAGAATCCATCTTTGGACAGAAAACTATTGGCATAGTTAGTATGCTATAGGAGTGAGATCAGCCATTAGAGGCCCGAATGATTGTAAGTATGACTCATGAGGCACAGTTCACACTTAGTGGAGCTCATTAGACCTAGCTAAAAAACAGAAACTATAAACAATGCGTGTGTTAGTTTCTGTGTAGTTGGCTCCTCCTTTCAGATATAAGGCAGTGTCTACCAGTAATCTGACCAGTACTGAAGTACCCAAAACGTCTATAACTTTTTGTCCAGTTGACAGATTTTGCTTTTGGCTTTTACTATGGATCAGACCTGTACGATTGAGGGATTACACAGACATACTGTATAGAGATTAATATTATATGCTATGCCTATGTATTTGCTGTAGAATAACTAATGTTGATACCCATATTTGTATTTCAGTGTGATCCATACCTAAAAATAAGTTTGGGCAGGAAAACGGTGGATGACAGAGATCACTACAAACCAAATACACTTAATCCTGAGTTTGGGAGGTGAGCTCTAGTTCTAATACTCATATCAAAATGCTATACTTTTTTACTATATAAAAATATACTTTTCATTTAGGATGATCGAGATGTCCTGCTTCCTGCCTCAAGATAAGGACCTGAAGATTTCTGTTTATGACTACGACTTACTGAGCAGAGATGAAAAAGTCGGTGAAACGATTATTGATTTAGAAAACCGACTTCTGTCACGGTTTAGGCCTTCCTGTGGTCTGCCAGAAACCTACTGTATGTAAGTATATCTACCTGTGTGATGTCACTTACTACTTTAAATGGCCACTGGATGTAGTGTTACTAAAAAAGTGGTACTAAAATTTCAAACACGATTTCAATAATAAGGAATAGACTCGATATTCAATACTGATTCTGACACCACGATGAATGGTAGTGCTTTCTTTTATATTCCCATGTGGTCTTATATTTGTATAATCCCTCAGTGGTCCAGGTAGGTTCCATAGTGGTCCATGGGTGTGTACTAGTCTATGTGTCTTATACTTGTCCTGATACAGCTCAAGATCATTCTAAAACTATTCAGGAAAGGTTCATTTCTGTCCTGTGAATGTGACTTTTTTAGTATTGGATTTCACTCAAATGATCTAGTTTTGATACTAGTTTTAATATTGATAAGTATCTGATTTTTGATACTTGAAAAAAGAGGCAGCACACACGCAGTTTTTGATTTTTTTTTTTACTTATTTTTTTTATTTGAACATAAAGGCACAAATATAACTAGTTTGCACTAATATTGCTAAAAAGGACTATGAACAGTAGACAATACTATTTAAACACATACACAGTTTAGTAGCAAAATACTGAATTAGTGTTTAGTTCCACTTTAAAATATCTGTGGTTTTCACTAAACAAATACATTGGTTTGGTGTTCAAAATGTAATGTATTTTCTACCTTTTCAGCTCAGGGATCAATCAGTGGAGAGACCAGCTGAAACCATCTCATATTCTCCAGAATGTGGCGAAGATAAGAGGGGTGACTGCTCCCACTGTAGAGGCAAATGGGACCACAATGATCTTTGATGGAAAACAATACAGTCTACAAGAGTTTGGTGAGCTGTTTCATACTCAATACTTACTGTTGACCAAATTATGTATAATTTTAATCAATATCACTACATTTAACACTTTAACAAATTAACAACACTTTTACAATACTTTCACTTTTTACTGTTAAAGTACATTTTTAAATGGGTACTTAAATATGTTCACTTAAGTAGATTTTTTCATGGGATACTTTTACTTTTACTTGAGTAACTTTTTACTTCAATATCTGTACTTTTACTCAAGTAACAAAACTGAGTACTTCACCCACAATCACTGTTTTTAATCAAGTTTCATACCTTCAAAACTACATTCACAATCTTAGATATTTTGTCCACCTAAGTATACGCAGTTGGTTACAAATTTCTATGAAGCTCACTCTCATCGTGTGTGTGTGTATTTTGTCATTTTGTTTTACAGAAGCCAACACTGTCATCCATTCTCATCTGGGGCCACCAAGAGAAAGACTGGCCCTTCATGTGCTCAGAAAACAAGGCTTAGTACCAGAGCATGTGGAAACTAGGACCCTGTACAGCACTCACCAACCCAACCTCCCCCAGGTACAACAACAGAAATAAACAGAAAAAATGAAATCAAAATTACATTTTTTTTTTAATTTACAGGGACAAATACAGATGTGGGTTGACATATTTCCTAAAAGCCTTGGATTACCGGGGCCTCCTTTTGATATCAGCCCACGAAAAGCCAAAAAGTAATATTTATTTAAACATAACTCAATGAATTATGCACTTTTTTCAACAGCTTATAAACTTCTAAATCTCAAAACAGATATTGCTTGCGTGCCGTAATTTGGAACACTACAGACGTCATTCTGGATGAAACTAGCATCACGGGAGAGAACATGAGTGACATCTATGTTAAAGGGTAACGCTTGTTGACATAACGTGAGATCTTGTTCACTCTTTAGTTTATATGGGTTGCATGGGTTGAATTCTTTTTGTATAAAACTGATTGAGCTGGAGATTGGTCAGAACTCTATGGTAGAATTTGCTGTCAGATTGGAGATTTGTTGTCCCGGTTTATAATATCTCTTTAATTACTGGGCCCATCCGCACAAAACAAAAACTGGCACAAAGTTCAGTGTCCTCTCTGTCAGTATTATAGTTCAGTAATGGTAACAAAAATTATAAGGTTCAATATTTGTGGGTCATAAATTTGGGATATTTCTTGAAAAAAAAAGTTAATCTCTTCCCTTCATCTGAAATTATGACAATTCTAGTACGTGCATGCAATATATTGGTAAATTGTTGTGCTATGTTTAAACTTTATGCTATTTTGATGTAGTTGGATGCCAGGAATGGAGGACGACAAACAGAAGACAGACGTCCACTATAGGTCGCTGGACGGTGATGGCAATTTTAACTGGAGGTTCGTGTTTGGATTTGATTACCTCCCTGCAGAACAACTGTGTGTGGTGTCAAGAAAAGTAAGCCCCACTATGTCAGTTGTATAAGTGTAAAATGGTTTGATGCTAAATGTTTTAATGTGTATTATTTTGTAGGAGCACTTTTGGAATCTTGACAAAACGGAATTCAGAACCCCACCGAAATTCACCGTTCAGATTTGGGATAATGACAAATTCTCTCTGGATGACTACTTAGGTAATAATAATAATAATAATAATAATAATAATAATAATAATAATAATAATAATAATAATAATAATAATAATAATAATAATGTATTATCCATTCTTTTAATAACTGTTCTACCTTCACACTCTCAAAGTCCTCTGGAATAAACTTTTAAGAGGGAGACAAAAAAAAAAGTGTCAGTGTACTCTCAGCATATATAAGAGTTCACCTGGAATCAACAACATTATCCAGTCTCAGATCTAAGATGTTTTATTATTTGATTTAATCAATTTATATCCATAGATCTATACGGGACATTGTAATTTCAAATGTCTCTTTCTCAAAATGTATTTTTCTCACATAGAGACTTAAAAATCAACCCCTAAACTAGCACCTACATATGCAAACCTTTTCAGTCTTGTACCTATATATATGTATTTCCAAGCCTGATATATTGGCCCAAGTCAGTAACAAAGTAACTGGATCGACTGTCCCATAGACTCATGAAATTTAGAACAGTGACAGAGCTCCATGAGACAAGCCTAAAGTTGAATTGGAGCATATGATGAACATGAGGTCGGCCATATTGGATTGAGATTTTGTCACCTTTATTGTCTGAAAAGTTTTAAATTAAAAAATTAAAATTGATGAAATTTGAAATTTTAGTTCAATTGTCAATAAGTCTAATGTTTTTTTTTTTTTAAATGTATGTAAGTGTATCAGAATAAGTTTCATGTTGACAGAGGGGGGTAGAGTAGTCAAAGATTGAACTCAAGTAAGAGTAATGCACAAAATTTGGTATTTTCAAACAGACACAAAAACGAGACAAACTAAATCATATCTAAATGAGTAGTGCAAGAAACACAAATCATTTCATATTGTCAACATAAAGCTTTTGTCACTTGATTTACTCACAGTGGGAATAGGATCCAAAACTTTTACTCAAGTAAGAGTACCTATACAATGAACAATATATTACTTAAAAAAGTAAGTAATAAGTAAGTAATATGCTGCTAGAAAAGTACTCTATACTACTACTACTGAAAAGTACAATTTCAAGCACTACTCACCTCTGTAAATGACATATATTTTCTTGAATGTCTAAATACTTTTCCATAGGTTCTGTTGAGTTGGATCTCCTGAACCTCATCCCACCGTCCAAAACTCCAGAAAAGTGCAGCCTTCGGATGTTGCCTGGAGGAAAGGCTACTTCTGGTCCCTTCACTCCCACAGCAAACTCTCTTTTCTCCCAGAGATCTGTGCGCGGCTGGTGGCCCTGTGCCATCGAGCAGGATGGAGAACGTACACTTGGAGTATGTTTATCCCGATGCAATGCTTTAGTAAAAGTACATTTGATTATAAAGAGATTATATTTCTTTAGGGCAAAGTAGAGATGACTTTGGAGATAGTTGAAGAGAAGGAAATGGAGGAAAGACCAGCTGGGAAAGGCAGAGATGAGCCCAACATGAATCCTAGACTGGACCCACCCAAGTAGGAACTATTCAATGTTACTATGACTACTACTACTGCTATTGCTGCTGCTGCTACTACTATTACTACTAGTACTACTGCCACCTACTACTATATAACATGACATTGTTATTGACTTTTATGTATTATACAATTTTTTTTGCAGTCGTCCAGACACATCCTTCTTCTGGTTTACCAGCCCTTGTAAGACCATGAAGTTTATAGTGTGGCGACGTTTCAAATGGGTTTTCATCATAGGAATTATTCTTCTGCTGGTGATCTTATTCCTAGGGATCCTGTTCTACTCACTGCCTGTAAATAACAGTTATATTCAATAATTTAATAGTTTCATAATTCTAACCTATGTTTTTTCTTCACAGAATTACATCTCCATGAAGATTGTAAAACCTTTCTCCTAAAAAGAAACACCATATAGCCACACACTATAGTCCCTGTCACTGGATGCTTTTAACAACTTATGTTTATGCTACTTTGCCAAATCAGTATTTACCTAATCAATGTTACATTTGCACTTTCAGTATTTTTGTATGTATGTTGTTGTTTTAATAATAATACAATGAATTATGTAAAAAAATAATAATAAAAATGTTAGAACGTGTTTTTGATATTTATTTATTATCAAAATACCAAAAACAATGTCGAAATTCTTCTTAGATATTTAAATTATTAGCATAATTAGCACTGTCATTTTAGGTTTTACTGTCGCCTTAAATGTAGCACGACTATATGCGCCTTTACGGCTGCGTTGCCTGGATACGAGCACTTGGTCCCGCCTCTTCTCACAAGGGGCTGATCTGATTGGCCAGGGGATTCCCTGTACTGTACTGCAGCTGCAAACCAGATGAAAGTAATGCAATAACAGAACGGTGGAAAATGCGGCGTTATCCCGTTATCCTTAATAACGGATTACACTAAAAACATGTAATATACTCCCCAAGAAGTCCCACACTCAGCGATATGCTTGTAAGTCCACGTCTTTCTCCCCTGCGGGCTGACTAGAGATGTTTTTATGGATAAGCTAGCTACCCAACGCTAACCTTTCCATCCAGAAATGCTCGCTACAGATGAGTGTGTTCTTGAAACCTCTTGTCCTGGACCATGTAACGTGTAGCTACAACATCTATGCGACCAGCTAATTAATTTGACATAGCGAGCAAGTAAATGGCAGAAAGGTGTTCGAAGCTAATTAAAGTAGCTAGCTTATTGTTTACAAGAGTGACAGAATGATGACAACGCCTTATGTTATGGCGTTAACATAAAATATAGCCTTTTCCATTCTTTTATTGTTACTCATATAGTTTTATAAGTTCTACATTAACTAGATGCATTTCTCTTTATGTAGAAACCTGTAGAAATCCATAGAAACCTATCAGCGTTGATAAGTCAATAAAGAAGAAAGGATGGATCCACACACAAGGTGAGCACGTGTATTATAGCTTCATGCCATTGTTCTAAGCTCCACTGTTACCATTTACTAGAATATAACCGGTGTTTCTATTTTAGTGTCACCACTGAGGCCAAAACAGACCTTGTAAACCATACAATCCCAGACACGAGCCTAGCAGCTGTAAAGGACGGACTCTTGGACAATCCAAATGACTTTGTAACAGCTTGTGTACAAAATGATGTAGCATCTGCTCATCCTCACTCCTGCAGCAGAAGTCAGACTTGTCCCAAAGGACAAAGAGCAACAAGTGCCAGTTCACCTGCCTCCCAGCCTGGTGCCAGCACCTGCTCTGTGGGCCACTCACCAAATCCGAAACTCACCTTGTGTCTTAGTAGTAGTCCATTAAAAGGTGTGAGGACGCCTAATGATGTGGAGATGCTGAGTCCAGACAGCCCAGGGTGTAGAACCCTGCACAGCTCCACAGATGGGACTCACGCAGGCAGTGCGTGTTCAGATGGGTCAGAATTTGGAGAGTCCCCGCATCCTGTCAAACACCCCGAGTGTCAAAGTTTAGCCAAAGAAAGAGAAGACCTTGTTTCTATGGGAACAGACCATTCACAGATACCAGTGCACACTGGATCAACTGGGGCAGCTCAATTCCTAACCCAGGCAGAGAGGTATGTATGAATCAGTTTTGACTTTTAGGTTTGTTTTGTTTACCAAAATAACAGTAAACAAAACAAACACAGTTTAAATGTGATTCTCTTTCGATTGTGCAGCATAGCATTTGCTTTGCATAATATGGACCGGGACTGGCTTGGGACACCTATAGACAAGCTGAACAGAATGCCTCAGTGTGCCCCTCCTCTGTCTCACCTGAAGGTAGTACCCAACCACACCATCACCATCAGGGTAAGTCAACATGCTTTATATGTAAATATATGAGCTCTTTTTTAGCTTATATTATTGGGCTTCAGGTGACATCACACCATTGTATAAACCAATAATATTTAATACAGATATGGCAGCTAAAATTAATGTTGATTTTTATTGTAATAAAGTGAGCTCTTGGGTTTGCTCACCAGGTTCAACATATGTGAACCTTTTTTCCTTTTAGATATTTCATGACAAAGTACAATGTACCGTAATTAATAAGAAAAATCTGGCTCTTGCACCCATGTGGGAGTATGGCATCACCACATTCTATCATCTGAAAATTACAATGATTAGTTTCTAGTTTATATTGATGAATTATCTCATGTCATATTTACTGCACATGTTCATTCAACCAAGAAGTAAAATTATAAACTATTTTTTTGTGAAATGTGTAGTCTAAGCTATCATATGCATTTTAACCTATCACTCAGGGGTGAAAGAGAAATTGTTCTGAGGTGCTGCTCCAAGGACACTGCCAGCTCAGTCCTTGTTATCTTTGCCTACGTCCACAGAAAGGTTTAGGCTTGTTTGATTCACAAGTTGTTTGCACTCCAAATATTATAAGTCAAATATTTTAAGGCTGGTACAACAGCTCCAAGATGACAATTGAACTGAAATCTCAATTTGAATAGACGCAAGTAGCCAATCGCAAAGGCTACACATTTTTCAAGTACTGTAATTTCTTTCTGTCTTTTTGTCAATTCTTGTAGACGTGAACTTTGAACAGAGTCATAACATAAAATTGTCGCAAATCTAATCACAATGCTTGTCATAAAAAATGCTTGCTTTTCTGGGCCTTTGCATATATCTTTTGCAATAGCAATTGATTTTATGAGATATAAATTATTTGCACTACAAAAAACTGATCTGCTAAGCCTTCATTTATATAGTATTTCTTATTTGCATGTTTGCTCTTTGTACAGACAGATCTCCTTAAAGAAAGTGAACTTCCTGTACCCTTTCCCACCAAGTTTAAGGACAGCTGGGATGATGTGTCTGTGAAGATGCCCTGCTCTGACAAGAACCTCTTTCCTATGGAGACTGAGGTTGGGACAACGCTCTGCTAAGTTTGATTATTCGATGCATGAGATATTAGTGAGTAATGTGTTGTTTTCATAGGATGGAGGAGGAGTCCAGAGCCGATGGGAGTTGATTCACACTGCCCTGCGTGGAGGGTTCAAAAGCAGCTTAGATGTGAGGGTAAGTGGATCAAAGTACTGCAGTATTTTCCAATGAAGTACACATTCTTTGGACATAGTCACGGGTCATTTTATTTTATCATGTAATACAGTAAATTCACTGTAAATGTGCTGAATGTATTTGCAGATTTGTCAGTTGCATTTTAACGACGGACTAGATCATTATTGCAGTTCATGTAAATGTAAAGTTTTTACCGCAGTACTTTATTAACCTGTGGTTCTAGATCTGTTTTATCTGAGAATATTCTACATGTTTAATTAGATATTCTTTTTTTTTTTTGGCATAAACGTTGAGGCTTGTTTTGGTTTACGCTCCATATATTACAAGCCAAAGCCAAATACTTTGAGGCCTGTACCTGCTGTGGAAATCTAAGCACCATTCATCATTCATTCACCATTCCATATATAAATAATAATCCATGAACTAAGTTTGAACAAAAAACTTAAAAAGTAACCAATATTTGAACTGTTTTGAAATTTGGCATTCAAAACTAATTCCATAAATCGACACTAGATGGCAGGGTTTGCTCAACACTTAAGACTTAATAGGATCGGATCATGTATAGTTCTTCAAAAGTTGAAAGTTCTTCAACTGACATCTGTGTTATGACTTGTGTATATTTCACTTTTTCACATGTGTGTACACATTTTATCATTAAATGTCTTTTTGGACTCCTCTAGGATGCCATTCTAAGATACAACACGGCCCATGCAAAGAAATGGGACTTCACTGCCCTGAACCTGCTCTGTACTGAAGTAAGTGAGGTGTGGGTGATGTATTTGTATATACATTCTATTCTATTCTATTCTATTCTATTCTATTCTAGTCTAGTCTAGTCTAGAACCAGGAAGAGTTGTAAAATGATATAAAAACATTTGTATCCTTACTAGGGATGTGAACATTATTAGGTTAATCAATAATTATGAATATTCAGGTCACAATATGATCGTGGAAGCTTAAAAAAAAAAACGGTGATGGTTTATAAGCAAAATTCAATCATTCCAATTCAATCTGTACTCCAGAAAAGTACAACTCATGTAAAGTGTTTTTTTACTGGGCTGCGTTTGTCACATTTACTTTATCATTCATAAAACTGGTCACATACTGTAACATTTTAGAAAACAAAAATGAAAGAACATTAAGGATTTCATCTCTGTTTGGTCATGGTGTCACTAATTCTGACTAATCGTTAAAGTTTTGATGTCTTCACCTGCTTGTCTCCATGGAGACTAAAATGTAAACCACATTGTGTAACTTTCCAGGCAAAGTAATAACATCTTTATGGAGACAATTGTGTTTTGTTTCATTCACACATGTTCAACACACAAACCATGCATATTTACGCTGAGTTCTTTTCTCAAACTGAAAATACTCTGGTCCACCTTGTGGAATACAGGAAGTGCTCCACTGTGTTTTTAAACTCCAAACTCTTTCACTAGAATCATTTGGATAATTTCAGGCCTGGAATTTCCAATCTCTACTGAACAAATTAAAAAGTAGCTGTTAACTTGAAAACTTCCGCTTCATGACATTACAAAGCGGAACAGAGCATTTTGAGCTTTGTAGATGTAAACAGACTAATAATGCAAGATTACTCAAACATTGTGACATGGATTAAAGATCAAAAGTCAATTTTTGTTAATATAGGACCTTTAAATGGCATTATTGATTGTTTTCCTATTGTTTTCATTTCCCTATTATTAAAAACATCCTATTGAATCAACTAAAAAATTATTGTAACTCAGCTCATTTTTGATGCTACTATTTTATAAGTCCTTGAAAAATCTCAGAAAAGCGAAGACCGTATACAGCATATTATATCATTCAAAATAGTACCCTACCCATCAAACCATACTTGTAGAGATTTCTAAAATACCTTGTCAGTCCTTAGCCCCATCTCCTCATAGCAAAGCCTCCTCTCTTCTCTCTTGTCTGCCTGTGGATCTCAGAGGAACCCACTTGTACCTCACAGTTAGCACAGATGGGCCGGGAGCATTGTGACAGCAGCTGGTGCAGGTGAACCAGGGGAATGCCTTTTCTTTGGCTGTCTCTCTCCAGTGCCGCATCATCTGACAGTTTAGGCTGATAATTACCTGTTGGCTAAGGTTTTTTCCCCAAGTGGCATTGTTATTCATCACCATTGTGTCAAAATATTTATCCAAACATAATGCTTATTGAAGGCACTTTTCCTTAGAGACGGCACGTATCTTGTCTCTATATTACTTCATAGATGGAAGCGGTGTCTTGAAATGGGAAAGGTATAGTGATATTAATCTCCACTTGGAAATGGAGATGGACAAACTGCTAATATTCATATCGGCCAATATTTTATCTGGAATCTTGGAGTATGGCAATAAATATTTTTATCTTGTATTTATTCAGTTATAGATGTTTTTATAATTGAGAAATACTTTACATGCAGGGATTCTTAATGTGAGTTGGCTTGCCTCTCCACAGATCTGACCTGTAACTTGGCCTTCTCGCATCACCTGCTTGTCTCCATGGGGGCAGACAAGTTTAAAGCAATAACATGTTAGACTAGGGTTGTAACAATTAATCGACTTGATGTAATTCTAGTGGTATTTTGATCATTGTAATCATTATCGGGTCTATACAGACTAAACACAGACAAAAACACATACAAAAAGACCTTTTATAACAAAGACTGTCGTGTGATTTAATCGAAATGTCAAAAAATCTAAAACTGCCTCTGATTTTCATCAATAATACACTTTTTTCATAAATATTCTCTCCAGAAGCCTCCAGTTGTCATATTACAAACTTTATTAGGTTGATAATATTTTCAAAAAGTCTCATTGTGCAATGGAAATATGCACACATCATTTGACTAACAAATAATCGCCAATTACTAAAATAATCTTGCTGCCCTAATTAAGATGTCCACCAGAAAAGTTCCATAGTACACCTTTAAACAGACTACAGAGTTTAAATGGGGATGGGCACAGCATTGAAGTGGTCACTGAAAAATGCCTCTAATTAGAAATATATACGGTATATTTTAACATATAATGAAAAGTGACATTGAGAACATTACAAAAATTTGGGGCTTTGCTTTTTGCCACTGGAAAACGTATTCGAAAGAGCCTTAGAAAAAGACATTGCATCTCTGTTTGTACTGTATAGCTTCAAAGGACAAATAAATAGAATAAACAAAATATATATTGTTCCTTTTAGTTTTGTCACGATACTAAAATTTCAAACTCGATTACGATATTAGAGAATAGACTCGATACTCAATACTGATTCTGCTACAATGATAAAAACACTCTTTCAATACAACAATAGACTGTTATTTTCAACATTAAATCCAAGTGCTTTCTTTTCTATTCCCATGTGGTCTTATATCTGTGTAATCCCTCAGTGGTCCAGGTAGGTTCCATAGTGCTCCATGGGTGTGTACTAGTCTGTGTGGTCACCTATACTTGTTCTGATACAGCTCAAGATCATCATTTTCGATTCACTATCTGATTTTCCTTCACTATTCTGCAAAAGTTGCTACAGTTTTGAGAGCAATTTTTGGATCCACAGTAAAAACATTGCTAATTTCCTTGTGCCTTTCTCAGAATCATAATAGCCTTACTGTTTGTCTAAGATTTCTTGGAATTATTTTTTTTTTTATAACAGTAGGACAAATTGCCTTCTCTCTGATGTAAAACAATATCTCTGTGTGGGGCAGGGAGCTTACTTGATCAATAGCTGTGTGGCTGTTTTATGGCTTTATCCAATTTAATTAAAAGGAGCACTTGAAATCCATAAAGATGCTAAGTACTGGCAGCAACAAAGTCACCCTCCGTCACACAGGCTAATTCCATCTGCTACTCCTAAGTGCCCATTCACTTAGTGCGTCTGAGCTGCATTCCTGCTCCCCTTTTACATTGCTAGGAACATTTTAGAGTTTTAAACTGGATAAGGACCAAATATGACTCTTTCGTTCAGATAAGTACCGCAATTATTTGGATGAAATGCATCTTACCAAGTTTCATCCCACATTGGGAGGTGATCCTGTTATTTCTACTTAAGTTCTGATTTCAGTGTTCTTACTTAAGCAGGGGCGTAGCGTGTTCAGTGGATTGCCCAGTCTCCCAGGGGTTGGCAGTTTGATTTCCAGTCCACACTGTTGTTTTGTCCATGTGCAAGAGACCCCATGACCCCACATATTGCTTTTATTACATCGTATTGGTCCAGTTGTTTAAAAAAAAACAACTCATATTTTGTACCAGTATTTGTTTCTAAGCTCCCCCTGTCTATGTGAGCCATTGCATAGTATGTTTACACAAGCAACAACAAATGATTTTTATTATATCTCAGAAATTATTTTTACAAAACTTTATCGATAGTGTTTGGCTGTAAAAATCGACTTGTGATCTAATCCCTGACAATCTGCTGTCTTGGTCTTATCGCCGTTCGCTATTTCTCTATTTAATGTTGTCTGCTCAAACACAGATGCTTTTTTCCACCCACTCTTCGTCCTACTGGTTAGTCTCTGCAAGGCTCTGAGTGAGTGACAACTGGATTTAACCATTCACAGTAAAGTATGAACATTCAGAAAAAGATGACTATTTACCCTCTATTTAAGGCAATAGAAAAATGCATGAATTGTGATCAAATCAAAATCGTGACTGGCTCAGAAAATACATAGATTTTTATTTTTAGTTATCGGTCACGACTTACCTGGCCAGTCAAAAACACACACTTTGACAGAACTTTACAAAGATGAGTGGGTCTGAAACTGTATCCTGTCTCCCCGATTCCAGATGGCATGATTGACAGGCGGATTAACCAATCAGAGAGACGCATGTTCTGTTTGGGTAAAAACAAACATGGTGGCTAATGTTTTAAAGAGGGGAAAAAAAACAACTGAGAGGACTGATAAAAAAAACAGCATTTTTTCTGTAGAATCAATAATCAAAACACCAAACTCTTGTTATATATTTTGTTCTAAATGATACGAGAATTTTTGATGTCTTCCACATTTGAGAGACACGTGATACAAATTAGCGACTGTGGCTGGATTGCTCCAAGTTAGAGCGTCCTATGGTCAGATTCCAGACCCTTCCAAACCAATGTAGAAGAGACTGGCTGGTCAGGCACGATCACAACAGCAAGACAAATATGAGCTCTCAGTCCAGTGAGGTTCATCTGGTCTTTATTTTAATCTGTTCTTTTTCCAGTTTGTTTTTGTGTCTGACAGCTTCGACTGCTCACTAGCGCTCTTCCTCAGAGTGGTCATGTGATGTTGCTGTGGTGTGTCCGGTTAGCCGATTTAAACAGGTTTTGGTGCTGCCTAACTGTGGAGGCAGAATGACAGGAAAACGGCGCCAAAACCTGTTTAAATCAGCTGACACCATGTGACCACTCTGAGGAAGAGTGTCGACACTAGTGAGCAGTCAACACTTTCAGGTATGAAAACAAAATAAACCTTTGTCTGAAAAAATAATCTATCTTTATCTCTATTAAAATAAATGAGTCATCATTATCAGACCATCCCTAGATCCTGTTTCTACTATGCAACAGTTTTCTTTCCATTTACACAGAAAAAACAACAATGCTTATTTCAATATTCAGCAGAATGTGTGTAGCAGCGGTGTACCTGTGACGCATAGCCCCCGGCCGAGTGATTGACAGGCACTTCCACGAGAAATAGCTGCAGGTAAAAAAAAAACAAGTTATCCAAATTAGAGCTTGTCTATAAATTGTCTTAGTGATGCTGCAGCTGCCCAAATGAAACTGTCAGAGTGTCACTATCACTGATGAATCTGTGAGGGACGAGCAGGAGCCAGGCCAGTGAGCTGCACCTGCCGAGGCAACAGGCGGCACCCAGCAGGCACCACAGTGTGGAGTCTGCACCGTCTTTAATCATTAGTTTAACTCAATAGACAAGTATTGTAACACTTAAGCACATTTAGTTTATAAAGGACATTTCACTTTAAAATGTTATGTTTTCCTATTGATTGCATTATACAATTCCATTAAAAATTAAAAATTCACAAATGTTACCTGATCATTTCTATTTAGTGTTGTCACGATACTAAAATTTCAAACTCCATTTTGATACTAAAGATTAAATAGTCTACACCGATTCTGATACCCAAATGATAATTTTAAAAGCTCTTTTTTTTAGACAATATTGTAATTTTCAACACAAAATAACAAATTACAGTGGTTCTCATAAAACTCAAGATAAAACTTTTCAGGAAAGATCTTATTAGTGACTAGAGTCATGATCTTGCTTTATTACAACAAAAATGTCCAATTTAACAATATTCACGTTACCTGCCCCCACCTGCATTAAATATTATTGGTCGATAGAATGTTTTCATCTGAAACCCATCAATATACTAAACAATATATGCTTATATACTTAATACCACAATATAAATGCTTTAAAAAGTGCTATAGACTCCAAACTGAAATGAGCTTTATGCCAAATTTGTTCTTCTGCTGAAATAAATGTAACTAAACCACAAAAATGTCCTTTTTGGTGATATATATATATATATATATATATATATATATATTTTTTTTTTTTTTTTTTTTAATTAAAATTAGCAACTTTAGTCTTAGCCTCAATTTATTTCATTTTGAAATTTTATGATTCCTCTTTAACTCTACACTAGGACTGTCACGATAATTACTATATTAACTTACCTTTCAGTATATGAAAGCTGGAACAATATGTAACTTTTTGGCAATATAATATTTAAGCCATAAAAGGTGGAATAAATCACTTCAGTGACTCATTACAGATGCAAACTAAGTACTAAAGTATTTCATTCTGCTGTTTATTTGTTGCAGCTCATGGTTTTGTAACAATATTGTACATTTAGAATATATTTTGTGATTTAAATCTGCTCTTGGGTTATTGTGTCAGTGGCATAAATTCATTTCAATATTATCGTTTATCATCTATATTTTCTTCATCAATGTATCACACATCAAAATCTCTTATTGTGACAGGCCTATTCTACACAGTAACTTTACATTTACTTGTCTTACGTTATTTACTTTTACTCATAAATTCTCAAACAAGAATTCATTTCCTGAAGTCTGTTTAACTCTCTGCCATATCACCCTGCCCTGTTAACCGTATTAAACATGCTCTTGTATTAGCCTTCCTTACATACACTGATAAATCTCATGCATAAACCGTGCTCTGCTCTCTCTATCCAGCTGCTTAAGCAATTCAAACAGCGTGGATCATCTTTCTCTCCTCAACCAGCCCCATCCCCAACCATCCCTCCTCCATTACTCTCACAGGACTACTTTATGGTGTCTGCTAGCTCATTACTTCTGACAGCTTTTAGTCAGGCCCGCTCCCCTGCAATATAAACGCCCCTATAGACGAATCGCCCACCAAAGACTCCCTGTTTCAAATCAAGCGCTCCCTTCCCCTCCCTCCCTCTCTTTCTCTCTCTATCTTCACAGTTGGTCATTTGCATTTTTGACCCCAAGAAAAGGTGCGTTTAATCAGGCCGGGCTCCTCCGCTTACTTTGATAGAATATGCGGCGTGATTGATGGCGGTGACATTCGAAGCCAATACGCTCATAAGTAATTGCGTTGTAAATCTGCAGCTATGAAAGTATAACTGGATGTTTATTTTGGAGGGAGTTGCAGATGGATGCTGAGGTAAGCTATAGGGTGAAGTATGGACGGTATGGACCAGGCAAGACCGATTGGAGATTCATGAGTGTTCAATTCTGCTGAGCAACTTTACAGTTATTCATTTACTTTTTCAAATTTATTTTTCAATTAAATTCCTGTCCGCAGAATATTTCACCCAATAAACAGACCAAAATGCACGCAGTTATTTCATTACATGTGTCTAGTAGCGGCAGTCCCAGTGAAAAAGATGCATCCTTACTGTAAGTGGATCCGATTCTCCACAGATCTGACTCGCAACTTCCCGGAATTGGGATGTTCTTTTTGTTCATGAACATAAAGTTTTTGCTTATATTGTGTTAATAATCCACTGCATAAATAGCATAGTTTGTTGAGCGCATGAAAAACTTTTTTTTTTGCCTGAAGAGGTTTTAAATGTCATCAATGCATGTTTCATTAATTTAGCGATCTCTCCTGGGCCCTATTCGAACTCTCCTTACGGTTAGCTGTAATATTCTGTCCAAAGCTCAGCCCACAAGCCGACGTCATCCATGCTCCCACACAATGAAGTGAAGGCGGAATGAAGCGGGGAGCAAAGGGAAGGGAGATTCAGAGCATCAAAAAAGTTCTAAACTCATAAAACATGTTAATGGTGGTTTGGGTGAATATAGCATTTAATAATAATAGGTAAGATGGTGATGTAAATATGTGACGTATTAGCAGTTAATCGTCTATAGAAGTAAAATACCCCGTCTTTAACGTGGAATTTGTCACAGTACTTTAGGCTTTAAGTTGCGTTTTTATGCAATAGGCTCGTCGTATTACAGAGCCTTTCAGAAATAGACCCAGTATTTATGGTGGGTGTAAAATGATTGTTAGGTTGTCCTGTTGAATCATATGTGAGAGTGAAGTTAATTGAATTTGATAGTAATTTGTGTTATTTATGGCCAACTTGAGATTGTAGCATGACCCCTTCACCTATTGATCCTAGTAGAGAATTTTCATCTTATACTGGCCGTGTTTTTGTAATCAATAAACTTGGACCATAGTGTCACAGAACATCATCTGTCAAAATAATATGGTAAAAAAAATTGTGAATGGACTTTTTTCACAGTTTCTTTAAAGGTCCTATATTACACAAAATGGATTCTTGTCAGCTTTAAGTTAAGTTGGAATGTTGTTATCTCATCAAAAACATACTTGGAGTTGTGTTTTCTTTGAGTATTGCTTTTATTATTGTTATTATTGTGTTCATATTTATATGACACTCATTTATAAAAAAAAAAAAAAAAAAGTTTGTTTTTGTCAGTGTCACTCTCATGGTACTATTTCAGCACTGTAATAATGTATCTATTGTATTTATTTGTTTCAGTGTCTGGAGCATAGTGAGGCACAGCACCTGTTGGAAGTAGTGCTGCCTGCCATGGTGGACCTGGCCCTCAGTGCTCCTCGCATCTGCACAATGGTACGGATTAGTTCTCTGTAAAATGCATATTTGGGTCCGGATATGATCAGTTATGATTTTTTTTTTTTTTTTTTTTTTAATGTTTCAAATCCAGAATAGTAATCACTGTTATTATTTTTATTATTAAACAACCTGCACACAATTTACACCATGAGTGAAGAACATGTTTCTGAACTGGCCACTCTTCTTTCATTCTGATGTTGAACCATGGCAGAGAAACAACTGTCTGGAATAGTAATAGGCAGGATGTAGCAGCAAATTCTGGGTACCATCTTGATGGGTTTGCACGGCATGTTATTGAATGAAAAATGCACATTACACACTTTGTTAGGGCCCCCTCCCTGCACTGGGCCCTGGGTAAACAGTGTGACACCCCTGGTAACACGCAGCTGTCTCCACATGATTCCCGTCCAACGAGATCTTAGACTGGATGAAATGGTTTGTTCCTGGCAGATACTTCCTCGTAGTTCTCTTTCAAACTGTAGAGGCAATATTATACTGTCTATTTAATATATAGCTGCTTTACAATGCACTCTGCAAAAGACGTTTTCCTGAACTAGCAGAAAAAAAATCCATGCCAGATTGCATTTATTTCCTAGCTTGAGGCAATTAAATACTGCAGACCCTTACTAAGGCATTATTCATATTTTGCAACATATGGCTGACTAATTTGGGAAATATCCTCAGAATATATAAATTTTTTTCTGACAACCATTGTGATTAGATTTGTGATTTGTTTCAGTAATAGGATTAAAATCCAATTTTAAACATGCCCAAATTTACAAAAAAGACTGATGTATGAACTGATACACTAATACAAGAATCACATTTCAGAACATGTATGTCCAGTTTTTTTTATGCAGAATAATACAGAAATTATGGTACCCAACAAATAGCAGCTTTTGCAATTACGGTAGCTCATAGCGTCCATTGAGACTTTGACTTCTTTTACTACCCTCCCCATTACAATGTTACTAATAAACTGAAAGGACTGGATCTGGACTCCAAAAATCCCTGAACCACAAAGCTCTTATTCCATACTCAATTTTACTTAGAAATGTCATATGAGGAGACTTGGAGTTGGCATCTAAACGGTTATTGAAGATTAAATGGGAGCTGTAGTACAGGATCAGCTCATGACTCACTCCCAGAATGTAATGAATAGGGCTTTTTGGTCAGCATCACAAATTGCTTCATTATATAACAGGGCTGAGGGAGCAGAGGTCCGTCTCCTGCCCAGTCATCCATTTTATGTGTTATGCTTGTGCACTTGGGGAGATTCAGGCAAGATTTTTCATTCATGTTTTTACGTATGACTAGTTTACACACAACACACATGGAAAAGGATGGTTGATTTCTTGCCCAAAATAGCTTAAGTTGATTCATTTCACAGGTTTTTAAATGTCAAGCCCATTTGTCTTTATTTTAGATCAGCAATCATTCATATGAAATACTGTTACATATCCTTCATGTTTGGCATTTATCTAATCTGCTTATCAATATCAAATTCAATTCTCACAAGAAGAAAACTGGATTTTATACGTCTGGCTAAACAAAATCAATCTACTAAAACAGCTGAAAAAAGTCAATTTATTTATTTTTTTTTATTACTATGAGAAAATCTTCTACATTTAGGGACAGTTTAGAACAGGGATTCCCAAACTTTTCAGGCAAGGACCCCCACAATAATAATGCTAAATTATCTTGACACCAGTAACATTTTTTGTTGTTGTAAAACATATAAAATCACATTTATTTAATCTTATTTCACTCACTATTTAAAATGAATACTTAAAGGCATTGTACCTGATTTTTTTTTAACAGTTTACAGTGGTCCAAAGTTATTCCTCACTTACCTTATGCATTCCAAGCATCCTAATTATTCACCATGATTCATTTATAAGCAACTTTCACAATTCCTAGAGACCAGTGTGGAGTTTTGCCATGAAAGTAAAGCTAACAACTTTGAGCATTCTAACTGCGCTCTTCCCGATTATCAGACAATAAAATGCTTTATAAATAGATGCAGACATCACACAGAGGACATATTTTCCAGAGCTGCTTATATAATATATCTCTACAATACTTGTAAAATTGGTTGCAGGACCTTTAAATACAGATTCATATTCTTAATGTACCTTCAAATAATCTCACTTTGGGAACCACTATTTTAGAATACCGCAGTGTGTAAAAATTTGTTTTTTCATGATAGTTAACCATGTTTTAGTGAAAAGAGTAGTCGCGACACTCTAACTGTCATTTTTAAACATCTATAAGAAAAATTGACAGAATTGAGAAATCTTTAAAGTACCGGTAATTAAAACGTGTCTAGATTTTTTTTAAACTCATAAACACTTGTTGCAGTGCGGGGTTCCCCTGTTTGGCCTGAAGTGGTTGCGGTGTGGCAACAGTCGAGGCTAATGTTTATGTGTGTGTTATTAGGCTGTATTGATCTGCTAACTGGGCAGCCTTGGGGAGGCTCTTTAGCTCTAATCAGTGCAGATGGATGAGCCCTGTGGGTCTAACTGAAACCAGGACCTTGATTACTGCCACCAATTTACCTAATGGAACCCGCCTTGTCTCTCCTCCGCTCCGGACTGCTAAACTAATTATGTGTTATCCCCAAGACCAACCGCACCGCCCTCCACCGTCACATGGGTCTTGTTGTGCACAGTGATATAATGAATTATCAAAATATTAGTTTTTATTCTAAATGTCCTCTGTTATACCAAATAAATTCTTGTGCGCTTTAAGCCACGTTTTAATGCTGTTACCTCCTTAAAAACATACCCAGTTGTGTTTTGTGTCATTCACACTTTTGAGTAATCCTGGAATATTAGTCTGTCTACATCTCAAAAGCTCAAAATGCTCTGTTCCGCCTTGTGATGTCACGAAGTTGTAGTTTTCAAGTTTTCAACCATTTCTTTTAGTTCAGTAGAGGCTGACAACTCCAGGGCTGAAATTATACAAATGATTCTAGTGAAGGTGTGTGAAGTTTAAAAACACAGTGGAGCACTTCCTGTATCACCACATGACATCACAAGGTGGAATAGATTGTTTTCTGTTTGAGAGAAGTAGACGGCCTAAATCTGTAAAGATCTTAATGCAGTACAGTAGCTAATCACATGTTATTTGCTTGTAAGATTTAGTCAGAAATCCTAAGTGCTTTTTCTAGAATCACTCACTAAGCAATCATCAGCTTTCACATAACTGTTGATCTTTATTCCTCATTCAGTGACATTAGACTGTGTTTCTTTGGCAGCCCATTCCCTTACTAAAGTCTCGGATGAACCACTCACTGACGCTGTCTCAGGAGCAGATTGCCTGTTTGCTGGCCAACGCCTTCTTCTGCACATTCCCTCGACGCAACTCGCGCAAGTCTGAGTACTGCAACTACCCTGAGATCAACTTCTACAGGTATGTCTGAGTGCTGGAAATACCCAGAGATTACTGGCACATTTTAGTCTACCAAAAGCTACTGTGATCGGATCCAGTTGCTTTTAACCTCTAAATGAATATATTATCATAAATGTTATCTTTCTTTAAAATTATGCCAAAGGCACATACAAAGAAGCATATTGTACTGTATAATATTGTTTCCTCATCAAAAACACCTGGAGTAGCATTTAGTTTGTATTTGGTAATCTTCTGTGAAAGTCCTTTACCTCTGAGCTTCACCAAACATGCAGTTTGAATTGTCCCAGGATTGTTACGTCAGAGGTAGAAATCCTAATTAGTCTTTTTTGCTATAAGTCATCTCCAGACTGCCGTCAAATCTCGTTATCTTCAAATCTTCGTTTCAACCGCATGCTTACATCAACATGTCAGGGCATGTTGATTATCAGCTAGTTATTTTTTCCCCCCATCATAATCCCCTCTGATGGTAGGTGGGTTGTAGATGGTGAGCTGCACCGATTTCCAGAATGGGGAGCACCAAATCTGGGTAATAATGTGTAATTGTGTAATTAGCCATTATTTAAGTTTTAAAACATGAAAAGCCAAAGCAAAAGTTACATATCTTGTGTTTAGTTTCATTCATGCATTTTTTGAGTATTTCAGCATTACTAGTTTGTTTCCTTCTCAAGAAGAGGTGGGGAGGTTCCTCTGTGCTTTTAATGGACTGAGCTCACTTCAGTGTACATTTTAGTAATAGCCAGCAATTAGTGTTTTTGCCATAATGAAGCTGTTTCATTAGAGTCTATGCACTCTGTTGGCATCAGTGGTGTTTTGTGTGCACGCAAATTAGGTCTGATTACCTACCTTTGCCTTTTTTTCATTATATCAAATTCAAATGCAAAGATGCCTACAAGTATTGTATGGGGAGGTACGGGGAAGTATTGAGAAATAATACATTTAATAAAACGATCACAAAGTACTACAGTGTACTTTGTGATCGCAACATGAGGTAATTGATTGCACCTGGGGACTCCTTAATTTGAAGGCAGCTCTCAGTCTAGACCGTGGGAGGGGATGAGTGAGTAGGAGTGTTAAATTGTTGTTGTCTTTTTCAGCCTACACAGAAGAGACAGACGCCACGGATACTTGGGTCAACTAAGTGAAACATATTTATTCTTTGAAACTCTTTGCCCTGTCCCTATTATTTTATCCAGTACATATTTTGAACCAATGAAAAATACAAAGAAATATTAAGTAATACAATTATTCAGGATTGCTCCAGGTAATTGGGCTTATCACCGATTGACACAATAAATCTATTTTAAAATTTGTTTTAAATTTTTTTTGATAAGGCAGACGATCTAAGGACTTCTCAAAACATTGAACTTTACATTGGGTAAACTTGTGTTTTTTTCCATATTTATTCCATTTTATTCTCTAGGGGGAAAAAATCTGATATGGTTTTCAATTTTTATTTTACTTTAATATTTTTTCAGTCAACATTCCAAAATAACCTTAAATTCTGACACTTTAGTTTAGTCCATACACAAGTCCCATTTTAGCCCGTGTTCCGACATTCCCTGTAATCTACATGTCCTCTGGTTAATCTCATTAGCCTCCGTCCTTCCCCCCGGAGCCCTTTTTATGATCAAACTGCCATATTGATCATGCCACTTGTTCACATGACTCCCTCTCTCGCTCTCGTCACTTTAATCTGCTCCTCTGGCCTCCTGTTACAATCAGTCATCTGTGTAAGTGGCCTCTATCTGGGCCCGCATCAGATTTGTGTGGCAGCGGGCAGCGCGGGTGAGGAGGCCGAGCTAACGATGTAAGCATTGATTCCGGCTTCAGATCCCTTGCCACAAGCTTTTCTTCTCACAGCAAAAAAAATGTATAAATAAAAAAAATCACATTTAAATTAAAATAAAAAATATATAATAAAATAATAGAGCTGCAAGATTAATCACAATCAAATCGAAATCACAATTTGAATGGATGCAATTAGCAAATACATTTTTTAAGTACTGTTTCCCCCACAAACAACCAAATATCCTGTCTTATTCTGCATAAAAACTCCTAGCCCTGTAGTTTAGGTCTGTGCAAACATGTTCTGAAATGAAGGACGAACTGTAGTAACATTTAAACATAAAAAAATGTATGTTTAAAAATGTCATCACTTTGTTAGATTTTGCATAAACCTTTAAATTTCATGTCAGACTTTGTTAAAAATATATGAACCAAAATGCATTTAGTATAATTAGAGTTTGTTCCTGCTCTATTCAGTTGAACTGAAGTCATCTTTGTAGCCCACAGAGATTTCATCTTTTTGCCTCCTGATGCACAGTTATTGTTTTCATGTGGAAGTGGAGATGAGAATAATATTTCTATGATCCAATTATGGTCAATATGATAGTATTATAGAGCCATTTGTACATTAAATAATGCAGTGCTTCTAGTAAACAACAAATAAACTGGATATTTTAGTCACAGAAATGTGATTCTTGTATTAGTTTGTCATATTTCAGTATTTTTGTCAGTTCTTCTGGACCTGTTTAAAATGTGAACTTTGAACAGAATCTTTTGAGCAAAACATAAATCTCAACTCTAACTGGTGTATGCTTGGTAGAAAAGCACAATTCCCAATCGTTCAGCCCTAGTAAAGAAATGCCTTAGCGTTGGGAAGAAGATGAGACAGGACAATGGTAGTGAGAAAACGTGTGTGGATCGTTACGGCACCCCCTCCCTCCCTCCTGCTGTAATTGAGGGAGTGTCCATCACTTTGCTTATCGGCTACAGTAGCACTCTGTCTTGGGCGAGCAGAGCGGCAAGCAATCTGCTGATTGCTGTTTTGGCAGAAGTGTCAGGGTTTGTCCTCCGTTAAGTGATGGATAGATGGAAGGGCTGGAAAAAGGCTGAGACGCTGTCTCTCAGGTTTGCTTCAGTTTGAGCAGAAAATGACACAGGGATACACTGGGTTATTGAAGTGGTCTGGTAGATACTGGTGTTAGCCACAAAGGGAATGCCAAGATATGTTACCAGTGTAGTGGTCACTTGCTATGATTCGATTTTCTGATAAGATTGTGTTCATTCTAAGTTATATTCCAGTTTAGGCAGCCGTAACTCATTGTAAGTGTGTAGGCAGTAGAGTTGTCCAGATATTAAAAGTTTTTACTTGATTTCAATACTAAGGAATAGACTTGATACTCAATACTGATTCCAATACCGCAATGATAATTAAACATGTCTTTAGTTAGACAATAGAATGTTATTTTCAACATTAAATCATAGTGCTTTTTTTATATTCCCGTGTGGCCTTATATCTGTATAATCCCTCAGTTGTCCAGGTAGGTTCCATATTGGTCCATGGCTGTATACGAGTCTATGTGTCTTATACTTGTCCTGATACATTTTAAGAACATTCTAAAGCTGTTCAGGAAAGCTTATGTTGTGCACAGCTAACTGAGAGACTTTCAGTCACCTACAAAGCTTTATTTAATTAGGGTTGTCAAAAGAATCATGATTTTTAGATACTCATTTGAACATGCACAATCCTAAAAGAATAATAAGACCAAGTTGGACCTTTTGAATAGTTTAATAAAGATCTATTATCAGAACTATTATAAGTTAATTTGTGTTTAAAATGATCGTTTTCATATCAAAATCTGTATTGAGTTTCAAGTCTTTTCAGTAGTATCAAATTTCAACCACTTCTATTACACCAAAGTGCCACAGTGCAATCATTATAAAGTCAAGTTTCTCAGTAAATGTAACTAAAGATAGACCAATCAGTCCTGACATTTGGACTTCGGCTAAGGCTATTGGCCTTAAAACTCCAGCACAGGCCGATATTTTGTTTTGATTGATCTGCTGCCTAAAAATCCCACAAAACTTTATATTAACACGTTACCAACACAGAGATAACTGCACTAAATGTGATACACAGCTCTCTTAAAGGTTTGTGATAGAAAAGGCTTGTGGGGGAGTTTACATAAGAATTACATGATTTGGGGAAAATAATCAAAATTGGCCTTATATCGGCTCTGGATTCTAAAGAATCGGTATCAGAATTGGCCATGAAACAACACATATCGATCAATCTCTAAATGTAACACAGTCATAATAGATGGTTTGCCACAAAAGGTTATAACTTCATTATTATATGTGACAGTTATTTACATTTTGCTTTTGTTTTCTAGATTATTTGAAGGTTCTTCTACCCGGAAGATTGAGAAGTTGAAAACTCTGTTGTGTTACTTTAGGAGAGTTACACAAAACAGTAAGTCAGATTTACTATATATACTGTTATTCATTTGAACTACGTTTTAATCATCATATTTCTTATTTCCAGGGCCAAAGGGTGTGGTTACATTTACAAGACAAACACTAACTAGTTCCCCAGACTGGGATAGGTATGTATGAGATTATGCATTTTATTATCCTTTTTTCCCAGCTCCTTCTTGCCTTCAAAAGTCCCAATCTTTAGTAGTTTAGTTCAAGTAGGAAAAATATAGGGGAAACGATAAATCAACCAAATTTGCTATGTTCCTTTGAATTTCGTGTCAGATTTTGTTCGTATCTATGCATCAAGATTAATTTAGTATAATTAGAGTTTTAGTGGTGTTCCTGTTCAGCAAATTACGATTTCCAGTCAAAGGGAAGTCATTTTTGTAACGAACAGAGATTTCAACTTTTTGCCTCCCGATGCACTGTAATTGTTTTCATGTAGGAAGTGGAGTCGAGAATATTTTTATGATCCAATTATGGTCAATATGATGGCATAATATAGAAATTTGTACATTTGGCCCATATTACCCGACTTTCTGATCTATGTTATAATGCTTCCTCATCACAAACAGACCTGGAGTTGTTTGTTTCATTCACACATGTTTAACACACAAACCTGTATATTTAGACTGAGTTCTTCTCTCAAACAGAAAACACTGTTCCACCTTGTGATGTCATGTGGTAATACAGGAAGTGCTCCACTGTGTTTTGAAATTCCATACATTTTCACTAGAATCATTTGGATGATTTCAGTCCTGGAATTGCCAATCTCTACTGACCAAAAGATAGCTTCATGACATCACACCGTGGAGCAGAGCATTTTGAGCTCTGGAGATGTAGACTGACTAATAATACTAATAATAACGTGTGTAAATGAAACAAACCACAACTCCAGGTATGTATTTGATGTTCTAACATGGTTCAAACATCACAAGAGTGAATATTTGTCATTCCCAAACCTTGAAGTTCTTTGTTGTGTCCTCCAGCTCTCAAAGTCAGCTGACACGTCTACACATCACCTGTAAGGGGACCATTGAGGAGGATGGATACGGGATGCTGCAGGTGCGCGTTCCTTTATGCACTTTGTCAGATTGGACAACCAGGAATTTTCAAACGGGACCAAAATAGTGCACCTGCGTTTGACAAAGCACAGACCCTATTTCAATTTAAGCCAGGACAATGAGTAAAAACACACACATGGCAATTGGCAACACATTGGCAATACAGATATTAAGAGATTCACTGATTTGTGTAAACCAAGCTCCAAAAAAGTAGCTCCCAGCAGGCCTGCAAGATTTATTGCAACCAAATCGAAATCACAATTAGCAAATCATAAAGGCACTCACCCTGTAATTTAGATCTGTACAAACATGTTCTTTATGTGATTCTTGTATTACTTTGTCAGTTCATATTTCAGTATTTTTGCCAATTCTTCTGGACAAATTTAAAATGAATTTTGAACAGAACCCCATTATTAAAACATTAATCACAAATCTAATCTCAATGCTTGTCAGAAAAATAGCAATCCCAAATTGCTACTAGCACTGAACTTTGCTAGCCATGTAGTAAAGAAAAATTTGGGTCGAAATGAAATGAAAAATGTGTTCTTCCAATATTTTGTGTTGGGAGGACACATGGCTTTACTTCTTGTATCTCTTGATGGCTTAAAATGAAGCTACAATGTACACTGAATCAGCCCATCAGGTTTACCACTCCACTGCTCTACTTCAGCTCCTACATTTGTGTTAGCTGACAGCTGATCTACACACACCAGTAGCTCCGGGAGGCAAAGGGTGCTGTGTAGGACCCTCGGGTGGGGGTGTGCGTGGAGGGTGGGGTGTCCGCAGATCTCTTCGGAGTGACGCGGTGATGCTGTGGGTGGCCTGTCATCCTGTCATTGGGTGAGATCGAGCGGTGAAGGGGTGAGGCCAAGGGTGAGGGAGTGAATGGGTGAAGAGGGAGCCGAATACATACAGACACTGTGACTGTCACCAGACTGACGAAGATATGGGCCAGTGAGCGTGACCCCAACCTCTGACTGCAAATAGTGACATGCTTACTAAGTGGGACCTCCTCAGCACAAAAACAGTTTTTTGCTGCAGCGTTCAACATTAAAATAAGATCTGATTGTTAGATTTTGTATAATAAACATTTCAATTTTGTGTCTGATTTTGTTCAAATATACACACCAAAATTAGTTTAGTATAATTAGAGTTTTAGTGGTGTTCCTACTCTGCAAATTACAATTTCGAGGGGAAGTAATCTTTGTAGCGAACAGAGATTTCATTGTCTACTGATCTACTGTTATTGGTTTCATGTAGGATATTGAGGCAAAAATAATATTTCACTGATCTAATTATGGTCAATATGAGAGCATAATAGAGCCCTTTGTACATTAAAGGGCCCACATTTCCTGATGTATGTTATAATGTTTTTTCATCATAAACATACGTGGAGTTGTGTTTTGTTTCATTCACGCATGTTTAACACACAAACACTGCATAATTAGGCTGATTTTTTTTCTTTGAAACAGAAAAGATCGCCTTGTGATGTCATGTGGTAATACAGAGAGTGAACCCACCTTCACTAGAATAATTTGTATGATTTCAGACCTGGAATTGCCAAACTCTATTGAACTTAAGGTAAAAGGCAGTTGTTAACTTGAAAACTATCACTTCATGACATCACAAGGTGGAACAGAGCATTTTGAGATTTGGAGATGTAGACAGACTTATAATGCAGGATTACTCAAACATGTGAATGAAACAAAGCTTAACTCTGGGTATGTTTTTGATGAGATAACAGCATTATAACATGGCTTTAAGCTCACAAGAATCCATTTTGTGTAATACAGGACCTTTAAATAATACATGTTACAGTGATTCTAGTAAATAAAAAATAAGCAGGGTATTTTAGTCACAGAAAAGTCTAAAAATGAATGAAGATGGCATTTCTAATATTGTGTGTATGTGTGTGTTGTTAGGTGGACTTTGCAAACAGGTTTGTGGGCGGGGGAGTGACAGGACACGGTCTGGTCCAGGAGGAGATCCGATTCGTCATAAACCCAGAGCTCATCGTGTCCCGCCTCTTCACTGAGGCCCTGGAGAGCAACGAATGCCTCATCATCACAGGTCTCACCCCCCCCCCCCCCCCCCCCCCCCACACACACACACACACACACACACACAAACAATAAAACTCTACTTTGTTTGTTTTCAACCTATAATAAAAGCATTGACTGAAATATGTGACCTAAAAGGTAACAACCCTCACCTAAAACGAGTATCAAAACTAGATATTCCTTCTTTATCATCTTTGTCATGATCTTGAGTGTTTTGTATCCCTGTTTTATCTGTAAATATGTGTTTTTAACTTTGTCTTGTACAGTGTCCTTGAGTGTTGTATCAGAATTTGTATTGAGTCTATTCCTTAGAACAGAAATGGTATCTTGACAACACTACAACTTATACTAAACTTATTGTAATGTTTTGTACAACTGTCATGCAACTGTCACGCAATTTATGTTTGATTCTGTTTTAAAGGAAGAATAATAATTGATGGCTAATTTCCATGTCCAGTCTTAGCAGGTTAACGAAAGACACAAAAAACTAACTGCAGTCCATCGTTCATCAGTATCAGAGAGACCGTTAATAAAATGGGAAAATAATCTAACATCCCCCTTGTATTAAATGTCCTGCCCCATGTCGTGGTCATCCTGGAGGAGTTGCTCCGCGTCGTGGGCCTCCCTCCTGGTGGAGTTGCCCTGTGCTGTGGTCGTCCCGGTGGAGTTGGCCCGTGCTGTGGTCGTCCCGGTGGAGTAGCTCGTGTTGTAGTCGTCCCGGTAGAGTTGCCTCGTGCTGTGGTCGTCCCGGTGGAGTTGGCCCGTGCTGTGGTTGTCCCGGTGGAGTTGCCCCATGTTGTGGTCATCCTGGTGGAGTTGCCCCACGTTGTGGCTGTCCTGGTGGAGTTGCCCCGCTTTGTGGCTGTCCTGGAGGAGTTGCCCCACGTTGTGGCTGTCCTGGGGGAGTTGCCCCGCTTTGTGGCTGTCCTGGAGGAGTTGCTCCGTGTTGTGGGCCTCCCTCCTGGTGGAGTTGCCCCGTGCTGTGGTCGTCCCGGTGGAGTTGGCCCGTGCTGTGGTCGTCCCGGTGGAGTTGGCCCGTGCTGTGGTCGTCCCGGTGGAGTTGCCCCGTGCTGTGGTCGTCCCGGTGGAGTTGCCCCGTGCTGTGGTCATCCCGGTGGAGTTGCCCCGTGCTGTGATCTCTTGAGTTATTTCTGGCCTTTATTAAGCCCTGTGTGTTTCTTGTGCTCAGTTCATTTCCAGCCTGTCCGTCCATTCGTCTGAAGGTAAATCTATTGCATTGATTCACATGGGACGTCCCAGTTATCGTTCATTTTTCTGTAGCAAAATTGCTCTATTTTTCAAAATCACATTCTCCACACACTACAGTCTGCATTTAAAAACTAAGGTCTGTCCAGGTTTAAACACTACTGTTTTTATATTTATTCAGATTTTTTAGGTTTCATTTATATTGATGAATGAATTGATCACTTCACTTGTAAATTAACAATTGTTAATGAGATAATAAAGATTTACACAGAACCATTACTTATCTATAATTAGCAATCTATTAATCACAGCACAAGCATCAAGTGCCTAAATAAAAGTGTTTTTGTTTTTTACAATTTAAAAATATTTGTTCAAATATGATCTTTATTTGAAACTGAAATGACTTTTATTAACTCTAAATTGTCCTTAATGGATTTAGTGGTTGCTATGACAAATAACTACAAAAAAGTAAAAAAAAAAATTCTCTCAAACTTTAAATTGTTGGGACTATAATAGAACAATTATTATTAATGCAACTAACTTGACTTATTTTAATATATCTTTGACTTTTCTTGTATTATTCATTCTTCTGTGATGTGTTTAAATAGACATTAAATTAATAATCAAGTTCATTACAGATGCCAGGCTCTGTGATTGTGTGAAAAATAAGCTCCATTAGCCGCACTGATTAATGATTCTTAATCTTTAAATGACATGTTATAACTTACATCTCCTTGATTGAACTCCCCTTGCACATAACACTATAAGCCTAATGTGTTACACTGAATCAACCAAGACACAAAATGGCCGCACCAAGTATCGACTAACAGTAACTTTTTTTTTCATTTGATAACATAAAATGTGGTACTTTGATCTAATTCATTAAACAGGAGGTATGATGCAAAATTGTTTTTTCATTTAAGTTTGTACCATGTTATAAACTTGTTCCCCCATCACAATTGCACCTGAAGAGGACTTAGATGTCATCCATGCATGTTTGAGTATCTATCAATCTCTCCCAGGCCCTATTCAAACCCTTCTTACACTTAGTGTTGTGGAATAAATTGTCATAACCTGAGAGTTGAAGAGGAGAGGCCTGACGCTGGACTTCATTTACCATCAATACAGGAACCAAGCTCCCGGAGACATGAACCCTCATGATATTATGATAGTGTAGTCCATTCCAGGCTTGTACGGTCCAGTCTGGCAATGCTTCCCTTGTAACTTTTCTGGCAGAGGGTCCTCCATTTGGTTGTCCTCATGGAGATGTCATCGCTTTGCCTGGAATATTCCACAGCATGACATTATCTAATATTTATTTCAATACAGTTTTTTATTGCTCAGAAATACCTTGAAAACATGCATTCTTACTGAGAGCTCAGCCTCTCCGCAGATCTGACCTGTATGGAGCTGGATAAATTTAATCCTATACTGTGGAACATTCTCAGTAAATCTCAGTTGAGACAAGCAGGTGGCAGTGCATCTTTAATGATGATTTATTTTTGCATTTTTCAACTATTTTAAATGTATATATTTTAGCATTGGCAATACAGATATCAAGAGATTCAATGATTTGTGTAAACCAAGCTCCAAAAAAGTAGCTCCCAGCAGGCCTACAAGATTTATTGCAACCAAATCGAAATCACAATTAGCAAATCATAAAGGCAAATGCTAAAACCTCTCACCCTGTAATTTAGATCTGTACAAACATGTTCTTTATGTGATTCTTGTATTACTTTGTCAGTTCATATTTCAGTATTTTTGCCAATTCTTCTGGACAAATTTAAAATGAACTTTGAACAGAACCCCATTATTAAAACATTAATCACAAATCTAATCTCAATGCTTGTCAGAAAAATAGCAATCCCAAATTGCTACTAGCACTGAACTTTGCTAGCCATGTAGTAAAGAAAAATTTGGGTCAAAATGAAATGAAAAATGTGTTCTCCCAATATTTTGTGTTGGGAGGACACATGGCTTTACTTCTTGTATCTCTTGATGGCTTAAAATGAAGCTACAATGTACACTGAATCAGCCCATCAGGTTTACCACTCCACTGCTCTACTTCAGCTCCTACATTTGTGTTAGCTGACAGCTGATCTACACACACCAGTAGCTCCGGGAGGCAAAGGGTGCTGTGTAGGACCCTCGGGTGGGGGTGTGCGTGGAGGGTGGGGTGTCTGCAGATCTCTTAGGGAGTATTATACCTCTGATGACGCAGACTAAGATAACAAGGACTGAGCTGGCAGGGCGAGGCCTCAGTACAGCACAGAAATGGAATTTCTCTAACAGTTAGCTGTAAGACTCAGCCCACAAGCCTGTGTTAGCCATGCTCCCACACGACAATTCTCCATAAATATACAAAACTGTACATAATAACTTGACAAACGTGATGCAATAGGCTCATTGTAAGAATTACTCAAGATGAAGGCAAGACATCTTGTTTTGATACTAGTTTTAGTATGGATTAGTATCAGATTTCCGATACTTTTGACTGCTCTACAACAAAGTAACAAAATATTCACACATTTTCAAAGGGGTGCAAATGTAACATGCTTCCATTCAGTGACATTATTTCAGGCGCCTGAAACGAGAGCGCAGACATTTTTAACTCGGGCTGCACTGCGCCCTTTTGCTCCTCTGTAGACCTGGGCCTGATTCTGATGTCATTCAAATATGGAGGACAGATAAAGACCTTAACCTTCCTCTCCCTCTTGTCTGAATCGAACAGCGCCATGTTGTCTGCATAGGAACACACAAGTCACCTTCAGTGGCTCGCCCGCTTGTCTCCGCCCTCCCACACACCCTCCGCCTCTCCGCCACTCCACCCCTCCGCCTCCCATCCACTTAACTTTATTACATTTGGACAGAAAGGAATTTATAACCCAACTAAGGTCAGCGGTCCCCTAATGGAATGGGCCAGTTACGCCATAGATGCATTAAAACTCTACACGCATTTCCTTTTTAAAATCTGTCTGAGAAATTTGCCAAGCCTAAGCATTTCTATTTTTTTCATATTTTAAGCTGTCGTAGATGGGCACCATTTTTTATTTACAAAGAAAGTCGACAGTTATTAGTTATGGTGTAGTTTTACAATGGACAACTGCGATGACGTTATGGCGCAGAGGCAGGATGAATGGGATAAAGGTGAAGGAGGAAGTGGGCAGCCATGATTAAGAGAGTGAGGCAAGTGTTTTATTTTTGTAACGATAGGACTCGCTCGTCCACTGGAAGTCCTTGATTAAAAGGGGTGTACTCTGGAGTTGTAGGTTTTACACAAGGTTATGTTTCTACTGGTTTAGTAGTAATGTTTTAGGTAATGTTTGCAGTGATCAGGCTACTAAAAATAATCTTTACTCTGGGTTTCAAATTGGAAATTCTTGGCCCATTTTTATTTCACAAACACTTGACTATATTACATGTGTAGTTTAGTGCTTGAGTCATTGTAGGGTTGTCAAAAGACCTCAATGTCCACATACTAAATCATACTAAAACTAGTGTTGAATCTCACTTGAACAAATATTGATGCTGAAAAACAAGAGTTTTAGAACAATCCTATATAATCTATATAAGAACTAATATAAGACTATCAAGCCTTTGCTTTGTATCAGAAGTGAGTTTAAAGTGTAAGTAAAGTGTAAGTATGGAACTGATCATTCTCAGCAAAAATATTTCAATAAAGTTTCAATTTCATCCCTCCTGACTGCCAGAGGGCGGTGCTGAAAGCCCTTTGCACATGCGTTGGGAACATTCAGTGCTTTCCGCACCACCCTTTGAGAGTCATGTGGGGTTCATAGAACCATAGTTACATATGTAACTCTTGTTTTATGACTTTTATCTTCAGATCATTGCAGATTGGACACTTATTTTCGTATTTTGTGTGACAAAAGTACAATGTTTTGGACATTTTTGATTGAGAGTGTTAGTGTACCTTAGTCCAACATTCAAAAACATTTATTATTAGTTTGTAACTGGCACCAATCATTGTAGTAATGTGTCGCCCCCTCACGCCTTTTCCCCTTATGCATTATGTATAAGGTCTGGGGGCTTTAATAGGCCTCATTTTTAGCATCAACTTCATCTGTTTTTATCATGATAGCGAGGGAACAAAAACAACATTGTAACCTATAAGTCTAAATGCCAACGTGTCAATTCAAGTGTTGGCCATTTCATTTTTTATGAGCATTTGTTGCCCAGGTTAGTTTCTCCTGTGTAACAATTTCCTCGTATTGGCCCCTAAGGCTTTTTATTTCAACCCTCTAAGCGGATTACTTAATCAATCAATGCACTTTATTTATGACAATCCAATACCCCAACAGTGTACAAGCTCTAGAAACAGATAGACTCAATTGAATTAGGGCAGTAACGCAATTATCGAGGCTCAGATTTCTGTGCTGTGACTGCCAAATACTACATAATGGATTTTCTCTATTGTTTGGTTGTGTCTTGCAGGTACCGAACAGTATAGTAAATATTCGGGTTACGCGGAGAGTTACAAGTGGGTGGGCAGTTACAAAGATGAGACGCCGAGGTAATTATCAATCCTGTTTCATTCATTTAAAGACACTGTATCAGATTTTTACTATCTTAAAAACTTAACTACAGACAAGTGCATTTTAAGAGGTTTGCAGAGGTTGGCCAGAGCAGAGGTTTTGGAGTAATACTACAAACAACTAGCATGCTGACAGTGCATTTCTGGCTTCTCAGACAAAAAGGTGCTCTATAATTAAACATATTTTGACCCCAAGAGCTGCTTATACAATATATCTGTGCTGGGGAAAGACCAGTTTTGCTCAAATACATGGAAAAAAATCTGGTACAGGCCCTTAAACCAAGAGGAGCACCACTGAAATGACTGAATGATTACTAATTTCTGCTTCTCTTATAGGGATGACTGGCAGAGGCGGTGTACTGAAATAGTGGCCATTGACGCGTACAAATATAGGCATTTCTTGGAGCAGTTCCTTCCGGAGAAGATTACAAGAGAACTTAATAAGGTGAGAGCGATGTGTAAACTATAGTGGACCTGACCTACACTTAGTTAGATAGAAGTGACAAATTGACTATTGTTTATTGGTGGCAGTACAATTTATGGAGTATACATGTCTCTGAGTAACTCTGCTCATCAAACGGCACTGAATACAGATTAAATATAGTTACTTCTATATTTTGAGGATATTACTGCAAGCATTAAGTATCATTTCTATTACCAATTTTGCTCAGCATATTTTTACACTATGGGAGCAACAATTAGACTATGAGGGAGACAGAATACTGTCCTCTATTTTTGGGAAACACTGGAATAATATTTCTTTGTCCTTGCAGTTTTTATTACCAGATAATTGGTGTCAGTGGCTGAGGCAGTCTCTTTTATTAGCAGATAAACTATAGTTATTTTGCCTGCTCTCTTCTCACTCACAAGTACTTAAAATTTTGGCGGTGTCATTGGAAAACTAACAATTCACAAACACAAATACTTTACTTATGTTTATAATGACGGATTGAATTATACGTAGAGTAGAGAAGGCCAGAACGGCAGTGGATCAAACCTTAGATCAAACCTAAACTGAAAACTCGCCTCTTCTCCCTGGCATTTAATACCAGCTAGACAGGATATATTGGTGTTTTACTATCTTCCTATATATCATGTTATTTGTATATCTGTTTGCTTTTTTATCTTTCATGTGAAGCACTTTGGTCAGCTGAAGTTTTAACTCAATAAATCGTCTCAGTGCTCTTATATAAAATACTAGTATACCTGTTCTTGAGCTCATATTGAGATG
The DNA here is from genome assembly GCF_009829125.3 of Periophthalmus magnuspinnatus. Taxonomy (NCBI): domain Eukaryota; kingdom Metazoa; phylum Chordata; class Actinopteri; order Gobiiformes; family Gobiidae; genus Periophthalmus; species Periophthalmus magnuspinnatus. The sequence continues at coordinate 6,108,549 of NC_047140.1, read as the reverse complement.
GAAAGTAAGAGTTTGTGCTATAGAGCGTCTGTATTCCCACTTCCAGACATGATATAGCGGCACTAATGGGAGTTTAGCATCTGAAAACAGTGCTGCGGTGTACATACAGGGACAGAGGTGCCAATTTAGTGCTGTCACAAAGAGCCAAGCCTGTTTTAATGGTGCAAGTTTAACATTTAAAGCTAATTAAATTGGACAGCTACTGTATTATAGCAGAGGTCTCTTTTATGAGAAAAGATGGTCAACCTCACATATGCACACTGCGTTCTATTGATCACTAATTACAGTGGTTTTTGACGTGCCAATGCTAATAAGTACTTTATCAGCTAAAATGTCTAAACAGTGCGCAGGTAAACTAAAGCAAAAGCAGCTTGTGCGTAACTTTTCATTAGTAGAAGAGGTAAATGAGTTTCCAGGTCAAAAGATAAAAGATAAAATAATCACTGATCTGTAACACAGCAGATCTCATGGTTGGAATTTTAAAGACTAAAATCAGGACTACATAATACTGTATAACTATTTTTGATAATGTTTTGTATTGTGATATTTTAAAGATCCTATATTACACAAAACTGACTCTTGTGAGCTTGGGTTAAAATTATCCAAATGATTCGAGTGAAGGTGTGACATCATGAGGTGAAACAGTGTTTTCTGTTTGAGAGAAGAGCTCAGTCTAAATATACAGTGTTTGTGTGTTAAACGTGTGAATAAAGCAAAACACAACTCCGGATATGTTTGTGATGAGGAAAGAATATTGTAACAGATCCAAAAATAGCGTAACATGGGCCTTTAAACACAACAGAAATATTTGTTAGGGTTATTCAAATTGTGATTCCGATATTCACTGCAAACTACTGCGCTCTTTCTATGTTGCGTCACTCCTGGAAACCCCCGTTCTCACCCTGCTCATATATCGTGAGGTCGATTGTCGGTGAACTAATTAATGTACAATGTTTTAGTGTCACTCGCGGTTCAATCTTTTCTTCTGCAAACATCATTAACATACTGTATTTCTGCTTACTTCCTGGATTCCCTTTAGGCATACTGTGGATTCTTCCGTCACAACGCCAACCGCCAGCATCTCTCCGCCGTCGCTACGGGCAACTGGGGCTGTGGAGCTTTCGGAGGAGATACAAGGCTAAAAGGTAACAATAGTTTAAGTTTAACTATAGTGAAATTGTATACAGTACATGCACGTTTGATCACTCAGCCTTTTTATTTGTCTGTAATTATTAAATACAGTAACATCTCATTGAATACCTGGCCAGCCAAGAATACACGGTACTGCAATAGTTTACAAAGACATGTAGTCTGGACATCAGGGACACGCATGGTCTATCTGTATCAAAACAAATATGACTGCTTACAAGGAAAAAATGAAAAAATATCACTTCTGAAAATATCATTTCTGCAGAATCAATGAGTGATGCACCAAATACTGAGAGAGTTTGAGTTTGTTCTAAATGATAAGTGACGAATGAGCTTGTCTGTTTTTACTATGTGTCACTGACATAAACAACCCTGATTGGACGGCTCTGTTTAAGTTTGGGCTGAGAATAAGAGGAGGAGGTGGCGACCAGATTGAGAGGTTTTCTTTTGAGTATACAGAGAGCACCAAGCTAGGACCTGCTTAGCTTCACCTGAAAAAGCTATTCTAAAGCTCAAACCCAAGAAAAGTCACATGTGAACTAGCGACAGTCATAAATAACAGTTTAAATACCCACTTTCCCCCTTTTATGGTTTAGTTACCACAGTTACCACAGCTTTAAAGTGGCTTAAATAAAACTTGCTTTGCCGTAGTACAGATATATTGTATAAGCCGCTCTATGGTAGAAATCCGATTGCTGTGCTCTATCGGGAAGTGTGCTGTTAGCATGCTAATGTTAGCATTACCGTGATGGCAAAACTAGGCCTGTCACAATAACAAATTTTGAAGCGCGATATATTACTTTAGAAAATATAGATGATAAATTATAATATTGAAACTAATTTTTTCCACTGACACAGTAACCCTGAAAAAAACAATTCTAAATCTACGATGCGGTTAAAAACACAAATGGCAATAAATAAATATCAGAATGAAACGTAGAAGTTATTTATTCAACCCTCCACAGCTTAAATCTAACAGGAAAAAGATCTAGAAAAAAGGAAAAATCTTTGTACAATCTTATGTTGTAAAATTTTGTACTGTCCTGCTTATATTTTCATTATTATTGTCGTTATATTTTTGCAGGCTTTTCAGAAATATACAAAGAGTTTCTGCAAATGTCTCGGTTGAGGTTTAAGTATGGCACAAATAGTGAATAGGCTGCACGTTATAAGATTTCTTTAACTGTATTTTAAGTCATATCTTTACAAAAAGCTGGTTATTATCTTGTAGACGGTTTGTATTCCTCACCTCTTCCACACATAACTACCATGTTCTGTTCTCTGCTAGCTTGCACTACCCTGACAGTTGCTAGTCTATTCTAAACTTCCTGGTCAATTAGTATCTCTCTCTCCGTCACTCAGCCGTACCTTCCTGCTGTATTGATCGCTGACACAGGTTTATGCCCTCCATTAATAGGCCAATTGATTCCGGGGTAAAGACGCCATAACTCCTGCCCAAACAGCTCTCAATGGACTGTTTAGCACATCAGTCTGAGTGGGACGAGGCCCTTCTGCTGTCATATTTACTGCTCTCAACTGTAATTCTGTTAAGTAATCACATATTAGGTTAGTGTAAATATTGGAGCGACATAAAACACACTTTGCTTAAAAATGCAGAGACTTCCCCTAATGCATTGGTCCTGTATGTCTGCGTAATCCCTCAGTTGTCCAGGTGTGATCCATAGTAAAAGAAAAAAATCACTTTTGTCATCTGTTATTTCTTTAGTTTAGGGATAAACTCTTTTTTTTTAGGGCTGCACTATTAAAAAAATCTCATTGCAATTTTTCTAATAATTATATCTTATTACCGGTAGATTTGTGTTTTACCACAGAGGATTTTGTCCAGAGTGCACATTGTAAGCGTGTCAAGGATTAACACATTAGCACATTAGCACACCCACATTTCAAATCAAGCTGATAAAACGGGACATACCAGGAGAACTAAAGGGGAGAGTGAGGCGGGAGGAGAGGCAGGCTCTGGATATACGAGTCCACATTTCAAACACCGCCTCTGCAGCCAGGTGTTTGTAATCGGCAACACTTGGTTTTAATCAGGGCAATGGTGTGTGATGTCACATAGTACTTGAAAGTGGAGTGGCCACTGGAGGCAGCACAGTTTTTCACCGTTTTTGACCAGAAATCTGCAAATTAACCTGTAGTCTGTACTAAAACAACCAAAAAAGACCAGAACTAGGACACTATACTGTTAAAATGCAGTATACACAGTTAAGTAGCACAAAAAAGTTTCTTTAGCGTTTACTTCCACTGACATGGTTTTCTTTGCTGTATATGGTCAACTTGTCACTATATAACATTAGCTCCTCAACGCCCTGCCTATTAGCCTTTGTATTAGCCTAACTGCTATTTTTAGAACACCATAACTATAACTTGCGGTAGATGCTAATATGCTGTAGTTGTACTTATGTTGCTATAAAGATTACAAGCCTTTTGCAAGCGCTGCTCTGTTTTGTACATTCATTAATCTGAACTCAATAGCCATTCTTGTAAATATTTAAAGGCTTCAGAGCTAATTTGTGAGGGATAAAAAATTGAGTGGCGTTGATGAGGCAGTGCGACCAGTGGAGGATTATTCACTCTTCAAATACAAATTGCACCTGTCACTTGTGTTTCCCAGCTAAAGCGCTAGCGTACGGGCCTTATTGACCAATTAGCAGTGGAGTTTACTTGCACTGTTGTCATTCTCCAGCTCTTATTCAGCTGATGGCTGCAGCGGAGGCCGGGAGGGACGTGGCGTACTTCACATTCGGAGACGCACAGCTGATGAGGGACGTCCACCAAATGCACAAGTTCCTCACGGAGAGACGCGTCGCAGTGGGTAAGATGGAGTCCACATAATACTACACACCTGCCATCTTTGTGCTGTTGTAATTTTAGCTTCTGGAATAGTTTATGATACTCTTGTTTTTTGCTGCCCGAAACCATTTCTGCGTCTTTATTAGTGATGTGATGTTCGTGAGCGAGTCGACTCTTTTGAACGGTTTCTTAGCGTGAATGGTTGGAACCTCATTTTTGAAAAGAATCAAATCCTTTTCTTTATAATTTTTTATACAATTTCACACCAATTAACACTAAACCAACACAAGAATCAGCACAGAAGCAGAGCAGGCAACACGAATGAGAGCTTTGTGCACAAAAAAACAGATTTGACATCATGATAACAGTTAGTTTTTTATTATTATTATACTGCAATGTTTTATTTAGATTTCCATCATTCCAAAGGGTAAACACAGTCCCACTATCAGTTTGAACTATTTTAAACAGCTCTTAGCACTGGTCATTTCTCTCTGTGATTGAATTGTAGATAAAATAAGTTCTCACATTTGCTTCTGTCATATAAATAAATCGTAAAAGAGCCAGTCTTTTGAACGGCTGCTTGAAATAAATGGATCCAAAAGATTTGGATCCCCTGAAAGAGCCAAAAGTCCCATCACTAGTCTTTATTTATAACTCACAAACATATTTTACATTTCCCCTCTCGGTACCAATTTTGTAAAATAATATCAACATTTTTTTCTGGAGATCTCAAATCTTTTTAAACTTGACATTGATATTGCATGTAATTAACTATAATTTATCTGGAAAATGTATTTATTTTGAGCATCTTTCAGGCCAGCAGAGTTGTTTAGGTGTCTAATGCCCTCTGTTGGCAACAGTGGGAAGAGAAATATTTTTAAAAGACAAATTAGCAGAATGGTCATTGTCAACATGATTCTAACAGATCTGTGCATTGAATTAAGTGCAAGACGTGATTGTGATTAGCGTCTGGTGAAGTTGTATATAGTTTTTAGTTGCTAGCGATTACACAAAGAATCTGTTCTGTCACTCTAGGGAGGTGGCGACATTCCTACATAGGCCTGTCGTGATAATAAATTTTGAAGTCCGATATATTCCTGAAATAAATATAGACAATAAATGACACAATAACCCCAGAGCAGGTTTAAAAATCATGAGCTGCAATAAATAAATAGCAGATTGAAACACTTAAGTCATTGGTTTGAATCTGTAATAAGTTAAAGATAAAAAATAGCCAAATATTTCCTAGTAGTGCAAAGAAAAAGTACACTCAATAAATAAAAAAAATATTGTTCCAGCTTTCATATATTGAATGTCAATAAAGTGTGTATCATGATGGGCCTATTCCTACATTCAAATTCACTTACCATGTTCAGTCTAGAAATTACAACAGAAATATTTAATAATATGGCTCTGAGTGAACCACCCATTTCCCCAGGGACAATGCTACTGCTTTGTCAATTAGTGCTGATCATTCTAAACAAAGGCCAAAGTGCATATGACAGGATGTGTTTTTTTATGTTTTTCTTATAATTACTGGGTTTGTTGGAGTAGCACCTAAGTGGCAGTTTGTGGGGAGATAAAGTTGAATACAAAAGAACAAAAATACAGGAAGCTTTAGCTGTTGGTTTTTAAACATTATCCCTCTACCTGTGCCATCAACACAGACATTTCCAGTCAAAATGCAGGGAATTTACACACAAGGAATGGTTCTTTCACTGATTAAACATTGATGTAACAAAACAGCGGTGTCGTCATATGTTGTTATGAGTCTGATCATAGCTATTATGTATTTTAGACAAGTTTTGGCTCCTTTTAACATTATGGTTTCTAGGTAACAGAACTAGAATTACCTCTCCGTATGCCACGCTGCCCATGTCCAACAAGGAGGTAAAATGATAAACTTCACCAAAATTAAAAATCGAGAAAAAAACGAGACACCATTTCATATTCAGATCTTGAATATAATGATGTCCACTCTGTTTTATTGAAATCAGTAGTCTAAACTGTCATATGCACTTTGACTTTCACCTATATATAGCACTGTATGACTTGAGCTGGAGGTTGTGGGTTTGTCCTGCACAAACATCATTCAGGTTTTCCCTCATTGTTGCTATTACCAGGACTGTCCCCATAAATAACAACCCAGTCCATCTGTATGTTAAGTTATTCCACTATATGGGCCATCTCTCTGTCTGCCCATTCATTTAACCTGCACAGAAGAGTGGATTACCGCCTCAGCTGACCCTCACCCCCACACCCCACCACCCCCGCCCTCTCTCCCCTCCTCTCCTCCTCCTTTCCTCCTCCTCTGTTCTAACTCTCTCTTTTTCATTTTTCTTCCCCTGACATTTATTGAAGCCTTTCACAGAAATTCCCCTCTAGCCATCCATTTCCTAAAGTGGAGGTAGAGAGACGACTCACGACTTGTGTGTATTTGTGTGTGAGTGATTTAGAAGGCTGCTAAAATGTGCGTGCAGTTTTAGACTCATTGTTTTTTCCGAATTGTAACATTCTGACTACATCCATAAATAAGAAACAAAATAGCAAAATAGCGGAAGTTTCATTTTAGGCAAGATTGAGTAACATAGAGTTAATCAAAGAAAAACTTGTGATGGGGTCTATTCACTGCATAAACATGTCTCTTGTTTAGAATATAAGCAACCAACCAAGTGACAACTTTTGCCCTAAAGTTGAAGTTGTACCAACATTTTCAAACTGTAGTTTCTTGTCAAGGCTTGACTGTTTTAGAAGGAGGAATTCTTTGGCATTTCCCTATTTTATTGAACTGTGCATTATATGTGACAAATATCTATTTAAATGTACTTTTATGTAGTTAATAACAAAAAATATAACACAACATTTATGGCAAAATTCACCATTTAAAAGATTCAAATACATTTTTATAGGTGTATTTTTTTGTTAAACCACTACATACACACAAACTTGGGGCTGTATTCCATTAAAATTCTTAGTCAAAATGTCCTGCTGATCAATTAAAGCAAAAGCTCTCAAAACTACTGCGTATGTGTGGGAGTTCAGGCAAAAAAGTGCAGAAAAGAAATAATGTATTTATATAAAGATGGATTAAACTTGTGAATCATACATTTAATCTACTTTTTTAAATACCAAAAAAATACAAAATCTTCAGTTAACTCACTCATTCACTTTCCTTTCTGCTGTTGTCCCATATAAATCCTTATAATCTAAATAAAATGATCAATCAACTAATACAGATTTTGATCAACCAATTAATTGACTAAGCCGCTAAAGGCCCACAGCCCTGCACCTCTGTAAACTAGAAAAGCACATACCCCTATTTTGAATCACAGCCCTCTATATTTGTCTCTTGTGTTAATCCTTTCATTGTTTACTGTTCCCTCTCTGGTCCCAGGCCGTGTGTACAACCTGCTGCTCCAGTACTCCAGTGCGGTGTGTAAGAACTGCCGCACTTCCAGGCCGGACGTCACCCTGTACAGTTTCATCTACGAGAGGGTGTCCTCCTCCCACTGCAGGGGCGCTGGGGTCACCGACACCAAAGATCCTGGACACGGCTCCTTCACCTCAGACTCCCATTAACGCCACAAGGACTGTCTGCTCCACACAGCCATGTTCAGTCAAGGAGTCGGTGTTACAGTTACAGTGCTACAATCACTTTAAAGGACACATGTCATGCAAAATGGAGCTTTTTTTTTAGCTTTTAACCATTTTATATTGTTGTTCCCTCGTCAGAAACATACCTGGAGTTGCATTGTATGTATGTGTCATTAATCCAAAGTTGTCTTCTTTGAGCACTCACAAAAGAGTTCTGTTTGCATTTTGCCTGGATTGTTGCATCACAGGTAAAACTCTGGACTTCTCCTGTGTAGTTTTTAAGTGCATAAAGTATCACCAGACTCTTTCAGTGGTCAAATTGTGTTCATAAAGAACACATGCCTCTATTAGCATAGCAGTCACGTGTTTTTTGTTTATAAAGTGGGTTTTCCAAATGTAGACATCATTTTAAGTTTGAAAATATGAAATCCTTAGTTTTTGGCGAACAAAAGCATTTTGCATAATATGTGTCCTTTAAATGGAAGTCGTGTTTGCGCTCAGTGGTACAGTATTTTAGCTTTAACTCTGTTGGATTCATTCAAGAGAAGATGTTGAACTTTGTTGGCATTCTAACCATTAACTTGGGAATCACTGGTATATAATTCCATTTTTGTCAAGTTGTTGTTGAGGCTGTAGCCTTTGGAAACAACTTTAAATTCTGACATACTGTGGAACATTACAGGCAAAGCACTTACATCTCAGTGCAGACTAGAAGATGGACAACGCCTCCAACAGAAATAACTGTATATTATTACTATATACATTCTAACTAAATATCTCAAATTGACTTATTTACCAAAACAAATACACTGTACCACTTTAGTACAAACCAGGCTCACCTCTCACACAGACATCCCCTTTAAGTCTGTGAGACCAACACACAAACTACCCCACACACTTCTGCCTTCAGCACTGGCTGCATTTACTGTAGGAGCCTTGTATTAGTGGTGTCCAGACTTATAGCAATAGTAAATCCGGGTTGCTGTTTTAGGCCTTTTAGTCTTGATGTAATGGGGAGAGATAGAACAAACGATATCCATAAATGGCCGAGTATTAGTAATATGCATGGTGGTCAGTTTTCAGTTTGATGCGGGTTCTTCTGCCATATACAATGTTCAGTTTTTGTAATATCTTACCATAGTGATGAGTGCTGACTGATTTACCATATAGTAGTCTATGCATGGGTTACAATTATTCATAAAATACAATTAAATGCTGCTTTTTGATATCTTCTGGGATGTCAACATTTAAAACACTAATTATCATTTATTTAACTGTCACCAAATAGTCCACATGCGCCAACATGTTAAAGGCTCATTCCAATCTGTTAATTGGAGAGACAGATCATTAAAAAATTGCACGTAAATATTATTTTATGTTTTTACAAATGTAACCGTGGTGATTATTTTGATATTGTTTGACAGGAGCAGTATTTAATAATTCATAAAGTAAAAAGTGTATTATATTGCCTAAAACTGTACTTTTAGGTTGTATTCTTTTTATTATAATTTCTTTATTAAAATATATCCTCTGAAGTGGTTTGGACTTTGTGTCTCAAAAATACTAACACTAAAAATAAAAAAAATAAATAAATAGTGCATTATGTTTCATGGCAAAAACAAAATTTCTATGTGATAAATTAGTTGAATTAATATTTTCTATCTTAATTTGAGTGGTTTTGATTAGATTTGGATTATTTAGTTCATGGTATTTAAAATAGATAATACATGCTAAAAATAATTATTTGTCAATTAAATTTTTTTACTTACTATAATGTAACAGTGGCTCAGTTGGCTCAGTCAGATCCACTGACCCACGAGTTGGCGGAGCAATTCCAACTCCCACAGATGTATGCTGACATTGTGTTTTTGGGCAAGACACTTCACCCACCTTGCCCCCAGTGTGTGTGTACACTGGTGTATGAATGTGTGTGTGAATGTGTGAGTGGTTCCTTGATGTAAAGTGCTTTGAGTGCCCTGAAGGGGGAAAAGCACTGTATAAAAATGTGACCATTTACCTTTTATTTTGTTTATAGTAAGGTGAAAAAATGAAATTGAAGCCAGTCTGAATTACTTTGAAAAAAATCTAAAATTCTTAACTAACTAAATCTAAACTGCTAAAATTTCCCAAATGAAGAAAATAATCATGATTCACGCCATTTAACTCGAACATTTTGCAGTGTTCTTCTCATTTTGTGATAGCCCAGGTACCTCTTCTGTCAAATTGAATTCATTGTCCAAACATCATTTATTAGAAGAATTACAGAGCCTAAATCAGCGCGTGACGTGGGCTCTCGTAGACGGTGTGTAGGCTTGGCTCCCTTAAATAGATTACACATTATCTGCTGCTTAGGACTGGACCGACATTGCCCAAATGAACCATGGACTCAGGACAAGAGTAATTGGGTTTGGGCCTATCTCTCCGGGGCTGTCTTCTTGAGTCACCTGGATGGGAACTTTAATGAGGGAGTCTCCTGGAATAAACATAACAACATTATAATACACACTAATATGGCAACTTCTCAGATAATATACAGTAATAGTGGTGCAGTATGTAAGTGTTAACATTCCAGCCAGTGGGTAGCTGGTTTGAGTCTTGCAAAAGTCTAGTTTATATGGCCACTTCAGTGATAATGTGATCAACCCCAACGTACATTGAATTTTTGGCTGTATTTTTACAGATAGATAGTGTCATAATAGTGTCATCATGAGACCAGTGTAGTGTCAGTCACATAATCACTGAATAAATCAATTTTTTCCCCATCTTCTTGTTCCTCGTGTTCCTGCTGTTGTCTGAAGAAACCTGGAGATCCTTTCATCACTTTTGTAGGTGTCTGCTCCTCTTCTGTTGTGTCTTCACTCAATATTCTTTCTTTATATCTCGCTTCTCTTCAAAGCACCTATTTCAATATTCCATGTGATTAATATACTGTACATTTTATAAACAGAGTCCTACACAGTAGTTTCCATGAAGTTAAAAAGAGAAGCTCTATTCAAATCCACCAAAACCAAACACAGACCACAGTAAATCAGAATTGAAAAACAAAAATAGGCTAAAATAAAATAAAACCATATGATAAAATAAATAAAAGCATTTCAAGTGAAAATAAAAACTACCAAAAGACCACACAACTCTGGAGTATAAAGGTGGGGCTTAAGAGGAAACAAAACTCTCAGTAGCTCAGTTGGTTGGGTGTGTTTGTCCACTGAAGGTTGGTGGTTCAAATCCCATTCTTGACATGAACATCACTGGTTGAGAGGTCAGATCCATTCACCTAGAGGTTGGCTAGATGCCTGTGTTGGTGTGTGATCTAAAGTTTGAGTATTTACCATTTAAAATGACCATCTACATACTCACTTTGTTTCACTTTCACTTTAACTTCTGATATCCATATTCAATCACCGATGTCAATTATTTTAGTCTTCAAACCCCGCACAAAATATATTCCAAGTTGATATCACGACTCCACACTACTTTGATGGCTTACCCTAAACACTGAAAGCTCTTATAATTATTCTAAACAGGATCTCATTTAACACCAGGCTCATATTGTTAGCCCAGCGGCGCTAGTCTTTTCTTCAATGGGAACTATTAATATAACAGAGCCACAGGAAAGCAACTGGTTTTCACTCCATCTCTGTCAGCGCATGCAGTCCCCACTACACAATGCCATTTTACTTGATAATTGCCTGACCCCATGTTCTCTGGGGCAGCTGTAGACGCAGACGCAAACACAGAGTAAATGGGAAAATCCAGTGTAAAAGAGGGTCTACTGTTGTGTAATGCAAAGATGTAAATGTACGACTATAACAGAGCCAATGTACTCAAGCAAGACTACTGCTGAAGTAGTAGTTCAGAAGTACAAAGTAGTGATCCAAGAAACGACTAAAGTAAGAGTAAACATATAAAGTCATTGTAAGAGTATGGACGTAACATCTGATTTAAATTTACAATTTAACAAATCCTAAATCATATCTGAAGGAGCAGGGCAAGAAACACACGCTCAAATAATCAAATATTGTCAATATAAAGCTTTCAGAGTACACATATATTATATAAGCAGATCTTTGAATAAGTCTGTGATGCAGATTGTACTGTCTGCATCTAAATATGAACTTATTTTACTGTCCAATACTCAAGAAGTGCACAGTTAGTATGCTAGTTGTTATTAGCATTACTGTGATGGCAAAACTCCACTCCGGTCTCTGAGGAGATCCCATCACAGGGAATCATTAGGATGCCTGAAATGTACAGTATAAGGTAAGTGAGGAATAACTTTGAACCACTGCAAACCTTTTAAAATGAACTAATTCTGTTTTCATGTTTTTAATGAAATTAGCACAATTTTGGACTATTGTATACAGTGATTTATGTTGGCTCAATTATTATTTATTTATTTATTTATCTATTTTATTCTAGGCTATAATGAAAATGTAACGTTTATTGTGTTCATAGAAAATGCATATTCAAAGTTATGTCAATGATTACTTAAGTTTTTGCCAGCAATAATATTAAACCATGACAAAAGTAACCCCTCCACTAATGCATTTTACTATTTCTTTACTATTTTTACAATCTAAATAAATATACTGAAAAAAACATTTAACATTTAACCCTTCAGTGATAAGTGAAGACTGAAAGAAATGGCTCTGAACTAGACTCGCACGTTTATGAAAAGCTAAGTATTACAAAACTGTACACAACTTGACAAACCTGATACAATGTGCAGTAGTTTTGTTAGCAGGATGCATGCCGATTGTGTTGTAATAGCGCTCTGAAAGGGGAGTGACTTAGAGCGGAGAGCAAAAGGAGGGGAGAAACGTATAAAATATCAATATGTACATAGCATTTTCTACACAATAAAAGGTAACATTAAGGTAATATTATTCTATCAGGCACTAAAACCTTTTATAGACAACATACAGTACAATATAGTTAAGATTGATAATGTTCCTGCCTTGTGTACCAGAGAGGATGACTATGATGAAGAGCTAAATGAGTAAGAGCGACAGGAGGGGGGAGGGCTGGGGGGAAACGCAGGGGGCAGTGAGCACCAATTATCCCTTTGTTTAACCCACTCAGTGTAGAAGGCCATCCATCTGTAACTACTTGCTCCCAATCATTCACCGTCGGCCATTTTGAAAGCTTAATTAGCCCGTGTAATTAATGAAGAAACAAACAGTATATACGATTTAAACTGATTACCTGTCATTTTGAGTCATGTCGTTATAAGTGATTAATTATGATTATGACATGTGATTATTTCAAGTTTAAAATGTAATATAATTTCAGTTAAAACCTAAAAGAAAAACAAGTCTGTGAACTGTAATTAGCTTAACCTTATGTAAACTGAATCCTGTTGAGATTTTGTTTAGCATAGTATACAGTGCGTTAGCAATATGACTGAATTTTCTTGGGGGTAGGGGGTCTACTGCCTGTGTCCATGGAGACGTCAATGCTTTACCTAAAATGTTCAACAGAATGGCTTGTCTCTCTTTGGGGACAAGTAGCACATAGTAAGAATGGATGCTTTTTGTGTTATCTTTAAGCATTAAAGAGGAGGTCTTTTACTTCCATGTGGTATTAACCGCTAAGACATAACATATTTGGATCACCATGTTCCTTTTTGTTGTTTTAAAAATGCTTTATTCATTGTTTCACTTTCGTTTTTGATGCTCGCAATCAGCGTGCATCCTGCTAATCGAACTGCTACACATTGCATCAGGTTTGTGAAGTTGTAGCGTATTGTTTTGTATCTTGTGAGCTGAGCATTGGACAGAACACAGCTAATCAGAAGGAGGGTTCAATTAGGGCCCAGGAGAGATCGCTAATTACTGAAACATGCATGGATGACATCTAAAACCTCTGCAGGCATGTTTTTGATGATGGAAAGAACGTTATAACATGGTGGAAAGTAATCATACCCCCTCTTTAAGCTGCCACTTACAGAACATAATGGAAGCTTTTCACTGATTTAAATGGTGAAGAGTAGGTGCAATCAAAAAACTTCAGGTTTTTGTTCAGGTTCAGGCCAGGAGGGTAGCACCAAATTCTGGACCCTAGGTAAAAATCATCTTGGGCAGCCTACACTACATATTGTCTTATGAAAAATGTATATTAGTTTGTGAGGGGCCCCTCCCTGCACCAGGCCCTGGGTAAACCATACCCTTTAACCCCCCCAGTCCGACACCCCTGCCTCCAGCCCTATAACCCAGCAAATAAGAAGCAGATTAACTACAGTCATTAAAAAGGTGAGGATGGTAGTGGTGGTTGTTGTGGTAACACCGTTTTACTATATCTTCCGTCCATTTGACCGAAATAACATGACCATAGATGGGAGTAAATGTGGACATGGACAAGACCTCCTTTTAAACTCCTCCATCGTGTTGGACACAGACGATTCATCCACTCAATCATGTTTTCTTTAAGTGCCTTCTTCATGTCTCCAGTGTGTCTGCTGGGAATGGAAAGTGACAGCCCTCCGCTCTGCTGCTGGGACTGTGCTCACTACCGCACAGAAGAGCTAGCACCTGTCCGAGGATCTGGATGATTTGGTGATTTGACACAACAAGCCAAGATGATGATTCAGTGAATACCTTACATTTGTATTGTACTTTACAAGACTGACGAGCGAGCAGACGGGAGGGCAGTCTATCTTTACCAACTGCCCGTCCAGTCACTGCCATCCCTCACCCGCCGCACTCACTCACATTAGTGACCACCCATCGCAAGGTTCCAGAATAAAATGCCCATTCATTTTTCCATTAGGCATTCTGAAAAATAAATAAAAGTTGATAAGCTTGCCAAGAGAGACTAAGCAGCTATAATTTAGTTTAAACGTCGTTGTCAAACTTTATAAATGACCAAGTAAACTTCGTTGGACTGCAGACCTGCTAAAAAATGTGTTAGGAACTTTTAAAATGTCTCTGCGAAAAATGAATAAGAACCTCAAGGGGCTTCGAAGTGTGCTGAAGGTGGGTGTCTTGCCCAAGGACACAATGGCACCATGCACTGGCTGTAGATGTGTTCAAACTCGTAACCTCTAGCTGCACGTTGTCTGTATCTAATAAGGAAGTGCACGTTAGCATGTAGTTGTTTGTTATCTTTACAGGCACACCGAAACTGTGCTCTAGTCTCTGAAAGTTGTGAAAAGCTCTTATAAACTCATCATGGTAAATAATCAGCATGCTCGTAATGCCTAATATAAGTGAGGAATAACTTTGAACCGCTGTTTCTCTCGTATTTCCGAACCCTGCCCTGTCAAAACCTTTAAGTAAGACATCACATTTCTGTAACCGCTATTGGCCGTCTATTTGTACCTGAATGAAAAATGCATTAGCTACAGACACAGAACCCACTTGGCGTGCTACAACAGATGCTAACTGGCACTGAGAGCTGTTTACCCTGCCGCGTATTAAAAGGAATACACAATTTGTTTGTCGCAGCGCTAGGTTATGCTAATTACAAGATTATCACTAACCTACTTAACCTCCTTACTTTGAAAACGGCAATATCAAAGAGACTGCTTAAACAAAACAGGTGGCAACATTTCCCCTCGCCCCCAATTAATGCAGAGTATTAGCCCAGGGATTTCTTAGAGTCTACGGATTGGCCAAAGTCGCTTTTACGCTAGCAGCTTATAGCTATCCTGCTGCGTTATGTGCGACTGTAAGTGTACTGGCATTAAACATCTCCTCAATGGGGGTCTTTTTGAAATCATTTTGGACTCACTGAGGTGTTATTCTCAATGTTATGATCTCTGCCTATCACTATGGAGACAAGCAAATGAGTTACAGGTTAGATCTATGAAGATGCAAGCCTGCTCTCAATAAGAATGTGCAGTTTACGAGACATTTTTGAGCAATAAAAGCACTTGTGTTTAATAAATGCAAGATGTATTTTAATGCCATAGTGCGGTACATTCTAGGAAAAGCAATAATATGTTATATAGATAACTAGCAGACATAGTGAGAATACACAAACACGTTGACAGGGAATGGAACCCAAGACCTGCTTCATTTTAAACATGGTACCATCAGAACGTATTAAAATGTATTAGGTCTACATATTTAAATTGATTTACCAACACAAATACATTTAACCAATCAAAGAGAAGATGTAATTACTGCTGAACAAAACTGCCAAGTCCCTCTTAAGTCTTTGGTCGGGTAAGTGCTTGTAATTGTTAGCAATAGTTTCCTTGGCCCCATAACCTATAAAGAGTAGATTTCGGTAATACAGTACTACAAATGCAATATCAGACTTGTATTAAAGGCTCTGTACGGTTGTCCCTCGCTATAACGTGGTTCACCTTTCGTGGTCTCACTGTTTCGCAGATTTTTTATTGCAATTTTACATGTTTTTTTTCCAGAGTATGAAGGCACATTGTGTTCTGCGTCCTGATTGGCTGTTGGACTGTAGACCGTTGTCCATCAGTCTCCTCTGTGCCGTGTCTCCTGTACAGTACAGAATGTGTTAAGAGAAATTTACATAAACATTGGATCACAGTGTGACTCTGAAGTGCTGTATGTTTGCAAGTTTTCTCCCTGACAAAACCCACAATGTCGATGAAACGTTCTGCACCGACAAAGGACCTACGAAGGTTTGAACTTTGAGAGAGTTTAAACAAGAGAGAAATGTGAGAAAATGTTAATGCCTGTGTGAGAAAAGTGTATAAAGTGTGTGGTCAGGGGTTTTACAGCTGCAAAACATATAGAATAATTGTAAAAAATAAAGCTGATACTTCGCGGATTTCGATAAACGAGGGACCACTGTACCTGATTTTTTCCTTTTTTTTTAGCAGAATTCCTCTTACTCCAGTACTGATACATTGCATTAGCAGCTCTTGAGGCCAAATTAAGTCCACTGTGTACTGTCTGCATCTAATTGCAAAGTGTTTTATTGTCAGATAATCAGGAAGTGTGCATTAGCAAGCTAGTTGTTAGCATTACCGTGATGGAAAGTTGTGAAAAACTCTTATAAACCCATTACAGTAAATAATTAGGATGCTCAGAATGCATAAGGTTGTGAGGAATAACACTGGGCCACTGCAAACTGCTTAAAATTAGCTCAGATTTTCATATTTTTAAGATGGTAAAAATCAGGTACAACACTTTTAAACCACTGATCTATAAATAGCCCATCTGTTCATATGGAGATATTCTAGAGGCTGTGCTGATGAAAGCCAACTGTACAGGTCCTTCTAATTAACACAGTGTACATTGGAGTCATAAGCATATTCTACTGCATGTCCCACTTTACCAGCAAATATTTATATTATTCACTTTGTATTACAGAGGAGGGGGAGTCTTGTCAAGAGAGTTACCACATCTAGCTTCAATAGGTTCTGGCTGTTTCTCTTGTTCATCAGCAAAAATCTTTCAATTTGAGTTGAACCTTGTGGTTGGAGGGCAAATGCTTAACCCACTGCACCCCCCTTAAAAGCTGCAGTATCATTGTCTTGAGATAATTAGTGTTTGTAGTGAGTCATTATTGTTATTAGCTCAATCACTGTGCACACACTGAATGCTTAAGTTGCTCTGAGTACCCTCATGTTGAAGAGGTGGTGCTCTCAGCTGCTGTGGGCGAGACGGAGGTCACCCAAGTGATTCTTATGACCCAGTGCCCAAGGACAAAACAACAGTATGCTTAGATCAGAGCTAGGATCATATCCCTAACCTTTGGGTTTGTCTGAGTGAATGCAATAGTTAAAGGGACTGTTCCATAAACTGTGTATAGATGTGGACAGAGGGAGTGTGACGTCACCCATAGTGTTCAGTAGCAACCAGATGAGGCCAGTCAAGGCTATCAGTTATAGTGGCTGTTGTGGAAAAATTACAATTCTAGATAAAAAGTAAACCATTTGTGAAGCCTGGTGAATTATGAAATACAAAAAAGATGTATTCTTTGTTACAGCAGATAGGGACAGGACAGGTCTCTCTCCCAGAGCACCTCTCCCCCTGGGCCCTGGTCTCCCCCCTCGGCATCTGAGCTCTGTGTATTTATATCAGAATGACAAAGCTACACATTTCAAAGCAGAGTGACTTTTGTTTCACACCCATGAGATAATGAACTTTTACACTAGACAGGTAGAACAACATAGAGTTTCCTGGAGGATGGGACAGAGACATATGTTAATGTCTAGTCTGGATCTCTTCATTTACACAATGAGTACTCTTAAATTTCCATCACACGGCTAATCTGCAACCAAGTCCCCCTCAGTCCCCCCCTGCCCCCTCAGGCTGGCACTGCTGGTTTCACAGGGCAGGTGTTTTGTGCCACAAGCAGTGACAGCTCTCAGCTCTCAATCAAACCTGTTGCTAAAGCTAACGGGAGCAACTTTGGGGGGGAAAAAAAAAGCTCCTGATTGGTTCATATGTTCATATCTATATCTATACACACAAAATTGATAAATATAACAACAGGATCATGTAGAGAATAATTTAAGACCAGAACGAGCCACATACTATCTCAGGCTTCAAAGCACCTCCTGCCCAGATGGAGGGGGACCTGAAGCGGGTGAACGACTTCAATTCTCACTTCCTGAGATTTGATCAATCACCCACCCCTCTCCCCACCCAGCTGCCTGCTCTCCCCTCCCCAGCTGGACAATGGGGCACCTCTTCACACCTCTGCCTCTGCTCTTCAGCCCACCACTACACATGGACTCACTCACCCCCCCAGCCTGCTACTGTCATTTGCTACAACCCAGGTGAGACTGGAGCTCAAGAAGATCAGACCCAGGAAGGCAGCAGGACCAGACGGCATCAGCTCCAGGCTCCTTAAGTCCTGTGCAGATGAACTGTGCGGAGTTATGGAGCATGACTTCAACACGAGCCTAAAGCTGAGGGTGGTACCACAACTCTGGAAGACCTCCTGCGTGGTACCGGTGCCCAAGACGCCACAGGCCAAGGAGCTCAGCAGCTTCAGGCTGGTGGCTCTAACATCTCACCTGACAGCGATGGACCCGCTGCAGTTTGCGTACCGGCCTGACATCGGAGTGGAGGACGCCGTCATCTACCTGCTGCACCGCTCATTGTCTCACCTGGAGAACCCCGGCACCACTGTGAGGATTCTCTTCTTTGACTTCTCCAGTGCTTTCAACACCGTCCAGCCACTGCTCCTGAGGGACAAGCTGGAGTCCGCCGGGGTGGACTGTGACCTGGCAGACTGGATCCTGGACTATCTCACAAACCGGCCCCAGTTTGTGAGAGCCAAGAACTGCAGTGTGGGGGCGCCCCAGGGCACTGTCCTCGCGCCCTTTCTTTTCACCCTTTACACTGCAGACTTCAGACACAACACGGACAGCTGCGTCCTGCAGACGTTCTCTGATGACTCTGCCATCATTGGCCTCATCAAGGATGATGATGACGTGGAGAGCAGCTTCAGTGACAGACTGAACACTGTTAACACTGAACATGTGTCATTCATCCATACGTATGTGCAATACTCCAGTCACTTTACGAAGATGTTACATTAGAGTCTATTTTTAGTTTATTTTTTAAGTCTATTTTTTAAAATTATTTAAAGCAATTTATCTATTATCTTGTTTTATTGCATGTACCATTTTCCTTCTGTTCTTTAACTATGCGGTGCAATACTGGAATTTCCCCACTGTGGGACTAATAAAGGCATATCTTATCTTATAGCAGAGTTTCAGTGAGAGGGACAAAACCAATATGTACTGTTTGTCTGCATCTAATAATAAAGTGATTTTAATTGTCTGTGATCCAGGTAGTGCTCTGTTATCATGCTAGTTCTTGTTAGCATAACCATGACAGCAAAACTCCACTCTGCCTCTGAAACCTGTGAAACGTCCTGATAAAGTTGTGAAATGTGCTTATCAGCTCATTGTGGTGAATAATTAAGATGCTAGGAAAGCAGTATAGAAGTGGGAAATCATTTTAAGAGACTGAGTGCTTTTAATGAATCACTGCTGACCAAAGTAAGTCAATTCAGTGTTAGACATACTCACAAACAGATACAAACATAGAGCAGCCAAACAATATAACAGATATAATAAAAGACAGACACCACTGTGTGTGTTTCCTCATATTTAACATGATAAAACTATAAATAGATTTAGTGTTGCATAATAAAACATAAGTCTTGGTCCACCATGACTCACCACAGTGTCTATACAGGCTGCCTGCTTTTAAAGCCTAGTATTAATCTTGGCCTGTTCTTGTCATTGTCCATTTCATTTGAGAGAGCGACCGTCTGCGTGTGAGCAACAGCCCGGGCCTCACGATCGAACGGTGAGCTAATGGCTTCTACAGTCAGGGAGCGACGGGGACAGTGTGACGGTGTTTAACTGTCATCACACTGCACACCGTAGTGTTACCTCATTCATTCTACATGTTAATTACCATGCTTTAGAGTTGTTTTTCAATCATACATTTTTACATTTGTGCTGTAGGCTGGAATTTTCAGCTTCACACAACTTTTGGTGCGAAGAAAGCACAAGGCCTATTTTTTGACCAAAATATTTATTAATAACTGCAGAAGCAAGGGAAAGAATTGGTGGGTGATGCTACGTTCATTTAGCCAAAAACATCTCCAGACTTTTCTGATCAATATTGCTGCACAGTAAGAATGTCTGTGATTTGATTCCAGGACTGTATAAGGAGCATGTCCCGGCTCAAAATATGGAGATGGGACTTGGTGATGGGACTTCTGTACTGCAGTCGCTCGGCCTATCACAATAATTACTATATCGACTTATCGTTCAATACATGTTAGATGGAACAATGATTTTAGGAGGTAATTTATATTGTGGGTACTTTTTCTTAGTACTAGATTTAGGTCGTTTTTCTGTTGTACAATGCGATCCTAGTTTAAGGACACGTCAAATTCAACAAACTTTCATATGGAGAGTATTTTACTATTTTTACAAATACTAAGTTGCTTTCACTTCGAGCATAATAAGATGTTACCATCTTGTGGCTAAAAATTGGCTTATTTCATGTCCATATCTCAGTGTTGTTCATTTTAGTGTGCACTATGTAACTCTGCTACCACTGCTTGCCTCCATGGTGATGTTCTTACATTACACAGTATGGCTTTTAACTGATCTTTCTCAATGAAGATAAACTGTTAGCACCACCAGGCAAAGTTACTGGTCAGATCTGTGGAGGGGTGATCACACAGTAAGAACAACAGAAACACTCGTAATTGAATAAATCCAAGATAGAACAGTCCAGAGTAAAGCATTACATTTGTCCTTTTAATGATCCGAGACTTGCTTGGTCAGCTGATGTTGTGTCTATGTCCCGGCTGTGTTTCGTCTTGACTGTTGTTAATGTGATTTGCACCTGTCTCCTCTTGTGTGGACTGTAACACTGAGCAGGGCCAGTCGTTCAGGTGCACACAGGAACCTAGAGTCGGCCTGTGCTATGTCTCTTTAAGTGAATGTGAAAGACCACCACTGCTTTAAGCTTAAGGAAGAGTAGTAGGCTAAAAATGTTTTAAATTAGTTTTGTAATGTCAAATACAGTAGAGGGCTATGTGGTTTTCATTACATATTCAGCACAAATGTGTCTCTATTTTGTTACTGTATATTTTCTTGGTCTCAAAAAATAATATTGAAAAATCATTCTGCAAATTATCTGTAAGAAGAGAAGGTACACTGCTCGAAATGCTTTACTTCATTAAAGAGGCTCTATCTGATTTTGTTACATGTAATGAAAATGTACTTTGATTTGTCCCGGGATGTATATTATTTAATTATGAAGCATGTTTATTGTCTGTGAACCAGGAAGTTAACAAACTAGTTCTTTTAATATTACCATGACAGCAAAACTCAGCTCTGGCCTCTGAAAGTGGTGAAAACCTTATGAACTCATCACAGTGAAGAATAAGGATCTAGGAGTGTGTTGGGAAAGTGAGGAATTGCAAACAGTTTATTTAATTTCAGGATTCTGTCTAATGCTCAGCCCACAAGCCTCCGTCTCCACGCTCCCACACAGCAGTTTTACATTAATATACAAAAGCATGATGCAAAACAATACACAACAACTTCACAAACCTGGTACGATGTGCAGTAGTTTCTTTTTTGTAATGATTGTAATGTGATCAGGGCCGTGAAGGGGGAGTGACTTAGCATGGAGAGCAAATGGAGAGGGGTATTCAGAGCAATAATAGGTAATATGTTTTGTGTTAGACATCAATACTCACCTCCTCCGTTTTTCAATAAAACATCTTTGATCAATCTGCTCAACACCTTATGAAAGACACTTGCATACAACAATAGCAACACAAAACATATGTTATCTTTTCGGGGCCCCCTAGTGTCTTGTGGGCCCCGGCACATATCCTTATTATGCTTGTGTCTTGATTCGGCCCTGCTGTTCAAAGTGCTTCTACAGGACTATGAGCTGGTGTTGCTGTTTGTCATTTGTAAGTGTACTGTATATTGGCTGAGTCTACTGTACGCTCTTTCAGCCCCTCTCCTGTGCTCTCTGCATTCAATCACACTGGATATTACCCATTGCCTAAAAGCAACTGGTGCCGCTGTACTTCCAATTTACTGCCACCGTGAGTGAGTGGGGTGTATACTGCTCAATGGAGTCTAAATGGGGTTGGAGGAGTAGTTTTTCCTGCTCTGAACGGCTGGTTTAAACTGTGGTTTATACTGAGGCGTCACAGATATATGAGGGGGAATACGTCTCGGGCTAGTTCTCGACGTTTGATGGACACAGTATTCAGTCATGTGACTTGCTAGGCTGTAAAAGGGTATGTGCTTTACTGCTGCAAATGGGTTCTTTTGTTACTTTATCACAATCAGGGTTTTTACATCATAGGAACCTTTTGCAGTTCCTAGTCAGAGGTGGGTAGACTTAAAGAATAACTGTCAGGACATAACATCAGATTTGAAGTGAATGTAATTTGAAGGACAAAACATTAAATTATGCAGAAAATCTCAATTATATTAATCAATTTCTTTAAAAAGTGAATGCCCACCTCTATCCCTAGAACTTTTATAAGTGCCGTACACGTTTTCACACTTCACACATGGGTCGTTTTGTTGCAACAGTACTCTAAAGCAGAGGGAACTACATATAGTATAATCCTTTGCTTGTTCCCATGCAGCCCATCGCCATTTTTGTCACATTTAAGGTTCTGTGTGTGATTTTTTATGTTTTAAAATGTGAAAAACATAACTAGTTTTTAAACAGAACATTTGAAACAGTTAAAGATCCAAATACATTTCCTAACAGTTTCTGGCATCCTGATTATTCCCTGAGATAAGTTTATATGAACATGTCACCACTTTAAGATGCTAACAACAACCAGCATGCTAACAGTGCACTTCCTGCTTCTGCGATGATAAGAAGCTTGTATAAGGTGAAGACAGCACGCAGCAGTCTCAATTGAGCCTAAAAGCTGCTTTTCCATCAGGCTATATCTGTTCTGGGACAAATGTTGGACGAAATTGGGTACCGCCACCAATTTGGCCAAAAAACTATGAAATAAATAAAACGTTTCGAGCAGTGTGTGGAGAGAATTTACTAAACAAATGGTCCAAACGTTGCCTCATACGTAAAAGCTACTGTTCTAGTGTAAGTCATGCCACATTAGCTCACTACAGTCTGGCTAGTTGTGACGGGTAAGGCATGTGGTGAAAAAAGCGGTCACTTATAAACGGGTTAGCTGTCAACTTTGAAAATACAATATAAAACAAGACATGTAATGCGTTGCTATATGGACAAATTTCATACTATAAAAAGTGATTTATTTCTACCCAGGCGAAATCTGCACGTAGTCGGCCCTTTGAAGAGGCTCAATTGATTTACTGGCCCGGCGTCAGAGGAGTTGGCGCAGGCTCGTCTGACAGTTAGCAGCAGCTCCTGGGATCCCAAGGCCCACATGGTGTTGTCATGTTGTGGTAAGAACAAGTGACACATGGACACAGCAGCCCCTCTCCGCCTGTGCGCCTGTCCCAGATCAGTCCTGCCTTTGCCCATCCGCTCTCTCTCTCCTCTCGTACATCACTCTAACCAAGCGCCACTACAACGTGTTTCCTGCTCCACTCGTCTCCGTCCCCGTCTGTTGACAAAGAAGTGCTGGTCTGCAAAAATGTCAGCAGTCAAAACACAATATTTGGCGTCCTTTTTTAAAACTAAACACCCAAACTCCTCCCACAACCATTTTCAAATAGAGCTGCTAAACTGGGCAGTACCTGGAAAACGCAAGAAGAAGAAGAAGTGAGGGGAGAGAAGGGGTCTGGAGATATAAGGGACAGTGTGATTGGTCTAACAGGTATCCACACTTCAAACTCCGCCCCTGCAGCCAGGTGTTTGTAATCAGAACCACCTGGCAGTAATCAGGACAGTCTTATGTGATGTCACCATGCACTTTGCACAATTGCAGAGGCCACTGGAGCCAGGACACACTCATTTACGTGTTTTTGAGCAGAGAGCTGCAAACCCAAAACATGCACAATCCTCCAGCTAAGGTACTGTAGCTCAAGATCTGGACATGGGACCCAAGCTCTGCACCACGTTCGGCTCCAGTGAAAAGAAGCTCATCGAGGCTAGCAATTACAGGAGCGAATTTGGAGCCAAGTATCATAGCAACCAAAGAGCCAATCCGGAGCCAGCCCCTTCCCGTCTGCATCGCTGGTTTAGTAGAGTGGGCGCTTAGCAATGCTGTCAATCAAACCTGTTGCGCACAATTAGCAACAGGAGTGAGCACGGGGCAAGATGGCACTTGATTTATCTGTTATTAATGTTCATATCTTAATTTACGGAACACAATAGTGAAAGAAAAGCACCAGGATCATGTAGAGCGGGTCAATATTAACATTTTAATACCAAAATGATGAGGCTCAATGCAGCATTTTCAGAGAGGGGTGACAATTTTTCAATGTAAGGTGAATTTGAGTCTATGTAGCTAGAAGCACACCCATGATTACTGTGTATTTGGAACGTAGTGGCTTGCAGGTTTGCTATGTCCATTTATGTATACAGTCTATGGTTGACCCCGAGTGACATTAGAACAGCTTTAGAACAGCTTTTTCAGGCAGAAAATTGAAGCAGGTAGAGCATCTTTGTACAGCCAATCAGCTCTCATCCCAAAAAGTGACTGACATGCTGCATTTCTACAAGTTTGAAATTGATAAACACATTTAAGAGAAACTTTGGGTAATGCACGTGGTATATTTCTGGTATATAGACTGCTAGTACAAATAACACCAACTGCAATCAATGTGGCGTATTACTACAGGAAGGGCATCTGGACTATGACCCAACAATATGTTCCTAAGAGAAGACCTGTATTAAATGTCTTTACTTACATCTGAACCCCATGAACAAAACCAAATAAAAATCCATGTTTGTACCCCATCACATGTCCAAACACAAATGCAATATATAAATGTACTTTCTTTCCTATTGTACTTCTTATAATATATTTTTCCCTCTTTTTCCCCCCTCTCCCTCCAGTTTTGGGGGAGCATATTGTTGCGTCACGGCCGACTGGACCAGCCTATGTGAAGTACCTAAACGCACCGAGTAATGACTTTATATGCGCTTGGTTTGTGTGCACCCCCAACCCCCATCCTCCCCCCCTCCCCCCCTCCTTCCCTGACTAATGGGGCCCCCAGGCACCCGACCACCGTGCGTATCGGAGTATGTGTGAGAGACTGGATTAGACTTCGGAAAATGTGAGGCAATCCGGGAGAAAGCGCAATTTTTTTTCGGACTACTTTTTGGCGTCTGATGATTGTAAATAAATGTGTTATTTCAATGAGTGTTCTATAATGGGATTCTACAAAAGGAGGTTTGGCTACAGTGCGTGAGGATGAAACAATAGAATTATGCAGCCCATGGCCTCGTTATTGTAATTATGGGGGAGTTAAAGATCTCATCCGCTGCTTATCTGCTTGTAAGTCCAGGATAAGAGTGGATACATTTCCTGCACCATTTTGTAATCTACCAGTGGCTCTGTGTGGACTGAATATTGTCTAACTGCTGGGTCTGTCAAGATTTGCGAAGAAATAGTTTAAAGAGGGGGTATTATGCTAAATCCATAGTTGTTCCTCATCAAAAACAGACCCAAAGAGGTTTTAGATCTCATCCAGGTATGTTTCAGTAATTTAGTGATCTCTCCCAGGCTCTATTTTGAACCCTCCTTATGGTTAACTGCGTCACCCATGCTCCCACGTGACAATTCTCCACAAATATACAAAAATATTAATCAAACTGTACACAACAACTTGACAAACCTGATGCGATGTGCTGTAGTTTCATTAGTGGGATGCGGCTGATTGTGTTGAGATAGGGCTCTGAAGGAGGTGTGGCTTAGCACAGAGATCAAAGGGAGTGGATACTCAGATGAAAATAAAACTTATAAAACATGTTAATACATTGTTTTCTGTGAATATAGCATTTTCAAAACAGTAAAAGGTAACATGGCTTGATTCAGAGCTTGTGTTAGTGGAACAGCATGTTGAGCATTTGCCCATCGACTAAAACCTAGCCAGTTCAAACCTGTATCAAAGTGCATACTGTTTCTGACACTTTCGCCAACAAAACCTGGTTTAAGTGATTCTATGACTAGCCCATCTTAAGTGAACATGTAATAAAGTAACATTAGTTTTTCCCCTGACTGTAAAAGAAGCAGCTCATCAGCATCTAATTAAAAGATCACTTTACTGTGCGTGAACCAGAAAATAACACTGATTTTCTGTTACCATGCTAGTTGTTTTTAGCATTACAGTGACGGCAAAACTCGTCACTGGTCTCTAAAAGTTGTAAACTCTGAAGAATTTGAATGCTTGGAATGTATTAGATAAGTCAGGAATAACTTTGGACTACTGCCGACTCTGTTTTTCACATCATTAAGACAGTAAAAATCAGGTCTATCCATGCGAGCCCTCAGTATGTGCAGATGTGGAAAGCCATTTTACGTTCAAACTGTAGACAACACAGTGCACTTCATATTGACCTGTTCATTGACTCTCGGTTTAGTGGTTTTTCAGCAGTATGAACCAAAAGGAAACATTGGTCAAGTATGACATAGCGCCAATAGTTTACATTTAGTGCAATCTATACTATCTATTATAATCTTTTTTGCCAGATCAGCAGAGATAATCCAAACCGCTTCACTATATTACCACATGACAGGTACAGTTAAAAACTCATAGTAATTTAAATGATTTAACTCTTCGCCTAAGCCTGTAATAGCCTCACTCATGTCCCACCCATATCGCTAATAGCTCAAATGTTGATTGGCTATTTGTCCAGAGCGGAGTCTCTTCATTAGGGTGCCCGCGGGGTCCCTTGGGTGCTCGACAAAGGGAAGCGTTCACCTCTCCTCGCTGCATCAGCATAGCGCGGCCAGATACATCTCCAAATGGGCTATTGATCAAACTATTAGCCAGAGCAAAGCCAGGGATTAGCTTTGTCCACTAGGGCCAGGATGAGTAACTGTAGGAGAGCGAGGCAATGTGTTTAAGCTGAAGGAACAAAAGCCTTGGGAATCTAAACAATTACTGTCTTTGTTGATTTGTTTTTCCACATGATTTTTTCAGTTTTACTTAAACTTGTCACTTTTACATACATTAGCATACGTTGTAACCACAAGATCGCATGTGTTTTTTTAATTTTTTTTTTTAGGTGCACTATGTAACTTTTCTTTTCTTTGCAAAAATTCAATTTCCAAAAGTCAGTCAAATTCCACTATCCAGCATTACCACAAATGCCCAGTACCTATCATCATGTGTAACAGTTTATATCTGGTACATTACATTTTCCCAACTATGTAAAATTGTATCTGTCACTCAAAATCACAATTATTTAAACCTGTGTATTTTCCAGATCAGACCTTCATCACGCCTGCATGTCCTCCTCTCCCTCCTCTTCCTCCTCTTCCTCCTCCGTGCGCTGGTATAACTGATCCCCTGTCTGTCTGCTGGCGATGTGCTGCTTTGTGGACCATGAGAAAACGGCTCTGAGCAAATGAGCAGCACGATCCCTGTGGGACGGCGTTGTTCTGAAAGACGCTCTGGATGGATGAACACAAGACTTTGTATTTAGTCTAAACTCTTTGGTTTGTCCCAGCGCTGGTGTGGCGCGCTTTACCTGCTCCAGATATTAAGCCCCAGATGACACTAAACCAGCCGCTTGGTTTTAATTGAAGTGAAGATTTTTGCACTGTACAAATCTCTTCTTAGACTTCTTTGGTTTGTGTGAAACTAAAAGTGTACTATTTTTACACTAAAAGGTAATTTTTCTTATTCTAGGACCTCACTATGAACTGCAATAAAAAGAAAATTGAAAAAAAAAAGCCGACCACTTTGACTTCTCCATCAAACCTGACACTGTCAGGCGGCTCTGCTGCCCGGGACGCTGACAGTGATGCAGGTACGTGCACTTCTGGTGTCTGGATTGTGGATTACCTCACTGGAAGTACTGTATTTTCTGGTCTATAAGTTGTACTTTTGTTCATAGTTTGTACGGGAGTGCGACTCTTTGTGAAATTAAATTTAAAATATATAATTTCACATCTTCATTATTGTCACACTGACAAATGCGCGATGGCCCTCTAGACCTGTGTACGCAGAAGAGGCGCTTCATCTACCTCTGGAGCAGGCGAGTTTTTCACGACAATGAGGATGAAGAATTCAATGGATTTAGTAATTTGAAGTGAGATCTGGAGTAAACTTGTTAGCTTGTTTTTTATGGTTTAGGTATCTGATTAACTGTTAATATCTTATGTTAACAAACCAGACACATGTTCAGTTCTGTCTATGCTTCATGTAGCTGAATACGGTAAATATAAATGTGTCATGTTAGTGTGTTGTACTGATATTCAGCCTGTTGTTCTCTATTTTATTGTTATTATTATAACTTGCCTTTAAAGAAAAAAAAGTCTGTTCTTGGTCTCGGATTTAATAAAAAATTTCCCCCAAAAATGTGACTTATAGTCCAGTGCGACTTATATGTTTTTTCTTCATTATATGTTTTTTTCTTCATTTCTTTATTTTCTTCACCGGTGCGACTTATACTCCAGAGCAACGTATAGTCCAGAAAATAGAGTATGTGTGGTTACAGAGCTGTGTGTCTGACACACCAGCAACACTGGGGCTCCACAGGGGACTGTCCTCTCTTTCCTCTTCACCCTCTACACCACAGATTTCAACTACTGCACAAAGTCTTGCCACCTTCATAAATCCTCTGAGGACTTGGCAGTGGTGGGACTACAGTACTGTGGTGGACAGCTTTGTCACCCGGAGTTAGAGGACCCACCTTCAGCTCAATGTGACGAAGACAAAGGAGCTGGTGGTGAATGTGAGGAAAACCAAGACAGTCTGTGTGTGAGGGACACTAATAGACTCAATAAACTCATCATGAAGGCTGGTCATGCAGGAGAGCAGCTGAGATCTCTGACTATAGTGTCAGACAGGAGGATGTTGTCCAAAATCAGGACTATTCTGGATTCTCCCTCTCACTCCACAGCGGTCAGTTACAAGAGCTCGTTCAGCGTTAGACTGGAACTGCTGTCAAAAGGGCACTATATTTTTATAATTGAAGTTAAAATGTAAGTTTATTTTATTTTCACTGGGGGTTTAGTTGATAAAGACTTGTACTTATTCTTATTCTTTTTTTTTTACTGTATTACTATTTACATTTTCTTGACATTATTTTGGTAACTGTATACTCCTGCTGTTCAGCTACATGTCTGTAATAAAAAAAAAAAAAAACCTCATTCTGATTCTGATCTTATGTTGACTTTGAAATAACAGCAACTTGGAATTGGAGTCTTCCAGGAAAGAAAGTTGACAAAGTACAGTGAGATGCATCAAATAGTTGGAGGTCATGTATCTGGGACAATGGGACATGTGAATCACAACAGCTGACAGGGCTGAGTATATTTAATGGAAGGTGAAAGTTTGTACTAAAAAAAGAAAAAGATTCATAACCATGAAGTCCAATTGTAACGCTGATTTATTCTTAATTACAAAAACATTGGGCATGAGGATGAGAAAATTGTGTAGGTGTCGTACAAATGCAGGTTAAGGCACTGACTCTTAATGTTTTAAATACATCGGTGTGTTTAATGCTAGAATAAAGATGTACATACTACTATAAAAGCAGGCAGTAGTACTCTTTTGTCGCTAATTGTACAGTCTTTGATATGCAGAATCTGAATGACAAATTACAGATATGACGGCAGATCTGCACTTGACTAGTTTTATGGGGCTGTTGTTTACTCCGTGTGCTGGGGATGGAGGAGGAAGGATCGGTATTTACTGTCACACCTCACTTCACCAGGAGACAAGAGCCAGATGGCACCAAGACTGGCATCATGTTTACAACCAAGGATCTATGGCTTCTACCTGACAGGCCAAGAGGTCCACTGAAAATCTATCTAATCATATTTAAAAGAAATATGCACCAGGGGTTATAAAAAGCCTGAGTTGCAGTTATGTTAAAGCTGGGATTAACTCATTTGCATAATTTTCAAAGTGTATAAAAACAAATCAAAGCTGAAAAACATCAGGAGGTCTATATTTAGAATTGAGCAGCAGCAAAAGAAAAATTCTCATTCTGTCAACTGGACAAAAGTTTTAGAGTGAAGCTCATCCAAGAGGCTCCTTCAGTTCTTCTTCAGTTCTTCTTCAGTTCTGGTCAGATTTCTGAAACTTTTATCCAACTGACACAAGAAAATTTAACTTTTGCTATGGATCATACCTGACGACTGAGGGATTACACAGACAACTGAGCACAAGCACGTTTTCAAAAGTAGTCTAGTACGTGAAAGATGAGTTTACTCAGGGCCCATGGTCAGAGCACTGTCCACAGCAAGAACTGCATCTTTACACAGAGGGTCCAGTCTGCCATCTCCCCCTGAAACACACAACAGACTCATAGAAGCGCCTGCTTTTCAACATGTAGGCTACAGTAGGCTGCTGTGGTCGATTATAGTAGACTGTTGTGGTAGGTTATAGTTGGGTGCTGTGGTAGGCTGCTGTGGTAGGTTATAGTAGGCTGCTATTGTAGGCTGCTGTGGTAGGTTATAGTAGGGTGCTATTGTAGTCTGCTGTGGTAGGTTATAGTAGTCTGCTGTGGTAGGTTATAGTTGGCTGCTGTGGTAGGTTATAGTAGGGTGCTATTGTAGGCTGCTGTGGTAGGTTATAGTAGGCTGCTATTGTAGTCTGCTGTGGTAGGTTATAGTAGTCTGCTGTGGTAGGTTATAGTTGGCTGCTGTGGTAGGTTATAGTAGGCTGCTATTGTAGTCTGCTGTGGTAGGTTATAGTAGTCTGCTGTGGTAGGTTATAGTTGGCTGCTGTGGTAGGTTATAGTAGGGTGCTATTGTAGGCTGCTGTGGTAGGTTATAGTAGGCTGCTATTGTAGGCTGCTGTGGTAGGTTATAGTAGTCTGCTGTGGTAGGTTATAGTTGGCTGCTGTGGTAGGTTATAGTAGGGTGCTATTGTAGGCTGCTGCGGTAGGTTATAGTAGGCTGCTATTGTAGGCTGCTGTGGTAGGTTATAGTAGTCTGCTGTGGTAGGTTATAGTAGTCTGCTGTGGTAGGTTATAGTAGGCTACTACAGTAGTCCCTAGAGTAAGGGCACGTGTGACTGACCGTACTCGAGGCTCCTGATGTCGCAGCTGAACACGATCCTGCCGTGGACCATCAGCTCCACGCGGTTCCACTCGCGCGTCTCCGTGAGCGCGCACCGGTATCCGCGCGCAACCAGCGCGGCTGCGCAGTGAGCACAAAGTAGCACACGTTAGCTAAAGCAGATGTTAGAGTTTGTATCATAAGTGTCAGTGCTTACCCTGGATGCCCTGCAGGCGGTAGGTCCGGTGCTGCACGAGCCCACATGCCTCGTAGGGCCCGTGCAGCACTGTCACGAGCGTCTGCGCGCTCATTGTTTGTGGTCGGTTGCCTTGACGACCCTGTAACTGTAACTGATACCCCCACACAGCAGCTTCACTTAAAGTACAAATATTATGATTTTTAACTAGGCTTACTTAATAATAAACTATAAACATTCATCAATCATTATTTTTCAATAATTTAAATTTATATATATATATATATATATATATATATATATATATATATATATATATATATATATATATATATATATATATATATATATATATATATATGATTATACAGGATTTTTCTCAGCACCTAAGCCTCAGATACAGGGCAATAGAATATTACTCTACATGCATCAGGCCATCAATAACTCTAAGCTATTAATGAGTAAACACATATAAAGTTTAATATGTCACTGAACTTATGTCCTACAGAAAATAAGCAGATGAAATGAAATCACAAATAGAGCTTTGAATTGTAACATCATCTTTATTATAGGTGTAATGGTGCCATAGCTTACTCTGCTCTGAGTATGTACACATTGTACTTTTATCATATAGGCTACAGTACAGCCTCTCATATTGTCACTCTTGTATTGCAAAATAAATACACTTTGATTGTTGCACATCTAACACATAGTTGTAGGCTTACACAGGCCTACTTTGATACTTTCTAGCACATCATTGTCAGACAGGGGGTAGTTCCCTGTTTATAACCACAGTATCTGTCTCAGTCATTGGAGTTTTTCCAACTCAATATTAACATTATTATTATTGCACATAAACAAACTGTACAAAACAAACAAATTGCATAGAACGTATAGTTCCACATAAATATAAATATGACAGCCACATGCACTCATCATTAGGCTAAATACAGTTTAGTGGTCTCAGGAATAAAATACTGTATCTCTTCTTAATAAACCTGCTTTAACCTCACAGTAATCTACATGATATTTAATAATTTACAGCATGTTTGAATACAGCTACTCTGACTTTAACAGTACATTTTTTCATATATAGGCTATAATGCTTTTAGAATTTCTTTAACTGAATCTACATATACCTTTATTTATTCTGTTTATTAACATTTAGTTGATCCAAACTTGAAAGTACTTTTACTACTTACTGCACAATGTAAGTTCCACAGATTATTCACATAGAACACTGTCACTGTGTCATTATGTAAGTGCACTTGTACTATCTGTCAGTGGCCCTCCTCAGCGCCCTCCTCCCTGTGCTGGGCTCTGCTCTGCTGCCTTCACCACCACTTTGGGCAGAGGGGCCTGGTTCTTGGGTTCCTCTGCTCGGTGTGTGCTCTCCACACTCTGACCCTGTTTGCCTGGTCTTTGCTCACTGGTGTTGCAGGTAGGTTTGCAGATGTCGCACAGGTCCCTCATGTCCACCAGGGCCTGCTCCACAGCTTTGGAGAAGTTGGCGGAGCAGGTTTGGGGGCTGTCGTAGAAGCTGGAGATGCAGAAGATGATGTGGTCGGACTGAGGGTTGTAGCATGCGCCGTAGCCGTTTGGCACCACTGGACCGTAGCAGCAGAACATCTCCACTGTCGTAGGAACCTGATGGGAAATATACATTTTTATTGAGTTACAAGCAATAAAAGCCATCTTAGAGTCAAGGCTGTCACTATGGCGATATAATATAAAGTTTTCTGTTCCTGTGACAATGTGCTAATTTGCAGAGCTAGTTATGGCAATTTGTTTTTGGTTTTTTTGTTTGTTTGTTTTTGTGAACAGGTGGATTCATCCAATCACAGTTTTATAACCAGGATCTCAAAAGAAGAGCACTTTTATAACTCCTTAAAGCAAAAGTGTAAAAAAGCTTTTTTTTAAACTCCTTTTCTGTCATATCACCCACACTTACTCTGAATCCTAATAAATGCAGCAGCAGTGGTTTTGTGGTTAGTGACTCTGCTGTTGTTGACACTTCTCCTCCTTTCCTTATATATGAAAGTGGCGTGTGAGTGATTGTTGGTGCTTGAAGCAGCTAATTGTGAAGAATGGCAGTCTTGCTTCCACCAGTCTACCCCAGTGCAACTGTGGCTACAGAAGTTTACCACAAGGAGTATGGAAAGAACAAATGGACTAAACAGTGACCACTCACCACTTTCCATTCATTTTCCCCATGGACTTTCTGAAAACAATTCATATTTGCTGAATTTTAAACTTGTTAGCTGGTTAGACTCTGGCATGACTTTAAAATGTTAATATTTAAATTGTTCATAACATCTATGAGAAAAATAAATGGGAAATGTACTTCTGAAACCAAGGCAGACTTTGAACTGGGACTGTTGGGCTCCATAATGACTAGAGTGAAGCACTTTGAGAGGCTTGTCAAGCTAATAAGTGGAATACAAATTTAAGCCATTCCTATTATTATCAGATCCAGATAGAACAGATAACCTTGAGAATGACATGAGTTTGAATTGTGTAGCTTCAGAGGAGGCATATTGAGGAAAGTGTTTTGTGTGTTAATTGTTCGGTGTAAAAGAGTCGTACCTGGCTGGTGGAGAGAATGAACTGGTTACTGAGGATGTAGGCTTCATCTGTGAAAATCTGTGGTGTCTCCAGCTTCAGCTCGTGTGCTGTTTCCCGTAGTCCCAGAAGGTGATTGTCTATGGCCATCCCTGTAATCGCCTGCAACACAAAAATACTTTAACTAGTGTGTTTACCATCCAGTATTTATGATATGCAGTAGGGCTGCACAATATAATTGATATAGCATCAAAGTAAATATATCTGTACATCGCAATAATACCAAAGTTCTCCATCTGATAGAAGTTTGCTGCTTTTAATGAAAATGTGAGAAATCCATACTGTATTTATTTCCCTTGTCTTAAATTAGCCTTCTTTTCATCTTACGTTTGTTTATATTAACAGTCAGAATACACGTTTTTCAAGATACTTTGAGAAATGAAAACACCTGTAATTGATTAGATGCAAGAAAGATTAATGCCATACTGTGAAACATTACAAGATTACAAGAAAAGTTACAAGTGCACCTTTAAGTTTTTATTTTTGATTTTGGTCTGATTTGCAAAATAAGGCATAGATATACATTCTAAAATTATTATTTTGTTTATATTGAAATATGGTAATAATACCATTGCAGTTCTTCATGGCTCCAACAGCCCTAACATGCACTTTTAAAGCTAACCTATTCTGCAAAATCAACTTTTTAAACTTTTAACCGTGTTATAGTTTTTTACCCTTTTCATTTACCCTCTCTAAGTTGTATTTAGAGTGATTCTACATCTTTATATTCCTGTATTTAAGACGTCATTGCTCCAATCAACCCTGTCTTCATTCTCCGATTTTATTTTCTTAATCGATGATACACATAGAATTTGGCAGAATCACGTAGTCATTTTGGCACAAATAAAACAATCTGCTAATGTGATCTGCAACTATCCATAGGAGCAGCCGACAGCTACATGGTCTTTATTGCGATGACTTTTAAGGAGACATCAGCTCCCACTGGGCTCCACATTTTTCTTACACGCAAGTCAGCAGAGTTGTTTCTTTTATTAAATAATTTTGGATTAATTTTGTGAGTTAAAATGTCCAAATTATCACATAATGATCCTCAGTATCATAGATTCTAACTATACGGTATATAGTAAGCACAATATGTCTTCTTTTAATGATGTCACTTACCAAAATAGTGTACTTTGTTTGTGCTGCTATGGCGCCTTGTAACAACTCCATCTTCTCCTGGAACACAGAATCAATAAACAACCTATTAATATCAAGCTTAAATAAAGAGTGAAGGAAAGATTATTCGACAGCTAGAAAAATATGGGAACACCATATATTGTTTTATTATTCAGATAGATTTGTATTGTACGCCGCTGGCTGGAGAGAGCATTTATTTAGCAGTGACACAATGACTACAGCCGCTATTAAACATCTTACGCTTGAACTCAATTTCCCATCAGTCATTGCTACAACAAAGGCCAGAGCTTGGGGTGTGGCCGAGCGGATGTTGTCCACTCGTCCCTCTCGGAAGCGGCGGGTGGAAGCGCTCTCGTAGGTGGACACGGGTCGGCCATGACACCTGTAGTTAAAAAGGCATAAAAAATAGATTCTTTAAAGGGCCTGTATTACACTTTTTTCTGATCTATGTTATAATGTTGTTTCCTCATCACATACCCAGAATTGTGTTTTGTTTCATTCACACATGTTTAACACACAAACCTTGCAAATTGAGACTGTGCTCTTCTCTCAAACTGAAAACACGCTGTTCCACCTTGTGATGTCATGCGGTAATACAGGAAGTGCTCCACTGTATTTTTAAACTCCATACACCTTCTCTAGAATCATTTGAATCTACTGAACAAAGAGTAAAAGGAGCTGTTAACTTGCAAACTAACACTTCATGACATCATAAAGTGGAACAGAGCATTTTGAGCTTTTGGAGATATAACAGACTAATAATTAATAATTCAAACACGTGTGAATGAAACAACATTGTAACATGACTAAAAGCTCCCAAAAGTCAGTTTTGCATAATATAGAAACCTTTGGCAAAATTAAAATTGCGAATGTTTTATACATTCAAAGTAGTTCACTTCACTACTTCAGCCATTATCAAGAAAAACAGTCAGTAGGGTGTAGTGTCTTGCCCAAAGGCACAACAAAATCATGTGATGCCCAGATTGAACCAGCAACTGTTGAGTTATTGGGCATCTCTACTAAATGAACTATTTCTAATGCTGTCCCACTTATTTATTTATTCAGTCAGGATCTGATCAAACACGCCCCAGTGACCTTTTAAAGTTAGAATTTATACCCTGAAGACAGCCATTTTTCTTTTTCTGTGTGATAGTAAAAGTGCTGGATGTCTTGTTGTGGTTGAAATAGGCTCTATTTTCTTTGAGGTGAAGGGAAATTAACTTTAAAGGTGCTGTCAAAAATGTGAAAAACAGAAGTAGTTTGTTTTCAGCTGGAGTGATTCAGACTTCCAGAGGCCAGAGAGATCACAGTAAAGCTGACAATAGCTACACTAAACAGCATGTTAACAGTGCACTTCCTGGTTTGTGAACTATAAAAAAGACTTAAGATGCTCAACTGGGTACAGCCACTTTGAAGAAGACATATTGTGCTACATTATCTGTGTCTTATTTTATATTTTGGACATTTTAAATTGCAATATAAAACGACTTAATACAAGAAACAAGTCTGAAACTGACTTCTGGTTGAAAACTGCAGCGCAAACTACCACAAATGTCACTACTAAGCACCACTCTACTGGACCCGCCTATAGATAACTCTAGATCATATTAATAAGTAGAAGATATTTTTTATTTGTGTCAAAATGGAACCACGACACTGCTGAATCCTACGTGAATCAAGCTTAAGAAAATAAAATTAAGTGCAGCAATGGGGGGTAGGGCAGAATAAAAATGACTCAAACATGCATGGATCACTCTAAATACAACTTGGAATAGGTAAACAAGAAGGAAAATCATTATAAGACCCCCGCGATAAACAAGGGACCACTGTAAACACTGTACAACAACACATACTGTAGACAACAACAACACAAGGTATCAACTCTGAACTAAACACAAAATATCAGATCATTACAATATGGCTTCTTTAAAGACATCCAAGAGCATGTTTTGGATAACCAACTGGATGGCATCATGAGCTTTGGAGAGTGAGACTAGGTAAATGTGCAAAGAATAAGCTAGGATAACTAATAACTAATGTGACGCTGTTCTCTCTTACCTGTAGTACGCTAACTGCAGAGCCACTTGGATGTAGGCGTCAGGACTCATCTTCTGCTTCTTTATAAACTCCTTCCCGTACTTGTAGAATTTGTACACGTTCATGTCCAGATTCTTCACCAACCTGGCACCCAAAAAGACCCATGTAGCACTTTTGTTTTATTTTGGTTGTGTTTTCATGCTGACCTCTGTAGCTTGTCAGTAGATGCAGATAAGAGCTTATGGATTTCCGGCGTGCATTTCCATCGGAGCCTCCGCGGTGCAGGAAGCTCGCTCACACTGGCGGCTCTCACTAGTTTAGATGGACTGCCAATCCTAAGGGAACAATGAATGGTAAACAATAATAAATGATGTATTACCATGCAGCCTAATGTCAGTTCTAAAATCTAAAACACCTTACATGTATTTGAGTAAATGTTCCGTACACTGGACCAGTACTATCCCTTCAAACGGAGAATGCTCACACACAACCCCACAGCAGCCATCCGCTCCTATGATGAACTGACATGGAAAGAATTATTAGATTAAATTATTCAAAAGTGCATCTTGACACAGTAACAACCATTTTTAAACTTTTCTTATTCATTTAGCCATCTGTAATACACCAACATACAAAGAACTATAGAACGAATTTCATCACACCTTTACAACTTCTCTGAGGAATGGCACGCTTTCTGCTTGTCTCCATGGAGATGTTATTGCTTTGCCTGAAATGTTCCACGGTATAGCATTAAACTGATCTATATCCATGGAGACAAGCTCACACCACCGGGTCAAGTGACAGGTCAGATCTGTGGCAAACCTGCTCCCCATAAGAATGCATGTTTTCCAAAGAAAACATATCCAACTTTAAAATCCTTTACTTGAACCAAACTTACCAAAACACCTCCATAAGACAATGGTCAGATTTTCAATATTACAATAGGAAGTAAAAGCCAAAGTTAAATCTGTCAAGTGGACAAAATGTTTTAGAAGTGAAGACGTTTCACTGCTCATCCAATCCGCTTCTTCAGTTCTGGTCAGATAGCTGTTGGACACTGCCTTATATCTGTCTGAAGGGAGGAGCTAACTACACTGAAACAGCTATTGTTTACAGTTTCAGCCTTAAAGGTCTCCATTCACCTTTAATGGCTCTACAGCCTCGTTCTATTGTTCTCTTTGTTTCCTTTGTTTGCACTGGGTCTGAGCAAACAGCTCCTATAACTTTTTGTCCAGTTGACAGATTTAATTTTGGCTTTTGCTATGAATCAGCTGAGGGATTACACAGACATTACAATAGGAACAAGACATTTCTAGGGATTTAGTTGGCTTGTATGTGTCAGCATTTAGTCCATAGAGGTCTTAAATTATGTCTTGCTTTACCAAAAAACCCTATCTATGCCTACATAGCTATATATCTATACAACACACAGCCATAGTTTTTACACATTTAAAGACAAAACTGCACAGCCCATATAATGAGAAGAAGAGAAGAGGCTATATTATAATTAATTAAAGCAATAATAACCCCTAAACTAAACATAACAGTATATAGGTCTATGCTAATAACATTTCACTAGAGAGTACTCCTAATCCAAGGGGACCCTTTACTTTTGATCTGACTCTAGAAATACCACATTAAATACATTACATAGCACTGCCTAATAACCCTCCCCGCTTGGCTCTAGTTTTAGCCTCACCAATTAAAAGCATTTGTCCCACTTTTTATACAGTCATATACCGGTACTCAATGTATTATGAAATATGATGTAATGTTGTAGGCTGTACATGTTTCATTTTCTGGGGGGTTGTTGCTAACCTGCATGGGCTTGTCATACCAGCGGTTGCCCCCGTTCTTGCTTGGACCTCCCCCGTGTAGCATTAGCATAGCCCGTGTGCTATCACTAATCTCTGGCCCGCTAGCATCGTCCAGGCAGACCAGGCACATGCAGCGCTCGATCATGTCCAGAGAGTCCCTGTTGGTCGATTCTGGAAGAAACACACACATACACAAGAGTTTAGAATCTTTTTTGCCTTTTTTCATTTTTAATTTAATTTTTTTGGTCATCCCTAGAGTAACATTGCAAGTTTGTAACCTAAGATTTTCTGACAGTAAAAAAATGTATAATCTAAAGAATCGACAAAAATGTTACTTCATCAAAAACATACCTAGAGGTGTGTTTTGTTTCATTCACACATGTTTGAGTAACGCTGCATTATTAAACTGTCTACATCTCAAGCTAAAAATACTCCACCTCCACCAAATATCTCCTTGTGATGTCATAAAGTGGTAGTTTTCAAGTTAACAGCTCCTTTTACCTTGTGTTCAGTAGAGATTTGCAGTTCCAGAGCAGAAATCATCCAAATGATTCTAGTAAAGGTGTATGGAGTTTAAAAACCCAATGGAGCACTTCCTGTATCACCACATGACATCACAAGGTGGAACAGAAGGTTTTCTGTTTGAGAGAATAACTCGTGTGTGAATGAAACAAAACACAGCTCTGGGTATGCTTGTGATGAGCAACAACCTTATAAGGTACATCAGAAAATAAAGACTTAAATAGAGTTTAAGGTTGTTGATTGATCAGTGCTTCCTGGAGTGGGTATGTGATCTAAAAAAACTAACCCCATAGAACACAGAATTACTAAAATAGACAAGATGACATATTGTGCTTTTGTCTGCTATAATTATAATCTGACACCCATAGATCATTCTAAATCACAATATTGATCTAAAACTACTTAATAAAAGAAACCGTCAGTTGGTTTGCAGGCTGGAAAACTGCGGAGCCCAATTAGGTATTAGGAGGAGCTGACCCCCGCCTGCCCCTTTTTACGGTACATGACAGTAAACGTCACCACAACACAGTGCAGTATGCTGCTGGCCCCTCCTATGCAGAGCTGCTTTGAGTGGATGAATGAGGAGCAGTGATAACATGGTTAAACGCTCTACAAAGTCGAATTTATCCAATATATCTCCTTTAAGATAAACACAATTCCAAGTAATGTTGTCACGATACTAAAATTTCAAACTCAATTTCGATACTAAGGAAATCAATATCCAATACTGATTCTGAAACGAGAAAAAAAAAACCCACTAGATAGAATGTTATTTTCAACACTGAATCATAGTACTTTCTGTGGCCTTATATCTGTGTAATCCCTCAGTGCTCCAGGTAGGTTCATAGTGCTCCATGGGTGTATACTAGTCTATGTGTCTTATACTTGCTCTGATACAACTCAAGATCATTCTAAAGATATTTGGGAAAGGTTCACTTCTGCCCTGTGAATGTGATTTTTTAAATATCGATACTTACTCAAATGAGTATCTAGTTTCGATAGTAGTTTTAATATCAATTAGTATCTTATTTTCAATACTTTTGACAACCCTAATTCCAAAAACATTTTTGTTGGGAAGAAGAAGAATGCAGGTAGATGCTACAAATATTTGACAGATATCAAGAGGCTATTACTGAAATGACACTTTGTTGGCTATAGCCATGCTCACTTCAGTCTGAGCATAACTACTGAAACTGAGGGGTGAACAATCTCAGACTAAAGCAATATAAAACATAAAAACAACATATAAAAGTATTTTGAAGAAACAGCTGACCTCTCATGAGCACAGCACGAGACTCCGCCCACTCAGTTCGCCCGTCTGTGGTGAGTAGCCCGATCGGGAGCAGGCGCTCGTCCTCGCTGTTGGCCATCTTGACGATCCTCTCCAGCTGAGTGAGCAGGTCTCTCTCATTCAGGCGACGGAAGTTTATCACAACATCCAACACAAAGAACTGGACAGAAAACATGGTCAGTAGTGTTTATTTATGGGTGGGTGATATTGGGGGAAAAAATCTATATTTTTTATCGTCTTACAGAGGGGATATTTTACTACTGTGGAGGATTAACTGCTCAACTGCTCACGTATTTAGATCACCACGTTACCTTTTAATGTTTTGAAAATGCTATATTAGCCAGAAACAGCCCATGAACATGACATTTTAAACCTCTTCAGACATGTTTTTGATAGAATGTTATAACATGATAGAAAACTCTAAAAATGGATTTTGCACAAAACCACATCTTTAATCAGGGGCGGGGTCTGGAGATATAAGGAAACACGTGATTGGTCCAACAGGTATGCACACTTCAAACTGGCGATCTCTACAACAACCGAATCAAAACCTCATTACACAAAGATACAATGTGCCATATCACTTACCCCTGCTAGAAATAGAGCAGACAAATACAAAAAATACAAACATGAATTGAATTATACTACAAGTTAAAAATGGTACCCAAGTAAGAGTATTGTTTCTCAAAATAATATCACACAAGTTAGAAGTACAAGTAGTGGTCCAAGAAATTACTTAGGTTAGAGTAAAAAATATTTGCCAAAACTACTTCTCAAGCAACTTAAGCATTTGATTTATTATTTAGAGTTAATGCAATTGGAAGGACAAAACATGAACTCATTTTGACGCAGCACTTTGAAAACTGTTTAGCTGCCCCTGCCAGAAACAGAGCGGCCAAATAAATGATTACTAAAATGAATCTGCGTTTTATATCATTATTCTATTCTTTCTCAAAATGAATGTTGAATTGAAATAAACAGCTTGTCGACCCATATGCAAATGCTACCTGTAACGATGCTAATTATCTCACCACACCTGTCTGAGCTTTAATTAGTCATTTCTGTCACTGTGAGGTTCAGTACCGACGAGCACTGGCACATATGTCCATCTGTCGCTGAAATCTTGTAAACACATTCATTTGACCACTGTAAACATTAGCCTATTAGCTCATGTTCCTGTTAGGTTATCCCATTATAAATCAACTATTCATTCATAAATAATAACTTTATACAAATTGTTACATAGGCACATTTTAAAGTTG
Source organism: Periophthalmus magnuspinnatus (assembly GCF_009829125.3). Classification (NCBI taxonomy): domain Eukaryota; kingdom Metazoa; phylum Chordata; class Actinopteri; order Gobiiformes; family Gobiidae; genus Periophthalmus; species Periophthalmus magnuspinnatus. The sequence goes on along the minus strand of NC_047140.1, from coordinate 6,066,537 downwards.
TTGTACCTGATTTTTACTGTGGACAGAACTAGTTCATTTTTAAATGGCTTGTATCCAAAGTTATTCCTCACTTATCTCATGCATTTCAGAGCAGTGGTGGAAGGTAACAAAATACAAGTAGTAAAGTACAGATACCTAAAAATTCTACTTCAGTACGTTTTACAGTGGACACTTTTTACTTTTACTTCACTACATTTGAAGGCAGTATCTGTACTTCCTACTCCATTACATGTTTAATTGGACTGAAAAGTAAAAAGTACTTTTCATATGATTTGAGGGGTTATTTCTATCAGGTTTGTGGTAACATCCTGACTAAAGTTTTTGAGTTAAAACTTCGGCTTTGAGCGAACACAAATAAAAACAGAAGAAAAATGAAGAAAGGAGATTCCGAGCATCCTAATTATTCACAGCGATGAGTTTGTAAGCTCTTTTCACAACTGCCAGAGGCCAGAGAGGAGTCTTGCTGTCACAGTAATGCTAACAACAACTAGTATGCTAACTGCATGCTTCTTGATCCTATGAGGGAAAATAATTAGATTACTATTATGATTAAATGCAGATAGAACATAGATGACTTATTTATACCTCAAGAGCTGCTTATAGAATGTATCTGTACTGGTGCAATTTTTGCTCAATAGACTGAACCTGTAACCTGTTCATTTAAATGGAGACAGGAATTTCATTTTGACCACTGTGAACATTGTGTTACTGCCAGGGGTGGTAGAATAGCCAAAAATCATACTAAAGTAACAGTAACGTTTACTCAAAATAATATTACTAAAGTAGAAAAACAAAGTAGTGGCCCAAGAAATTACTCAAGTAACTTAAGAGTAACTGTTGGGACATAGCATTAGATTTATAATTTAAAGTTAATGTAATTGTAAGAACCAAACATTAAATAATGCACAAAATTAGGTATTTTCAAAAATGAGACAAACTAAATCATATCTGAAGGAGCTGAAAGAAGCACAAATGTTTGAATCGTTTCATATTGTCGATATAAAGCTTTTGTCATTTAGACTTAATCACAGTGGGAAGAGGAACCACAGCTTTTACTCTAGGAAGAGTACTGTTACATCAATAAAAATATTACTCAAGTAGGAGGACTCAAAAGTATGCTGTTAGAAAAGTTAAAGTGAAAATACAATTCCTTTAAAAAGTTACGGATTACTGACCTGGTTCTTGCAGGCCACAATGATATGTTCTGGTTCGGGCATCACGCTGCTCTCCTGGGCCACTAGTGTGTCCCTCTGAGGCCCCGGTAGACGATAGGAGGTGAATAGGCGGTAGTATTGCTCCATGCACATAGGGTGCCCCGCTAACTGGCCCCGCGCATAGTCCACAGGCAGGGCACGGCTGACAATGGGGACACAAGAAAAGTTAAAGGTGCTGTAACTGATTTTTACTGTGTTAAAAAGGTTTGCAGTGGTTCAAAGTTATTCCTCACATACCTTATACATTGTGAGCATCCTAATTATTCATCGCAAGTTTATAAGCTTTTCACACTTTCAGAGTCCAGAACAGAGTTTTGCCATCGCCATAAAAACAACATGCTAACGTGCACTTCCTGATGTGACTTGAATGTGAACATTCTTAGAATGTAAATTTACAATTAACAAAAACTAAGCAAAAAAACACTCCACTGAGATTGGAAATGTTTGGGCTTATACATTTCTATAAAGATGCAGTATGTGGAGCTTTATGTCAAATGTCCTTCACATCTAACCACATGTGTTGTGACTACAGTGGGCAATGAGAGTGAGGTGTCTTGTCCAGAGACACAATGTTAGTACGCACTCAGTTGAAGTTTGAATTAATTGCCCTTTAATTGTTGGGCAAAGCTAACTATAAATAAAATGTTACTATGAATTGCTAAATAATAAATAGCAAGCATAGACTGTATAAAGAAGTGGACTAGGTGAGTGTGACATCATCCATAGCGTTCGACTCCAAATGAAGCTCATCGAGGCTTGCAGTTGTAGCGGCGAATTTGGAGCCGAGTTCCATATTTGTAATTCTAACCGCAAGTATCATAGCAACCAAAGAGCCAATCAGGACTGAGGTAAATGAAGGTAACCTTTTCCTTTCCCACCCGTACTGCTGGTTTAGTAGGAGGCGGGTGCTTAGCAATGCTGTCAATCAAACCTGTTGCTAATGCTAGCAGATACGACCTTGGGGAAAGTGCCTCATTAGTCTGTTAATTATGTTCATATTTTCATCTAAGGACAAAATAAATAAAAACACCAGGATCAGCTAGCCGTAGTTACAGATAGAGGGGCCACAGTTTTTCAATAGAAAGGGAATTGGAGCAGAGTCAATGGAGCCAGAAGCGCTTCCATGATCACTTCCTATCTGGAATGCAGCAGTTAGCAGGTTGGCTGTGTCCATTTATATATACAGTCTGTGATAACACGTTACAAATTGATACACTACCGCACTACTCATTACCAAACAAATCAAAGTCATTGTATAAAATAATTTAAAGCAACAATTTACTCACGCATCAAGTAGTGTCTTGTAGTCCAACACTCCAGAAATCAAATGTGCTGCGAACCTAAAATGAAAGAAAAAAGAGAGCGAGAAAATAGAAAAATTGGTTAAGGGATTGTGTGTTTAACCCTTGATTTATTTGCAGGATGCCCTACATTTAACACACAAATGCTTTATGTAAATCATTTGGTTAAGGAGGTGCTGCAGGATCAATACTGCCTTAATCACAGAGCAACCTTCACCACCGGTTAACCCCCACAGCCCAAAGGGATTCTGGGTAATGGCCCTATCCATCAAGTCTTCGCTTCACTGTTATAGACATCTTTGAAGAAACGCATTCTCCCCAAAATAGTAGAATGCACATTTCTGTATTCAATTTTGAACCAATTATTATTTTATATATAAATACGCCTATATGTGTTGTAAACTCATTTACAGTATGCTTTTCGATCTATGAGTATCTGCATAACAAATAAACCTTTTAAAAACATAAATAGACACAACTCATGTACATAAGACACAAACTTGTTGAAATAAATACAAATATATAATTAACTTTTTATTAATTGGGTTTCCCTGTTTTTGGGGACACTACATGGACTTCCATTCATTTCCTGGAGACTGATCCTAACCTTCACCATAGTCACTAACCTTAATCTGAACCATAACCTTAACCTAGTTCATTCTATATCTGAACTTTGAATCATGTTTTAACATAACGTGAGTAACACAGCTTCCATAATGCCAGTGTGTGTTCGCAATTGTGGGATGTGATGACGTCATACTCCCAGAGGGAAGACAAATTTCCCTATTGATTACACTGTACCTTGCCAAAAATCCATTCAACAGCAACTCAAAGTGCATAGTTTAAACCTGATCTTTTAAACAGTTGAAAGATGAATAACACTGAATTAAATTGTTTAAACCCACAATTAGCATCATCTGTATATTCTCTGAGGCAAGTCAGAGCAGAAGATCAGGGCTGTCCATAACCGCGAGGAGTAGGGCTGCTCCTGGGTTTTCAGGGAACCGCAAGAAGGCCCTTTGTTTGCTGCATCTGCCCTGAGCGAAACTAGATTCCTAATGGAGATAATATTAACATAAACAAATATGAATTTTAGGTGGTTTTCACACATGTTAGAGGCTCTGGGGAGCGACCCCAGCGTGCACTAGAGCGTGCAGTAGAGATGAGTAAGGCAAGTCCTAAGGAGTCAGCTCAATGGCAAGAACAAGATCCAGGCAATAAACAGTTGCGCCCTGCCAGTAATCCGATACTCAGCAGGAATCATAAGCTGGACAAAGGAGGAGATACAGACCACAGATGTTAAGACCTGAAAGCTCCTGACCATGCATGGCTGGTTCCATCCCAAATCCAGCACCCTGAGAGTGTACATAAGCCGTAAGGAAGGAGGTCCAGGACTAGTGAGTGTGAAAGCCACAGTCCAGGATGAAACATCCAAGGTCCATCAAGGACAAGGCCCCAATAGATGACGTGCTCAGCGAATGTCTCAAACAGTGGAGTGCAGAGGAAGAGGTGCTGGAGGAACCATCATCGAAGGACAAGCCCCTTCACGGGATGTACCACTGGAACATAACTGAAGTGGCTGATATCAAGAAATCCTACCAATGGGTTGAGAAAACTGGACTGAAGGACAGCACAGAGGCACTCATCCTGGATGCACAAGAGAAGGCCTTGAGCACCAGAGCGATAGAGGCCCAGATCTACCACACTAGACAAGACCCAAGGTGTAGCTGTGCAAAGAGGCCCCTGAGACAATCCAGGACATAACTGCAGGGTGTAAGATGCTGCAGGGAAAACATACATGGAGCGGCATAACCAAGTAACGGGCATAGTGTGCAGAAACATCTGTGCAGAGTATGGACTGGAAATCCCGAGGTCAAGGTGGAAAACACCTCCAAAGGTAGTGGAGAATGATCAAGCCAAGATCCTGTGGGACTTCCAGATAGGTGATAGATAAGTGGATAAACAACAGAGCAAATCCGTTGTGGTGGAGATTGCAGGACCAAGTGATGGGAACATTAGGAAAAAGGAACATGAGAAACTAGAGAAATACCAGGGACTCAAGGAGCACTTGGGGCAGTGACCCCTAAACTGTAGGAGTGGCTACAGCAGACCCCAGGAAAAACATCTACATATATATATATATATATATATATATATATATATATATATATATATATATATATATATATATATATATATATATATATATATATATATATATATATATATATATATATATATATTTGACCCATTTTGGCTTTTGGAAGAATGGCTTGTTTGGCTTCAGTAGCTTAGTCGTCCTTGAAAACAACACTCAGAGAGAATGAGGAATCATCCTGCCAAAGGACTTGGAGGCTTTCAGGGTCACTTGGTCAATCTCTGCCTCTGGCTTTTGGCTCTGCTCCAGTCTCCTTTGTACTTGCGCTTTCTTTTTTCAAGGAGAATAATCTCCTCATTGACTGCCTCATTTTCACTTGAGTGTTCAGATGATATCTGATTCAAACCAACTATTATTTCTTTTGGAGATGGATTTGCTGAATGCACCAAAATCCCTGTATCTCCATTGGTGCCTGGATGTATAGTGGACTTTTCAGACTCACAAACTGAAATCTCACCTAGAGATTTTGTTGTAGGTAGATTAGTGTCACTCTCAACTGCAGATTCAAATAAGATGGGAAACTTGTGACGACAACAATATTGTCCTTTGAAACACAGGTGACTGATGTCGGAGATCTTATGTCTATCTCCATATCTGTCATCTCAACATTTTGGTCATATTTGTTGCTTTCTTGATGCGATGGTCCAAACTCTGTCTCAGTAACATGCATTAACTCATGGGCCGCCTCTGTGTAATCATCCCCTTCAGGTAAATGGTCTACAGTTATGAACGGGTAGTTAAGGGCTTCAGCTGGTGTGATCCTCTCTTCCACATCCAATTTAAACATGTTACTGAGCAGGTGAAATTGTTCCATGTCTCTAGACTCCTGATCAGGCACAAACATTCTGAAAGCTTTAATTAGCTGTTCCAGGTTTGTGGCTGGAGACTGGCAAAACATTTCAGGAGTGATCCCAGTGGTTTCTTTAAGCTCCGGCCAGGTTTTGAGTCTCCACTTGGAGTTTTCCTGCACAAAGTACTTCGAGGTGTACAACGCTTCATTCAGCAGCTTCTCTGATGGTAGCCCAAAGAAGTGCACACTCTTCTTCAGGTTGTTGAATTCGGAACAACCTAAGAAATCTGAGTCACAGACATACCAATGCAGGAGGCAGCAGGCCAGGTTCCACATGTCGACAGCCTCCCATAGTGGAAGTCCCAGTGTCACTTCTGGGGCATGAAATGGGCTGCATTATTTCTCCAGTCATGACTTGTTTGCTGTACTTGGCCAAACCAAAATCAGTTTGACTTTGAACGGCTGTTGCGTGTGATTCACCAACATAATATTGTCTGGTTTGATGTCCATGTGCATGACTCCAACACGCCACAAACCGTGTAGAGCTATCAGGAGCTGCTTTACCACTGGTCAAATTTGGCACAGCGTAAAAGTCTTGGTCTTTTTCATGAGATCATAGACACTCATATCAAGCATCTCAAACGCCAGGCGCTGACAGCCAGTGTAGTCAACGGTGTCTGTCAGTTTGATCAGGTTGAAGAGATCTGGACCAAGCTCTTTGATGCAACCCAGCATCTCCAGCTCTCTGTGGAGGTTCTGCGAGAAGGTTCCAACATCTTTCAGGAGTTTTAAAGCTGTTCCTCAATCACGGCAGCATCCCTCTCCAACGATTCCCAACACCTTGTATTTGGTCTCGGGGATGGTTTGTTGGTCCACAATGAGTGGTTTTGGAGATCTTATATCTATCTCCATACCTGTCATCTCAACATCTTGGTCATCTTGGAAATCAGTGAATTCCAAAACTGGAGACATGTTTGCAATAATGGTTCACAAGCTCTAGTGAGTCTGTGTGATCTGTGTCTGTGTCTGAGGTCAAATGAACAGCAGAGAGCACACGTCTCCACAATATTACTCCATTCATTGAGTGTTGTGATGTCACCTGAAGGGTATGACAAATAATAAAGCTTCTGAGTTGCATTACAAATACATATATCAAAATTATTGAATGCATATTGATTGAATAAAGCTTCTTAGGTACATCACATCTACATATATACCTTTTGACACTGAAATCATAGAAGTTTTGAATATTGTCATGTAACCACTATGTGTATACTGAATTCATGTATCCTTTGAATGTTGCACTCTTTTAAGGTCATCTAATGGGCACCATGTTTATGCTAAAGTTTGAACAATATGTACTAACACCGAAACTATTCACTCAGTATAATACTCCCATATTAAAGGAGGCATTGCAAGATGTGAGTCATGGGGGGCAGCTGGTTCTTTGCAGAAACTCCTTTCACAGAGATAAGGCGGCCGGACGAGACCCAAGGCCGAAAAACAAACCGGTGCTGCCCGGAGAAGTGAACGAGGCTGGAAGGAGGAACCAAGGCGTCAACCTACTCATCACAATATTTGCATATTCATGTTACATGTTACATTTTATTCTTTGGGGCCAGGGAAAAGCAGACAGACCGCCTGCTGCACAAACGAGGGATAGATCATTTTGACCCCGGGTACTGTATTAGATTGTATCTGTCAGGGGAATAAACTTTTGAGATTTGAACTGATCGAATCCAGTCGTCATTTTGATAAGAACACGCCTAACACACCTCATTATGCAAATAGAATGGGCCAAACACATGAATATGCAAATAGATTTACTATTTTTGATTTATTATACAGTATATATACTATTATTTCAATTCACAAATAGCATAAAAAGTATTCAATGTAAATTCCATGAAACTGATCCACTCTCTGCATCAGTAAATTAAGTCAACACAAATGTGCAAGTTTCCAACTTAAACAAAATGAAACATAGCTGCAAAATGTGTCTTGCTTCAGTACAGATATATTGTATAACAGGGAGAACTCACAACTCAATGTTACTGAAACGTGCAACAACATTACACATCACATAAAGGACTCATGCAGGACACTTGAGTTAACCGCAAACATCACACTGCACTGACACTTACTGTGTTGTTCTGTCTTCTCATGGAGGTCTGCTTGTCCTCGCCCTGTTTTTTCCATATATACAGTCCACAGAACACATCCAGTGTTTCAACTCCTTTGGTAACTTCTGCTGTCCGTTTCAGATGGCTCATTTATAAACAAGACAGATGCCGGTGCCAGAGCACATGTCAGTGTTGACCAATCAAATGTCAGAACACACACAGCTCCACACGCGTCCACTCACGGTTACTACTGATCCTGGGTCAGTTTCTCTGTCTAACCGGAGAGTCCAGATAAGGCAGGCAGCACATCAGCAGAATGGAAATAAATCATTAAAGATGACTTTATCTGGCACTCTGAAATGATCGAATATTTGGCCTTTTTTCAAATTTTTGTTAATTATTATACAAATACGATAGTTATCATACATCTGGAAACCCTGCTGATGTGCCCTCAAGATGATATGCTGACAAATCGACAGCTCCACCTAAAAAAAGCTAGCTTGTCAAAAAGATATTGCTGAACTGGTTCAGGCTCTTCTAAAGGTGTGAACGTGTCTGAAATCTCAGGCATGTGAATACTAGAGATGTGTCTAAGGGTTTGTGAGAGCTAGAAACAAATTACACAAATTTAAAAAACATACCTCCTCCTTTCATGGCATCTAAATCAGGTACTGTGGCTTCAGCCTCCTCTTTCTGTCATGATATTGGCAGAAATTGGATACCGGACATTGAATTTTTTATCTGATAAAGAATCAGGTAAATCTGATTTTTATCCAATGAGGTTCATTCTAAATGAGCTCATCCTCCTTGTGCACTGGTAGCCATTTGAGTGCATGCATCTGGTCACATTTAAGCCAATACAAAACAATGGCCTGTGGATAACTTTGACCTCAGAGTGCTGCGTTTGAACTGATCTGAACAGAAGGACCTGGGGTCTATGGGTTTAACAATATCAACACTTAAAACACTTAAAATAATGTCTGCATTTGGAAAAAAATATTTTATAAACTACACCTCAGTTTCCCATGAGGCATTTAGGCATTAGAACAAACTTTAGAAAGTAAACAAATGGTAAATAGTCACATTTTTATATATCACTTTTCCACCTTCAAAGCGCTTCACATCAAGGAACCACTCACCCATTCACACACACTTACATACTTGTGTACACAGACACTGGGGGCGAAGTGGGTTAAGTGTCTTGCCCGAGGATACAACAACAGTATTCATTTATGGGAGCTGGAATTGCATCGATAACCTGTGGTTCAGTGGATCTGATGCTCTACTAATGATGTTTATGTTGAAAGTAAGATTTGAACAGTGGACAAACACTCTACCAACTGAGCCACTGTCCTTAATTAAATGTGTATAAACTTGCCCAGATCTCTTCATTACACAGTCAGAGAGAGAAAACGTTGTGGCCCCGTTGTGACTCCTCCTTCACCTCCGCCTCATGTAAAAGATCAAACTTACAAAGCTCCACTCTCACTAATACTATTCCTGTGTGACCTCTGTTTACAGTCTCCACGGCAACGCGCCAAAATTAAATACAACCAAACCTCAAAAGCTGATTTCTGAACAGGTGATGTTATAATGAGTCTGTCATCTCTCCCTCCCCCATATTCTTGTCTCTACTTTCTCTTTCCTCCCTCTCTCTGTCCCTCACCCCATCGCTCCTGCTCCTCTCCCCTTCTTGTTCTCTTCTTTGTCTCCCTTCTCCCTCTTTTCTTCCTTCTCCTCTCCTTATCTCTCTTTTTTCTTGTCCTTTTTCTTGTCTTCTCTCTCTCTTCCTTTTTCTCCTGTCATCTCTCTTTCTCTGACCTCTCTCTCTTCCTTCTTCTCTGCATATACTTATGTCTTCTTATCCCCCTCAAGTTCTGCTCATCTCTCTTTCTCTGTTCCTCTTCTCTTTCTCTCTCTCTCCCTCTCTCTCTCTCCAACCAACCCTATCCCTTTCTCCTCCCCCTTTATCCTCTCTCCCCCTCTCTTCTCCCTTTCTCTCTTGTCCCTAAATCTTCAAAAGTCAAGTCTGTCCCTTTCTTCTTTTTTTTCTTCATCTTACCTGTTTTACCACTTTTCTTCCCACATCCCCCCGCTCTCTCTCTCTGTCTCACCTCCCTCTCCTACTCTTTTTCCTACGTTCTTTCCATGTCCTCTTTCCTCCCCCACCTCATATCTGCTCTGTCTGTCTCTCCTCACCGTCTCTCCCTCTCTCTCTCTTCCCTCTCCCTCCTCTCTCCACCTCCCCTGTCCTTGGTCTTTTTACCTTTCTCTCTTTCCCTCCTTCTTCAATGTCTCCCCTCTCTCCCTCTCCCCTCCTCCCTCACTCTCTGTCTCCTATGCCCCCCCTCCTCAGTTTCTCTTCTTTCTCCCTCCTCTCTCATCCCCCTCTAGTTAGTCTCATTCTTTCTCTTTTTTGCTCCTTGTCACTCTCTGGGTCTCCATGGCAGCAAGTGGCAGACACGCAACCAGAAAAGTTCCACAGTGCACCTTTAAACAATAGTAATAGCTTGGATTTATATGGAATGTCTAATTTTTTAATTCATGTTCTTTCTTTACTGAGCTACGAGCTACTGACTGTAGTGTGATAATAAAAATGTAGCTAATAAAAAGGAACTAAGTGGATAAGAAGCGTATTTTAAAGGTCCTGTATTACACAAAATGGACTCTTGTGAGCTGTAAGCCATGTTAGAATACTGTTACCTCATCAAAAGTCGTGTTTAGTTTCATTCACAAAAGTTTCAGTAACCATTTATTATCAGTCTGTCTACTGTCTATTAATGTATCTTCAACGCTCAAAATGATCTGTTCCACCTTCTGATGTCATGAAGTGGGAGTTTTCAACAGCTAGATTAGCAGTTCCAGGGCTAAAAAGAAGGTGTATGCAGTTTTACAACACAGTGGAGCACTTCCTGTATTACCACATGACATCACAAGGTGGAACAGAGTGTTTTCTGTTTGCGAGAAGAACTGTTAAACATGTGTGAGTGAAACAAAACACAGCTTTGTGATGAGGAAGCAACATTATAACAGAGATCATAAAATAGGGCAATATGGGCCCTTTAAAAAAAAAAAAATCTAACTCCTTATTTAGGCTGAAAAAAAAATTGACATTCCGTCTGACCCAAACACCAACCAAACTATTTACTCACTCACCACATTCATAAGGTGAGTGGGTGAAGTGTGTTGCCCAGAGACACAACGACACTGAGCGAGCATTGAACCTCAAACCTTAAAGGTGCACTGTGTAGGACAAGGACACAAGACAAGTTTACATCACCAGGCAAATTTACAGATCAGAACTGAGGAGATGCAAACAATCTCCATGAAGACAGATCAGTTTTATGCCATCCTGAAGATTATAGTCAGAGCAACATTTGCATGGTAACAAGAGTCAGGTTCATGGAGATGCAAGCCCGCTTTTCTATGGTTTTTAGTTCAATAAACACAACCAAAAAATAAAAAAAAACAACAACAACTGTATGTTTTTTTGTTTTTTTTTTTGGCTTAAAGGTTACATACTGTGGCTTTAATTATAGCTTGCTAGAAATGTTGTGGACGTTCCTTGTTTTGCACTAATGCATTATGGGAAATGTGGGCTCTCACTTACATTTTCTATCTAAACTGTCATGTGTTTTTTGTTTACGTTTAGAGCTGCGGAGTCAATGGAGGAGGTGACCAAATCAGATAAGATGAAGAGAAGATGGGATCATTCAACCTTATGACCTCTCCAAGTTCAAAGGTTACGGCCTTTTCCAGCTTTGTACCTTTCATCACATGTTCACTTCAGTTCAGACATTAGATTTTAGATAAACATTTTTAAGTGCACAGTGTCGGTTTTAACAACATTTAGACCTCTCCATCTGTGTTAAATATTACTGACGTATATAATGTTGTGATGTCATCTGAATCGCAGACCTGAGACTTGTCCCAACACGAAAAACCAAATAAAACATAATAGTAAATAGACTTTTCAATGTGTGTGACTGTATATGGTGTGTGTTGCAGGTGTGTTGTCGTACCTGAGGCAGTCTGAGGGCCCTCTGAAGTTCTGAGGGGGGAACACCATGGCGGGGCTGGAGTGCACGGGCAGAGGCAACCGGTTGTTCAGGTACATGTCATTCAGCCAGTACTCGTACACCTGTCGCCATGGAGACACACAGGCATAGGCATGTTGCACTTTAAGACGCTGTATCTGATTTTTACTTAAAAACGTAAAAAACAGAGTTAGTTCATTTTAAACAGCACTTTAAGCATTCCAAACATCCTAATTATTCACCATGATGAGTTTTTAAGTGCTCCGGGATAAAATGTAATAAATAAATACATAAATGATGTACGATGTCTTTCTGAAACTTTATAAACCTCAAAGTTTTAAACTTGTACACAAATTTTAGGTTTTAAATGTGTCACTTTTTAATTATATACCTGTGTGTGTCTATGAGGGTCCGTAATATTACAGTACTGTATTAGAAAAAACAGTTTATCAGCACGGCTCCAGAAAGCCACAAGATTGCAGGAAGTTGCCCGGGGAATTATAACTGACAAATGCAAGAGACTATTTCAAGACTAGTTGTGAAGTAAGAGTATTGAAGAAGTTTCGAAATAGTGTGTGGACATCTAACTTGAGTTGTGTTTAGATGTAATTAGTTCACTTGCATTAACATTTCCTGGGGGTTTGATGCTAACTGTAGGCTCTGCTCTGTCTGAAGCTCTGTCACTCAAGTTAGTCTTTAATCTGATCTTCTTTTTTTTTAAACACAAATAACATAACAGTCACAAGCTAGGTTGCATTAGCCTGATTTTATAGTTATTCATTCTCATCGTTTTAGTTGAATATGAAACACAAAACAACTGACGATCTTAAATCTTTTTTTGACAGCGTTTGCTAATGTGTGCATTATGTTACCACGGTAGCGGTTGACCATTCCACTATAGAGACACATGTAGAACACCCCCAGCATGATGCCACTGTGTCAATATGGTCTGACCTTAGCTCAATGCAAACTTGTTTTATAACTTAACTGCACTTTGAGGCGTGTGTGCTATAGTTCACATTTGACTATATGGTGTGTAAATAGGAGTCATATAGACAGATGACAGTGAGCTGCAGCTACTGTATGAAGCCTCATTTAAACACCGCCAACTTTTACCTCCAGGGGGCATTGGAACTAGACAGAAACTGTGACAAGAAAAGGTATGTATTAGGGGCGGGATGAGACACGATTTTGATATAATTTGTAATAAATAAATTGTGTGGTTCAGTTCACACTTTTGGACTTACCATTATTTATTTACTTTATTTAATATTTTTGCTGTCATCCTAGTGGTGCTTTTTGGAACTACAGCCTCTTAAGAGATGTAGCTCACCAGCTCTTAGGCATCGGACATATTCACATATTTTTCTAACTGACCTGGTTTGGTGGGGTAATACCCGAGGTTAAAATTCATCATAATTTTACATCAGTTAAGTGGCAGTTTGTGTGGAAAAGTAGACCTCTACCTGTGCCATCAACTGTCCATCCAAAATACAGACAATTTACGCACAAGGAAGACATTTTTCTGACAGTTTAAACATTGATTTAACAAAATACAAGTGTTGTCATTTATTTGTATTTGTCAAATCATAACTATTTTGTAATTTAGACAAGTTTTGACCCTTATTAACTTTATGGTTGCTAGGTAACAGTTATGGAATTAGGAAGTACAATTATAAACTTCACCAAAACTAAACTACAACTTTTACAAACTGTTTTAGAGAAAGTAGTCGTCTAACTTCATATGTACTTTACTGTCTCAAAAACATTAAAAACAGTTAGTTCATCTTAAACAGTGTGCAGTGGTCCAAAGTTATCCCTCATTTAAGCATTCCAAACATCCTAATTACTCACCATAATGAGTTTTTAAGTGCTCCAGGGTAAAATGTAATGAATAAATAAATAAATAAATGATGTGCGATGTCTTTCTGAAACTTTATAAACCTCAAAGTTTTAAACACTTTTTTTTAAATGTACACAGTTTTTAGGTTTTAAATGTGTCACTTTGTATTTTATTCTTGTGTGTGTCTATTAGGGCTTCTGTGATTGGCTGAAACTCCACCGAGAGTCCCTCCTCTTCCTGAACAATATCAACAGGAGTTATTCCAGACTGACGATGGATAGAAGCTGAATCACTTTTACCTTTGATAAACACATACTACATGATAATACAGTGATAATGAAATACGAAGGTGCACAAAAGCATTAAGGACACAATAGTGAAATAATAATGAAATGGGGTGAAGAGCAAGTAGAGGCATTCAGAAAATTATTTTAGTTGAAAATGAATGTCATGAAGCAAAAGATGTGAATGTGGCAGTTTTAAATTAGCATAAAAAGTACATTTGAGAAAGAAAATGAAAGAGTGTATGCACAGTTACACAGACAGACTACTTACTACTACTGTTTAGGTTGAAAGTTAACAAAAAATAGAAATAAAAATAGTAATAAGAAATGAATAAATGCACTTCATTCAGGGTGGATTAAACATTTTCTTGTAAATTTCTGTTGTTCTTGTTGATTTTCTGTTCTATCCTGTGTTAGGTGATATAATACAGTTCTATAGGTCTGTTTCACTTAAGAGAGATTTAAACAGGGGACGACAATTTTCAGTATATTCCAGTTCGTGAAAATTGTATTTACCTTACAAAATAAATAGCCTGTTAGGTTTTATTGTTAGGTTAGGTTTATTTTACATTTGGCCCTTTGAGAGCAGCCATTTTGCTAATGTGGCCCTCGGTGAAAATGTGTTTGACACCCCTGAACTAGAATAACATACACCAACTGCTGTTCCATGCTAACGCTATCTTATCTTAGCCTTCATGTTTATAACCTCGTTAGCTTTAAACGACTACGATCCCTTTTTAATGTGAGATCTGTTGTTGTTCAAAAAAAAGAGTAAATTGTAACATCTTTGTTTTCAATCAGCTGATGGTCCCGGAAGTGACATCACACATAAACCTGCAATATCTTTTCCAACACCAGAATAGACAACAAAATTAAAGTGTAAAAATAACAATAAAGAAACTAGCATTAATTCAACTTTGATTTGGCGCTAAGTTGCCGCATAAATTATTTGTAAGTTTTATATTTACCCAGTTGTCGGTCTTGTCCCTTCTCTCCTTGAGTTTTTGCTGCAGTAGCTCCCCCACTCCTCCGGGGGCGCTGAACTGTTGGACTATGGTCTGTGTCTTGTTGAACTGTTCGTCTGTGAGCAGGTGCTTCACACAGCGGAGGTAAAGGTGTAGAGTGTCTGTCAGCTCTGGAATCGGCAGCTTAGGAAGGGCCTAGCGGAAAATACACAATAAATATGCATCACACGTGGGTTAAAACAAGAGACTGACTGTAGTGCTCCACCCAGAGGACCCTACCCCACAGAACTCCACCAGGATGCACCTCCACCTGCATGTCCTTTTTCATTAATTTACTCTTTATAAGCTATTTAATTGCACTTTATATAAATCGTTGCCATAGTTTACTATTAAAAGGTCCTATATTACACAAAATTGACTTGTATGAGCGTTTAGCCATGTTAGAACATGTCTGGTGTTGTGCTTTCTTTCATTCACACATGTTTGAATAATCCAGGGTTTAAA
The DNA here is from genome assembly GCF_009829125.3 of Periophthalmus magnuspinnatus. NCBI lineage: Eukaryota > Metazoa > Chordata > Actinopteri > Gobiiformes > Gobiidae > Periophthalmus > Periophthalmus magnuspinnatus. The sequence continues at coordinate 6,051,318 of NC_047140.1, read as the reverse complement.
TTATCCATATGAATCAAGTGGAAGTGTGTGGAGTTTAAAAACACGGTGGAGCCACATGACATCACAAGGTGGAACAGAGTGTTTTCTGTTTGAGAGAAGAACTCAGGTTAAATATGCAGGGTTTTTGTCTTAAATGTGTGAATTAAACAAAACACAGCTCCACGTATGTTTGTGATGAGGAAACAACATTATGACAGAAAATAGGATAATATGGGCCCTTTAAATGTTATTGAAGGTGATAAAGCTAATTTAAATTGGTTTGCACTTATATTAGCATTTCAAATAGTGTAATTCCCAATACTTCTCTAATCTATAATGGTTAAGATTAGGAAAAGGGTTTGGGCTTGTCTTTAGTCTAAAACATTATCATTTTTGTAAATTTGAAAGTAGTAAGGAAACCGCAGGCTTTGATGGTCTGTTAGCATGACTGCTGTGTTTACTTTAGGGACTTGTGGACAGAGGTAAGTCATGTGAGGGTCTTTCTGCGGGGTCCTCTGGGTGGAGGTCTGCAGCCAGATCTCTCTTGCTCAAAGCTGAGGCGATAATGGTTGTTTTATTAAATAACTACTTTTTCAATGTAAAAAAAACTAATATACTAAATTAAATGTATTCTTATGAGCTTTAAGCTATGCTATAATGCTGTTTCCTCCTCAAAAACAGACCTGGAGTTGTGTTTTGTTTCATTCACACATGTTTGAGTAATCCTGGTTTATTAGTCTGTCTACATTTCCAAAGCTTAAAATGCTCTGTTCCACCTTGTGATGTCATGTTAACAACTACCTTTTATTTTTAGTTCAGGAGACATTGGCAATTCCAGGTTTGAAATTATCCAAATGATTCTACTGAAGCTGCATGGAGTGGAGCTCTTCCTACATTACCAGCTGACATCACAAGGTGGAACAGAGCACTTTCTGCTTGAGAGAAGAACACATGCAGGAAGTGTGTGTTTAACATGTGTGAATCAAACAAAACAAAAGTCCAGGTGTGATTTTGATGAAGAAATAACATAGCCCCTTTAAAAAGTTGCTCCTTCACTAAAAACAAATGTGTAGTTGTGTTATGTTTTATTTATTGATTTGATGTCTACTGTGACTAGAAAGCCAAAAGATCAGACAGTGGACTGCAGAGGAAGAGGTGCTGGAGGAACCAACATGGGAGGACAAGCCCGGGATGCACCACCGGAACATAACTGTGGCTGATATCAAGAAATCCTACTAATGGGTTGAGAAAGCTGGACTGAAGGACAGAGGCTCATCCTGGAGCAGGCCTTGAGCACCAGAGCGATAGAGGCCCAGATCTACCACACTAGACAAGACCCAAGGTGTAGCTGTGCAAAGAGGCCCTGAGACAATCCAGCACATAACTGCAGGGTGAAAGACGCTGCAGGGAAAACATACATGGAGCGGCATAACCAAGTAACGGGCATAGTGTACAGAAACATCTGTGCAGAGTACGGACTGGAGACCCCAAGGTCAAGGTGGGAAACTCCTCCAAAGGTAGTGGAGAATGATCAAGCCAAGATCCTATCGGACATTTCAAATGATTCCAAACTAGAGAAATACCAGGGGTTCAGAGAAGAGCTGGAGAAGGCCTGGAAGGTGAAGGAATCAGTGATGCCCGTGGTCATCGGAGCACTCGGGGCAGTGACCCCCAAACTGGAGGAGTGGCTACAGCAGATCACAGGAAAAACATCAGACATCTCAGTCCAGAAAAGTGTAGTACAGGAACAGCAATGATACTGTAGAACCCTCAAGCTCCCAGGCCTCTGGTAGAGATCCCCAGCTGCTCAAACACAAACACTTTTCCCCACAGACTCCTCTGATTGGTCAGGATCTGTCATGGTCTTAGTGAGTGACAGGGGGATTTAACAAATTGTTCATTGAGTATTTGAACAATATAAAACAATAGGACCATCTAATAGATGTCTTGAATATGTAAAATATCCACTCACATTGTCGCCTCCTTTGTCTTTGGAGCTCTCTGTCTCCAGGACCGGCATGATGGAGGAGGGTCAGGTCACACTGTAGATTCTACCAAAAATGTATAAATCAACACACATGTATTTGTTTATGGAAAATGTATTCAAATCAATTATAGAGGCAAAATAAACATCCACTATCAATACGAACTACCCAAGTATTAGGTATTCTTTAAGATCAACATTGCATTGACCATAAACCCTCAAACTTATAATACCACACCACATAAAAGTAATTATTTTAATCCATTAATATTATTATTATTATTTATTATTACCATTTGCCGAAATTATATGAACTAGTTTCATAAGATAGTAATATTAACACTGTTTCTTGTAACATAAATGTTTAGTGTAAACCAATAACATTCACAGACCATTAATCACTATTACGCACCTGATCTCCCTCTCCACACTGGCTGTACACGTTTGTTTACGCATCGACGAAAAGACAAGCTGAATTGTTGTTTCTTTGGATTAAGTTTAATATATGTGTCTCGAAATTGTAGAGAAAAAAGCTGTAAGTTTTTCTGAATAGCAGTATTGTAGTGAATCAGTTATCTTTAAATATTACAATTACGCATGACGTGCGAAATAAATTGAATACAAAATATTTTGTAATATATAGTGATGCGTAATGTAGTGCCAGAGGGCAAAGGGCACGTGCTAAAACATCACCAAGGCCAATATGGTATTTTCAGAAATTGGAAAATAGTAATAATTTCACATACACATATCAGAAATGGTCTTACCGATCAGAAGGAGCCCGCGCCTCGTCCTGGAGCGCAGTCACGGTGTGTCCATGTTGATCCAAGTTCGTGCGTCTCAGCCGGTGACTTTTACGCGCTCGCTCCGGTGCCACTGCGCGCATCACTCAGCCACACCGCTCCGTCCCCATCAGACAAAGCACGCAGTCCCTGGTCTGCTGAGTGGAAATGCTGGTGGTACCTCGCTCTCCAGGCGCGCAGGCTCCTCCTCCCAGAAGTCCTGCTATTCGTCCACAACTTTGTTTGGCACCGGACACGCGCGCGCCACTTTATTTCCATCAGCGCTGTGCGTGATCCATTATCGGCACCAGGACATTTTGGAGAGCGCGAGCGACTGGATTATTTTTGAATTTTCCCGCGGAGATTGTTTAGGCTTCTGTTTATGCCGCGTATTTTCCTCTCGCTTTCTGATTGAATCGCTCTATTTGCAAATTTGTTCCGGGAAGATGAAGAGTGACACATGATAACTGGGTTTGTGTGTGGCCTGTTAGGGACCAAATTATGCCGTTTGCGTAAAAGGTTCGCTCTGGAGTCGAATTTGGTGTGGGGATTAGACCGACTAAAAAATAATCCTCGTGTAATGTATCAATTATGGTTTATAGTATTTTTTGTATTTCTCATATTAATATTAGGATTTCATTTTGTTGTGCGTAAAGTTTAAAACACATGTGTTGATGGCACAAATGACGGGTCATAAGAGCGTTGTGTCCACTGTGTTCATTTAATTATATACATGATATACATGAATGTACAGGGAGCTCATATACAGAGGCTATGCATTCCACAGAACATCATTCAAAACAAACAGTACGTCAGTCACGTCGCAGTCACACACAGTATTGCATATTAAGTTAGCAGCAAAAAGAAAACAGCGAACACGAGGCCTTGACATGACAATCGCTCTTTAGTTAAGACAGTCCCTGAATATCATATCCACAGTGATAAATACAGTGTTAATTAATGGACATCGATCTCGCAATTAACTCTATGTGACAATACCCAGAGGAGGCGCTCCCGTGACGCGCTAAATAATGGATGTTATTACACAACCCTAATGACGAGTGGGAGGACGGGATGCACACACGTTTACATTGGCACTTGGATAGAGGAACAGTGCGTCTTTACGCGTACTCTCCGCCTGAGGACTCCTCCTCTGAGAAGGAGCGCTTTGCGAAAGTTTCGATGCCGTTCTCGTCTATTGTGGTGCACAGGCCCTTCTTCTTCTTCTCCCGCTGTTCCATCTTGATCGTGTCGTACAGTCCCGTGGTGCCGTCCTCCAACAGCATGTTTCTCTCGGAGTAGGACGGCTTCATTTTGGACACGTTTTTGAGTAGCAGCAGCGCCGGTGCGTAAAGCATGTTAGCCAGGCCCATTCCTAAGTTCAACTGAATAAACCCCAAGTCATGCACTATTTTTCCCGCCACGATGGGCCCCATGGCGTATGCCACGCAGTACGAGATGTCTGCGATGGCGTACACGCTGCCGTACACGGACACGTGCCTCACATCCACCAGGAAGCCCAGAGTGGGCAGCAGGGCCGTGTCCACGAAGGCGATGCCAAAGCAGATTCCGCACAACGGGATCATGAGCTGTCCAAAGGTTTTACACGCGGGGATTGTGCACGAGCTCGCCCCAATGAACACCATGCCAATAGCCCCATAGAACCACTGTAGGTGGGGGTACTTAGCCGCGAGTTTAACCGTCAAAAACACACCCAGCACGTGCGGGAAGAAGGCGGGGAACCACGTCAAGCCCACCTGCCACTGCTCCGAGTGCATGGTCTCCTCCATCCAGTTGGCGATGGTGGGCTCCAGGAAGGCCAGCGGGATGTTGCATATGATGAGCGCGCCCGCCACCACCGCGATGTACGGGTCAACCATGAGTTTGTAGATGGGCGTACCCACGGGCATGTTCTCGCGCTCCCGGTTGGAGAAGGGCTTGAGCACCGTCAGGCACATGATACCGTCCCCCAGGCACATGGCCGCGAGGACTATGAAGGGCACGTGCTTCCCAGCAAACTCATAGAGCAACCCGCCAAAAGGGGGTGCCACGAGGCTCCCAAAGGAGATGAAGGCCAGTGCGATCCCCAGCGCCTTGCTGCGCTCCGCCTCCTCCGTGTACCTGTCAGCGATGAGCGCGATGCCCGATGTGTCCGCGAACGCCGAGCCCAGGCCCTGCATGCTGCGCGCGAGGAACAGTGTGGCATAGTTTTCCGCGAAGGCAAAGATGACTGTGGACAGGAACATAATGTTGAGACCGATGAAGAGTGGGATGTCATAGCCCACCCGGTCTATGAAAGTGCCACTCAGCGGGTTGACGATCAGCTGTACCACGGCTTTGGACGCGAACAGAACTCCGATCTGCACGTCAAAGTTCTCCTTGGTCACTTTGGGCGCGGTGCCGTTTGTGAAGTTCGTGCGTACCACTCCTTGCGCTGCTTGTTTCTGCAGGTCCTCCAGGTAATCCGGGATGATGGGCACAATCACCATGTACAGCATATTGTCCAAAAGCAGCGCTATGCACACGATCACCAGGATGACGCGCTTCTGGCGCACCGGGTCCTGCATGACCGTGCCCAGCTGTTTAGTTCTCTCACTCATCTGGGACAGTTTGGAGGCGGCGGTCTGCGCCAGGTTCGTGGCCGCTGTCTCGGTGTTGCCCTCCGGCTCCATCGTTTCCTCTGTCTGGAAGCGCTACTCGAGGGTCAAACTGTTGATAGTTCACAGGAAAGAGCGCGCGTGGCTCATTAGTTCAGTCTTTTCTCTCGTGAAAAGTTCCACTGCTTTACCTCGTTTCTTTTCCGCGCGCCCTGTGAGTCATTGCTGGCTCGAGCCCACTCTCGTGACTGGGACTGGCGGTGTCCCCTCTGCCCCTGCGCTCTCCTGTCTCATGTCTCCACATTCAGGTGACGCGCTGGTCCCGGGCAGCGCACAGCTCAGTGTAGAGCAGGCTCCATCCGCGCTGCGCTCTGTCCGCGTGCCGAGCTGTGCCGAGCTGTGCCACGGTCCTCCGCTACCTGTAATGCTCTGGTCTGTGCCCAGTCATCGTTTGACTCGTGCAGGACTGCTTTTGTCGGCCTTGGACGGAATTCACTCCGCAGTTTGTTAATTCCCCCCGGTGTCCCCCTCCCCCCTCCGCTCTGGCGCTGTCTCAATGACGCACAATCCCGCAGCTCTCCAGAACATCTTTTATGCTAATTACCTCAGCGCCCCAGTGAAACCGCTCTGGTTTAGGCACTTCAAGTGACTCTGTATTTGAGGATCTGTCTTTGGTCTGGTTTAAAGTCTAATAAAATGCTGCGCAAAAGTAGAAAAGCAGCGCCGCTGGTTTCAGCACCACGCGCCAGGACAGCTCCGGGACGCGTCACGCACTGCGGCTTCAGACACGTTAAATCAACCCCAGCTCTCATTGTGGCATTGAAAGTTTTTCTCCCCACATAAATCTGGAGCCTGTTGCAATGTAACTCTTCTCAAAATCAAATCTCGCCAGTGAGCGAGGGAATAGATGCTCTTTTAATGGTTTATTTCAAATCGATGTTATTTATTTATTTTTTTAAACCGGGTTGCATTTTTAGATTGTATATTTCTAATAAGCACTGATAACCACAGGAGCTACAAATTGTGCGCGTCACGACTGCAACCCTCCTGAGCTTCACGCGCACAATGAGCTGATAAACTGCGGCTCAATGCTGCCATCTACTGGAGGATACACGCGCTGGCACATTTAACACAGCCTGAGCCGAAGTTTATTTGCAGCGTCACGTTTAAATCCACATCTAACAGAAAAATATTACAGCAGTTGCCCACATGTACAGTTTGAAATCTATAGAAGTAGAATTTGTTAGTGAAACATTACGTTTTGTGCAGGTCAGATATATACAGTGGTGGAAGAAGTACTTGATTTTGATACTTAAGTAAAAGTACAGATACCAGAACAAAAATACAAGAAAAAAATCTGTTTAAGTAAAAGTATTAAAGTACTTGTTTAAAAATGAACTTAAAGAGTAAGAAGCAAAAGTATTTCACACAAATTTTGAGATCTAATAAATCTTCAAATGTAGCGATTTTGATACAAATTTGTGATGAATTTTGTTAAACAGAAACAACTGAATGAACCATTTTTTTCTGGCTGTTATTATTTGTATGTTTTTGTCTCTGGTAATTTTCTTTAAAAAGTACTTACACAAAGTACAGATACTTTACTACTTTTACTTTATTACATGGCACCACGGGTTATATATGATCTATTTACATGTAGTTTTTATTCACTAAATCAAAACAGTTCATATATCTATAGGAGGTGCAAGGGTCACCGAGGGGTCCGGAGCTCTGGGGACAGGAGCACAGATGGAGCAGAGACCTGTGCTAATGAAAAGAAAACAGGAATCCACTAATTCAGTCTGATGGATTTTTAAAGTAAGTGTTGCATTTGAATTTTTAAATAATAACTCAACAACAACTTTCAATCTTTAACCTGTTTTTGCCTTTAATTTTTGTCTTTTGACCAGTATGGGAGCTACAGTAGCTCAGTTGGTAGTTTGTCCAATGATCTGAAGGTTGGCAGACATAAACATCATTAGTAGAGTGGTCTGATCCACTGACCCACAGGTTGGCGGTGCAATTCCAGCTCTAACAGATAAATGCTATCATTGTGTCCTTGGGCAAGACACTTAACCAACCTCACCCCCACTGTCTGTGAACACAGGTGTATAAATGTGTGTGCGAATGTAGCGCTACATAAAAATTGACCGTTTACTATTTACCATTTTACACATTAGTTTACACATTACACTTTTTTATTCAGTCAAATCAAAAGTTTAAAGGTCCTATGTCATATTATAATGTTATGTTCTGTTTCATTCACACACGTTTGAATAACTCTTTATTATTAGTCTGTCTAAATCTCCAAGACTCAAAACACTCTTTTCCACCTTGTGATGTCATGAAGTGGTAGTTTTCAAGTTAATAACTACATTTTACCTTTAGTTCAGTAGAGACTGGAAATTCCACAGCTGAAATTATCCACATGATTCTAATGAAGGTGTGTGGAGCACTTCCTGTATTACCACATGACATCACAAGGTGGAACAGAGCGTAAATATGCAGGGTTTATAGGGTTGCAGGGTTTACAATAACTCAAGAAATCAGATCTGCATGTAATGTTTAAAATCTGACGTCTGAAATGACAAAACATTTAGTTAAGTAGACGTTCTATCAAAAATAAAATGAACAGGTAAATTGTGAGTCAAAATCAAAATTTGAATAGGCACAATTAACAACTCTCCAGCAGTTATTTAGATGAAATAACATGATAATAAAAAACAAATAACAAAAAGAAAAAACAAAAACATTTCATGACAGAATTGAATTTTTCTTTTACTATGTCCTGCATCCAAAATACCTCTGCCTATTTATAAAACAGAACATTAACCCTAATGTTGAGACCTCTACAAATGCATGAGGTTCTTGTTTTAGTTCAGCAGATTCCAGTCTTCTCTCAGACGCTGGACGTGTTACAAATGATGAATCTTAAAAACATAATTCACAAATCAAATCAAAATGTGTTGTCACTTGTGTTCCCTAAAATCACAATAACAACAAAAGATAAATGTGTTGTTTTAATACAGAGAGACAGGAAACGTGATCCATGGAGCGGTCCCAGGGGAGTCAGCCCTGTTTGATCAGTGATTGGACACAGATTTGTTTGTTAAAGAGCCACTTAAGAAAAGGGTTGAGTTGAGACGGGATTTATTTACAGGTCAATATAGGCCGAAGTGAGAGGTGCTGGTGTCACCACTGTTTTTATATGGCCTGTGCATTATTCACATCTGTATAAATGTGTGTGTGGAGCATTTTATTACACTATTTTCTGATGTATATTATAATGTTGTTTCCTCATCACTGACAGACCTGGAGTTCACTAGAATCATATAGATAATTTCCAGTCTCTACTGAACTGAAGGCAAAAGGAGCTGTTAACTTGAAAACTACCACTTCATGACATCACCAGGTGGAACAGAGCATTTTGAACTTTGGGGATGTATACAAACTAATAACTCCAGGTATATTTTTGATGAGGCGACAGCATTATAACATGGGTTAAACCTCACAGGAGTCAGTTCTGTGTAATATAGCACCTTTAAGCTCTCAAGACGAGACTGAATATTAAACACTACGCCTTCTTACAGGACCTTACAGACAGACCTACCTTCTATTTGGCATGACTTAATGAAATATATTTGCATAATGTCTGACATACTAGTTTATTTAACAGGGACAATGTACACATTTTTGGGGTTAGGGTCAGAAGCAAAATAACCAAAAGCTTATTTTCCATTTCTGTTCTGGTGCAGCCATATTTTAGACGTAGGCCATTATGAGATCTTATATTAAAATCCCCTTTATCAGAGTTCAGAGACAATCTATGACCTAGTCCCTTATAAATAAATATAACATCAGACCACAAACCCAATAAAACAAAGGCCCTTGAGTTCTTCAAACTACAGAGATAACAATCAAAAATATATAGAAGAAAAAATAACAGCACCTTCAATTGGCCTAAACATGACCAAACACAAGTCAATGAATGAATGTTACATTTACTGAGTTTGCAAATGTAATAGTTTAACTTGTACAAACAGCCACAGTGTCCTCGGTCGCGTACTTCCTTTCTTTTGTCCGTTTCGTCATGTTTAAAACGCAAAACTGCTGCAAAACAGTGCGTAAAATTAAGCAATTACGCGTGCGTAATTTTACGCGCGGATCTTTGCCCGAGGGCGGGCCGTCGGAACGTTAAGGGGATAAACACTTAGCATCATTAGCGAGTCTTCAGTCCACATCGGCCACATCGGCTAAAACTCTGGTAGCGGCGCATGAGGAGCCTGTCAATGACGTGGATAAGCTGCGCAAATACGTCTGTGAATCACATAATTGTCTGGAGCAGCTCGTCCCCGGTCACACTCACTGACAAATACTGAAAAATAGCGCAGAATGAATTGTTGTGTGTTTATTTTCAATTCCGGTTCGATTTTTTTGTGCGCAGCACAGATTTTCTGTGCGCGGAGACCGTGTCAGCAGTGCGTTTAGAGGGAACAGTGCCAGCAGCTGTCATTTCAGGCCTTGTTTTGTGCATACAGCAGCTTTTGAAATCGCACTGACTTCTATTGGTACATTGAAGAACATAGTTAAATAAGATATAAATATCTGAATCTGAAGATTCCACCGGCCCGAACGTCGGTTCGAGTCCAACCAGCGATGGTCAGGTAAGAGGAACTATAAACACACAATAAACACACAGCAGCCCAGACCAGCCCGGGACCAGTTGTCTGTATAACTGTGTGTGTGTGTGTGTGTGTGTGTGTGTGTGGGTGTGTGGGGGTGTGTGTGGGGGTGTGTGTGTGTGTGTGTGTGTATGTATATATATATATATATATATATATATATATATATATATATATATATATATATATATATATATATATATATATATATATATATATATATATATGTATGTATGTATGTATGTATGTATGTATGTATGTATGTATGTGGGTACTACAAGAAATCGTAACATTTTGACATTAATGTAACAATTTGACCAGAATAAATTTGTTATTTGAGTTAAAAGGTGAAATGAAAACCAGCGTACGACAGTAGAACTTTCTACTGCTGGCCTTTTAAACATTAACAACTATTGAACCATTTCTCCAAAAATGAGCCCCATGCGCCTTTGCGTGTAGCTGAGCACTCCTGGGCAGGACACTGGCAGGTGTTGGAGAGTTTGCACGTAGTGCACCTGGAACATCCACAGATACAGGGTGTGCGCAGTGCTCCAGAGCCTGTACTGGGAAACAGCGAGGACAGTATGTGGTATTGAACTTTGGCTACATTATAATCGGTGCGTAACACCGGGGCTGCCCAATGCACACGGCTCCACAGGCCCATAATGAGGGGCTGAAGTTGTCCACAATGAACACATCTTTGAACAGTGCCCATGTTTAGAAGCGAAGCAGAGCGGAGTATGGGTGTGCCCTGAGACTCCACCTGTCTGCAGCTGGAGCACAGCCTGTGTCCTGCCCTATGAGCCCCAGGGGGTGCCACGCTTTGCAGCTTTTTTTCAGGGAGGAGTCCAGTCACTCCACGGGGAGAACATGTAGCCTACTTCACTCAGCAGTTTGTGACTGATGCGCACGAGTGTAGAGGTGCAGCTAAACCGCGGTGCAGATCTGTCTAATAACTTACAAACTTATGGGAGGTGTAAAATGTTAGTATTACAAAGTTTGATATCCTTAATGGGCTTTTATGTTAGCCTTAACTCATCCAAGTGCCAGCCTTTTGAGTCTGGGTTCATTTTGATTTGGTGTCCAGCTCTAAATCATTAAATGTCGACTTTTTTGGGTACAACTTTATTCTTATAAAATTATGACTTGATTCTTGTAGCGCAGCAAGTGATTAACTGTCCTCAGACATTGAGTACAGTACAGATACAAGTACCTTAGTATCCCACAATCAAATAGCAACCTTGAAGAGGAAACAAGGAAAGCAGCCACAGCCAAATGCCTCCCACAAGAAAGGCAAATCCTAAGGAGTCAGCTATAGCTCCTGACCATGCATGACGTGTTCCATCCCAAATCCAGCACCCTGAGGCTGTACGTGAGCCGTAAGGAAGGAGACAGAGGACTAGTGAGGATGAAAGCCTCTGTCCAGGATGAAACATCCAAGGTCCATAAATACATCAAGGACAAGGCCACAATAGATGACGTGCTCAGTGAACGTCTCAGACAGTAGAGTGCAGAGGAAGAGGTGCAGGAGGAACCGTCATCGAAGGTCAAGCCCCTTCCCGGGATGTACCACTGGAACATAACTGAAGTGGCTGATATCAAGAAATCCTACCAATGGGTTGAGAAAGCTGGACTGAAGGACAGAGGCTCATCCTGGAGCAGGCCTTGAGCACCAGAGCGATAGAGGCCCAGATCTACCACACCAGACAAGACCCAAGGTGTAGCTGTGCAAAGAGGCCCCTGAGACAATCCAGGACATAACTGCAGGGTGAAAGACGCTGCAGGGAAAACATACATGGAGCGGCATAACCAAGTGATGGGCAGATTGATGTCTATTGACAGATTGAATAACCATACATTTTACAGTGTTTTTCTCTTGTGACAGATAGTGATGGCCAACCTACTTTTTCTTCATCTGTTATGAAATGAAGGGCTGAGTGAAAACGTATCTAAAGGTTTCAAAGTAGAGGTTGAAATCTGCATGTATATTATATCTCCATAATCTTGTACAGAAAGAAGGTTGCATGAAGAGTTTATTTTCTGTAATTCAAGGAGATACAAGATTTATTTCTATCACAGATAAGATTAGCTACAATGAGCAGTTTCACCTGCTCTCTGTCTCTAAACAGATCGCAAACCAGTGCTTCACTACAATAAAAGACATAAAGCCAGCTGATGTGGTATGAAGCAGGAGGCGGACTGAGAAAAAAAAATCTCATCCAACAAAATGTATTCAGATTCTCTCTGGTCAAACGTGGCAAAATATAATACATATTTACAAAATTGAACTGTGCTCAACTTAATCAAAAGCAACAGAAATAAACAAAACTAAGGAAACCCTCACGTGCACCAGGGCTACACTGACGTTCCCCTGATGGATTACACTCTTCTTTTAGACTCTCTCCAGGTAAATACTAATCATTCCATAGATGCCAGTTAGATTTTAACTTTAACAAAGTGTCCATTTAACTGCTCAATGAGGCCCTCTGTCTCTTTAACAACAGTGTTTAAAATAAAACTATAAAAACACAAAAATACTGAACACAAAATACACAAAAACACTGAAACAAAAAGAACTTAAACTAGTTCCCGCCTCCACATGGTCCAGCCCACAACCTCAAGTCACACACACTTGTGTGTATTTGTAAGGATGTTTCATACTTTAGATTCTTACTTTGGGATCCACTTTCCTCAAAAGTGTTACATGATGCAGCAGCAGTGAATGAAGTACAAACAAGATTACTCAAGTAAAGATAAAAGTATCACATGAAAAAGTACCCCCTTACAAATGTACTTTAAGACTAAAAGAGTACTTTTTTTTGCAGAGGAGGGCAGTAGCACAAAATTCTGAGCACAAACCATCTTGGTGGTTTGTAGAAAGTACAGATACTGCTCTCAAATGTAGTGAAATAAAAGTAAAAAGTATCCACAGTAAAATATACTTAGGTTACAGTACTAATTACTTGCACTGCGTTACAGTCCTCCTCTGTGTTGTGGTGATGTGTGTGCTCAGCTGATTTAAACAGATTTGCAGGACGTTTTTTTCAGAACCGTCTTTGGTGTGACAGAGTGAAAGCCCCTTTATCCTGATTCACAATGTGGGGGGCGCGTTTATGGATCTCGATGGCCCCCTGATCCAAAAGTGACACTCGTTGATGCTCTCTCCGCCTATATGACCTTAGCCTTGTCCAAGTCCATGAGATGGTTTTTCGTTTTGCAGAGTGCAGCAAAACTGTCAAGGTATGAAACAGAGGTTTGTACATAAAAATCTAAAGTTTAATCAATAGAGAAGACTTAATAAACCTAACTAAGTGTTTCGTGTTTATGTCATGTCTTTGTTACTCTTCTGTCCAAACACAGACAAAACCTCTTTATTCACATTTTGCCTATTCAAAAGTTTATATTTTTGTCTTTGCTTCTTTATGGCGTGTTTATATGGACGCTAATGGTTTGAAAAATAAGTTACATTTCTATTGGAGCCAGTAGTTAAATAGTATTTCATATGTGACAGTATCGTAGCAGGCACAAAAGCTGCTTGATAGTTGATTTTATAAATCAAAATGAATCAAAAGAGTGACACAAAAGAAGAAAAATTAAACTTGTAGATTTGATAAAAAAAAAAGAGCAGAAATAGCCTTCACATGTTTATGTGTGTGTGTGTGTGCTGCACATTTATCTATCCCTTTTGTGTCCAGCAGATGTCCCCATAGCCTTATTCTTTGAAAGTCAGACCTGCCTCTTGCTTGAGTGAGAACACTCGCTGCCTTTGGATGTTCTTTCTGTGGATTATGTCCATGAGAATATGCAAATAATACTGCCCCTATACTCTCATCCCACTATACTGAAGTGACTGTAAAATAACCCACAAAAGTGCAAAACTACCACACTCGTTGAGCTTTTAATGTTATAACAGTATTATCGGTAGTATCATTAGTTTACTCAAAGTATTTAGATTGAGACTTGAGTGCACAGAAAATTCCCATTTTCACCTACCCCCTATCTCCGCCCACAACTGTATACTGTACTTGCAAGTCCTACATGTTGTCCCACCTACCTGGGGAGGTGTTCTAGACATGTCCCACAGGGAGGAGGCCCTTAGGACACGTGGGAGGGACGATGTTTCTCGCTTGGCTTGGGAATATCTTGGGGTCCCACCGGAGGAGCTCGAGGAAGCGTCTGGGGTGACTGCTGCCCTGTCTACACATATTATTAGTTTCATGAATAGAAAAGCATAACATGTCTACTTAAATATGACTGAACCTTCCAGCCACTTCCCTTTAGTGCTTAGTTTGACGTCGCCATGGCAATAAAGTATAATAAATATTAGTCCAGATTTGTAGTTTTATTTTTAGGTTTGTTATGTCACTGTGGTGAGGCAACATTCCATAATTTCTCCTGTCAACACGCTGTTAACAGAAAAGCTTAAACTCCTTCATAAAACCTGGAATTTGGTCACACAAACATTTATATTGGCATTTGAGAAGAGGCGGGGCTAAAACTGTAACGACTCATCTGATTGGCTGTTGTAGACGATCCGTTTTTCCTGTGTTTTGCCTGCACATATCTGATTTGGATCCATGCTCAGGAGAATCTAACTCACTGTGTAATCTACAGTACAGCTAAAGTATTAATATCCATAAAACCCCAGACCAGTGCAGCCAAATGCTCAAGGGCACAACGTCACTGCAGAGACAAAATAACCAGCACAGATTAGACTGATCCAGACACAAAATATGATGGGTTTAAATGAGGTCAATGTGCTACAAATACGATTTAGAATAATATAAAAACGTAATCCTTAATGATCCATTATCAGCGGTGGAAGAAGTACTCAATTTTGTTACTGTAGTAAAAGTACAGATACCAGCACAGAAAAATACTCAAGTAAAACTAAAAGTATCACATGAAAAAATCTACTTAAGTAAAAGTATTAAAGTGCCTGTTTAAAAATGTACTTAAAGAGTAAAAATTAAAAGTATTTCATGCAGATTTTGAGGTCTTATAAAGCTTCAAATGTTGTGATTCTGATAAAGATTTGTGCTGAATTTTGTAAAATTTTGTTAAAATATTTTTGTTTGCTCAAAGTACAAATGTGTTAAAAATAAACACTCAGTCTTTTCAGCAGGTCTCAGACAATAATAAAACGTTTACTTTCAAGTCATGTTCTAAAATATAGTGGATTAGAAAGTACAGATACTGTTCTCAAAGTGAAGTAAAAGTATCCACTTTAAAATTTACTTAAGTAAAGTACAGATATCAAAAATTCATACTTAAGTACAGTACTTTACTACTTTTACTTTGTTCCACCACTGCCTCTTTTACCCTGACTTCACTCTCACAGAAGATCCTACGTTACACGTGATGTGAAATCCTGTGATTAGGGCCGGGATAGATCTTTCCATTGAGGTGAAAAATATGAAAAAATGTTTCTCTATTGTGTTTGATAAATGTTCTTGAATATCTTTGTCTTGAGAAATTCCCTCTCTAAAAACAAATCAGAATATGGACTTTCAGTGTCACTGGTCCAAACCATGTGCCTTGGACACTTAAAATGAGGACAGCTGAATAATGATTGGCTGAGAATGTGATGAAGAGATGTCAGCTGCTCCTGAAGGAAACGGGTTGTCTGGACTGGGGCATCTGTTTACAGTTATAGTCCCAAGATTTATAAGGTGACCTTTTGAATGTTCTCCATGTGTCTTTGTGATCCTCGTCAATCTAAAACATGCACAGTAAAGGATGGGTCAAAGCCTGAGGATTAATACAACTACATACAGAGACAGTCAAACAGATGTACAGTAAAATCATATTTTATTCATAGCAATTAAGACATTTATAAATTCACTGTATTCAAACAATTGTCTTTCTTCATACATTTATATAATCAGAATATTACATTTAAAGGCACACTTTCTTACCGTTATCTTAGCGTAGTGGTGCCAACTGCTTTTCTCCATGGCAGTAGATACATTTACAGTGGTCCCTTTTATATCACAGTTCACCTTTTGCGGTCTTGCTGTTTCGCAGATTTTTTAGTGCAATTTTCCATGCTTTTTTACAGTGTATGAACGTGCATTGTGTTCTGCGTCCTGATTGGCTGAGGGACTGTAGATCATTGTCCATCAGTCTCCTCTGTGCCGTGTCTCCTGTACAGTACAGAATGTGTTCAGACAAATTTACATAAATATTCGATCGCAGTGTGACTCTGAAGTGCTGTATGTTTGCAAGTTTTCTCCCCGACAAAACCCACAATGTCGATGAAACGTTCTGCACCGACAAAGGACCTACGAAGGTTTGAACTTTGAGAGAGTTTAAACAAGAGAGAAATGTGAGAAAATGTTAATGCCTGTGTGAGAAAAGAGTATAAAGTGTGTGGTGAGGGGTTTTACAGCTGCAAAACATATAGAATAATTGTAAAAAATAAAGCTGATACTTCACAGATTTCACCCTCCTTCAAAAACATTTAGTTTAAAGCAGACCTATTCTACCAAATCAACATTTAACCATGTTATAGTCGGTTCCTCTTCTCAATTACCCTCTCAAAGTTGTATTTAATCAGTAATACGCATGAGATTCAGGAGCATTGCGTAGTTTTGGTACAAATGAAAAAAAATCCGCTGCTTGCTAGTGTGATCTGCAGCTGTTCATCTGAGGTGACGATTCTTTATTGTGAAGATGTTTACTCCAACATCAGCTCCCACTCTGCACTGCAGTTTTCTAACGTAGAAATCAGTGGACTTGTTTTTTTATTAAGTCATTTTAGAAGAATATTGCGATTTAAAATGAGCAAATTATAACACAGTGATCCAGGGCTGTCTCAGATTATAGCTGTATAGCAGATAGAAGCACAATATGTCTTTTTAAAACACTCTAGCCTTTTTATAGCTGTGTAGAGATGTGTGGCCTATCACTGATCAGCCATTAAGGATCTCATCTGCCATCCACAAGTTATATAACAGTACAAATATTCACACTTCAAACTTCTTATAGTATTTACTTGATGCATAATCCTGAAATATACAGGACCATACACACAACCCCACCATTCTCCAGTATTTGAACAGTAGTAGTGTAAGTACTTGAATATGTGTGTGTAGTATTGCTGTGTACTACATTTACAGATAAAGGGAGTTGATTAATAGCATAATCCATGAGTCTGAATAGATTATAGGCAGCGGGGCCCATATGTGTGAAACCCATTCACTTAATCAGAGTACAGCTGCTGCCTGTGTCCACTGCCTCTGCCACAATCACACACGTGCACTCAATACAGGGTTTACAACGACGACAACTACAACGGCAACGACGACAATGATGACAACGATGACAAGGACAATGGCAATGGCAACGACAACAACAACGATGACAACGACTGCAACGGCAACGATGAAAACAACGAATACAACGATGACAACGGCAACAACAACTACAACAATGACAACATCTACAACAATGACAACATCTACAACAATGACAACATCTACAACAATGACAACAACAATGACAACAACTACAACAAAAAGACAACAACTACAACAATGACAACAAAGACAACAATGACAGCAAAGACAGCAAAGACAGCAACTACAACAATGACAGCAAAGATCACAACAATAATGACAATAACAACGACAACAACTACAACAACAATGACAGCAAAGACAACAACAACAATGACAACAAAGACAACAACGACAACAATGACAGCAAAGACCACAACGACAATGACAATAACAATGACAACAACGACAACAACAACAATCATAACAACAATGACAACAACAACAACAAAGCAAATTACAACAACAACAACAACACTACACTAAAACAGCGCTTTTTGGACACTTTAAGACACTTTATATACGATGAGGAAACAGTAGATGAAGACGACAGTGGAAATCATGGGGGTAATGCCAGATTGAACAGGTGACTTTTTAGTAGTGATTTGAAGTGCTGCAATGAGTCCGAGCTCCTGATGGGTTGTGGGAGTCAGTTCCTGAAGGCGGGGACGGCAGCAGCGAAGGCTCTCTCCCCCAAGGTTCGGTGCTTTGTCCTGATGAGGGGAGTGAGGAGGTTAGTGTCGGCTGATCTGAGGTGGCAGGTGGGACAGAGGATGGAGGAGGTCAGTGAGAGAGAAGGAGGGGCCAGGTTATGGAAGGACTTGTACGTAACCAGGAGGACCTTGTATTGGATACGGAGCCAGATGAGGACTCAGACACACTCCATACAGAAAGACCCGGGAGTCGATTCAGGACTCTTTCTTTCTTTAAGCCCCTCAGCCACTGTACAGCCAGAGATACATGTGCTGTGTACTGCAGACGAGCCACAGAAGCAGACTGCAGCTTACATAACTGTGGTCACACTGTGAGGAGGTGAGGCACACTGCACATGACCTCAGGACACACACTCACACGTGTGTTGTAATGTGAGAAGACAGGCTGTCAACACTCAGAGAAAAATGCCAGAGGATTTACATGTCTGACACTGTTGAGTGCTATGTGCAAAATAAATATGTATAGAAAGATTGTTCCACATTTAATTAAAGACCCCGTACATGATTTTTCTCATGTTTTTGTGGAAATTTGTGTTGCTCCATTACAGATATAGGGTTTGAAATAAGACAGCTATGTACCGTCTGTATCTAATTAAAAGCGTTGTTGTTGTTGTTAGAATTGCCATGATGTCAAAACTCCACTCTGATCTCAAAAAGTTGTGAACAGTTAAAAGTTATAATTAAAATACAATTTGGAGGCCAGAAAATACAAAGCAAATTTACAAACTTTCTATCCAGGTTAGGTTATTGCCGAAATACCAAAAATTATTATCAATTAGATCAGTTAAATATTGGTCATATTTAAGTGTTATGTATATATACTTCATTTGCCTCCAGTTGATTCCAGTCTAGAATCATTTTGAACATTCTGTTGACATTTTGGGATGAGTCTTGCGGTTTTTGCGATGTTCCCTTCTGTTCATATTTCTACTTAATCCGCTCAAAAAACAGAAATCTTGATTGGTGAACCAGACGTAATCCCTGGTCAACTCTAAATACCAGAATATGTTTGACTGTACGAGATTATGAGCTGATAAAGAAAAGGTTACATTTGGCTGCCAGAAATTTGGGATTTGGTTGAAAAATAATCCACCATGTTAATCTCATGCCAGTGTATTTTAAATAATTTATCTGCCCACGTCAGCGGTGACAGAGAGCCCATTTATAGAATCTCTGGTATTTGATTACAGCGAATGTAGGCGACTGAAGCGCCAGTAATGTAACGAAGGGAAAAATCATGTTCTAGTTTCTGACAGGAGACAAAAACAAGATTAATTGGCGTAGGTTTAGCTGTATCCTCGAATAACCCGCTAATCATTTTAATGCGGGGCTTAAGATGGCTCCCAAATTACTCTTCAAAGGTGCGTCATGAAACATTTTGTCTTAAAGGGGCTGTACCATTTTTTGCCCCTGTACAGATATATTATATAAGCAGTTTAGGATAAAAATGAGATCGCTGCAAGCTGTCAGCATCTAATTATAAAGTACAGTATGTTTATTTCCACAAACCAGGAAGTCAGAATGCTGGTTGTTATTAGCATTAATGTGACGGAAAAACTCTGAGTTGCGAAAAGTGCTTATAATCTCATCACTGTGAATAATTATAATGCTAGAAATGCATTTGGAAAGAAAGGAATAAATTAGATGACTGCAAACAGTTTAAAATGAATTAATTCTGGAAAAACATGCATTATTATCTCTCTCTCATCACAAACGGACCAAGAGTTGTGTTTTGTTTCATTCACACATGTTTAACACACAAACCCTGAAAACTTAGGCTGAGTTCTTCTCTCAAACTGAAAACACCTTGTTCCACCTTGTGATGTCATGTGGTAATACAGGAAGTGCTCTACTGTGTTTTAAATTCCATACACCTTCACTACAATCAGTTGTATAATTTCAGACCTAGAATTGCCAATTTCTACTGAACTAAAAGTAAAACATAGCTGTTAAAACTACCACTTCATGACATCACAAAGTGAAACAGAGCATTTTGAGCTTTGGAGATGTAGACAGACTAATAGTTAAGTGTTACTAAAACATGTGTGAATGAAACAAAACACAATTCCAGATCTGTTTTTGGTGAGGTAACAGCATTATAACATGACTTAAAGCTCACAGCGGTATATTGGTTGTCATCTGCTTGTCTCCGTAGAAATATATTTCACTTTGCCACATGTGGAACACTCTAGGTTTCTTCCATAACACAGGAGCTTGTGAGAAAACGCTCTACCTCCTACTGTGCTTGTAGAAACTCTCTAGAACAATAGTCCAGAGCAGAGACATACATGCAGGCTTTGGCCTCTGCTTTGAAACCATTAGTTCCACACTTTCATTTGGCCCTTCGTTTCATTACAGCATTTGAAGCCCATCCCTGTGCTCTCGATGGAAAAGTGAGTTGGGCATCACTGTCTATAAGAAGAGAACAGCACTGTATATGTGAACATTTAATACCAGATCACATGAATGCATAAGGCTAAGGTCCAGCTGCATCAGAACTGAGACGGAGAAGAGGCTTTTAGTTGCTCAGCTGCACAAAACTGGAACATATTTCAAGGTCAAGATAAATTGGATACTTTGGTGCCACAATTGCAATTTAATAATCTGGCAACAAACTTTTATACACACACCCGCATCTGTTTTTAAAGTTTTATATGGACTTATATACTTATTTGTTGTGTTTGTGTTGTGTTTTTGAACAGGGAGCCCATGAAAAACACCCAGTGCTCTCATTGGGTTCCCCTGTATCAATAAAAATAAAGAAAGAAAGAGAAAGTTCAGATACTACTGTGTCACTTCAATGTAGTTATAAGCTCAACAGTAAGACAGTGAAGGGACTCTGTGAATGTTGCTGCACTTTGAATCAGTGGAAAGTTTTTTTGTTTTTTTTATAGAGCTTTTAGGACTAGCACCGCTCCCAGAGAATTACAGCGGTTTAGCCTGGATGTCACAAATGTATGGATAAAAGGCTAAAAGTTTTACTTTGCTTTTACAGGATTTGTATATACTGTGAATCAGAGCTCTTGGTCAAGACTCCAAGGTTCTTTACAGTAGACCTGGAGACGACTGACATTGAGTCTTGCAGCTACTGTTGTACAATTACTACTTCTACCATCACCACTACTCTTGGTATTACTTCTGCTACTACTACTACTGTTGTTACTACTCCTACTTCTACCATGACTACTGTTGTTATTACTTCTACTTCTACCACCACTACTGTTGTACTACTACTACTACTACTTCTACTACTTCTACTTCTACTACCAACACTACAGCTACTACTACTTCTACCACCACCCTATTGTTACTTTCACTCCTACTACTACCACCACTACAGCTACTACTACTACTTCTACTTCTACCATTACTACTGTTGTTACTATTACTCCTACTACTACCACCACTACTGTTGTGCTACTACTACTTTTACTACCACCACTACTGTTGTACTACTACTACTTTTTCTACCACCACTACTGTTGTGCTACTACTACTTTTACTACCACCACTACTGTTGTGCTACTACTACTTTTACTACCACCACTACTGTTGTACTACTACTTCTACTTCTATTACCACCACTACAGCTACTACTACTTCTACTTCTACCACCATTACTGTTGTTACTATTACTCCTACTACTACCACCACTACTGTTGTACTACTACTACTTTTACTACCACCACTACTGTTGTACTACTACTACTTTTACTACCACCACTACTGTGTACTACTACGTCTACTTCTACCATCACTACTGTTGTTACTATTACTCCTACTACTACCACCACTACTGTTGCACTACTCCTACTTCTACCACCACTACTGTTGCACTACTACTACTTTTACTACCACCACTACTGTTGTACTACTACTACTTTTACTACCACCACTACTGTTGTACTACTACTACTTTTACTACCACCACTACTGTGTACTACTACGTCTACTTCTATTACCACCACTACAGCTACTACTACTTCTACTTCTACCACCACTACTGTTGCACTGCTACTCCTACTACTACCACTACTACTGTTGCACTACTACTACTTCTACTACCACTACTACTGTTGCACTACTACTACTTCTACTTCTACCACCACTACTGTTGCACTGCTACTCCTACTACTACCACTACTACTGTTGCACTACTACTACTTCTACTACCACTACTACTGTTGCACTACTACTACTTCTACTTCTACCACCACTACTGTTGTCACTATTACTCCTTCTACTACCACTACTACTGTTGCACTACTACTACTTGTACTAGCACCACTACTGCTGCTTGTTGTTGCTGACTGGCATAGTTGGCATAAGTGTTGTTGACATGGCTCATCAGTGTTCAGTGTGGTGAGTAATTATGCAACAGTGGAGTCTATGAGTATGTGTCAATAATCAGCTTAAAACAACATCTGAGGACTCCGCAGTGTTTTAATTTCCGTTAACGCATAATCACTCTGGTACATGTGGGGAGCTGGGTATGAGAGCTGTGGTACTAAGGCTTGATTCAGAAGCTGTTGTCATACTTGCCCTCCATCACAGAATACGCATCTCATCTGTTTTAACTTGATTTATGGTTAATATCTTTGAAATGACTGGGCCTATAAAGAGTATGGGATTGCTTTGCGGTGGTGGTGGTTACATTTTTATATTTTTCCACATTCCAGGCTCTCAAAGCACTTTACATCAAGGAACCACTTACCCATTCATGCACACATTCAAACATTAGGGTACACAGACACTGAGGGTGAAGAGGGTTAAGTGTCTTGCCCAAGTCAGAACAACAGTATTCATTTGTGGGAGCTGAAGTTGCACCATCGACCTGTGGGTCCATGAATCTGACCGCTCTACCAATGATGTTTATATCGACCTGCCAGCCTTCGGATCAGTGAACAAACACTCAACCAACTGAGCTACTGTTGCCGCAGTAGTTTGATCAAACCTTCTGGAGTTTTCAGTATAGCCTTTCAATGCGATGGAGACTTCAGATGTTATATACTAAACTATATGTATTGTTTATTGTTACTGTAGTGACCAGTAGCGATTTGTTACATGACTTTTTTGTTTATTTTTCTGATATTGTTTTGGTTAATGAGTGTCCATAGAGGCTCATTTTTCATTTGTGTTGCATACTGGTCCAGCACAGACATGGTGAGTTTAGATAAAAACAGTTTCTTGATGTTTGTTCCAAGTCTTACATGAAATAAACAAAAATGGCCAAAGTTCAGCATTTTCCCAGGAGGCAAAAATAAACAAAGTATTCAGAACCAGACTACACAGTTGTTGTAAGTACAGAGACAAGAAGACATCAAAAATAATATGGTGAGTTTGTGGTGTGTGTCTTCTGTTGGGAAGTAAATGTGCAGGGTGGTGTTCTGTGACCCACGTGAATACAGCTACTGTCCATTTGGTATTAGTCATTTTAGTCAATTTAACCAAATTCTGTCATTCTCTCAAAATGAGCCAGATGTTTTGACATCTTTTTTCAAGCTGTGCTCAACAGTGGCATATGAAGTACTTCATTCTGTATGTAAAAGTACAGATACAAGAGCAAAACAATTACTCCAGTAAAAGTATCACATTAACAAAATATCTACTTCGGTAAAAGTACTGAATTGTAGTGATTTGTATATTTTGTTTGCTCAAAGTTGGGATGCTAACTTAAATTATGAATGTGCTAAACATCACGCCATTTCAACAGATCTGAAACCATAAAGAAATATACTTAAAACATGAGTGAAAAGTATTCACTTTAAAATGTGCTGAAGTACATATACTTCTAATACAGTACAGTACATTTACGTTTCTAATTTGTTACTTACCGATGACGCCCAAGACTCTATTTCTCTTTTTTTCATTTTGTTGTAACCAGTGTGGTAGGCTATAGAAATAAATAAAAAGAAACTGTTGAAATTTCAAAATCTTTATTTATAATTTATATTCATCTGATAATTTACATTCCAGGATAATTTCAAAATACTGTTCTTCAAATCACATCTGTCAAAAAGCAACATATACATAGACATATGACATCATCAACAGTTTGAAAAAATAAAACAACCATTGTGCTTCGGTTATCACGTTACGCCACAAACTCGGGTGAATACAGGTTTGCTGGTTTAGACATATACTTTCAAGTCAAGACATAAGCAGCAGTAGTTTGGCAAAGTACACGCAGCATTGATCATGAAGATGCACTATGTCACTTTTCTGATGGGGTTTCCATGGAGACATTTCCATGGAGAGATGTTACTATTTGCCTGGCATTAAACTCGTTCTTCTTGAAAATATTGAATTAGATGTGTTTAATGCCTTGACCATCATGTGCTCCTGCTGTGAGGAGTGTCAGCCTCATATCTCAACTATATCTGCTATAAAACTAGATCTGACCTGCCGCCTGTGCTGGTTTGTGTCTGCTGCTTGTCTTAATGCCATACTGTGCAAAATTCCAAGCCAGCAATTAGGGACCCTCCACCAGAAACGTTCCATAGTGCACTTTTAAAGGGTTTACAAAGTAGCCCATGCCTCTTATCTCTACATAAAGCCTACAATTAAAGCCCTCCACTGGGTTTTTCATCCTTTAACACTGGCACTGTCATAATGCATTATTGTGTTTCAGACAGGTTTGGCACTCACCATAAGTGAAGTACAAAAATAAAGATTTCATTCAGTGTAACATGGAGAAGTAAACAGAAGCAATGGCAAAACAATGGTTTAATTAGTGGCAAATTAAGTCAGACAGGAACAAATTTGAAGTAATGTGGCTTTTAAATTTTTTTTTTCCTTTCGTTCAAAGATGCAAACTCTATTAATTGCATTCTTTTCATGAACTGTTGATCTCTGCTCCATTAGCAAAGTGTGTGCTAGCGTAATGTCACTTGGCTACTAGCATTTCACGCAAGATAGGCTAATTAGCGAATGCATTTATCTCAAATCGAATCAAATATCCTTGCAAATGTCCCGTCACATGTGTTATACAGTGACATTTCCGTGGCATTTCCGTCTGAAAGCTAATTAATCTACCACTTATGCTAATCTGTAACTTGTTGTTGGGGTGGACAAATTAAAGAATAGCTCTTTTGTTCATAGGATTAGCATTTTTGCTCTTACTTCCTAGCATTAAAAGAGGTTAGTGGTCGTAAATGCACACAGGATTTTACCTCACATGCTAATAAACAAAACTGGGCTATAAGGGGAGGTGATGCTAATAGCGACTAAGGTTACAAACCCCCAACACTGAGGAGATGATGGCCTTCAGGTCATAGGCTACTTAAAAAAAAAAAAAGTTTGTCTATTTTAACAACTAATGTGATTGTCAGTACATATAGGGCCCATAGCAATTTATTTATTTAACACTTGAGATACGGTTGGATGATAAGACAATAAAAATCTAATTGTGATCTGACATGCAGGGGAGTGGACAGGGGGGATAAAGGGGTCTCTTGTCCCGGGGCCCATAATTGGACCTTCATTAATTTATGAGGGGGGCCCATGTGAGATTTCTTGCCCACGGCCCTGATATTTCTGTCGACGGGCCTGCTGATACGCTATTTTGGTGATATTTTCTTATGTGATAATTTTTCCCCAATTTAATGCTGCTCTGTGCACTTTTCCCTACACACTCATCCTATTGGTCAGTCTCTGTCATGCTCTGAGTGATTGACAAGTGGATTCAACCAATCACAGTGAGGTGTAGATAACTTTAGTTACCTCTGCAATGCAATATAAAGCTGCTCAGAGTGCATGAATTAGCCTATGATAAAACCATAAACGAAGCTGTCAGAAAAATTTGATATAAATATTTTTTAACAAATCACTTGCCCATTACTTGAGCGACAACGGAAATGTAGGGTAACTATTTGCTAATTTATTTAAAATTTCAAGCTCTGTGTGTCTCAAAACTATCTGAAATCCTGGCATCAGCATCCATCATTATTCATCACCGTTTTGGACAGACTAAAATGTAACTATAATCATATTACCTGTTATACAAATACTGCATTATAGTCAGTGTTGGACAAGGACAATGGAAGTCACGCTATCAAATTAAAAGTATTTAAAGCTGCAGTGACCAAGTATCATTGGGTACAACGTGCTAAATAATGGTCCATTTCAGTTGGTGCAGTTGGTTCTGGTTCATCTGTAGATCGGTATGTCACATTAAATGACCCTGTTTCACCAAATGTAAACAATAATTCTTCAGTGTTTAAAGTGAGGGACCATAATATTGTGTGTCGTAAGGCTGTGTCCCAAAGCTAACAGTCACTTCTATTAAAATCAAAAAACATAAAATAAACTGTATTCAAATAAAATCATATATGTAAAATACTTCTTCTTTGTTACAATATCAATTACACCTCAAAATTTGCATTAGCATTAGCACTGAGACACAAACATCTCTCTTTCTAAATACCGAAGTGTCCTCCACTGATGTATTCATTTTATTTGTGTAGTTTTTAACATATTGTCAGTGACCTCCACCTGCAGCTCTTTGTCCACTGCCTGATCTTTATTCATTTTATAGCGTGACTCTGCAAAAACCTCCAAGTGCAGTTGTTCACAGAGCCAATGTTTACAATGCGCCCTGACACCCAGTTTTTCTTGGCTACTGATACTGACATCACTTTTTATGACTCTATTTCAGATCTTATATTTATAAAACAACAGAGGAGTTTTGGACTGATGATCCTCTGGTAGGTAGGTGGAGGCTTAACTCACTATGCCACTTAATTTTACACACGTCACTGCATTGAGTGTTTTTTTTTTTTGTTTGTTTTTTTCTTATTTTTAAGCTTTGAATCATAGCTTTCTACTATATTTTAATTAAGTAGCCTATGCGATAAAATCAACACAACAATATTCAAATTTTTAACATCATTGGTGGTGTAATATTGACTTATATTGTTGATAAACTCAAATTGTCAAAACTTGGGAACCCATTCTTCTTAAAATACCCAGATTAGCATGCATTAATTATTATCATGTTTAAATAAATTGAAAAAGCATTCAGTAACAGCTGTATATCACACTGAAATGGAGCAAAGGATTATGGGTTATGTAGTTCCCTCTGTGTTTCTGCTTTTCCACCACTTTTTTTTTAATGTGATATCCAAATATATAGCCATGCATTTGGTCATCTTCGTCTTGTCTTGCTCCTTCTGTTTACCTTTCCAAAATTTTCCCCAAAATACTGCATTTTATATTTAATCAGTTTGACTTGTGTAACTTGAGTACTTTAAATATTCATAATTTTAATAATAACTAATTTTGTGCTCAGTCTTTTTACCACATTTTGCATGATTTACTACCATGATGGGAAATACTACATTTCTCATTTTCGCTAACGTTTTGAACAGTACAAACCAATGACTTTCTACTAACACAGGCACAACAAAATACATCTACAGAAGGTACCTTGCAGAAACCAGGACAGTGAGCAGAGTTTTAAAGTATCACATGCTTAGTTTATTTGGACTTATTCTCAATTTGAGGCACTTCAATCTTCTCTCCGGTAAGAAACTGCCAGATGCCTCCTCTGTAGTTCTCGTTGCCCAAAGCGTACAGGAAAGCGTTGATGGTTGGAGAGGTTTTGGCCAAGATAGGAGCCATCTGAGGGAAGAAGATAGTAGAATTGTCATGGAACAGACTCAATACTGATTACAATACCACAATGATAATAAAAATGCGTTATTATTTATTTCAACAGTAGGAGGTCATTTTCAACATTCAAGTTCCAATATTACACAGCCTAAATATACAGGGTTTGTGTGTTAAACATGTGTGAATGGAACAAAACACAACAAGCCAACACAAAAAAAAGCCATTTTTGGGGTGTGAAATGGGTGATGGTGGCGGGGCGTACCATTCTTAGCTTGGGGGAGACCAGAGTGGCGTTCTCGATAGCAGCGTAGAAGGCTAGGATGCCGTAGGGACCCCAGCACAGGAGCAGAGTCTTGAGGGGAGTATTAGGGTTGAACTGTAGGAAAAGTCAACAGAAAAAGTGAATTAGCGTTGATGAGTTAGGTTTTGTATTGTGTTAAAGGGCTTGTACCTGAAACAGATATATTGTATAAGTGACTCTCAAGGTCAAAGTAAGTCCCCTGTGTACTGCCTGCATCTAATTATAAAAGC
Source organism: Periophthalmus magnuspinnatus (assembly GCF_009829125.3). NCBI lineage: Eukaryota > Metazoa > Chordata > Actinopteri > Gobiiformes > Gobiidae > Periophthalmus > Periophthalmus magnuspinnatus. Next base: position 6,023,098 of record NC_047140.1, on the reverse strand, counting down.
ATTTTATTTTTCTGTGAATCACAAAGTGTGTAGTTAGCATGCTAGTTGTTGAAAATTGTGAATAAGGTAGGTGAGGAGTACCTTTCACCACTGCAAACTGTTGAAATAATGAACTTGTTTTGTTTCATCAAGACACAGTGCCTTTAACTGCTGTTTTAATCTAATCTATAGAAATGTATACAGCAATTGACATGGGAAAATGTCAAAATGCACTGTGGATTTATATATACCATATCATTAATCACTGGTTTTCAGATTAATGTGATGTTGTCATACTTCTTATTGATTACATTGCACTTTGCCATGAAATATTCAAAAGGTAAATTCACAAATGTTGAACCTGATCTTTTCTATTAGTGACTAGACCCAACCATTAACCTGCTGTATTACAACAAAAATCTGCATTTTAACAATATTAACCGCATCTTCACTAAAAATTCCTGGCCAGATGAATGTTGTAATGTGATCTGAAACCCAGCAACATAGAAATATTAGCCCTGCTCTGAAACAGTTTACACAATTTAATTTCAAGGACACATTTACCACTCACATACTCATTAGCAGTGTACCTGTGTATCATTAGATTTTGAATAATTCCTTTTCACTAACTGGGGGTTGCCTTGGTGCACCAGTCGCATCGTGATAATACTGGATTAAATGACCTTTCTTGTTTAAATCTTGGTCTGGACTAAAGGCCGTATGGGTGAAATGATTTGCTGTTGGTGAACTGGTGATCATTTGGTTGGTGGGTGAGCGCTTAACACACTATTGTACAATCAGTTTTCTCCATAGAGGTGTTATTGTTTTGCCTGGAATGTTCCACCAAATGGCATAAAACTCCATAAAACAAGATGACTCTAGCATACCAGGCGTCATTTGCATTATCATTATAGTTTACTCTAAATGTTACTAAGGCTGCATCACAAAACACTAAATTTGGACTAAACCAGGACTATAACAGGACCAAACCAGGACTATAACAGAACTAAACCCAGACTATAACAGGACCAAACCAGGACTATAACAGGACCAAACCAGGACTATAACAGGACCAAACCAGGACTATAACTGGACCAAACTCAGACTATAACAGGACCAAACCAGGACTATAACAGGACCAAACCAGGACTATAACAGGACCAAACCAGGACTATAACTGGACCAAACCAGGACTATAACTGGACCAAACCCAGACTATAACAGGACCAAACAGGACCAAACCAGGACTATAACAGGACCAAACCAGGACTATAACTGGACCAAATCAATCACCATTGTGTACTTCTATCATTTAGCTTAACTGCAAACACAACAGTCTCATCACTTTACATGAGGAATGAGCAATTTGTCAGTGTTTGCTAATGTGTGCATTGTATCACCATGGAAACTGATGAACATTCCACCACAGAGATACATGTAAAACACCTCCAGCAATACTTTTGGACATCTTTGCATATATATATATATATATATATATATATATATATATATATATATATATATATATATATATATATATATATATATATATATATATATTTCTTTTTTTTCAGTTTTAGAATTCAAAGGTGCACTATGGAACTTCTCTAGAAAAGTGGCTGCCATCTGCTTGTCTAATAGCTTTTTTTTTTTTTGCGATTAGATTAGCAATTTAAGTTTGAATAAATGGCTTCTGTTCAAAGTTCACTTTTTAAATGCATCCAGAATTGACAAAAAGACTGAAATAAACTAGTACAAGAATTGCATTTCACAACATGTTTGCACAGATCTAAACTACAGGGTTAGCCGTTTTTAGGCACAATAAGATCCCATGGAGACACAGGGAGGGCATCTGACACAGGGACATTTCAGAGCATGTTTGTACACATCTAAACTACAGGGTTAGCACTATTTATGCAAAATAAGGCAGGAGATTTTATTAGTGGAGGAAATTATGGCACTCCAAAAGTTGCAGCCTTTGAGATTTGCTAAATGCGTCCCTTCAAATGCAACTTCGGCTTGATTGCGATAAATCTTCCAGCTCTACTTTACATTTTTTACATTCTTAATATCCTCGTAATTTAGACGACTTTTAAGACCAGTATGAGACATAACACCGTGAGTCATAGGACTGAAATCATACGCCTGGGATAAAGAGAAGCATGTTCCAGGTTTAAGATTCTATGCTCAGTCTTGAGAAGGTTATATATAATCCAATGGTCAAAAAGACCATTGTCCACAGACCTACTCAAGAATTTATCAAACACTTTTCTTCTTTCTTATAAGTAGCTTTGAGAAATCCTCTTACTCTTTACTTACTGATAAGATATAGTTTTAATCAACCTACTTTTTAAGCCAGCTACACTCTAAAAATGAAATGTTGACTCTATTAATGCCTCCGTACCTGATTCTTCCTATATATTTGAGCAAAATTAGCTGGCTGCACTTAATCAGGCATTTTATTGTCAGAAATAAACAAAGCTAGTTGTTGTTAGCTTTACTGGTCTCTGAGAGTTGTAAAAAGTGCTTATAAACTCATCATGGTGAATAATTAGGATGTATAAGGTAAGTCAGGAATAACTTTGGACCATTGCAAACAGTTTGAAATGAACTAGTTTTTCAGTAAAAATCAGGTACAGCGCCTTTAATCGAACATAAATTATCTGAATGGACAAAATAATGTTATATACTTAATATATTTAATTAGGTTAAACTTTTCAGAGTCAAAAATGTGTAACTTCAACTTCTAACTTCTATTTATGTACGTTTTTTGTTTAATTTCTTTCTTTGCTTTGTACATCCCAAGTAAATATTAGTCAAATTATCTCTCTTTACATTGGCTAGACACTTCAACTGGAAAAATTAGCTCTATGTAAGATAAAAGTTGAAGCTAGCTATGAAAAAAAACAGTGTAGACCTGAAGTGGTCCACTCAGCTCGTGTTACATAGTTTGAAACAAAGTCAAAAAACAGCTTTTGAAGTGACTCGTAACTGTCAGTATATCATAAGTTTCGACGGACTCTTCCAAATAAAACAGCCATAAATGTGTAGTAAAAATGCACTGCGGAGCCAGCCTGATGCCACGTGACCAGTGCATTCCAATGACAGAACGGCTCACGGCACACATAGGAACTTCTCCCTAAACACACAACTATCTGTCATGTGTGTTTTCATCATTTCTTTCCTCTAACGCAATAGATAACAGTTATTTCATTTGACCGTTACACCCCAGCACAACCCAAAATGTTTTATAGAATATTAAGTGGATGCAACAGCTTATCCTCCCATGCTATTTCTCCATTAAAAAGTCATTGTTAATCATATGCTATGCTATTATTTCTCTAATATAAAGTTAAAAACCTAAAAGAACCTAAAAACACAACTTGGCAAACAAAGAATTCTGCAAAAGTTGTTTTTTGTTTTTGTTTTGCAGCAACAATTTTACAGAAATTTGCCTTCAGGATTTGACACAGTTTTCAACCACTTAGGGTGAATGAGGGTGACCCAATGGGGGTGTCCCTGAGTACCTAAAACAAACCCATCAGAACATGCAAACTCCTCATCGAAAGGCCATTTTACAGGATCAGGGATTTGACTGTGGAACCTTCTCATTAAAACGTTATTATAATCTATTTCCAACTTTCTAAAATAACATAGCAACCAGCCGATTGTTTATTTTAGTTCAATTATTGCTACATGCTAACAGTTACGTAAAGAAAACATAGCTATTCCACCAGTAAGAGTAAGTTGACTATACATTTTATAAAGCATTTCGTTGGACGCAAATGCCAGGGACAAACATTTTTGTCCAACCAGAGACGCTGCTGGATGAGAACCATGAGGAAACAACTGTGTTTGTGTTTTTTTTCTGTCATACTTAAACACATAACCGCTAATCGTTTTTTGTCTTTTTCATGACAATCAGTTACAATCCCTTACAATCCCTTTAAAATCTCGCCTGGGTAACGTCGCTAAGAGAGATATTAAGAGCATTTCTGAGGTGTTACGTAATTGGATTGTTGTGGTACTGCTAGCTAGCTTGGCGTCTGATGAAAAAGTTAGCTAAGTGTGAGTAATAGCTTTTACATAACTCACTGTGCACCTAGAGGATACTGGCATCTTCTTTACTATAACAAACTATTCAAGTGACGACACTAGCTCACATTTTGCTCGGGGCTCCAGTGGGGTGGCCCTGACCTATATTGGCGCTCTGAGTGCATGCCTGGCGTTCACTGTGTTATGTTGCTTTGAATAGGACCACGTGGGTGCGGGGGGCTTTAAGGAGAATGGAAAAAAGATGTCGGAGCGTTCCCGCAGGTCATACGAGCAGATGACTTCAAAGCACGAAAAGTATTTTCAGTGCATTTTTTTTTTACAGATTACGTAAGGGTCTAGAGGGGATTTGACTAGCTCAAGGTTTTGGGTTTTGAAAGATGTCAATTGTGCTACTGCTACTACTACTACTATTACTACTACAATAATATAATGCAACTACAATGAGGTCTACTATTGGTATTACTTGCACAATTACTATTAATACTGCAAGTACTACTTCTACTTCTGCAAATAATACTGCTACTTATTCACCAGCTACAAATGCAACTAGCACTCCACTTAATAAGGCTACTACTACTACTACTACTACTACTACTACTGATACTACTACTACTATTACTGCAAATAATGCTACTACTTCTACTGTTATGTTGACTGGTTGTGACAGGAAGGGCATCTGACATAATAATTTAAAACCAGAATTCCTGCTTAGTTATATATATTTTGGCTATCGGATATTTTTGACTTTACCACAAAAACTCCAAAGTTTGTATAGCTCAGGTATGGACTTATTTTGCCTTGTGACTGGATTATATTTTAGTACCAAACAGCAGTGGTGACTTTTATAGTAAAGCAGAGTTGGGGTGAATGTCCGTGTTTTGTTGATATAAACTACAGGCAAATGAGTATCTTTATTTTTACTGACATGCTAAATGCATAAATATTGAACTGTTTGGAATCAAATTAGAGAAGTCTCGACCTATACTTCATTAATATTTGTATATATTGGACTGGCCTTGTCAGTGGGCCATTTGTTTCTTCACATATTTGTTTCTTCACACCTCATTTATGCCGCTAAACCTTCAGTATTATTACTCTCTATGTAATTATCATTATGCATCTAGAAACCACATGACTGACATGACAGTTCTACAGATGCACTTACTACACAAAATGTACATTCATGAAGAGATACTAACAGCAACAGCACACTGCTCAGACAGGTGCATTTATAATACAGCCTTGTGTTACAAACGTCACCTTTAACACAGTCCTGTTTTAGAACAGCACGCTGACACCAGGTCTTTCCTGAAGTAACTCCAGTTTTTCCCTGAAGCGGAGTAAGTCCAGAACATCCACATGTTCCTCCACACATGTGTAATATTTCCATTATTCCACTAATGCTGTTGCTTCATAAACACAAAGGTCACAGACCAGCAGAGCTCCTCTCCAGCTGCTGTCACTCCACTGCTCCATCCAGATCCTCCATTTCACACAAACTAGTCCTGAAGCTACATCACTCTTTGACTAAATGACTGTCTGTATTACTAACATCTAATCACTAGAAACATGAAGCAAGTCACACTCACTAGAAATCTCTTCAGATGTCCCTCCTCAGATTCCCTCATGGGGTTTATTCAGCGCTGTTTGAACTTGCTGTGGTCTTCAGCACAAAGGCACAAGCCTCTAAAACAACTGACCGTCCTCTCCAGTTGTAAAAACAACAATACAGGCTAATCAGACATTTGTAACTGCGATCGATGCAGGTGCCAATAGGCTGTACTAAAGGACACCGTGAATACAACCATGCTTCAAACAGACAGAAGTGAAGATAAAATGGGATTATTTGGATATATTTCGTAACATTTTAACCAATTTAAACATTTGACATGCGATGACTTTAGATTTTATTGGACAAGCACACTTGCCCTGACTGTACACCACTGCTACCAAGTCCAGGGTCTACGTGCACCACATTTATAGGCCCTCAGAGACACATTGACTTACCCTGGGGTTTCCAGTCTTCTTGAACTTCTGTGCGATGGACTGGTAGGAGGACATCACCACAAACACCTGCACGACCATGTTGAAGATGGTCATGGGGATCAGGTAGGACACATAGTTTCTACAAAAAGACAAAAATGAACATAATAGTCAAAGTAATGTCATAATCAGGGAGTACATCTTGGTATAATGTGGAACTAAAACTTCAGTTAGATTTAAATTATTTTCTTTTAATAAAATCAAGGTTCAATTACATCTTTTTACCAGAAGCATGAAATATTAACTGCTAAAATAATACAAAAACTTGCATTTAAAAGTAGAGTGTGTACATTTCTGGTGACGTCACGTGCGTGAGTCCATGGAAATAGAAAGTTTCTCTCCCTTGAGATAGATTAGTTTTATGCCATACTGTGGAATATTATAGCCAAAGGAACAACATTTCTATGGAAACAAGTGGGAGTGTGGAGATGCAAGCCTGCTCAGAGTAAAGATGCAAGTTTTTCAGAGTAATAAACACAAAAAAACTGACAAAGAACAGAAAACTAACAAAAGTCTAATAACTGAAGCTAGTGTATTTTCTAGCAAAAAAAAAAAAAAAATCCGCACTTTGGCTTTAAAAACATGTTTGTAAAGTTCTAAAAAACAGGGTTAACAGATTTCATACATAAAGCACCACTGTGTTACATAAAAAGCACCACTGTGTAACATTAAATAAAAGAACTATTGTGTTTTTATAGCTAAAAAAAATACGATTGAGACCTTACATCCTTACTTGGACTGGACTTGCCTCTCCACAAACCTGGCATGTAACTTGGTCCAGTGGTGGGCACTTGCATTTAAACTTTTATTGCAGTTTTATCCAAGTCTGTTTAACAGCTGAAATGTTGAACAGCGGGACTTTATCAAGACTCCATGAAATGTTTTGTTTTCTGAAGAGGAAATATTGTCAGATTGTACTACTCTTTTTCAATCTTTTTTTTTTTTTTGGTGGCAAACTGATTTCTTGCCCCCACCTGTCTCCCTTGCTGTAGTCCAGGGTGCAGCAGGTACGGAGGGGCTCGTAGTCGTACTCTCCCCAGCCGAAGAGGGGCATGGCAGACCAGAACGCGCTGAAGAGCCAGATGAAGATGGCCAGAGTGATGGCACTGCTCCACTGAAGCTTTGTCCCTGTGGCAAAAACACATTCACACATTGTCAATAAGGGATCAAAATAAATGTCTTTGGGAACAGGAACAGGTCAAGAAATCAGATGTCTGGGATTATCCTGTACTAATAAACCGGGATTAGCAGGATCTTTTATTTCCCATGTTGCTTGAAGGGCCCATATTACACTATTTCTGATCTATTACAATGTTGTTTCATCATCACAAACAGACCTGGAGTTGTGTTTTGTTTCATTCACACATGTTTAACACACAAACTCTGAGAGAAAATCCAGTCTAAATCTGCAAACAGAAAACACTCTTTTCCACCTTGTGATGTCATGTGGTAATACAGGAAGTGCTCCACTGTGTTTGTAAACTCCACACACCTTGACTAGAATCATTTGGATCATTTCAGATATTGAATTACAAATCTGTACTGGAAAAAGGTAAAAGGAGCTGTTAACTTGAAAACAACCGGTGACATCACAAGGTGCAAATGAGCATTTTGAGCTTTGCAGATGTAAACAGACTAATAATAAAAGATTACTCGAACATGTCTGAATGAAACAAAACTCGGGATATGTATGGGCTATTTGACACATTCTTTTCCCTTAAACAATATTGATAGATTTTTGTTATTTATTTTTGTCTGTTCAAGACAAATAAAAAGGACTTCTAACACTAATTTCCTGAACATAAACCAAAAAAGTACTGATTTGGGGCACTATTGTAGTCTACAGCCCTCTACTGGCAACAGTGAGGAATGAAGCATGTTGAAATTACAAATTAGCAGCATGGCTACTTCAAACATAAGGCTAACAGACAGATGCTTTTAGCACCGTAAACCATAAATCATCACAAAATACTACTGAACAAAACTAAATAATACTACTACTGCTACTGCTACTACTACTACTTCTGTATGTTTTTGAGGATTTAAACATGAAGGTTAAACCCGTGTGAAAGAAACAGAATACTAATGAGAGGTAATTATGTCTACTTTCCCATTTTCACAAAATCTCTGACAGTCCATTCTTCTTCCTCAGACACCTGTGCTAATTTTACCCAGCGGCTTTTAACCACACTTCACAATCCCACTGACCTCAGCTTTATCACAGTAAAACTGACATTTTTTATTCACAAGCCACCTGTTCTGCCCATTGTCGTAAACAAAGCCAGTTAATTGGATGCCCAGGCTGAGAGAGGTGTTTGTTGTGCCTATGGGCTGTGGACAGCGGTAGAAAAGTAAAAGTACTGCACTTAATTCAAATTTTTAGGCATCTGTACTCTACTTAAAGGAACCATTTTTAGGATTTTAATTTTTATTTCCATAAACATATCCCCAGATACGAGGTAAATGTGTTTGAATCAGTATAGTATGAAGTATCTCTTTTTAATTCTAAGAGTGCAGGCCACATACAGTTCATTTAAGAAATCAACTCACTGTTCAACAAAAACAACATTATTCTTTATCACTGCATTTGCCGTTTTAATAGCTCTCAAAATCTGGCTGAAATACTTTTACTTTTTTACTCTGAAAGTACTTCATGTGATACTTTTGGTACTTCAGCTTGTATTTTGTGCTCACTTGTGCAGTACTGGTGGTAGCGGTCCCAGGCGATAGCAGCGATGAAGTGCAGACTGGCCAGAGCCGTCATGAAGCCCTGGAAACCGTGTGTCTGGCAACCATCAGAGCCATAGGGCCAGTATCTGTGAGGAAGAGAGATCACAACAAGATGATGGTCAGCGGAGGAAAGTAACTGCTTATAAATACTGTAATAGTGGAACTGACTAGATTCTTTGAGTACTTGTACTTATTTTGAATATATTTTTAAGCCTGTACTTGTAATCAGGTGTAATGTAATAGTAACAAGCTACATGTAAAACTACATAAGTTACTGAGTACAGTGACAGTGAAGTGACAGTCCATATACATATACACAGTTATCTCAGTACTTTAAATACACACATAACTTAGACTATATGTGGACTATGGTTTCAATTTTTACATATATTTTTGTTCAACTAAAAATGCGCTTAAACAAAGGATTTAACTTATGTTTTAAAGGAAGACTGGGGTGGGATTTAATACGTTTTCTTCTTCACGCTCCTTTTCGAGGTTAAATAAGAAAAAAAAGAAATACATTGAGCGTACTGGATACATGTATTCTTACTTCTTTTGTTCATTAGTCTGCATGAAAAAAGAAACAGCACTATTTTGTACTTGCACAGTGTTAGTCATGTAACTGTACTTTTATTTAAGTACACATTTTCAGCAGTATTTCCACCACTGATGATGGGACAAGTACATGAAATTAAAAGTTGAATTACAAAGCTGCAGTGTTTTTCTAGTCTCGTCTGTTTGTATCCACACATCTGTACAGCTCTGTAAGGACATTTAAACAGTGTTGTTCTACCTTTGATGGAGAAATATTAATTACATAATAGAAGCTTCAGACCAGTGTCTCTGTGTTCTCTGCATTCTCTCAGCTATTATGGAAAAAATCCATAGAGCCAGACAGCAACGGAAATTGAGCTCCAAACCTATTGCAGTGACAACGTATAATTACATGCAAGTTTGTTTATTTATTTGAAATCTTTGTTAGCGTCTTTGTAATTATGATATTTATTGTTTATGCTTAATTTATTCTAAAACAGGTTCACATGATGCCCTTTGTTTACTTTTGATCACCATATAAAAAGTATAAAATAAAAATCATAGTCTTTATAAGAGAAAAAAACATGTAAAAATTGTAATATAAAATAAAATAAAATATAAAAAATATGTTAAATGGAAATCATAGTCTTTATAAGAGAAAATAAAATGTAAACATGTAATATAAAATAAATTAAATTAAAAAGGAACTACTTGATTTGAACACACAGACTGCGCACTATCGATTACTACTATCGATACTACTCTATCGATTATTGCATATTCAGGAGCTGACAATCACTGATTATTATTAGTTGATTGCATCTGCCTCGGCGCGCCTCGGTGTCACCTTGCCAAAGCCATTACGAAAGTGCGCTGCGGTTACGTCACTGACCTTAGAAAGCTGGAGAAGGCGGCAACGGTGGCGTTCATGGAGATGCCGATGTCTGCCATGGCCAGGCTCAACACGAGGAAATTACTGGGCGTCCGCAGCTCCCGGATTTTGAAGAAAGAAACGATGGTCACCGCGTTCAGGAAGAATCCCAACAGCCCTGTGAAGAGAAGACACGTGCGTAAAAGCAAACGCGTAACAATGCACACAAGTCACATTAACCAGAACTTTTAGTGTGCCTCAAAGTGCTGTGAAAATGAGTTTGAAAGCCGCTACAAAGTGTAAACAAAAGCACGAGCCAATTGCGCAGGGCTAGTAACGGGTTTGCGCATAAAGCCCAGCCAGGGAAGCCTCTTGGCTCGGCTCCAGACTCACTCACCCTCCACGAGCAGGCACGATCCCAGGGAGAACACATCAAACTCGGAGAAGCCTTCAGGCAGCGGGTAAGACGAGACCATGATGAAGCCTGGCGTACCACCTCAACAATAACAACAACAACAACAACAACAACAACAACAACTCTTGCTGTCTCTTCACTTTTCACTCGCTGTCTCCTCCTCTGCCCCGCGCGCTGCTCCTCACGATATTCCTCGGTTCTGGCTGAAGGTTCGGTCGCTTTATATAGAGGGATTTCACGTGAAAACCTCGGCACTTTATTATGTAAAGCTGCTACGCTCTCTGTTTCTGCGCGATTCGCCCCTTTATCCGCACAGGAATGTCTTAATGATCGAACCCACACCAGCCGCGAGCCGTGGCTCTAATACGCATTTGACCACCGCAACACTAAAGCCCTCAATTAGTTACACAACAAGCCTTTGTGTCCGGCTCCTCGCGCGGAGGATGCTGCTGTCTGTAGGTCTGTCTGTGGGTCTGTCTGCGCCTCTGCTGCAGCTGCTGTTGACGACGACACTACGTAGGATGCGCCGCCAGAGCGCACAACAGGTGTTCACTGCGAACGAGGGAGGTCTGATGAGTGAACGAGTACCTGCCCACCTTTTCTGACTCCTTTGAACTAAAGTTTATTCAATCATATAACAATAATTACACACAGTTAAACACATTCAAACACAGTGATACATTGAGAGGGTGTGGGACCAAAGCTGTCCTGGGTAAATGGGTCTGAGGAACAAAACAGTGCCATATTAGAACTATAACTTCATTACACTGGTTATGGCACTTTATGACTTGATCATAAATAAATAAATAAATAAATAAATAAATAAATAAATAAATAAATAAATAAATAAATAAATAAATCTTCAAAACTCTAAACATCCTTCATGCTGTGTATCCCTGGTTGCTCTTGGCTCCTGGGGGCAGACCCTCCTCACTACACCCCTCTCTTCTCTATGGGGCAGTGCCTTTTCAAAACTCCCAAAGCTCTGGAGATCCTAACCCAAGGAACTTAGTAACCCCAACCCTGTGGGCACAAGTCTACATTACAAAAGTATTTGTTTTGAACGATATTTCTTTATAGCACATTTCCATGTCTGTTGTTGGCCTTTGTTACACACAAACTGCTGTGTGAAAGAGACATGAATAAAGATGTTATTCTGGGCGCCTCACACACACACACACACACACACCCCCACACACTCACATACACACACTCCCCCCCCCCCCCCCCCCCCCCCCCCCCCCCGCTTAAAGGCACTATCACCACAACTTCACACTATCACCACAACCTTTAAAGTTCCTTCAGAGTTGTTTTCCTCCCTCTGCTCAGGAGAGGTGTGTCTGGAGGAAACCTGTTCTGTTCATGTTTGGGCTGTTGATGGTGTCATTGCTGATGATAACGCTGCAGGGAACTGAACTAAAGCTGACTTTATTTGGAGTTCAGCTTTAACTAATAGAGATGTTATGTACAGCCTTATACAAGTTGAATAATGTTTGATTTTGAATGTAATGACTGAATAAAATACTTACATACAAACAAAATTAGAATACAGTATTGACTAGATTTTCAGGAATAAAGCACAACAAAGTTCTGGAGGTTACATTATTTTATCAATAGTACACAAGTAATTTACCAAAAAGAAGAAAAAGTGAGAAGTAATGCTTTGCCACACTGTCATGCTTTGAACGCACCGTCGACATTATGAAACAGGGACAGGAGCCAATTTTAAAGACAAGGTGAGATATGAAATAAGTCAACAAGGCATTATTTATAAAAAGTAAACTGTGCAATCCAGTTCACAGTTTTAGTGTCCTAATTTTAAGTTTTTATATGTATATTTTTAAATTTATTTTATTAGTATTTTTGTTATCAATGTAGCACTGCTAGAGGCACACAAGGTAAAACTCACCGGCACGGCCGATCCAAATGTAAAAACATATAAAATAAATAAATAAATCTCATGAGATGATTTTCCTCTTGTGTGCAAAATCTTGCAGGAATTTTATCTCATGAGATTTTGTGGCATAAGACCTTGTCCCATCCCTGTTAAGAAATCAAGCTAAGGCTTGACACTAACCACATCCAACCACTTTCACCACCATGGTTTAATCTGACTCTGAACCAGTCTGGAAAACATGACACCCTTTTAAAAGACAATGGAACACACAGAACACACAGAAGAGGTGGTAGAGTAGTCAAAAATAACCACTCAAGTAAAAGTACATTCTGGTCAAAGAAATTATTCAAATAAAAGTAAAAAAAAAGGATTTGGGGAACTAGAGCTTAAGTAATAGTAAGGGTAACTGTCTGGAGTGGACATATATAATAATAATAATATATTTATAATTTGAAGTTGAAGCTCTACCTGATTTTTACTGTCGTAAAAACATGAAAAACAGAACTAGTTATAAACAGTTTACAGTGGTCCAAAGATTTTCCTCACTTACCTTAAGCATGTGGAGCATCCTAATTATTCAGTGCAGTGACATTTTATACTACTATTCACAACGTTCAGAACACAGAGAGAAGTTTTGCCATGACAATAGCAGCATGCTAATGCGCACCTCCTGATTTTCAGACAATAAAACATTTTCTAATGAGATGCAGACAGCATGACATGGATATATTTTGACCTGAACAGCTGCTTTTACAATATATCTGTAATGAGGAAAAAAACAGCTATAGGGTCTTGAAGAATTTGTACAGACAAAACATTAAATAATCATTAAAATGTAAAGAGTAGAACACAAAAATGAGAAAAAAAATATCTGAAGGAGCAGCACAAGAAACACAAATGTTCCAATAATCTCATTTCAGCATTATAGTAAGGATTATGTTATTTATAGACTTACTCAAAGTCGATTACAGAATATAAAGCACATAAAAAAAACCCAAAAAAAAACCACATGAACGAGAAAATATTTTGTCCCAAACTGTCCAGCTGCAAAATAAAAAGATCTGTTATGCCTGCCATGAGCAACACCAGTACAAAAAAGGCATGGGAACAGGATCTGAGCATTGGTATTACAGATCAGCTATGGAATGCAGAAGAGTAGACAAATATGTAAAAATGGCAAAACACACAAAATTCAGTTCAAAGTTGTTCACAAGTTGCAAACAACCTGCAAATACGTTAAAGGTCCTGTATTACACAAAATGAACTCTTATGATCTTTAAGTGATGTTATAATGTTGTTACCTCAGCAAAACAGACCTGGAGGTGTGTTTTGTTTCATTCACACATGTTTGAGTTACATTTTATTATTAGTCTGTAACATCTCCAAAGCTCAAATTGCTCTGTCCCACCTTGTGACGTCATGTAGTGGTAGTTTTCAAGTTAACAGCTACATTTTACCCTTATTTCAGTAGAGATTGGTAATTCTGGGGCTGAAATCATCCAAATGATTTTAGTGAAGGTGTATGGAGTTTAAAAACACAGTGGAGCACTTCATGTGTCACCACATGACATCACAAGGTGGAACAAGATGTTTTCAGTTTGAGAGAAGAACTCAGCCTAAATATGCAGGGTTTGTGTGTTAAACATGTGTGAATGAAACAAAACACAACTCCAGGTCTGTTTGTGATGAGGAAACAACATTATAACATTGATCAGAAAATAGCATCATTTTAGCGCAGTGCTGTTTTACACAGGTGAATTTTCAGGGTTTTTTTTGAAGATGGTGAGTGTGGATGAGTCTCTGATGTGAGAGGGGGAGGGGCTAAGACTGCTGAAGGGACAGGGTGAGTGGGGGGGGGGGGGGGGGAGCGGTAGACGGGGGCGAGGTTATGGAGGGACTTGTACACAATGGTGAGGAGGTGGAATTGATGTGCGGGGGGATGGGGAGCCAGTGGAGATCTGAGGACAGAGCTGAGGAGAGCTCTGAATGTACTGGAGCTATGGGTCACATTTGACCCTCTCTACCAGTGGGTCAAACTCAAACTCACAGTGGGCCAAAATTTAAAACTGAGACAAATTCATGGGCCAAACTCAATATTTATTGAAAAACTGACTGAAACGGATATGTAATGTTTAACCTTTTCATATGAAGTTTAGTTTTGCTGAAACACAACAACTCAAGCTTAATATTACAAACAGAAAGAGAAATTAAATTTGAAATAAAAGACACATCAGTAGTATTTATTTCATATTTAAATAAATAAAATGTATTATGGCTCTCTCTGTAACCTTTCAAGTTCTTTTTTAAAGTATTGTTTTTTTAAACAAGCTGACAAAAATAAAATAAAATAATCATAATAATAATTTCATTAACTGAAAATTCGACTGGACTATTAGCTATTAACAGTCCCTGCCTTGGCATAGAAAAAGTGCATACAGAAAAAATATATTCAAGCTCAATTTGCTACATTCAGATTTACTCTGCCATTGTCTCCAATGTCTCCTAGCAAAGCATTCTGGGATTTGTAGTACTAGTGGTGCATGTGCTATACACCAGCAGGGCAGAACTAATGCATAATTGATATGATCTCAGGGGCCAAATATAATTCCACCCCGGGGCAGATTTGGCCCCCGGGCCTGAGTTTGAGGTATGTGCTCTCTATGGTATAACTCGTTATAAGTCTAATCTCAAAAGTTAACAGTTTGTGGGTAGGTTACATGTCATGTGTTTGTGAGGTATAAAGCCGCTGTCTTCATCTCCAGAGCTTTTCATACCACACATGGAACAAGGCGGACATTGTTGTTTAACCCTGTGCGGCTCGGGGATTATCAGATCAGCAGCCTGTGAAGTGGAGGTGCAAATGTGTCAAGAGTAAAAATCTGGCCTTACACTCTGAAGACCAGAGTCCCAGTCCTGCTCACAGCATCATCCACAGGTTTGACTGGTTTTATTACCCAGCATGCCATGTTCTTCACAGCTGGCATCACTTAAACTTTGTGTGAGCAGAGAAATCAGCTCCGACAAATCTTCTTTTCTGTGTCAGTCGTAATGAAGTGGGTACACCAGCTTTGGGACCAGGAGTCGTTGGTTCAACTCCTGACTTTAAAATAGTCACCATCCATAGTTACTCGAGTTCACCCTATATTTAGGCTATTCCCAAACCACTGCTGCTGCTACTAGTACTACTTCTGTTACTTTTACTATAAATAGCATATATTGTACTAGTCGTACAAATCATACTGTTTCCAGTGCATCCAGTGTACATTAGATGTAGATGTAGAACACCAGGTGCCACAGTGAAACTGCGGCTCTAGTACAAACTGTCAGTATGTCCTTTAGCGAGACACTTTGCCCATGTTGGCTAGTATGACTCTGTGTGTGACTGTTGGTGGTGATCAGACGAGGCAACGGCACAGACTGGCAGCCTTACTTTTGTCAGTCTACCCCAGGGCAGCTGTGGCTACAGTAGTAGTGTGGAGTGAATGAATAATGCACTTTAAAATGTCTTTGAGTTTCCATCAAAATTATTTTTCTTATTCTTATTCATTTATGTTCAACAGTTACATATTACAAATATCAACTCCATTACTACTAATATACTTCTAATATTAATGCCACATATACTAATACTAACAAATACTACTTTACTTCACTAGTATGTAATCCACTAATACTATCATTAATTCCTCTATTATAGCTTTGAACATTGCAGGCTAACTGTGACACTGCAGGCCTCACAGCCCATTCTTCAGTTCATAATTCTGATGAAAGGGCTTAAAATACAGAGATTAGCATATGGAATGTTTAAGGTTTTTAATGTTGCCCAATAGTTAAGACCTGCACCTCCCTAATAGCATGCACACTGTCAACTTTGACCTAAAGGGCAGTTTGATGGAACTGTTATCAGACTAGTCTGTTGAACACTGAATAATCTGTACTTTTGAATTCTTGCACCGATCTGTACTGTATTATTTTTACATTGTATGTGTTAATTGTTGTTTTAATTGCTGTTTAACTGTTATATTAGTTGTTGTTTTAGGACTACAGATGGAAAGTAGCATTATGCTAAATCTGGTGCAGCCATCTTTTAATGTAACTGCACATTGTCCTTTAAATAAAATAAAGTAAAGTAAAGAAACACTCCTTGTACTTCTTGTTTCATTTTTTTCCCCATGTTTTTGACAAATTAAAATTTAGGTCATTCATGGTGCCAAGTTGCTCTGACGTTAAGGTGTGAGTTTTAATAACGTTGGCATGCTTTAAAAGGCTGAAAGTGTTACACAGAAAGTAGGTGACGAAATCAAGAAAGTAGAGTTGCGGTAATAGAAAAACACTACAGAGGTATTTTTAGTTTGGGTCGTAATCCTTAGATAACTCAAAGATGGAGGTCAAATTCAACTGGTTTGATAAGATTCCTCAAAGATGTTGTCACTTTAAAACAAGATGTTAAATGTAAAAAGCAGACATCATGCTGTCTGAAGTTAGGCTTATATGAAGTGGAACAAGAAGATGAACGACAGTAGCTCAGTTTTTCCACTGGTCCCAAGATTGGCAGTACGAATCCTGCACTCTACATAAACATCATTAGTCGAGCGGTCAGATTCACTGACTCACAGGTTGGCTGTGCAAATCCAGCTCCCACAGATGAATGCTGTTGTTGTGTCTTTGGAAAGACACTTAACCCACCTCGCCCTCAGTGCCCAGTGTCTGTGTACACTGGTGTATGTGTGTCTGTGTGTGTGAATGGGTGAGTGGTTCCTTTGAGTGTCTTGAAGGTGGAAAAGCGCTATATAAAAATGGGACTATTTACCAAGAAACATTTTGACACTCAAAAAGTAAAAATGTGTATTGTTGTTAATATTAATACTTATACTCAATAGGTCTACAATTCAAATACACAAGAGTAACTTTATAATAAGAGAGGGAACATTGTCAGAGGTGCTTTCATGTAAAATAAGCTCTTTAACGTCTTCTGGACCTGCCCAAGGACTGCACATGGAACAGAGAGTGTAGCTAAATCTGAGACCCTTTCCTCTGGAGATAAATGTTGTTGTTTTTTTGTTTTGTCTTTGTTTTAAATGAATGAATGAACAAATAAATAAAATGGATACATAAATAAATAAATAAATAAATACAATTGATAAATAAATTAAATTGTTGAATAAATAAAATTGATAAATAAATAAATCCAATCAAATCCAATCAAATCAATAGTTGCTTCAGTCAGTTTAGAAAAGCAGGGCTATGACAGACTGCAAATATGAAGAAAAACCCCCAAAACAAAACAAAGAAAACATTTTAGATTCTTATGCTTTAATCAAACAGAGTTAAATCAAAATGCTCAAAATGTGTATTCTATTTATTCATTTATATTCATATATGCTCCTCTTCCAACGATATGGGATAATGCAAATATTTTTATTTTTTATTTTTTTTTTTCGTCCTTTAAACATTATTAAGAGTTTATTTATGCTTAAAGGACGTGAGACTGTGACAAGAGACACGGGCCACAGAGCATTGTGTTTGAGCTCAGGGCCACAGGCAGAGACCAAGGACCAAGGCCACAGGGCGCGGTGCAGGGGCCCCCTTGTGGCAAAAGAGCGCACACTCAGATTATAGTCACGTCAAAACCCAAATGAACAAGCTCCATTTGAGGCACAGACAAATCCAAACATCAGTGGATTATGAGCATTCGGAAGCGTTTGTGCGCTCTACACTGAGACGTTTGTGCGCAGCCTATCGGATTCAGCGGGAGGCAATACGCATCCAAATGAAAAGAACGCCAGTCCTTTCTCTAATCCCTGTCTATCCTTTTGATCTCGGGACCCGCTGCCGTGGCATCACTATGGGACAGGGCAGCGGCGGGGCACAGCCATGACGAGCACACTCCCGTAAATGACTCAAATCGCGGGGCTTCTGGACTTGAGCGGGGGCAAACTGGAGCCACAAACCAAGACAGAGCGTGTGCGTAAAAGTGCGCCGAGATGCTGGCCGTGCTGCTCGTGGGGCTCTACTTGGCCTCAGGTGGTCTGTTCTCTGCGGTCAGCTGCTGCCCCTCACAGTGCAGCTGCTTCTACCACAACCTCAGCGACGGATCCAAGGCCAGGTACGACTCTACAAAGCTAAATGTTTATCTGATCATCACTTTTACGCGCGTCCTGCTGCGTCTTTTGGTGTCCTGTTGGTGCGACAGATGTGAGCGCAGAGGTGAACACGTGTGCACAAGATAATTCGGGGAGTGCATGTCCGTCCAATTTTATTTAATGCAGGATTATGTGTCAAAGGCACTTTCAGCCTCTCCGTCTATAATTTATTCTTTGTAATTTACAGGACCGGTATTTTACAGACTCAGAGCTTTAAGTGCAGTTCAACTTGTATTACTGAATTCATATATTAATATGTTGTCTGTAGGATAATTTATAATAATTAAAACAATAATAATAATTAAAAAAATAATAATAAAACATAAAAAATAATAATAATAATAATAATAATAATAATAATAATGATGATGATGATGAAAGTCCCGTTTTAATCCTCACTCTTTTAAATCAAACCTTTTTCTGTTTTCCATGTGTTTTGTAAAAGCAGAAAAGGTTTGACTTTTTCCTCAAATCAGAATTCATAAAAGTGGATAAATCAGTAGATCATTTACTGTTTCTGACTAAATGAATATGATCTTTGTGTGGAGCGATCCCTCACCTCCTGTGTGTGTGCTGCAGGAGTGTCATCTGTAATGACCCAGACATGTCCCTGGTGCCTGTGGGCTTCCCCGTGGACACGTCCAAACTGCGCATTGAGAAGACGTCCATCCAGAGAGTCCCCAGTGAGGCCTTCAGCTCCCTGTGCAGCCTGGAGTTCCTGTGGCTGTCCTTTAACACGCTGTCCTCTGTAGCTGTGGACAGCTTCAGAGGGCTGCTGAGCCTGGAGGAACTGCGGCTGGACGGGAACGATCTGAGTGTGTTTCCCTGGGAATGTCTGCTGGACATGCCCAGCCTCAGACTGTTGGACCTGCATAACAACCAGCTTAGCTCCCTGCCCCCGGAGGCCACCACCTACATCCGCAACCTCACCTACCTGGACCTGTCCAGCAACAGCCTGCTCACCCTGCCCCCTGAGGTGCTTAGCACCTGGCTGGCAGTGAGGCCCGCCCAGGGCCCGGAGAGCTCCAAAATGATACTGGGTAAGAGTGCAGTCATCTTCTAGTTCATTAAAACTCATTCATAAGTCATCACATCAACAGCTGGACAGTACTGTTGCTAAGCGACCATCTGTGGTTATAAGTAGCTCTGGATCATACTGATGATTAGAAATAAATCATGTCTACATGTTAGTGTTGAATGAGGGCAGATCAACTTAATAACCACATCACTCTCCTATGTGGACTTTTCATTCTGTTTGATTTGATAAACTCATAAAATGCCTTGTCGTGACAGTGACAGTAAGCTCCGGTTTAAGAGCTGATGGGAGCGGCTCACTGCACAGTTTCTTATTACAGATAGTGCATGGTCTGTTGTCGGGAGTAGGGACGGGACAATAAACAATCATTTTGGTAATTGGGATAAAAAAGGATAACAATAATCATTGTGGTACTTTTTGTATAATCGTGATAATCTCCAACAAAAATAAACAAATGTTATTACCCCACCAGAGCAGGAAGAAGCTACTGATCCACACACACAAGATCACTGCTGTACAGTGGACAATTCTTTAACAGTTGTTTAAACATGGAACTTATTTCCTTATGAGGTTTTGCTTATATCTTTTTACAGTACATGTGCATGACGTGTATAGAATGGTCATTTGAATATATTTATGTTTCATTACATTTTTTTTTACATTTAAAAAAGATTATCGTGATATTATTGGTTATTATTATATTGACCATCATAATCGTGGCACAACTGGACAAAATGGCCATTGCTGATATGCGTGTGATATGTGTACTTTTAGTAAATATCTGATTTGTTCAATCTATTCACTCCTGAACATTCTTTTCATTTCCACATTTTCTGTGAAGAACCACCACCTGAGTCATCAGCATCCTCTTCATCTTCATCATGTCCATCCATCTTCTGTTCTGCTCATCCCTGGTGTAGTCATGGACAGGGGTACGGACTTTATGAATTAAATGTTAATCCTCTTACAGGATTAGCATGCTAGCATCCACACTGCCATCTGCAGACTGCTCTTTCACATTGTCCGCAGCTGGATGCTCTCCCTGCTCGTCTGAGCTGCCCTGTGCCTTTGCCCGCAGGTCTCCATGACAACCCGTGGGTGTGTGACTGCCGACTATACGAGCTGGTGCAGTTTCAGAAGTCTCCCAGCCTGTCTGTGGCGTTCATTGACACGCGGCTGCGCTGTTCTGCTCCAGAGAGTGTGTCGGGTGTCCTGTTCAGTGATGCTGAGCTGCGCCAGTGCCAGCTGCCCCGCATCCACACTGCAGTGGCCCGAGTGCGCAGCGCTGTGGGCAACAGTGTGCTGCTCCGCTGTGGGACCCTCGGAGTGCCTATCCCAGACTTGAGCTGGCGCAGGGCCGATGGACGACCTCTCAATGGTACAGGTGAGTCTGAGTCTCCAGTGTGCCCTGCAGTTTCCACATCTACAGTCTGAGCTAGGATGTTTTTTAGAGCTGTTAATTAAAGAGAAAGCTGTGAGTGGATTGTAATGCCTTAAGTCTGACTGACAGCTGCTGCTGCTGCTACACAGTTATGCAATGATCAGTACTGACTCAACATTGAATAATCACAAAGGACAGTTGTCTGATCAGATCCCAGGGCAGAGAATCTCAATATACTACAACACTGAATCTGATCATTTGTGTTATTCCACTGGTAATGGAAATAATAAAGTAGCTGCATATTACACACCATCCTAGATCTCATGTTCTCAATATGTTCTCTTCACAGTCCAGCAGGAAACATCTAAGGAGGGTATCACCTGGTCCATCCTCAGCGTGCCTGCAGTGTCCTATCAGGACTCGGGAAAGTACATCTGCAAAGCCTCAAACTACGCTGGGAACGCAGAGGCGGTCATCTCACTTGTTGTTACCAACTCAACCAAAGCAGATGGAAGTCAGTCAAACAATGATAAAAAGACAAAGGTGAAGAAGTCTGGTCCAGTCGGCAAAGCCGCGTACCAGGAGAAGCTGGTGGCTCGGTATGTGGTACCCACCTCCACTGCACCCACACTGCAGGCCATGCAGTCGGGGGTCCCTCTGGGGCTGGGCTCAGTGCTGTCTGTGGATAGTTACAGTGTAGCAGACCAGGCCACTCCCGCCCCTGTCACCACCTCCAACCCAGACACCCTACTGGAGCTGGAGAGGACCAACCTGAGCAACCTCTCTGCCAATACCTCCTCCCTCCAGCAGGACCCTGACAGGATGGTCAAAGGCGTCAAAGTGGTGGGCGACACAGACAATACCATTTCTTTGAACTGGAGAGCCCCTAAGGCCAAGAACACCACCTCCTTCAGCGTGCTGTATGCAGTCTTTGGAGAGAGGGACATGAGGAAGATCAATGTAGGAGCAGGACAGATGCGGGTGACCATCGATGGCCTGGTTCCCAGGACCAAGTACATCGCCTGTGTCTGTGTAAAGGGCCTCATCCCCAGAAAGGAGCAGTGCGTCATCTTCTCTACTGATGAGGCTGCCAGTGCTACAGGCACACAGAGGCTTATCAATGTCATTGTCATCACAGTGGCCTGTATCATTGCTGTCCCTCTCACAGTCATCGTGTGCTGCGGCGCCATCAAGAGGCGTATTAAGAAGTACTGGGGGAAGAAATCCAAGGACATCCAGGACTCCTATGTGACCTTTGAGACTTTGTCCCCAGGCACTAAGGCCAAAGGGCTGGAGGGAGAGTATCTAAACAGACTAAACCCAGAGGAATCCAACCGGCTGCTGTCGGCCCGCTCCAGTCTGGACTCTGAGGCCACGGCCAAGATCGAAGGACAGCCCAACGAGTACTTCTGCTGACATCATGCTCCAGCTCCGGCTCCACAGCCCACACCCCACACGCACCCCCATCACCTGCCCCACCTGCACCTGAGCACCCACCAGCAGCACCCGCATCACCAACATTCCAACCAGCAGAATGCCATCCCACACCCCTGTACGCTTCCACACCTACAGCAGACCCACCATCACCCACAGCTCCAGCACCCCCACCCACCATGGCCTCCTGAGGTCAGCACCCCCAAAACACGCTCCCACACCTCTTTGCCCTGGGACAGCCCTCCCCCTGTCCCTCCTCGCTGGATCATGCCCTCCACACCACCTCAACAGAGGACCACCTTCTATCAGAGAGCTTTTGCACGCTGCACCATCATGGAGATATCAGTGTAGAGAACTTTGCACCTCTATTGCCCACTAGTCACTACCTTTTGGATAAGATGTTCTACATGTACATTTTGAACCACATTACAGGTGTTTGACCTTGCTACAACCAAACTTTATTTTAAGCTAAAGGTGTAATAACAGCATAGAAAAACTGAACCATGGAGTAGAATATCATTGTCTACACTGATGGTCGTGTGAGTATTGATTTTCTTAGCATGGCCAGCGCCCCCTGCCTCCTGATTTGTGAAGGGCACTGAAAGAGCAGATCTAGATTACATGTTTTGGTACATATAGCTCCATGAGTGTGTGCCTCTGTATATATCTCTGTATAATATACATGTGTCATATGTTGTGAGGAGATATACACACAGGCATGGTCACACTGCAGTGAGGAGAGAGCTGGAGCTGGAGAGAGCGACTCAACTATGACACTGTAAATACAGATCAAATCTAATGTATTTTTATTCTCTACATATTTAATGTTAGCCCCAGACCTGTGCTCTCATGTATAAATATGTATTCTGTATATATACCAAGTTATGTCAAATCAAGTTTTCTATTAAATCAATAATAACCCAATTTATGCATTTATTCTGACTTTTGTTTCATGTTTATTGCAAACTTCAAATGTGTAATTTTGGTCACTGATGCTTAGCATTTAAATTCTAATCTCATTTTTGAAAAAAAAAGAAAAAATAAATAAATAAATGAACACAAAAAATAATAGATTGCAGAGACTTCCTCAACAGCTGCGCACAAAGTCCCATCTCTGTTGGCTCTTGTGGCTTAAAATCAGTGCTAGTCTTACAGCAAATTTCAACAGACCTTTTCAAAAGGAGACATTTGATTAATTGTGTTTGTAATTCAATTGCCCTGTATTGTTGTACTCTCGCATAACATTACAGATGCTATCCAGGTTACTGTGGTTTAAAGTGTTACTCATCTCGTCTCCCTACCATGATCATAAACTAAATGTCTCAACCCATTTCATGCCACAGCTGCCCTGTCCAATTAAAAAAGTTACAATATCTGACAGAAAATGTGCAATTTGATATGTTTTAAATATCAGACACTTTGCTTAAGCATGTCAACTCCACTTTCCTGTCAAAGAAGCTCATCATTTGCGTGATTTGTGAAATCTGGAGGTTCCTGTTTGGTTAAGTAACTATGGCAGTTTTGTGGGTCAGGGCAGCAGTCGGACAGTGCCGTGTTAATCATGATCTGGGGGGAGAATTAGGTCCTCTTGTTTGGTCCACGGCACGTCATGGATTAAGACTAATAGGCTTCTCCTGTCCGCTGTCTTGACATGACTTGAACGCGAATGTTGCCCTAAACTTTGGGCTTTTGGTTGGACTATGGACATATTGGGTTTTTTATTCGTGATAGTTCTGGTTCAGATTCAGGCATGTGCGGCATTCTCCCAGTGTTTGCGTGGGTGTAGCTGTGTAGAAGACCGACATGGAAGGTAAGGCTGCTCCAGTAATCTCAGAGTATTTTTAACTCTCTCACTGTGTCACTGAGAGACAATAAACAGGTCTACAGCAATATGGAGTTTATAAGAGGGTAAAGCTAACATTTAGTGCTTTAGTGCTGCTTTTTGTAACAATAAAGATTGAGTCAGTGGTAAGGAAATGACCGAAACTAGAATGGAAACTGGATCCACAAAAAACAGGATTGCTGTGGATGACAAAATACCTTATATAAAGGTCCAGTTATTTCTAAATGATAATGCATATGTTTAGGAGACATTTAACAACAATGCACCTTTAATTTAATTTCAAAGTGTTAGACTTTTGACAACAACAAAATAGCTAATTTCAGAGTGCCTTTCAAGGGAAACCAGCTAGGCCTGTTTTACATTTGAATTCAATTTACTGTTTCAGATTGGAAGAAAATAATGAATCTTGAAAATCTTGAAAATAATGAATAATGAATTTCCCATACTTTCCTCTTGCCTGTTCTAAGTGTAAAAACATTTACTAATCCTAACATTCTTTGGCTGTAGGTCTCTCACTTGCATGGAGGACAGTTTGTTCAGGAGTATTCCAGATGAGCTGCCTGAGGGCCTGACTAAAGTGCGCATAGAAAAGTCCCACTTCACTGAGATCCCACGTGGAGTCTTTTCCAGGAGCACCGCCTTAGAAAACCTGTGGCTGAACTTCAATGAAATCGCTCTGATCAATTCTAGAGGTCTGGAGGGATTGTCCAATCTGACTGAGCTGCGCCTGCAGGGGAACAAGTTGCGCTCTCTGCCATGGACCGCCTTCGAGGACACGCCGACTCTCAAGATCCTGGACCTGAAGCACAACCAACTGGATGTCCTTCCAGAGCATGCTCTCAAATATTTACCTGGGCTCACTTACTTAGACTTGTCCTTCAATCAGCTAACAGTCATATCCAAGGAGGTCTTCCTCAACTGGCCCCTATATCAGAAGCTGCAGAGCCAGGAGAGTCCAGAGGGGGGAGCTGTGGGGCCCAACGTGGTGCTAGCGCTGCACAACAACCCCTGGCTGTGCGACTGCCGCCTAAAAGGCTTTGTGGAGTTCACACGCTCCTTGAGCCCTCCCATTATTCTCATGAACTCTTACTTGAGCTGCTCCGGGCCGGACTTTAAGGCCGGACAGTTCTTCCATGAGGTGGATGTGCGCTCCTGCATCAGCCCTGTGGTCAGCACTGCCACTGCCAACATGAGCCTGCCACAGGGCACCAACGTCACCCTGCAGTGCCTGGCCAAGGCGCGGCCCCAGGCCTCACTGTGGTGGACATATGGACTCAAGATAATCAGAGGATTTCATGGTGAGAGCCAGTCACACCCAGCACAGACACATCAAGAGGGTTTAATCACAGAGTCCTCCAGTGAACATAAAGCTCCACATCTACATAAACGCATGTATAATTACCATAGTGTGTGCGTGTGCATGTGAACTTGATTAAGACTAAGAGATTACAGAGGACTGTGGTCTAATGAATGAAAGTGTGGTCCACTATGTAACGTGCCCAGCTCTGCATCGCTCCGCCTGACCTTTCCCTACTCTCACATGTAGTATACAGCCCAGCGACAGTGACACAGTGTGAACAAATCATCTGATTCATTAGTAAAACAAAGTGATACTTGAGATCTGTCACATTTCAGGGAATATGATCCTTTGCTACACAACAATCATTGCTGTTACTCTCGTGAAAAACTACAGAATCTTGAATGTTCTTGCTATAGTTTTGACAGTGACAGTTGCAAACATTCTCATTTTTACCTGCAGAGTTCCAGGAGAGGGTGGATGAGGACACTGTTCGCTCCTACCTGGCGATCCCCTCTCTTCAAGTGTCCGACCGAGGCATCTACACCTGCACTGCCGTCAACTACATGGGCAACTCCTCTGCCACCATCCAACTGGACATCCAGACTCCTCAGGGCTCCACTGCTCAGTCCCCACGTGGAGATGCAGCCCCACCCTCTTCTGCTGAGGAAAACGTCTACATCGACATCCGCATCGCCAAACAAACCGTACGGGGCATATCCATTGAGTGGTATGCTGCTTTAGAACATGCCGATCAGACTTGGTTCACTCTTCACTTTGGACGCATTGACCAAAAGAAAGAAGCCATTTTTATCGGCCCGGGAATCCACTCTTACACAGTTAACGACTTGCTACCTGCTACCAAATACGAAATCTGTGTCACCCTAAAAAATCAAAATCCACGACCTGGCCAGTGCATCGTGTTTGTGACAGGAAGTGACATCACAGAAATGGAGCAGCGGGAGAAGCTGATTCACATAGTGGTGATAGTGTTAGCCATGGTGCTAGCAGTGCCCATAGGGATGTATGCGTGCACTACAGACACTAAATTAGCATGTGTGGAGAGAATTCTTAGCTCGTGGAAGAACAGGAGAGCGAGCAGGTCCTCGGGGGCGGACAGGGAGAGGCAGGGGACATTTGACAGTCTGCAGGCAGCCAGCGACGAGGGCCTGGTCAATAAGGACTCCAGTGATGACCGCAAGGTGAGGAGGAGGTCAGAGGACAGGCCGCACAAAGGCAGGCTCAGTGATCAGCTCTACTGAACTCTTTTCAAATATGAGTATGTCTGTTTTGATGTCTGGGAATCTGCAAAGTAAGATCCTGTGTCAGATGTTTTTTCATATAATAGGCTAAAGGAAAATTTGTTTTGCTCTATGCTGTCTGCATCTGATTACTATGTGTTTTATATTCACTATGTGTTTTATTCACCTTTAACCCTGAAGTAAGGCAGATGTGCTGTTCGCAAGCTAGTTATTGTTAGCAGTGCCGTAATGTGAACAGTTGGTCAAATTGACCAAATGACCAAAATACAACAGAACCTGTGCATTTTGGAGCAAACTGTTCCGCCCGCCATTCCCCTTAGACCAGTCCTGAGTGTGACCATGTGTGTAGAGGTGGTGACACAGACGTTTTCTGTCTTAATGCTGTGTTCCTCTGTTCTAGGCCCAGGAGGTGTGATAGTGGACATAAAGCGCTGGCTCCAGTGCTATAGGCCACAGCCTCAGCTCATCTCTGAACTCTCTGTAACATGTAACATCACAGCTGACTGTGCCACACTTACATACAAAGTTCTACTAAACAACCATTTTAAAATAAATAATAAACTCTATGATCTCTATGAAGAAAATAGGTTTAAAGGGGACATATTGTGACATATTAAATCGACTTTAATGTGCTTCTGGCCATGGTATTTCTGCATCTTAAGCTTACTCAAAGTTGTATTTTGGATGCTGGACCCACCAGTTCCTCCTACTTTCTGTTTAAATGCAGAAAGGTCTGGATCCAGACCATTAAGTGCATCAAACAACCGTCTTCACGTGAGACGGTCCAGTAACAGCCTTATGTGTATCATCTCCTCTGGAATATTCTTGCATCATTCAGAACAATATATATTACTTCTTCTTGGAAAGTAAAATAACTGGTTCCAGTGGGTCAATTTAAATTAATGGTAAAATGTTTAGAAATGAGATCTATGGTTTTGTTTAAAATTCTTCTTCTTCTTCTAAATGTTTGCTGATGCACTGTTTGATCTCTGCTGCTGACTTGGGCAGGACTCCCTTGAAAAAGAGATCAGTAGCCTCAATGGGACTTTCCTGGATAAATAAAGGTTTTACCTCTGATACATACGAGTTTAGTGTTTGTTCATTCTGCAGGAAATTGTGCTGTTACTCAGTCATCTGTGTTATTTATTTATTTGAATAGTAAATTGCCATTTCTGTATTGACACAAACATGTTTCTCTGATTGGTTAATCCACCAAAATGTCTTTGTAGTGTGATTTTGGCTGGCCAGGCAAGTATTTAGACTGACCAGTGCATGTTTGAGTAATCCAGTATTGTTTGAAACACTTAAATGATCATTTGCTGCTTGTTACAGTGAAATATTACTGCAGTTTGGAGCAGGAAGTCAATGGACCTGCTTCTATTATAAACCCACTTTATATTGTGATTTCAACGAAATGTAAAATAATGATCCATGCATGTTACAACTTGATACTAACCACTTGAAAAAGCAAGTAGTATTGAAAAATAAATCAATACAAATCCAAGCCTTCAAAAAAGGTGTTGTTTTCATGGCAACAGGCAATTAAAAAAATACTTTGTCTAATATGGTGTTCACAGTTTCTTGTCTTGCCATTATCATTTCTTTAAACATTGTTAAATAAGTGTTGAAAGGTCAAAATAAAAGCTTCAACGTTAAGATGTTTAATAAAAACCTCTTCCACTGCATGGTTTGCTTGGGGCCCTGATGGAGCAGATCTGTTTGGTGCAGCTCCTTCCAGTCGAGTTGTGTTTTTATGCTCTAAGCACGACTCTGGGTCCAGGGCAATCCACAGAAGGCTTGGCGCTGGCCCCCCCACTTTGGACCCTTCAAACGAGACAGTGTGGTTTGCTTTAGACAGTGCAGAGACTTGCAGCCTGTACTGACTCGCTCCTAAAAGTAAAAGTAGAAACGAGGCTTAGGTTTCATTTTTGTTTTTGATGCTCTGAGTCCCCCTACTTTTGCTACAGTTGATGTGCATCCTGCTAATCAGGTTTGTGAAGTTGTAGAGTATTGTTTTGTTGCTTTTGTTGCTGATGTAGGCTTGTGGGTTGAGTCTTGAACCAACTCGTAAGGAAGGGTTGAATAAGGCCCAGGAGAGATTGCTAAATTGCTCACACATGCATGGATGACATCTAAAACCTCTTCAGGCATGTTTTTGATGAGGGGATGCTAGTTTTGCATATCTACTCTTTAAATTCCATAACTGCCCCAAATAAATGCACACTTTACATAATCTGTCTAACTGATTTACAAATTATAACTGTGTGTTTTGGATGGGAAGGGAATTGAGTTGAGATTTAGTCATTAGAGCGTCTTTGTGTCTGCTCTTTAATAGATGCTGCCAGATTACACAAAGCTGCTGTTTCAATGATGTACATTAACAAGAGCATATGCTTAAGCCTCTCTGCGTCACTGCACACGGGCGACACATCTTATACATGTGTCTCTCTAAGCACAACACGTCACTCTGGATCTGACCGCTCAAACAGACGGCTTAGCGCACACACTGCACACCGCGCCATTGTTCATTTGACATAATACCACAGCAACCCAACCGATCCTCCTCGATTGGTTTGTATTATTGATGTTGACCTGGTGAA
Source organism: Periophthalmus magnuspinnatus (assembly GCF_009829125.3). Lineage (NCBI taxonomy): Eukaryota > Metazoa > Chordata > Actinopteri > Gobiiformes > Gobiidae > Periophthalmus > Periophthalmus magnuspinnatus. Next base: position 5,993,577 of record NC_047140.1, on the reverse strand, counting down.
CATTTTCTGAACTGCATCTGCTCTTCAGTTGTTGGGGGATTGAGGGTGGTCTTGGTTGTAATCCCTCTGTGTAAGTTGCAATACATGATATACCTGACCATGTGTATTATATGTATTATACAGTCCTTTTCTATTTACATCCTTTGAGTTAATAAAAGTACACATTATAAGTACAAATACAATTGTTTCATTTTTTAAGTTACACTAAAGGTGCACTTTGTAACTTTTCTGGTTGTCTGCATGTAGATATTATTGCTTTGCTTGCAATGTTACACAGTATAGCATTAAACTTACCTATCTTGCACTTATTCAACTACAAATGTTTAACTGATAAAGTAAATACCTTCAAAAACATGCATTTTTATTGTGAGCAGGCTCGCCTCTTCATCAATCTGATCTGTAACTTAGCCTGGTGGTGTCACTTGCTTGTCTCCATGGAAACAGAAAGGTTTCATGTCATACTGTCAAACTTTACAGGCAAAGAAATAACATTAGATATGGAGATAATCATAAAATGTACATAATGCAGCTATAGCACACAGCTTGTGTTTTTGCTCTTTTGACTCATGTATGTAGAGGTGGAGGTCGTGACTATTTTGACTCCAGTTGTTCCTCCTCCTTAACTTTTGACTGGTGTAGGCACTGGGGGTGTAGTCTAGACCAGGGGTCGGGGCCTTATGACTCCTGAGCCAGATGTGGCTCTTTTGACTGCACCTGGCTCTCAGATAAATCTTAGCTGACATTTCTTAACAAAATAAGTAATGAATAAATCTGCTGATATTCAAGTAAAACTTTACAGAAATCACAGTGATACAAATGATCTTCGAAAAATGAATTTGGTTTAATCCATACATTATTTTTTTACCGCACATTTTCAGGGCTGTGCTGGAGCCAATCAGGGTACAGGAGTGTCCCACACCTCTATTTTTACTGGATTATATGCAGTAGCTTACACAAGTAGGCCGTTTAATTAGTAAGTCAGCTATCAGATTTATGCAGAGCAAACCTTTTGATGAAGAAGATGGCGAAAAGAAAAAAAGATGAGGAGTACCGTACATTTCAGCAGGAATGGACAGAGGAATTCACCTTTGTGAAGAGAGCAGGAACTGCGGTGTGTCTAATATACAATGGTAATTTCATTGCTGAAACAGTCAAATATAAAGCGACACTTCGGCACATGTTATGCCACATTTGCATCGAAATATCCAGCAAGGGACAGCAAGAAGAAGGCCTGCCAAGAGCTACTAAACAGAGTGCAAGCCAGTCAGCAGCAACTCCATGTATGAACCCAACACGGTGATGGGAATTCAATGAGCTTTGTTGGCTCTTTAGGAAAAGTGAGGAACAGAAAGCAATTCAAAGATGGCAAGTTTCTTGATGTGGCTAATGAACTTTTCGATGACTTTACGAATAAACATAAGATAATCAAACAAATAAAAGACCTGCCTTTGTCAGCAAGAACTGTTCATCATGATGGCAAATCAAGTGGACGAAAAACAAATGAAGGACATAAATGCAGCAACTTATTATTCCTTCGTTTTGGATGAATCAACAGATGTAAGTCATTTATCCCAGTTCAGTGTGAAGTACACACACTGACGCACTGTGTGTGTGTCGTTTTGCCAAGGAAAGTGTCAACGAGAGGAGAGGATTTATTCAAGTCGTTTGCAAAAGAAAAAAATCTTCAGATGGATAAACTTATTTTGGTGTGTACTGATGGAGTCCTTGTGTATGGTGGGGAAAAACAAAGGAATTGTAGAGTTTCTTTGTGAAAATGAAAATAGATCCATCCTAAGTTTTTATTGCATGTTATATTAGGAGGCTCTTTGTGCTCAACTGTGTGATGCACAGCTCGGTGATGTCGCTGGTCATTCAGACTCTTCTTGAAATGAAAGACATCGAGCAGCCCGAATTAGCTAATTAATGATAATCAATAATAGCTGAGTGGCTCCTGAAGCTGTACTATCTCGTGGACTGAACATTTAAACCAGCTCAATGTGAAAATGCAAGGCATTGGAAATACAGTCTTATCCCTTCAACAAGCAGTGTTTGCCTTTGAAAACAAGCGTGGATATTGGAACAGGTCGTTTACTACACTTTGAAAAACTGAGAGAATTTAAAGATACGTGCACAGCAAGTGACCCCGCTCAACATTTTGATCTCCAGCAGCTCGCTGGCTTCACATCTAATCTCTTGTAGTCACTCAATGCACGCTTCAGAGAATTTCGTGAGCACGCTTGTTTTTTTTAAATTCATCACTCAACCACGCGAGTGTCCAGTGGACAAAGTCGACCTGATTTACATCCCTCGTGTCTCTATCAGATCTTGAGGTAGAAGTTGCTGATCTGGAGGCCTCAGACATGTGGGTGAATAACTTCAAATCACTGAATGAAGATTTTGAAAGGCAGCAAGCAGAGCTACCAAGTAAAAACAAGTGGGCAGAAATGAAAAAACTTCAACCTGAGGATCAGCTGATTGTCAAAACTTGGAACGAGCTTCCTGTCACATGTCACACACTGCAGCGTGTGAGTAATGACATATTAACCATGTCGTTCCCACATATAAAAAACATCAAGAACAACCTGCGATCACATTTAACAGGTGAAAGACTCAACGTCTGCATGAAGCTTAACCTCACCATGTATCAATCAGACAAAGCCATCGACAAAACCACACAGCACCAGGAGTCACATTAATGGTAAGAAGTATTTTATGTATCGGAGAGCCTCAGTATAACAACATTATTAAAAAAGAATAAAAAAATGTTTAAAAAAATCACACTTTTAGTTTATTCAGAGTTCTCACAGAAACACATTCTAAAATATGTGACTTTTTGGCTCTCTCAGCTAAAAAGGTTCCTGACCCCTGGTCTAGACAACTGGCACAGTGGCACCAAATTATGACTGTTATCATCATGGCTAGGTATAGGTATAGATATTGTTATGATCAAATATTTTATGATATTTTTGTTGTTCTTGTAAATGTTTGTGTTGTTGTTGTTGTATCTGTTTCTGAATGTGACGAGTTGACGTGAGTGTTCTGTGATCTGTTTTGGAGACTGGCTCTAGTGAGTTGGGACTGCTGTTGTTTCAGAAAATACACAAAAAGAAAAAGATCTGCACATTTCCTAATACCAGAACACTACTTTGATTGTCTTGATGTATAAATTTGACTTTATTGACAACATGGAATATATTTGCACAGAAACACTTGCAAAAATAACATCAATTCAATCTGTCTTAAATTTTTGCATCCACTGGCATTTCAGATGGTCAAATAAGGATAATCCTAGTCCTGTCTGCGTCATCATAACTAATATGCCACACACACGCTTCAGCCAAACTCAGAGGTTTGGGCACTGGGACTTTGGTGGGGCGCCAACGGTTCAATATTGCAAAAAGAAAAACAAATTAGTCCCTAGATTAGAGACACGGTAATCTGCAAAATTTCATGTTTTATGTAACACACGATTGACATGACATTAAAGAACAAGCTCTTAAAGGCACTGCACCTAATTTTTTGCTGTCTTAAAGGGCCCATATTACATCATATTACATCTTGATGGAACTGTCCATCTCTACTGAACAAAAGGTAACATGTAGCTGTTAACTTGGAAACTACCACGGCATGACATCACAAGGTGGAACAGAGCATTTTGAGCTTTGGAGATGTAGACAGACTAATAATAAAAGATTACTCAAACATGTGTGAATGAAACAAAACACAACTCCACGTATGTTTTTGAGGAGGTAACAATATGTCTTAAAAATCACTCAAGTCAAGTCAATTTTGTGTAATATAGGACCTTTAAAATGTTTAAAGATTTGCAGTGGTCCAAAGTTATTCCTCACTTACCTTATACATTTTGAGCATCCTAATTATTCAACACAATGAGTTTAGAAGTGGTTTTCACAACAGAGATCAGGGCAGAGTTTTGTCATCACAATAAAGCTGACAACAACCATCATGCTAACACACACTTCCTGATCATTGGACAATAAAACACTTTGTAATTAGATGCAGACAACACACAGTGGACATATTTTGACCCAAAGAGCTCCTTATACTATATAGTATCTGAACTGGAGCAAGACATTCAGCTCAAATACCTTTAATGACCTGCCATGTTTTTTAAATGAATTTAAAGCTTGACCAAAATGATACATTTATTGATTGATTTTACATTTCGTGACAACTTAGCTTTCAGACAAAATAATCTATGGTTGTCCTCTGTGTCCATTGGTATATGTGTGTCAAATGGCAGCATTTGATTTCAGTGGATTATTTTTTCCAAATATAGCTCCACCAGCTTATCACGTGTATTTTATGCTATTGACATAAAACTTAAGTCTTTATATTTCCTGCACATGCCATTATTTTGATGCGAGATACTTTAAGGGAGCGTCCACACTTACAGAATCACCCCATCAAAATCAGGACGTGTAACTAAACTCAGACATTTGGACTAGACCAGGATTAAAATGGGACAAGAACAGGACCAAACCAACTCTGTGTTTGGACTCAAACGAGGCTAACACCAGGACCATACTTAAACCATATGCATAGCCAAAACACACAATGCAACTTACCTTTTAAAAGTTTCCTTTATGCTAACTACACCTTTTTGACATGCTAATATTGGGCCTTTCCCTTTCGTTTTCTGATACTCTACACCACATGTGTCAAAGTCAAGGCCTGCGGGCCAAATGCGGCCCTCCATATCATTTTATGTGGCCCTTGACAGGGTAAATCAAAAGGTATGATGGTCTTAAAATCTCAATTTATCAGGATATACGCAGTTACACAGCCATATTTTTACATCTAGGCAAATGCATATGCAATATTTGTAACTTGAATAAGTAATAAATACAGAAACAGTTAATTAACAAGTTGAAAAATGTGTTAGATTTATTTTACATCTGGCCCTTTGAGAGCAGCCATTTTGCTGATGTGGCCCTTGGTGAAAATGTGTTTGACACCTCTGCACTACACCCTCCACTGTTACCAGTAGGGGGAGACAGGCACCTAATCCAGTCATTCAAAAGGAAAATGAAAGTGAAACTAATCCCTTAAAATCCAAATGAACACCTTATCTGAAGCTATAAAAGGTTAAAATACCAATGCAATGATCTCCTAATGACTAAACAAAGCATGGCATGGGAGTTTTCATTTATACCAAGCAGTTTCATGTCTTTCTCCAGCAGGTGTCAGTAGGCAGAAGATTTCAAGTGTCTTCAAGAGGCGCTAATCTTTACCCTTTAACCTTCATCCCAGTCTGACTCAGAAAAGTATATAGTAATCCAATAATCAAAACATGTGCAGTAAAGCTCGTCACATGTGCAATGTTCTAATTACTCCAACAACAGAATGACAGAAAATTAAAAATCAATTTATTGGTTAGAAAATCCATCTGATTGTGAACAGAAATGCTAAATGAGGAACAGCTTCACCAGCACCAATGTAAACAACCCACAATCTGTGTACACACTGCAAAAAAGAAAATAGCAAACAAGTTGATTACATTTAAGATTAAAGTAAAAAGTAAAAGTATTTCACACAAGTGTTATAATTTGTTAGTGTTCATGTAATGATATTGATTTTGGTCATCAGTAACAATATGAATCAATTTGACATGAATTTTGTGTATTTATTTTTGTTTGCTCAAAGCCGAAGTTTGAACTCAAAAACTTTAGTCAGGATGTTACCGTGAACATGGTCAAAATAATCTCTCAACTCATATGAAAAGTACTTTTTACTTTTCAGTCCTGTCCAAAACTGTAGTAGAGAAGAAAGTACAGGTACTGCTCTCAAATGTAGTTAAGTAAAAGTAAAAAGTATCCACTGTAAAATCTACTTGAGTAAAGTACAGATACCTAAAACTTTACTACTTTTACTTTGTTACATTCCACAATTGGTTTTAACCCAATTGGAAATACCATAAAACATGTCAAATGTGCAGACCAACGGAAAACTAAAGTAATTACATTTGAATTCTAGTCATTTCATCCTTTGTTGCAGTGTTACTCAACTGTCTTTTACACCTGCGCAGTGGGATTACAGCTCGCCTTCCTCCTAACGCGCTCCCTGCACCTCCCCTCCGCAGAACTGATCTCTTTACTCAGTTCAAGTGTCAAGGAAATCTCTGGTAAGAAGCTTGAGCTGATCCCAAATGAAACGTCTCACTTGTTCAGATCTGAATGAGTTCCCAGTAAGGATTCTGTAAAAGTCGCTTCTCTGTCAGTAAACACGCGGATTATGCTTTTATATATTTTACAAGGCATTTACACGATAGAAGACCAAAACTGTCATAATAAATGTTGTCTTCAATGAAAAATACTGTTATATGTTCTGTTCTGTTCATTTTCACTATGAATTCCAACAGTTTGTTAAATGGCAAACAATGACACAGATGTAACAATGTAATAGTTACTGTATAGCATTTAAGCTAACGGTAAACAATTTAGTTATCCATTATGGACAAAACACAAGTTGTAATGTATTTACAGTCTACTTAAAAAAATATAAATAGTGTATTTCTGGCTATTTTCAATAACCAGCATAAAATGTTAATTAATTTGCTCCGTGTTACATTTAAAGAGCCCATGTTACGCAATGTTCTGATCTATGTTATAATGCGGTTTCCTCATCAAAAACATATCCAGAGTTGTGTTTTGTTTCAGTCACACATGTTTAACACACAAACTCTGCATATTTAGACTCTGTTCCACCTTGTGATGTCATGCTGTAAAACAGGAAGTGCTCAACTGTGTTTTTAAACTTCACACATGCTTCACTAAAATCATTTGTGTGAGTTGAGCCCTAGAATTAACAAGCTGTACTGAACTAAAGGTAAAACGCAACCGTTAACTTGAAAAGTACCGCTATATGACATCACAAGGTGGAACGGAGCATTTTGAGCTTTGGAGATGTTACAGACTAATAATAAAGGGTTACCGGTACTCAAACATGTGAATGTGAACTCCAGGTATGTTTTTGATGAGGTAACAACATTATAACATGGCTTTAAGCTCACAAGAATCCATTTTGTGTAATATGGGACCTTTAAGTAAGAAAAGTCAAGCTAAATACGTAATTCAAGTTATTTTAAACTAGACACGTATATAGTTTTGCAGTATTTATTGTGGCAGTTTTAGACCTTTATTATTACACATAAATCACATTATTGATAATTTAACCGTTTCTGCTCCAGTCTTAGTTTGAGCTCCGACACCAGCGCCTTGTTCACAGTGTCCTGCCGGGTCATGGCTGGCTTCTTGCGGGGTTTGGGCACCACGTGGGCGGACACGGTTGGCACGGTCCACTGCTTGTCCCTGGTGAAGCTAAGAGGCGGAGGAGGAGGGAGCGACGGAGCGCAGGGCGGTGGAGGAGGCGGCCATATCCTCACTACGCTACTGACATTGTTGTTGGAGTTCACGTTCTCAGCTGCAGTCTCCGGTTCGTGCTCTACTTCGTCCACTTTGAACTTGTCTGGGTCTTGTCTCTTGAAGGGGCTGCTGATCCACGGTTTCTGCGGCTGCGTTTTTCTCCTGCGTATTCGCCGGTTGGGAAGGATACGGTTGGATTTCTTGGTACGCATGAACATTACAGTGGAGATGAGGACCGTGACTATGATCATGAGGCAGATGGCACCGGCCAACATGCCGAGCACGTGCAACGGCTTGTTCCTACTCTGCATTATCATGGTGGACAAGGGCCCCCCACTCAGTTTGGTCTGTAAAAGAGCACAAGGAGAGTTCACGTCCATGGGAGTGAAGTCAAACGTGTAAATAGTAAAGCTTCATATACTTTTAGCTAACACAGAAAATATGCGCTGGTTTACGTATTTTTGCGTTGCCAGTTTTGATGATGGCGTCTAGTTTTAGCGTGTCAAGATCAGAAAGGTTGGCGGTGAAACCTTTGCTGAGACTATACAACAAATTCAAATAAAACAGTATGCTTAAAAAGTTGGTCAATTATTACGCCTCACTTTCTATAATTTGTTTATTTAAAAATAACCTATTCATCAAATTTAAATTAAATAAAATTAAAGATTGTGCTCCAGTACTCCTTTACAGACCCTATACATTTAAATTTCTTTGCAATAATTTTACAAAATCCCTACATAGTATAAAAGTCAAAGATGTAAAACAAAATCGCTACACTTGTAACGGTAAGCAGCAGGTTAGCATAGTGCTGTGACCTCATGGCTACGTCACAGGCCTCCGTGCAATCTTTCTGATCTTGCTCTTTGGTTTCACGCGGGACTTTTTCACAGAGTTCCAGTAAATAAGAGTGGAAATCAAGACGGTCAGAGCCACGGCAAACGTGACCACGGTCAGACAGAGGCCAAACACTTTGCCGGGGCGTTTCTTTAGGCTCAGGAAGTACGAATAAAACTGGGATTTGATCTGCAACAGGACAAGTGGATCTGGGTAAGGCACATTTCAAAAGCTACATGTTAAATCACTTATTACATAACAGAGGTTCAAAACTTTCAGTGTTTTAGTAACAGGCTACATAGTTATTTGTAGTAATATTAGCTTTCGCTCAGTTAGCTGCTTCTTTGTTCTTGTGCTAGCTCCATGTCCAATTTGTTTCCAGTTTTCTGCACTGCTATTATTGTTAAATTGGTGCTAATCCAAGTAAAAGCATCTTTCTTATTTTGTAAATCCCTTTTTAATTATGTTGTGTACAAATTGCACTCTACAATAGACTTGTCTAAAAACCTAGCAAAAATAGCTTAAATTCTCTGTCTTTTTATTCTTGTTCAGTGATTAGCCTCCAGAATATATCATATATTCTAGTCTGGCTCTAAAAATATAAAGTATAAAACAATATTCAAAGATTTGGTTTCAATAAATTGATAACTTTAAAAAAGGCTCTTCTCAACAGATTTGATATTTTTACTGCGCTTGCAGTGTTGTATTTTATTGTCTTTATCTGAACACCTTTTTTGCCCTTAACTCTGTTTAAAGTCTTTCTAATATCTGAGTTATTTATCTCAATTTTTATTTAATTGTTATTACATATTTCTATGCTCTTGCTATTCTTGGGCTTTACGTTGCAACTCTGGAATTTCCCCATTGTAAAAATGTTCTTGAATCTATTCTTTTTTTTAATTGCTTAGCGTTATTAAAGGTACTAAAACGTACTAAAGGTATTAAAGGAGATAGCATGTCATCTGCATAATTTAATGGAAATAGAAAGTTAAAACTATACTTCAAATTATTCTTCATGGAGACAGATAAGATTTATGCCATACTATGGAATATTATAGCCAAAGGAACAACATTTCCATGGATACGAGCCAGATGAGGTCCTTCGCCAGGCCAAAGAAGAGTCAGGTTTGTGGAAATGCAAGCTCACTTATAATAAGGATGCATCATTTTGTACCTTTGTCAGGGCAACATACACAACCAAAATGAAAAAAACATGCTTTTACTTCAGTCTATTCTCCTGATGGTAAACAAAGTTACATACTGTGACTTTAACCAGATATTTAAGTGGTTTAATTTTTTTTAACTTACCGCCTCTGTGATGTCGATCTTGACCACTGCAGTTGTACTAAAAGACGGCTGTCCCCTGTCCCGCGCCTGCACCACTAGGGACCAGCTGTAGTCGCGCTTGTTGGTGATGTTCTGGATGATCGCCAGAGACTTGATGTAGGACTTGAGGTTGATCTCTCCAGTGTCTGCGTTGATGTCAAAAATGTTCGGGTCGGGTTCGGCCTTCATGATCGTGTACTCGATCACATTGTTGGGTATTTCTGCATCGTCGTCAACAGCCTGTGGAAGACATAGATAAGACATTACATGAGAAGGAAACATAGAAAAAGTACACATTGATCAAAAGAGAAACTAAACAAAAAACATATACACTTTACACTGTGACAGTGTAAATGTTATAATAATGTTGTCACACCATATTGAATGTGTCTTCAATATTTTTTATGTCTCTTTATACAGAAGTAAACATGTGTAGTTGGTCAACAATATTTTGAATGGAGCACTTAATTGTAAATATTTTAAACATAGCACAGTAGTTGTTAATCATTGTATCTCAGTCTTTAATCTGTTCTATCGGGCGCTGGGATTTCACACTGCACAAAGATAAACAGGGCTTATGTTGAAAATACTGCTGCACAATTTAACATTAAAACATGTTTTTCTATACTGCAGTGAGTAATGGAATGAGCATTTATAGTACCTTCAGCCTACTGTAGAATACATAATATGTTTAAATAATACTAGTACCTCTATCTTGACAGGAGCCCCGATCACCATGGTCTTCTCCATGAGGTTCTGGTTGAACGCTGGTGGGTGGTCGTTCAGGTCTAACACAGTGAGAAACACCTCAGCCACACTGTACTTCCCCTCTGCGTCCTCGGCCTTCACATAGAAGTTATACTTGGAGCGCACCTCTGCATCCAGACTGGCCCAGGGCTGTGTGTAGATGATGCCTGACGCAGGCTGGATCAGGAAGCTATGGAGAGCATTGAGCATGTGTTTAGACTTTATTATAGAGGTAGGGATCTCCAGTACAGTCAATTGTCCTACCTCTCACATTTCCTACAACACTTTTTTTTTTTTTTTTTTTTGGTAGAAATAATACAGTTTACAACAACATTCTTTCCTTGTCACATTACTAAAAGCCTAAGGTCTTTGCAATGTTGTCTGTTAACAACGAGAACATAACATTGTAGTATAATCATTATTATATTATTAAGTAAAATAACAGTACAGTTCATATATTTTGAAAGAACATAATACATTTCACAATTAGTCTATTCTCTTTGTGTATCTGAAAACAGTATTAGATTAGTTTGCTAATCGTACAAGACTGACTAAATTTATTGTTTACAGTGACATTACAGAAAACATTATTTTATTCTGTTGTTTGTGCCATAAAAGCAACAATACTGCCTGTGATTGATTTTTTCCCCATCTGAGCAAAAATCATCTGGTTTCAGTGCAGATGTATTGTATAAGCAGCTCTTATGGTCAAAACTAGTCTGTGTGTGCTGCCTGCATCTAATTATAAAGAGTTTTTTTCTGTCCTGAAGTGCTTGTTGTCATGCTAGCTGTTGTCATGTTAGCTTCATCGTCACAGCAAAACTCTGCTCTGGTCACGGAAAAGTGCTTATTAACTCATTGCGGTGAATAATTAGGATACTCAGAATACATAAGGTAAGTGAGGAATAACACAGTGAAACATTCTCTCACTCATCTCTTGCACACACACAACTGACACTAACCTATTTCATAAACGACAATCATGAAGTAAAGTTACAGTGTTTTACTGTAACCTTTTAAAACAATGTACTTCAAAGCATTGTTAACACCTATCAACATGCAAAGTAAAGTATTGTCGAATACATAGCGTGATACTGCAGTGAGGCAAGGTTATGTAGTGAGTGTTTACTGCACAAACTCCCCACTGTGAACTAGGTGAAGGCCCAGTCTATTTCCTCACACAATCCAATTATAGGCTTACTAGACGCCACCAAAGATCAGTCCTACTTCCCCTGGTGACTCTCTGAAGTGTGCAACCAAAAAGCAAGGGAAAAAGCTCTCTACAATTTTAGACACAGAGCCATTGTATTTAGCAACAAAAAGCTTGAAACATAAACTTTAGGGGGCATTTCAGGTTAATCCCTAGAGATATAAAGTGATTTTGGACAAAATAAATATGGACTAATCTTCAAGTATTTCAAATCTGTCCATTAGAACTGCTAAAACTGCTCTTTTGAAAACACATCTCTGCCTAAGAACCTAAAGTTCTTCCTAAAATACGCTTTTACCCAAAGAATATTTATTGGAAGTAGGTTGGTTGACTTGAAAATCCCTAAAGACTAAGACCTGTCACTCTGTATTATAGTAACAATGTTCCACGTTTACTTGTATACTGGAATTACTCTGTTTGAAGGCTCTTAAACGTCACACTAAGGTCTGAAATACTAGGACCCATAAAAAGAGGAGTTACAGTGTTTACATAACCAGACGCTACATTTTGACTGTATTGTAAATTGCAAGAAAACAAACCATTGCTCTCTAAGCTTCCATTTTGGTTGCCGTGGAAATATAATAAAAGTCAAGTTCATTGTAAACCCAGGAAACGCTTTGGGGCACTCTTGAGCTCAGGGTAAACAAAGATTTAGATACGGCTGCATATTTGACCTCAACAGACACCAGAGAGTTTGTGAGGTTATTACTACAGTAAAAATAGATGAACTACAAAGTATTCACCAAACAACAATATTGACATTTTATTTAGCAAATCTTTTGCATGATTGGATAAAAAGTGTTAGGACCATACTCACAGCTCAGCTCCAGATCCGTACAAAGAGTACTTCACGTCACCCCATGGTCCAGAATCTGGGTCCGAGGCCTACAGCAAAGAGGACGTTTTGTTTTAATAGAGAAATACCTCTGATACATCGTAAAAGCAGCTCTTAGGGTCAAAATGTGTGCTGTCTGCATGTATTTATCATCCACAACCCAGGAAATGACAGTGGTGTGCTGTTAGCATGCTATTTGTTGTTTTTAAGTTTCTAAATTCGTAAAAATACTTCAGTAGCTTTAACTACATCATAAATACAAACATACAGATGCAAGTTTCTGTAACTTCATACTAAATGCACACAAGAAATGCCCCCTGCCCCTCTTCTAAACATATGTAGACCCCTTTACATTTAGCCTGAACAAATGTAAACAAAGTAACTAACCAAAAATATCAGGTTAAATTTGATTTGAAAATGTATTCAGATACTGTTAAAGAAATAGTGTAATAGGAGTCCTTTAAATATTCTTACTGGACAGCCAAGCAGCTGATGATGTGAACATGCATACTATGGTTTATCAGCACCACCCACATCTCCATCTATAAAAAGAGTCAACTTTTGTTTTCACACTTTGGAGCAAACATATTTTCCAGAACCTAATTTGTGACTAGTTGGTGGACATCTGCTCTTTCACTGTCTGTCTGCTTGCACAAGGTCGCTGTTGGTTTGTTCTTTTATCTGATTGAAATTGCCCTGGATCAAGGCATCGTGCCTGACTCTCGCTCACACAAGCCACGGATTTATTAGTGCACCTCCCTGCTGCTCATCGGACACAAGGGCAGGGGATAAAAGAGCACTGAAAATGTCAAAGTCTGTCTGACAAATCCAAAATGTCCCCTGTTCATATCTGTCTACTACAGCTGCACGTGCGACAAAGCTTCAGAATAAGGCTCAAATCAAATGGAAGCAATTAGCAAATCACATTTTTTTAAGTACTATAATTTCCTTCACAAAGAACAAGATATCCTGTCTGCAAAACCCTGTGGTTCTGATCTGTGCAAACGTGTTCTGAAATGTGATTTTTATATCAGTATGTCAGTTTATATCAGTTTATAGATCAGTGTTTTTGTCAGTGCACCTGGATGTGAAATAAATGTGAACTTTGAACAGATAAATAAATGGATTAAGTGAGTATGACGTCACCTACAGCGTTTGGCTCCAGTCAGTTGAAGTTCATTAAGGCTAGTGGTTATAGGGGTGAATTTGGAGCTGAGTTCCATATTTGGAATTCTGACCATGAGTATCATAGCAACCAAAGAGCCAATCCAGAGCGAGGCTGATAAAAGTAATGCCCATTCCTGCCCACACTGTTTAGCACTGATCGAGCGCTTAGTAACTCTGTCAATCAAACCTGTTGCTAGCACTAGTGGGAGTGACCTTGGTGAAAGAAGACGCCTGATTTGTCTGTTATTAACGTTCATATCTTGATTTACGGACACAATAGTGAAATAAAAATACCAGGATCGTGTAGCGCGGATTAATACGAACATTTTAAGATTAAAATGACGAGCCTGACAGCAGCAGTTATAGAGAGAGGGGACACAGTTTTTCAATGTAAAGTGAATTGAAGCCAGAGTCGATGGATCCGAAATCACACACATGATCACTTCCTATTTAGAATGTGGCATCTAGCAGGGTAGCTATATCCGTTTAGATATACAGTCTATGCTTCAGACACAACCTAAAAGTGCATGAATTTTGGTGTTACACAATAAAATGAAAGTGATCCCCATCTGGCAGCTGATCTCATCTGGCTTTAGTTTACAGGACTTGACATCACTCATGCTGAAATATTAAGTTTAAATTCAACCAGGAAGATGACATTAGCTGCTACATTTACTGTATTTCATTTTTTGCCCATGTTTTTGAGCAAAATTTGTCCTGTCCCAGTACAGATATATTGTACAAGCAGCTCTTAAGCTCAAAATAAGTCTGCTGTGTACTGCCTACATTTAATTATAAAGCATTCAATTGTCTGATAACCAGGAGGTTCCCAGTTAGCATGCTAGTTGTTGTTAGCGTTACTGTGACTGCAAATTCAGCTCTGGGCTCTGAAACTTGTGAAAACTCATCTCGATTAATAATTAAGAAGCATTAGGTAAGTGAGGAGTAACTTTGTACCGCTGAAAATATACAAATAAACCACACTTCCACTGCAGCAGTAGAACCATCCGCCTCCTCAGCCTCTCAGTTTTCCCTCTCTTCATCCCCACCATTTTCTAGGTAGGCCAACAAGGTACATATATACGTTTCATTGAACCTCATTCATTTACAATTATGTGAATCATTGTCTGGTAGTTGTCATATTTTTGTACAGTCTTACCGTAACCGTGACAACGTCCGTGCCTCCGGGTGAGTTCTCCGGGATGCGGGCGATGTAGTATTCGGCAGAGAATTTAGGAGCGTTGTCGTTGGTGTCGAGAAGATGGATGACGATGTCTGCTGTGGCACTGAAGCGCTCTGGAGTGTCCACCTCTACTGCCAGTAACTAAAAGAGAAAGAGGTGAGTGAATATCTTGGAATATGATTATACTCTGTAGAAGAAAAAATATATATTCTCCTTAAGACAGTGGACGTGAAACTTTGATGGTACAGTGGTATTGTTTAGATCTTGCTCGAAATTGTGCCCTTGAGCAAGATATGTTAAAGTTTCCTAGTCCGGTGGCATGGTATAAACGGTTGCGGCTGGGACTAGCATCTGCATAGTTAAATCTTTGGTAGAGTGAGTTTTATAAAAAGGCACCGATCACAAATATATGAACATATGAAAATACACAAGATGTATGCAAGTTTATGTGGTTAAAATACTGTTATGATAGAATGAATTATTATCCTGTTTGCAAAATATGATAATTTGGTTGCTTATATTTCACATTACAAATATTTACCATCACATTGCAATTGTCGTATTACAAAATCCAAACTTTTGATTTATTTAGATAGCAAGAATATAGGTGATATGTATTATAAATGAGTAAACAGTTGATCTGACGGTTTGGTGCTATGGTACGGTTCAAATAGGACATTTTAGCAAGACACATTACCCACATTGCCCACTGGAGTCACATACTGTATAATAACAGGCTGTAATGGGAATGTTATCTGTGTTTGAAAAAATAGGACTGTTACCATAGCGATTAACAATTTAAAATATATGGTGAAAAATCCTCAGATTGTTGAATATAACCAGAAGTTGAAACCCCTGAATAGTTAGTAAAGTACTATTTCAATTGAGCCAGTTATTGTCTAGGAAAATGTACCTATTTTAATTACAGAGGTCCTTCCCTATATCACAGTTCACCTTTTGTGGCCTCGCTGTTTTGCAGATTTTTCTAGTGCAATTTTGCATGCCTTTTTTTTTTACAGTGTATGAACGTGCATTGTGTTCTGCGTCCTGATTGGCTGAGGGACTGTAGACCATTGTCCATCAGTCTCCTCCGTGCCGTGTCTCCTGTACAGTACAGAATGTGTTCCCACAAATTTACATAAATGTTGCATCACAGTGTGACTCTGAAGTGCTGTATGTTTGCAAGTTTTCTCCCCGTCAAAACGCACGATGAAACGTTCTGCACCGACAAAGGCGCCTACGAAGGTTTGAACTTTGAGAGAGTTTAAACAAGAGAGAAATGTGACAAAATGTTAAATGTTAATGTGTATAAGGTGTGTGGTGAGGGGTTTTACAGCCTTAAAATATATATAATAATTGTAAAAAATAAAACTGACTACTTTGCAGATTTCGCCCATTGCGGGTTATTTTTAGAACGTAAATAATTACTTTCTAGAAATAAGTTTGATAAATCCTTACAATACACCATATTGCAAATAAAGAATTATGATTTATATAGATTGCAAGGTTATAGCATGTACATATATATTTAATTCAACATTGATACACCATCTCCTCCATTCACACAGACAGTGGCTCCCTCTTTTCTGCATCACTCGAGGAAAAACAAAAACTAAAACACAACTCTGCCCACACCAGTCCATCTTTCCCACAATCAGTGGTCACATTTTATACAACGCTTTTCCACTTTGAAAACACTCAAAGCAATTTACATCAAGAAACCACACACACATTCACACACACATTCACACACCAGTGTACACAGACACTGCTCAATCAATGATGTTTCATGTCGAGAGCAGGAGTCTAACCACCGACCTTCAGATCAGTGGACAAACACTCTACCAGCTGAACTACTGTCAGCCCTCTCTTCTCTACATTTCTACAGCTCCACCTTGAATGTGAGGAAGTGGTGTCTCTCATAGTCCATGGCGGCAGAGTCGTCGACCAAAATGGTGACCTGAGCTTCATTGAGAACCGTCTGCGGCACGACTCTGAGCATCCGCCCTGGCCCGAGCAGCCGCAGGTTGAATTTAGCGTTCGCCCCCTGTCAAGCACATTACATAACGTTACATATCCACTCATACCAATGTCTATTTATAGTAATACACTGAAAATAATTCACAAATAACATAATGTAATCCACCATTTAATCAATAAAATGCTTGGGGCTTGTTCAGATAGTGGTGTCTCTGAGAAGGAGATGGAATATCAGTTGCAGTAGTGCTATTCTGGGAAATATTACAGCACAAATGCCACAGTATAATAAGTAGGAGAAAGACAATTGCATAATCAGACTAATGTTATAATTTATTCTGCGATTAGGACGTGCTCTCATTCACTGTGGACCAAATGTTACAGCACAAACCACTCTATCTGTCTCATTATAAAACAGGAATAGTTATGTAATAATTATAGTAACAATAGTATTAGCGCTCTTGACAAATACAAGCAAATAGAGTAGATGAGAAAAATATATAATCATCAAGGTAAAAAACAAACTTCTCTGACAGGAAAAACAGATAAAGTATATACAGTTCTGGAGGCTGGCTTTAGTGAGTTGAGACTACTGTTGTTTTGCTCTTGTTTTGGTGTGGATTACGGCCTATAGTAGCTCTTGTGTTCAGAAATAAACAACCTTACATCAGAACTCTACAATATAATCAAAAATGTATTCCAATTTATTTATTTATTACTTATTTTACCAAACCCAATTACAAGGAACATGAATATTCCAAGGCTGAAATGATTAATCGACTGTGACTAATCGTATTCTGATCATTGTAACCATTATCTGGACTATATAGACCCTAAAACAGATACAAAAAGACCTTTTTATAACAAAGACAGTGGCATTATTGAATTAAAATATCAAAGAGAGCAAAAGCTATTTCCGATTTTTAATTATCTCACACTTTGTTCGTGAATATTGTCTATTTAGAAGCCATCACTATTCAACTAATTGAAAAACTAATAGCTATTAAAATGATTGCTAGTTGCAGCTGTAATCTAAACATAGGAGGACAGTTCAAGTGACTCCAAAATGGGGAAAATGGAGGACTGACGAGTTAATATTGTTTTAACGTTTAATGTGCCCAAAACTACCACACAAACTTTATCATAGATTTTATCAGGTACAATATTAAAAGTCCTATATTACACAAAATTGACTCCTGTGAGATTTAACCTATGTTCAAATGCTCTTACCTTATCAAAAACATTATTGGAGTTGTGTTTTGTTTCATTCACACATGTTTGAGTAATTCTGGATTATTGTCTACATTTCCAAAACTCAAAATGCTCTCTTCCACCTTGTGATGTCACGAAGTGGTAGTTTTCAAGTTGACAACTACCTTTTACCTTTAGTTCAGTAGAGATTGTCAATTCCTGTGCTGAAATCATTCACTTGATTCTAATGAGGGTGAATGCAGTTTAAAAACACAATGGAGCACTTCCTGTATTACCACATGATGACATCACAAGGTGGAACAGAGTGTTTTCAGTTTGAGAGAAGAATGCAGTCTAAATATGCAGGGTTTGTGTGTTAAACATGTGTGAATGAAACAAAACATAACTCCAGGTCTGTTTGCGATGAGGAAACATAACATACGTAGATCAGAAAATAGTGCAGTCTGGGCCCTTTAATGGACCACACTGTGACATGATGAGTGTTTCTAACCTGATCGGAGTCATTGACAGTGATTTTGAGCCCCCTTAGGATCTCTCCCTCGGGCGGGTGCTCGTGCATGGTCAGCTCAAACATGTTCTGGGGGCCGTTCTCTCCGTAGAATGTGGGAGGGTTGTTGTTCAAATCCACCACTCGGATTACAACTGTAGTGGAAGAGTGGTCCAGCAGAACGCCATCTGTGCTCACCTCTGTAGCCTGGACAAGATTTATGAGCATGAAATAAAACTAAAAACACACTTTAGAAAAAAAATTACAGTCCTGAACTTACCCTCACTCGTATGTTAAAGATCTCCCTCCTCAGATTGGCCGGGCTGGTCAAAAGAGTGATGCGCCCATTGGACTTGTTGATGCTGAAAACACCATCAGCGCCTAGTAAAACAAAAATAATAATAATAATAAAAGTTTAATTTTAAATGTGTAAATGATTAACCTTTGTTCACAATCTCATTTCTTACCTTCGTCAAACGAGTACTGGACTGAATTTGGACTGCCCACGTCACCATCTTTGGCTTCCACGTGGAAAATTTCAGATCCCTAAAGAAACCAATTAAGTTTTAAAGTTCCGCAATATGGCTTTACCCTCTATCTATCTTATCTATCCATCTAGGTAACTTCCAAAGCCATTCTGTGGGACATTTACAGCAAAGCAACAACACATCCATGGAGACAAGCAGGTGGCAGACCCTCCACCTTAAAAGTTCCCTAGTGCACCTTTATGTGTGAGATCAGTGTCAGTGAGGCTTCAGAGTTATTGATAACAAACTGCTGCACATGACTCACAGGTGATGTGACTTCATACACGTATCCGAAGTATGGTGTCCCGATGAAAATGGGGGGCGTGTCTTGTGCATCGATGACATTGATGGTGAGAGTGGCAGAAGAGGACAGAAACTGCTCCTTTCCTTTGTAATTTCCACCTCCATCCTGAAATCACATGTACATATGAGATATTTCTTATTCAAAGAAATCTATACTTGTCACAAATGGTAAAATGGCCACATTTTTATACAGCGCTTTTCCACCTTCAAGGCACTGAAAACACTTTTACATCACACACACACATTCTTACACCAGTGACACTGGGGGCAAAGTGGGTTAAGTGTCTTGCCAAGAACACACAGTATTCATTTGTGAGAGCTGGAATCGCACCACCAACCTATGGATCAGTGGATCTGACAGCTCTACCAGTGATGTTTATGTTAAGAGCGGGATTCAAACCTCTGACCTTTGGAGCAGTGGACAAACTCTACCAACTGAGCTACTCTCAAGCTACAGTTCAAGTTGGGAAAAAAAATAGAAACATATTTTTTGTGAGCTAGCTACTTAGCTGTGCATTTTGGACATGTTGATATGGTGATCAATGACCAGAAATTTAAAAATAACAAAACATATTCACACATCACCTTTTTGACTCAGCTTTACAATATTTATTTGCAAATACAAAGTATTATTATAGTCAGTTACCCTACAGCTGATTGCATTATTCTATATAGACATCTCTTTAAAAGCACATGGAAAAAATGAATCAGAAGTTAATCTATTCAATTGTGCATCATTACTTTAAAATTTGCCCCCATTACCTTGGCGATCACGGTGACAAAATGTGTCTTGGATTTCTCATAGTCCAGCGTTTCTCCAGACTTGATTTTCAGGATTCCGCTGTATCTGTCTATGGTGAACAGGCTGGACGATGGGTCCTGACAAACACAAAACAACAATATTTATCGAAGTTTAACCAATAATCTTCTTTGTAGAGTTCTATGCACCAAAAGATCCTTCTACTGTGAAAAAAGTGAGTTAGTTTTATTTTTCATTGCAGAAGTAATATATTTGATTTAGACAAATTTACAGTGACTTGTTTCAATAAATGATTTTCCAGTGTGTTAAGAAAATTTTACAGATTATGGATCTAAACTGAGTGCAATACAGAACTATTCCAGGTCTAATCTAGAACTAAACCAGGTCTAAAAGTGGACTACATCATTTCCACTGCAGTTATAAACAACAAACCAAAGGAAGATTAGCGCTTGTTTGTGATTGGTCGCTTTTATATATGAAAAATAACCCTTTCCACCAAAGAATTATATGACCATCATTCAACAGTCACATGACACCAAGCAGTCAGACGGCTGCAAAAACCCTTGGTTGGCATCAAACTAGGCCACACTCTAAATCCTCTGTCCATCTGGATGTATGGGTCCCTTATGTTGGTGGGCGGGGCACATAGGTTAAATGTGCTCCCACCCCTCTCATACCACTACAGGACAGCTGTTGATTTGCTAACAGCCAAAAATGCTAATGTACACACTTGCCAACTTGACCCCAGCATTGCTCTACCTGCAGGACAAAGATTAAGCTCCTCTCGTCACACAGCATGAGCTCACAGGTAAACAATGACACCAGCAAATCAAATGACTGTCCTCCATGAGCTAATAGTATGTGGTGTTAAACGGGTTAGTGAAATTACCTGTAAAAAGTAGGTTACAGAGCCACCTGACCCCGTGTCTCTGTCTATGGCGTCCACTCTGTAGATGCTGGTGTCTGGTTCAGTTGTCTGTCAAATTCAAACAGATAAAATCATTTGTATTTGACAAGTATAATAAATGGCAAATGATCACATTTTTATATAGCACAAGGCACTCAAAGGGCTTTACATCAACAAGCCACTAACCCATTCACACACCAGTGTACACAGACACTGAGGGGGAGGTGGGTTAAGTATCTTGCCCAAGGACACAATGACAGCATTCATCTGTGGATCTGACCCCTCAAAAGCGAGATTCAATATAATTCAGGGTCATTTATTTTAACGTATAGAAATGTTTCCAAAGCAAAGCAAAAAAATTGAATTCTCCTTTTGGTGTGGATCTTACCTGGATGACTGAGGGATTACACAGACACACTTCCAAAGCAAAAACCCCTCGTATGACTTACCTCTAGCACACTAGTCATTCCTGGTAGGTTTTGGAATTCTGGTTTCTCATCGTTGGTGTCCATGATAAAAACTGTGACTCGCTCTTCAACCTATAAAACATAAACTTGCTCAAAACCAACAACTAAAGACAGTATAAACATCCACATAAAAAACCCTACCTTGCTTTGTCCATCGCTGATACTGACCAGGACGTCAAGTGAATCTTTTCTCTGCAGAAGTAGCACCCAAATTTAAATAAAACAAACTGTATGAATAAAATAATAAATGGACAGCATTTAAATTACTTCTCTGTCCAGTGGTTCGATGAGAGTAACATTTCCTGTTCTGGGGTTGACCCTGAAGTACTGTTTGGTTCCTGGGTCAAATGAAAGGCCGTAGCTCACCGTGTTACCTTCAGGGTCCGTGCCATTGAGACAGTAGATCTGTGTGCCTAAAGGACGACATAAGAAAGGAATCAAGTTAAAGAGAAAATTGAGCAGTTGGGGAGGTTGATGGTTCTGCTGCTGTGGTAGACACAGTTTACTGTATGTGGTTTTGCACTTAGACCAATTTTTATTGGCCCTCAGGTCTTCAGTTGAACTGGCCCAATTGATCATAATCAGTACTTTTTAAGGCAAATTTGAGTAATCATACCAGTATAACCTAAATAACATCACATTGCACTGTCATACAGACCTAATATTAATATTTTAAGCCTTATTTAAAGTATGTTAAATGCACCATCTGAATTATCCACTGTATTGACCCCTGGTCTGTGGCCCTCCATGTCGATTATTTTTCACGATGTGGCCCTAGGTGAAAAAAGTTTGGGGACCCCTGACTTAAAGAAACTCTATCTAACGTTCTGAAAGTGGCATGTCACTATGGAAATATTAAGTTAAAACCATACTTTGGAACATTCTCTATGTTGTATGCCATACTGTGGGAGATTGTAGCCAAAGGAACAATATTTCCATAGAAACAAGCGACAAGAGTCAAATAAGATCCAGGTTTGTGGAGAGGCAAGGCCATTTACAGTAAGGACATGTTTTTCAGTGGAATAAAAAAGGAGCTTTTGTTTTCTATTACGTATTGGGGCATTGCCACACTGTACTGACCCCGTAGGGGAATTTGTTCAATCCACTGTGGCACCTCGTCCGGAGCAGAGGGCGAGGCACTGCCAGGGACCCATCGACAGACTTTGAGCTAGTCTTGGTCAAGACTGCCTTAGCTGGAGGAGTGTACTTATGCTGCATGTTTTGGGTTGATGGGGGAAATCAGAGTGCCTAAAGGAACCCACTCAGACATGGGCAGAACATGCAAACAAAAAGGCCCAGGTCACCCAAGAATCTGTCTCAGAACTTTCTTGCCATGAAGCATGAGCGCTAGCCGCTAAGCCACTGAGCCGCCTCTGGGGCCTGTGACACACCCATACAACACACAGTCACATGAAACCAATTAATACAGAACGTGGGTGGCTTATTGCACCTTCAGACAAACCAGATCACCTCAGTGCTGGCTCACAGGCCGCATGCTTTAGACATTATCCAATAGATGTTTGGAAGCTCTGACTCGTAATCAAGAACTTGGTACTGAGTTTTGTTATGCAGATTTATGGTGGTTATAAAGTTGCAGTTGACTAAAATCAGATTAGTCCCAGCTCTTGACTGGCTGCACTCTGGGTCTGGAGAGTTAGTCTATGTGAAGTTTTGTGGGAAACTCATTGGTCCCAGAGGAATTCAAGCACAAGTAGTGCTCTAAAATTAGGACCAAGATGTCAGAGGCAAGAGCTTATTTTGGAAAAAGCTAGGTTAGATAAGGTTTTTAAGCTTGTTTTTTATCATTTTAGGAATGTCAGCAATGCAAAGTGCCCATCAAGTACTCAGCCGTGTCCAAAAACCCGTTTAGTAAATAAGCCGTTTGTGTGCATCTTGGCATTGTTGTTTTACGTCAGATGCCCCTCCCTTCAACAGCAGTATTTATCAGGACTTGGGACTAACCAAAGACATTTCCTTTTTAACCAGTGAGGATAAAATTACATAGTTAAGTTTACATTATAGTCAAATGTGTTGTATATCCCGGAACTATGACATTTGGTACTTTCTGTCAGCCAATCACAGACCACTAACTTTACTTCTCAAGTCACTCTCTTTCCTCTTCACCCTTGACCACCTCTTCTCCACCGGAGCAGCAGATCCATCAGTCTCCTCAGCATATTGCAAATGTGCTTAATGTGTTTTTCTTACCAACAGGCGTGTCTTCTGAGAGGCTGAACAGTGCCATGTTTCCATTCTTGCTGTACGGTCCATTGTCGTAGAAGTATGGGCCGAAGTCTGCTTGAGCTGCAGAGACACATCAGATAAATGTTCATTTACAATCAGAGGTGGAAGAAGTACTCAAGTGTGTTGCTTAAGTAAAAGTACAGATACAGAAGTACAAAGTTACTCATGCAAAAGTAAAAGTATCACATGAAAAAATCTACTTAAGCGAAAGTATTTAAGAACCTGTTTAAATGTACTGAAAGAGTAAAAAGTATTTCTCACAGATTTTGTTGTGTAAATGTATAGTGGTATTGATTAAGAAATACAAATCAATTTCTTAACTTTCCTCATGAATTTTGTGTACAGTATTTATTTTTGTTTGCCCAAAGCTTAAGTTTGAACTCAAAAACTTCAGTCAGGATGTTTCCACGAACATGGTAAAAATAACCCCTCAAATCATATGAAAAGTACTTTTTTACTTTTCTGTCCTGTTCAAAAATAGTAGAGTAGAAAGTACAGATACTGCTCTCAAATGTAGTGAAGTAAAAGTAAAAAGTATCCACTGTAAAACATACTGAAGTAAAGTAGAGATACCTAAAAATTCTACTTAAGTACACTTTACTGCTTTTACTTTGTTACCTTCCACCACAGCTTATAATATACTGCACAGTCACTGACCACTTTATCAGGTATACTTTCTTTTATTGCTTCTAACTATAGCAACCCTATTGGACAATGGTTGCTCAAATCCACGGGGAACACACCATTTGCCTTATAATTATGGGCTTTGTTTGTTCAGATTGCATCATAATGAGTCTGTCTTAATTTACATTTCTAGGTTTTCGTCGGAATAAAAATGAGTTAGAGTCTATTTCAGTGACAGATGAGCATAAAAAAATGGATATAGAAATGTTGGCCCTAAATAAATAAATTGAATTGTCTTGGTCCAATTTCATGTTAAATTGTAAATAAATCATCTCTAAAATTATTTCCTTTGAATCTACTTACAAATTTAAACTTGAACGATACATTTTTTGGCCCAAGAGTCAAACTGTTTATGATAATCCAAAGTATAAACTCAAATATCCCGTTGTACCCACCAGTTGAATGTAATATAATTTTATGTAAGGCGTAAACAAAGAGGCCTTCACCAGCTCCTATTAAACCCAGTCTTTGCTCTGAGGATTAAAGGCACTCCAAAAATACTCTCTCTATACATAGTCCTAATCTCTTTCAGTTCTTCTGTACATTCTTTTCTGTTCAACATCACGAGAACTGGACAAGTCACTCCAACTATGTCACAACTGGTCAGAGCTAAAAATACACGGCGCCCCAGAAACATATAAACAATAGTATGAGTACATGGGATTAAAGCTGGACTAAGATCGTATATAAGTATTTACTTCCCTTCAGTTTAATGATTTATTTAATTGGGATTGCCACATTAAAGTCTTTTAGGTAACACTTCATGTAACTACACTGTTCACAGCCTTAATAAACATAATTAATTTGTTGTTTGGATTTAGGGTATTAATGAAATAATTATGAAGCCTATGAAGTTCTTGTTCATGCTTTATTAAGGATAATTAAGATGTAGTTATTATTATTGTATATAGGCAGATGCGATTTAAACCTACCCCATGTACACAACAACCCTGTGCGGTCAGATAAGACGTGAACCAGCAACCTTTTATTAGTGGGCAAACTCTTAACTCACTGCGCCACATTACACATTAAGTTCTCTGCAAGTCTCGGAGTATCACAGGCCTTTAGAAACCTCAGAAACTCGACAACAGTCCAGTGACTTCAGAAGCCGTCTCAAATTACATGTTAATGCTAATGTTTGAAATCCAAATGTGTGACTCACCAAAGCAGGTATGGATGAAGAGGAAAACGTGTGGTAGTTGTAGAACCTGGACATTCCTCATGGTAAAGCGGGCAGTCATGTCATTTCAGCAGGTACTGGGCTCACGAGGAGCGCCCGGAGACACAGGTGCAGATCTGAGAGGAGAGCCTGGATCCAAAGCAGGTGCACCACAGATAATCCAATGACACTTCTTGACTTAGAGAGTTACCATTTGGTCCCTGCACTCCCAACGGACAGCTGCGTACTACCTGTAAACAACACAGGCAACATGTTTTTGGAAGTGCTACAAGGTTAAATGTAGGCACGTTATGCTACATTTTAGCTTTTTGACAGATCATAATGTTGTTTTCTTATAAAAACATCCCTTGTCTGGTCCATTCACCTTCACCATCTCATTTTAAACATTTAATTTGTAGATAAAGTTTTCTTGCTAACCAAGTTAGATGTTACCAGCCACTCCTCTTAACCTCCTTTATAACAGGTGTTTAAATGGCTGATTTAAAAAATGCCATGAAAACATGCACTAAACTTAACTTGGTCCGGTGGTGCCACCTGCTCATCTTCATGGAGATTGATAAAGTCAATGCCATACAATGGAACATGTCCATGGAGACAAGCAGATGACAGACCCTGCACCAGCACCTTTACCAATAGTTGCCCACTATAGGGGGGCTTTGCCAGTCTCAGTAAACACAACCACAGCACAGATTATATATGACTCATGTTTTGAGTGGCATTTTCTCATATATTCGTGTGGTTGAACAGAGAAGTTGCTCAGTGACACTAAGTAGTATTTGAATCCCGTGTTGTGTTTTCTCTAATCTCCAATCAGTGTAATGTGCTCTATTAATTACACTAATGTGTGCTCAGAGAGAGGAGTCTGTGTAGTGACTCCGGCTAATCCTCTCTACTTTTATTTACTGCTAAATAAACACTACTACATAGTCATGTGGTAGACTTTTACTACATGTCTTTGATATTTGCTGGTGGGACAATATACCATATGCCATTTGCTGTTGATTTATTATGTCAAAAGTGTTCACTGCAGATATAACATACTTTTATTGATATTCCTTTATGCCTTTTGCCAGATATACTTAATGACCAGTATTCATTGCATTGTTTGCATGAGTCATTTGTAATAATAATGTAAACAATAATCCCACACAGAGCTGGTACATGAGATCACAGAGTCACAATGGTCCGTGCACACAGAGTTGTATTAAGTGTAGAGCTGAACATGTGAACAGTTATTATAACCATGTCGCATGCACAGGGATTTACACTTAACAATAAACCGTTTACAGCCCATTCTTACACAGGCCAGAGCACCGCTTTAATCTCTACTCATACTGTACACGCTGCAGAGGATATTATCAGTACAAGTGCTTTCCATAAGAAATTGAACAAAACATTTCAGATGACACGCAAGCCACTGCCCATAATAAAGTCACAAGTCCAAATCCAGTCATGAGAAAGACTCTTGGCCTGAGCTAACCCTGCACAGAAGAGAATCCCACTGCTGTGACTGCTGTTTACCTGGTTTTTCAGACCAATCACAGGCCAGCATTATGGTTTGGAATCAAAACCAACATGGTGACATACTTTAGCCTATTCTAACGGAAATGCAGAGGATGTTTGTAGATTTGTGGTTTGGAAACTGGATTTAACAAAAGTTTGATTTTTTTGGTCTTGTTCCGCTGTTGTGACGGTTCGGCCAATCAGATTCAAGTATTTGTCTGGATGTTCCTCGTTTTCCTGAGCTGTTCCAGTTTGTTGTGTAGAACTCAACTATTACTAGTGCTACACATATCTGCCATGAGCTCCGGTAGGTCTAAGTTTGATGCTGGTCAAATACATGACACTATATCTTAACCTCCAGGGGAAAGCCATCTCTGTTAATAAAAGACTCAACAGTACCTGGAGTTCAAACGCTTCATTTCATGTTTGTTTAAGATGCAATAAAAACTCTAAAAACAAATGAAAGCACACAGATGTTAGCATGTGGTCCTGGGGCAGTATATGAGCACTCCCTGCACACTTCACCTGCCCTGTGACTTTGTGCTGTCCAGGTGACAGATGGCGTCCTTCAGATTAACCCACTCTCCCATAATCCTCTGCTCATCTTGTAATGCACCGCTCTGCTCGGCCTGTCTGCGCATTGGGACTGTGGCATCAGACCTTCAGCAAACAGATCGCTGCACAGACATAACAGTATATCTCACATAGAGTTCACAAGTCAGGCTTTACAAAGTCCATGATGGCACCATTAAGTAGCCATATCCTTCCATTCAAATCCACATTAGTATTACACGTAGCCCACTGACCTGTGAGTGACTGCAGATTATGAATAAAGTATGTTATAGGAAGTACGCATAAATGTAAGTCTGTTTTCCTGGTAATCAGATGTAGTTCTGCAGAAAGGCTAACATCCGACACAATAATGGACTTTATGGATGTTTAAGTGTACAAAAGAAAAAAAAATATAGAAAAACGTGCGTCCTTACTGTGAGTGGGCTTGCATTTCCACAAACCTGACTCATATTTGGTCTGGAGGATGTTTAGCACATTCTAGTATCTTCTGGTGTATAATAAAGTTGAGTCATGGATTTCAATCACATATTTTTCTTGTCCACCATTTTGAGGACTTTTGGCTGCTCTAAAACCACACTATTTAATGTTACTGAGCACATATGCATTCTTTTTTATTTTAATTCTCTTTTAAACATGCTTTTGGTCACCTCGGGATACATTTTTCACATTGTGTAATTTAAAATAATAGTCTACATTTGGAAAACACACTTTATAAACTACACTTCCATATCCAATGAGTCATTAAACCGCAACAGGAACGAGCAAGTAAAGTAAACAAAGTCCTTATCTCAGCATTTGTTGTGGACACAGTTTGACCATAGTCTGGTGATAGTTTAGGAACTTAAAATACTCCTAGATGAATTTTTACTTATGACGCAACAAAACTACCAAAATATAACTCCAGGTCCATGTTTTTGGCATGACAATATGGTTAAAATCTCAAAACGTCAATTTTGCATAATACGTCTCCTTAAATTGCTATGGATGGATAAAGTTTGGCAGTTAGTCCCTGGCAGGTAGAGATGTCAATGATGCAGTGAAGGGTTAGTGAAGAGGAAGAGTCTAGAGGGTTGGGGAGGCTAATAGTTCTGCTGTAGCGGTGGAGATGGGAATAGAAGGGGAGAGAGAGGAGCTGACTGATAGAGAGGTAACAGTAGCAGACTGTTACAGTAAAAAACGTAGCCTCCGTTTCAGGGGGGGGTGTTATGTATATAACAAATTCTATTGAAAATTACAATAGTAGGTATTTGGATGGGAAAAAACTACGTAATGTTGTAGAGCATGAGCAAAAAACTACTGTTTAAATAAAATACATGTGTACTATGTAAATTATTATTATTATTATTATTATTATTATTATTATTATTATTATCATTATAGTTTTTTTTTTACTACAATAAAAGTGCTTTTGATTGTAATTTCCAAATGCGTCACTCTTCACTGTTACCTGCAGAGGGCGACAGACACTTAATACACACACATAATCAATACATATATCAACTGCATTTTGTTTACAACATTTTAAAGTGGGACTTAACACCCAAACTCCGCCCACAAGCACATTTCAAAATGAGCTGATAAACTGGGCAGTACCTGAAGGACATAAAGGGGGCGGAGGAGCGGTTTCTGTGCTTATGAGGAAACCAAGTGATTGGTCTAACAGATATCTAACACCTGGCTGTAATCAGGGCAGTGCTGTGTGATGTGACCAAGCACTTATAATTGTAGAAGCAACTGGAGCCAGGTCATTTTTACACATTTCTGACCAATAAGCTTCAAATTAACCTAGTTTGCACTAAAATTACACCAAAAAAGCACTAGGAACAGTGCAGAATGTTGTTCAACTCCATAAACGTGCAGTTTTGTAGCAAAAACAGTTGATTCAGTGTTTAGTTCCACTTTAACAACAATATTCATTTCTGTATCAGGTCCCATATAGTCTATGGTAAAAAATCCCAGTCCAGAGCTCACCCAGAATGTCCTGTTTATAAATAGAAAGGGAAGTAAAGCACCTGTTCTGTATGCCTGCTCTGTTTGCAGCATTTGGATTATTATTGATAATCTGGGCTGGACGTTTGTCTTTCATGGTCCATTCAAAAAGTAGGTCACATGGTAATCTCTGCATCCAGAAAATGATGTATGTTTTCCACAATTTTCCTTTTCATATTTTGTTTATGATTATAGAATGAAAATGTAATAATATATTTATATGTGCATGAAATATGCATCAAATGTAAGGCTGAATTCTATAGTTCACAATGAATGTTTATGATGTATTTACCTATACTAAAATCATAATTATTCATGTGTATATTTGGAAATTATTAGCAATTATTAAATTAACAATATTTTAAATATTTATATTTGATGACGACACTTGAAGTATATATTAAATGAAAACAGAAACAGAATTATATATATAATCATTAGAGCCAGGGAGTAAGGACAATGTGCTTTGAGTGTGAAGCTGGGGTCTTCTGTTGTTCTCTGCTGACATCTAGTGGTAGAACTCTAGTGGTGATATAAATGATTTACAGTATTTATTTATTTGACTAGAGTCAGAACACATTTTATTGCCATTGTCAGTGAGCAAAATTAGGAACTTGCGTTGACTTTATGGTGCACCATAAAAGATGAAATAATAGGAGTAAATGTGAACTATGATAGATTTTTTTTAAGCACATGCATTAAAAGCAGATAAATAAAACAGTGGACACATTTTTGTATAGCACTTTTCCACCTTTAAGGCTCTCAAACCACTTTACATCAACGAACCACTTCCCCTTTCACACACACATTTCATACACCAATGTATGCAGACACTGGGGGCTAAGTGGGTTAAGTGTCTTGCCCAAGGACACAACGACAGTATTCGTCTGTGGGACCTGGAATCGAACCATCAACCTGTGGGTCAGTGGACAAACTCACACCTTTGTCTGAATATATCACGGCTCCATCCTTAAGTGCATTGCCGTGTGGTATTATCATTTTGTGTGCAGGTGGGGTTTGGTTGGTGCAGTCCTGGTGTTTGTGTCAAGGGCCCGATGCAGTGCACTGCAGAGGAACAGACTGTTCTTATGGTGAGAGGTTCTGGAGTCCACAGTGGTGATGGGAGTGTCACTCACTAATACTTCAGTATTTAAGTGTGGAAATACAGCAGAAACATAAGCTTTTCAAATGATGTGGGGGCTTATTGTTGAGACGTCCATCAGCATCACAGCATCACAGCATCACACAGACAAATAATCTGTTATACCTGGTCCATTTATCAGCCTTAAAGACGCACTATGCAGCTTTTCTGGAAGAGGGTCCACCACCTCCTTTTCGAGATGGAAGATGAGTGGAGATGGTTTTACTTTGTTTTTTGTTTGTTTTTTCCATGGAGACAAGCAGATAATGGAGTGTCCACTAATCTGAAAGTTGGTGGTTCGAATCCCACTCTGTGTACACTGGTGTATGAATGTGTGTGTGAATGTGTGAGTGGTTCCTGATGTAAAGTACTATGGGCCTTAAATGCGGAAAAGAGCTATATAAAAATGTAACTATTTACCAATACCATTTATGTTGTCAGGCCGTGTCACTGGTCAGATCTGTGAAGGAAATAAATGCTTTACCCTACTGTGGAATATTCCTGTCAAAGCAGTAACATATTTGTTCACCTTTAATTATTTTCTCATTTATATTTCCTTGTAATTCTGTGCTTGAGCAGTACTTTTTAAGGTAACATATTGGAAAGAAACCTTTCAATAAATGACTGAAACATTTTTTCCCTATTGCTGACTCATTATGCTGGTCAAATGTATTAGGTGTCATAGATTATGATAAATCAGACAAAAGCACTCTTCTTTAATGCCATAATGTGTGGAACATCCCAGGGAAAGCAATGCAATCGCCATGGAAACAAGCTGGAGGAAGACCCTCCACCAGAAAAGTGACATAGTGTACCTTTAAGTTACCACTGAGATCCTCATAATGTTTAAAAGTGAAATGTAACACAGTGAACTCCCCAATGTGCAGCTGTGATATTTGTTTACGTCTGTATAAACTATTTTTGGAGCAAACAGACTATGCAGCACTTCTTGTACCTGCTGTCCCTGTTCTTGCTCGTTGTCTCCCCCTCCTCCCCCTCCACCCCCTCCACCCCCTCCACCCCCTCGCGCCTGCAGTAGCGGGCACTTCCTCTGACATGGGGGGTCTGTGTGCACAAATTGCAGGGTGTTTGGAGTCACGTGGTCTGGCCTGCACAGGATGTCCCACACGGTGAGAGCGGCTGGAGAAGTGAAGCGTGGCCACTTCACTCACTCACCGAAGTCTGCGCCTGCTCCCGGCGGTGCGCAAAAGTTCCCCATAAAACTTTTTTACGACGATACACTTGACTCACTCTGGAACACTGCATCATTACGCATCACCACGTGCTCTGATTCTTACGTAAAAACAGCAACTTTTCAGGTTTTTGGTTGGGTTTTGTATTTTTTCCCCCTTCACACTTAGTTTTTTGACACGGATGTTTGTCCAAGACGCACACTCGGCGCTGCCTCTCCTCCACGAGGGGGAAGGAGCCCGTGGACATAATGGACCACTGTGTGTCCTTATGTGAGACAATGCGGCGGGTTGCTTCGGATTTGAGCAAGAAATGACATTTTTTTCTCCAAGACGCTGGATGTTTACCACCCTGGACTGACACGGGCGACAGGTTTGTACCGATGCGCATCTGTACATCTTTGCATCACGATTTTATCAATGAAAAATACGAAGCGAGGAGGAATCAGCGTGCGTAACAAACATAAACATCCTTATGAAGAAGACACAACGCGCCAATGAACCATTAACGCGCCACTGTTACTGTAACGTTTGTTTTTATTGGACAAACGCGTCAACAGAACCCGTATCCTAATCAATTGGCTTTCAAGTCACATCCTGGCACGTTTTGTTTTGAATATTCACGCAGGAATGTGTGAAGAGCGATTTCCTCATCACGTATTAATGACATGCACAAGCGCGTATTAGTGCGTATTCAGACGGACTCAATTGAAGCGATGTTTGTGCCCATTGAGAAGCCCCATCCCCCTAAATCACCGCTTTATACGGGCGCAAAGAAGAGGAGGAAGGATGGGGGTAGCTCCCATTCACCAGAGAAAGAAAAAAAACGCGCAGTCAAATCTCTCAATCACGTCAAAAAAAAAAAAGATTACGCCACCCCAAATCTAAATCTTACGCGTTAATTGTTACAGTAAGAGGAGAGTTGTTGTGGGTTTCTCGCCTCCTCCTCCTCCTCATCCCCCTCGTTCTGAAGGCTGCAGCCATTAATGTAATTTGTAGTGAGATGATAAACGGAGTGATGTGCCGTTTCTGCTCGAGTAGACCGAGTCAGATTCGCCAAACGCTTCGCTGACTGCTGAATATGGAGAAGTACGTGCGCCCGCCTGACAGTTTGACGGCGATGGCGTATTAAGCTTAGATAATTGGGTGATATTTACGTACAGGGCGCACACACTCTGAAACGGTGTCTCTTTCTTTCTTAATGATATGCTTCGTAGACGTTATTCACTCCCCTGACAGATCCGAATGGTATTTACTCTTTTGGCACTTAAAATAACACGTTGAGTTGCATCTCATTTCAAATTGCCTTCGTTGTCAGTGTTTTTTTTTTTTCCTCCTCTGGGATTCAAACAGCTTAATATTAGTGGGGATGGTGGAAAAAGTCAAATCTGACTGAGGGATGGAGTTTGCATGTTTTCCTTGTGTGTGGATGTGCACAGTCATATCCTCTGGAGCTACTGAGCAGTGGGAATAAAGACTGGACACTTTTCCATATGGGAGACAGACAGTGCTTATTGGCTGGGTAAATACGGGTATAATGTCTCAAAAATAAGGATTTCACAGTCTCTTTATAGACCCTGTGCACTGTAGTGGATGGGAGTCTGCTGGGAACACCAGGTGCCACAGTTGGGCAGCAGTGGTTCAAAATATTGTCTAACATGAGAGTCGTGTGTGAGTGTTGGTGGTGGTCAGGGGGACAGATGGCGCAGATTGGCAGCCTCGCTTCCATCAGTCTGCCCCAGAGCAGCTGTGGCTAAATCAGTGTGTGGAGAGAATAAATAATGCACCGTGAAGGGCTTTGGACATCTTGAAAGGCTGATCACTGACAGAAATGACTGAATCTCTCTTTATTACAGTCTACACAGCCCCCTCCTGATCTTTGGGTGACTAAGGGCGTGTCACAGATCACCCTCGACAACCAGCCCAATCTTCATCATATCTGAAACCTGATTTGCCCTCCTCATTTGCCTGGATATTTCTGTTCGACATATTTCTGAGCTACGTGAGGACTTCTGGGAAACAGCACAGGGTCTGCTTGAGCACGCACAGGTGGAGCTTTGTGGAGTGATTTCTTCACTTTCCACATTGGGACAGGTCTGATTATAGGTCTGAGGCTGCAGTGTACAAGGCTGATAGAGGAGAGGAGGGATGTGTTCATCTGACACAAGGGTGGGTTCAGCCTGATCAAACGTTTATGTTTTTTTAGTCATAGTTAAAAACATGACAACATAGATCAAAAAACAGAGAGAGTTTAATCTGCCTTTTTACATATAAATACAATAAAGTACTGCAACTTCAGCTAGATCACCCACTCCTTTCCACTGTTGTTCCAACCTTATGACCTAAACAAAATAATAAGTCAACTAAAACAAATTTTGGCTAACTCTATCAAAACTCCATCAACAGGTTAATTATTGTTTCCTCCCTGTAGATTTGCGAACTCCACCCTCATTCGGTCCATCTCAGGTCTCAGGAATATAAACTCCACTCCTTCCCATTGTTCTCTGATAGATCATTTTATACCTCTGTGTGATAATGTCCGTTCTTGAGCTTTTTGAGGATTTTTGTGATTCATACTGAGGCCTACATTTTTGCATACCTCTGCCATTTTAAATCTACCTACATTTTCGGTGAGTTGTTGTGTTTTGAGTCTTTTTTTGGTCTGGTTTTGATACTTGAATTCTCCCTTGAATAGCGTTTTGTCGCATATGGATTGTTTGTTTTGAATGTGGAGCTTGCATGTTCTCCCTGATACTACTACTGACTTGAATTAGAGCTGTCAAAAGTATCAACAATCCAATACTAATCGATAGTAAAGCAAGTATCAAAACTAGATACTCAGTGGAGCAGGTATCGATACTAAAAAATTCACATTCACAGGACAGAAATGAACCTTTCCTGAATATCTTTAGAATGATGTTGAGCTGTATAAGAAGAAGGATAAGACACAGACTAGTATACACACATGGACCAATATGAACCTACTGGACGACTGAGGGATTACACAGATATAAGACCACATGGGAATATAAAGGAAAGTACTATGATTTAATATTGCAAATGACTTTCTATTATAAAAAGAGTGTTTTTGATTATTATTGTGGTATCGGAATTGGTATTGAGTATCCAGATTCAACATCGGTTCCTTAATATTAAAATCGAGTTTGAGATTTTGTAACCTGAATACTGTACCTGCACCACTACTACCAAAATATTATAGCAATAGTGGCACAGGGTCAGAACTTGTTGACTAAAAAATTCTTGGTTGACTACAGACGAATGTGATTTTGAACATTAAATAATAGTACTATCCTTTATATTCCCATGTAGTCTTATATCTGTATAATCCCTCAGTGGTCCAGGTAGGTTCCATAGTGGTTCATGCCAAGTCACGTCAAATGTATTTATAAAGCACATAAGCACACAACAACCACCGCTGTCCAAAATGCTGTACAATATAAAGCGCAATCTTATAAAACAAAACATGCAAAAATACAATAGAACACAGCAAATACAATACAGTACAAGAATCAAAACAAATGAGTTTTCAACAATTATTTTAAAATATTTAAAGTTTGGGCTGTTCTGATACACAGAGGAAGACTGTTCTAGAGTCTGGGGCCAGCTACAGGAAAAGCCCAGTCCCCTTGAGTTTTTAGTCTTGGAACATCCAAAATCATCTGGTCTGGTGATCTCAACACTTTCAACATTCATGGGCGTATACTAGTCTATGTGTCTTATACTTGTGCTGATACAGCTCAAGATCATTCTAAAGATATTCAGGAAAGGTTCATTTCTGTGCTGTGGATGTGACTTTTCTAGTATTGATACTCACTCAAATGTGTATAAAGTGTTGATACTAGATTTAGTATGGATGAGTATCTGATTGTTGATACTTTTGACAACGCTAAGTCCAACTAACTGACTTTTTTTCCCCTTTCTGCAGTTGTGCATATATAAGTAATTACAATTTCTCATCAACTAAAGACTATCGCCCACGCTTTTTTGCACTTAAACTTGAAACAAAGGTCAAAGACAGAGGAAGAGAAGAAGAGGAAGAGACTGTCTTTATGTGTTCATCAGTTTGACCTTTTGACCTTGTTATACAGTTGTCCTTTCATCAAAACATATCTGGAGCTGTATTTTTTTTGCTTCATTCACGCTTGTTTCATGAATCCATTAATCCAAACTCATCTTTTCTGAACGCTCAAAAATGCTCTGTTTGCATTTTGCCTGTTTAGTTGCGTCATAGATAAAACTCTGGACTTTTCCTACGCAGTTTTTCACCCCATAAACCATCACCGGACTCATTCTATAGTCAAATTATATTCACAACGAACACATGGGTCTTTTAGCATAGCATTCACAGGGTTAAAAGACTATTTTACAAGTCCCTGTCACCTTTTGTTTGCAGTATGAAGTTCCGGCCGCTGTACGACAAACCGTGAGGACTATGCGTGTTATGTAGAGTTTCATGAACGAAGCCAGGACTCAAGAATGAAGACCAAATATGCCATTGTCTTCATCTGTATCGTGGCCCTGGTCATCATCGAGAAGGAGAGCAACATCATCTCCAGGTAAGGGGACCTCTGTCAAGCATTTATTTTACAGACTATTAGTGAGGTCTGAAGAGAAGATGGAGAGTCTGAGGTGGCTGATGGTTTTGCTGCTACGATGACTAGGCCTTAAAGCTGCTCTATTTAACTTTTCCGATAGGGAGTCACCATAGAGATATTATTGCTTTGCTGAGAATGTGTCACAGTATGGTAATAAAATATGCATTCATGAATTTGAATGAATTTTAATTGTGAACAAGATCACCTTTCCAGAGATCTGACCTGTAACTTAGCGGTCATACTGTGAAATATCCTCATCACAAACAGACTTGGAGTTGTGTTTTGTTCCACTCACACAAGTTTAACACATAAACCCTGCATATTTAGGCTGAGTTCTTCTCTCAAATGGAAAAAAAACTGTGTTCCACCTTGTGATGTCATCATGTGGTAATACAGGAAGTGCTGTGTTTTTAAACTCCATACACATTCACTAGAATCATTTGGATAATTTCAGCTCTGGAATGGCCAATCTCAACTGAACTAAAGGTAAAATGTAGCTGTTAACTTGAAAACTACCACTTCATGACATCACAAGGTGGAACAGAGCATTTTGAGCTTTGCAGATATAGACAGACTTATAATAAAGGAGTACCGAAACATGTGTGAATGAAACAAAACACAACTCAAGGTATGTTTTTGAAGAGATAACAACATTCTAACACTTTAAAGCTCACCACAACTTTATGTAATATAGAACTTTTGAGTATAGCTATAAAAACACTGAAGATAATATAAGAAACATAAAATAAAGCAACATTTAAAAAATAAATAATGACAAACTGCAGTGTATTAATTCATTTTTAAAGCCAACTGGGTTAATCTGTAAAATATTAAAGTACCAAGAAGCCTATAAGATCCACAGCACATTGTCATAAATAATAAAATGCAACATGTGTAGTGTTTATGAGGCAGCATCAGGGTGTGCAGGTCTAATTGATCCAACGGGACGACTCCATGATGTGAACCATACATCCTAATGATAAAATACATAAACATAAGACACATGGTCCACAGGGGGAACACAGTATACGATACATGTATGTTTAGGCTGATATCAGTGTGTGCAGATGAAGACTTAACATGCAGGGAAGGTTAGAATTACATGTGCCACTGACTCATGTAATGTCTAAGCCTCAGATGGTGATAACAAACAGCATAAATATATCAACACTATTACTATCGGCTTATGGTAACTCAAGGAAACTGAAGTTATTGCAAATTATACAGTCAATGGAGTTAAAAATGTGTAATAAATAGATGGAATTGGACAGTGGTCATGGAAACTGAACTGCATAATGTTTACGCGAAATATGCAGATCAGACTCAATAATGGGGTTTAAAAAGGAATCATTTATGTTGAAAATGTGATTAGTATAAAATATGAAACAACTGAACATCACAAAGCTGGAGCACAGGCCTTTCCTGGGATCCAGAATACACAATAGTCAGTGCTGTATCTCCCTCAGGTCAGATGGGTGTGATTGACAGGTGGATTAGCCAGTCAGGGACAAGCTTGGTTCGTTTGCATCAAAACAAATATGGCTGCTTACGAGAAAAAAAAGGGAAAAATATCACAGGGGACAGAATGTAAATGACCAATCAACTCCGGCACAATCATGTTTGGTTCTGGCTTGAGACGCGACTGAGCAGAGACCAGAATGATGTCCCTCTGTTTAAAAATACAAACAGATATCATTCTGGATTTGTCGGGAAATGACAGGTCAGATTTCTGTGATAAAATTTGCTGTTTAATTGTCTGATTGCAGATTTGTTGACCTGTTTTATGGTTAATATCTCTGCAATTACTTAACCTGTCCACGTGAAACAAAACTGGTTCAAATTCAACATTCTCTCAACACAAAGAAATAAAAGTAATACTTTGTTTTCACAATAGCTTCAAAAAGTAGTGCTATTATTCAACCCTAAAGACCTGCTTGATGTCAGTTGAAAGGACTTCAAGATTGATATGGCACGTTTGTGGAGCTAATCCCAAGCAAATAATGATAAGGTTGAATATTTGTGGATCATAAGTTTGGTATTTCTTTAAACTCCCACAAAATCCATCTGAAATTATGACAGATTCTAAAATGTGAACGCAGCCGCTGGGTGGTTTTCAGATGTGATGATGTCATACTCCCAGATGGAGCACAAGAGACAGTTTTTCCTATTGAGGACACTGTACTTCACAAATGTTAAACCTGATCATTTCTGTTGTTTCATTCAATCCTTTATTTAACCAGGATCACCTTTAACCTTGAGGTTAAAACTCCTGCCACTTGGCCAGTGTCCTGGCCATGATTCCCCTTTAACTCCTTTTAGTGACTAGACCCTACACTGTGCGACTCACTACAGCACAGTCAGTTATAGCTGGTTGGTTCACATGGTCCAAAGCCTTAGAGGCATCTGGGAAACACATAAAACAGTTGAGTGTCTACTTTTGTATTGACTTAATAATTCTTTTAAAGCATAATACACATGCCAGTGTCGAGGCTTTAAAACCAAACTGATCTGTCTGTGGAGATCATGTGATTATTCAGCCTACTCAGGATATGTTCATTATTAATATTCAGCTCTTTCCAGAAAGCCTTAGTATTGTTACTTAAAAGTTTTTTTTAGCCATGGACTCAGCTCATATATGTATATGTCACAGGATATACCCACCCTGTGCTTTAGTGCAGTTGGAGTCTGTACACATGACTGCTCCTATTGGCAGCTCAGTATTATTTAAACAATTTATCAGTGTGAGCAAAACAGCAGGCAAGCTCATCTGAAGAGAGATCACACCAGTCCAAATATTCACTTTTTACATTATTTGCAGTCTGCAGATACGTATGTTATCAAATCTAATAGACATGGATACAGAGATGATCACTGGGCATTTCATATAAGCCTGTCAGAGCAGCATGGGCATCATCTGTAGGATGTAGTAGTCCATGAGTGTGCCAGGTGTCACTTATGCAAGTGTAACTCTGCTCTGGCAAGAGCTCTCTACTAGACAGAATTAGTTGATTTTCTACACCAATCTAAATGTCTAAAAGTAGAATTCCGGTCCAAAATATTTGCATTCACCAGTGACATACACACCTTGAAGGAGTTTCATTCTGTATAAAGGCACTAATAAAAGTGAGCGTATTCCACTTTGTTTTGTTTACATTCATATAAAGTATATACATTATACATTAACTATCACTTTTTTCTTGTTGTGCTGTGACACCAGAGTCCAGTCCCACAGAATAGCCACACCTCCTGCTACTTTTCCCCTCTTAAGACCTAAGCTTAGGTCAGCTGTAGACTAACCTGACCCAAGGAATCTATCATTAATATAATTTTGTCCTTTAAGATCCTGCTTTGCTTGACCTTGATGACAAATGAGAGCCATGTAAATTGCCTATACAGTTTATATTGTAAATATTCTTCTGTTGTCTTGTTTACCAGGGTGTCGGATAAGCTGATCCAGAGACAGAACCCTGTGCAGACGCCTCAGACTCCCCTGGACTACAACAACACCAACAGATCCTTCAGCATGTTCAAACTCCTGCTCTCCAAACTCATCAACAACAGGAATTTCTCTGATCTCCTTGACGATCAGGAGGCATGGAACAGATCCGGTTCAAGTGGAGGTCAAAAGCACATCCTCCTTCTGGCCACCACCCGCACCGGCTCCTCGTTTGTGGGGGAGTTCTTCAACCAGCACGGGGAGAGCATGTTCTACCTGTTCGAGCCGCTTTGGCACGTGGAGCGGATGTTAGCTAGCGTGCCGGAGAGCAGCAACGGCACCGGGGGTATCTACAGGGATGTGCTGCAGGGGCTGTTTGTGTGTGACTTTGGCCCACTGGAGAGGTTCATCTCCCCCTCGCCTCATGACCACGTGACAGCTGCGCTCTTCAGGAGGGAGTCCAGTCTGTCTCTGTGTGAGGAACCAGTGTGCACGGCCCCGGTGAAGGACGTGTTTGAGAGGTGAGGGGGTGGGGCTGGAGCAGGGTTGCCCAAACCTATTCACAGAGGGGCTTGTTGTGGAATTTATAATAGTAAAAACCTAATATATATATATATATATATATATATATATATATATATATATATATATATATATATATATATATATATATATATATATATATATATATATATATATATATATATATATATATATATATATATATATATATATATATATATGCACCATGTCACCCATTCTAAAAATAGCATGACTCACTAATGAGCTGAATCTAAAATTTTATTTTATTTTGTTGTTATTTTTTTTAATGACTCTTGCATTTATATAGCTTTAAAAATGACAGTATCTTTTAAAAAATCTGTTCATTATAAGGTAAGTTTAGATAAGTTAAGGTGACTCAGTTCAAAGGTTACTAATGTGCGCGTGACAAAATTATATATGTATATAGTATATATATATGAAAATCAACAGAGAAGACTTGTCTTGAATCAAAAAGTCTGGTTTATTGAATTAATTGTGCACAAGAGCTGTTGTCCCTAATAGTGTCGTCTCGCCCTCAGCTGACAATTTATACCATCAAAACAATCGCACCAGTTTAGTCTAATCAACGTGGCTGGAGGCCGCTAGACACAAACAAGAGATACACCCTATACATAACAACAGATGGTAATAATAATAATAATGGCTTACACTTGTAATGCGCTTTACAGGCTTGTCAAAGGGCTACACTATAGTCATTATTCATTCATTTCCACACTTAGTGATGGTAAGCTACTACTGTAGCCACAGCTGCCCTGGGGCAGACTGACGGAAGCGAGGCTGCCAATCTGCGCCATCCGAAGAAGAACTCAGCCTAAATCTGCAGGGTTTGTGTGTTAAACATGTGTGAGTGAAACTAAACACAACTCTAGGTCTGTTTGTGATGAGGAAACAACATTATAAAAGAGATTTTAAAAAATAGAGTAATATGGGCCCTTTCAAAGTAGGAGTGCACACTGTAAACAATGCATGACCATTGACATTTGAGAGAAGACTGAACAACTTTTACTAATACAAGAATCCCATGCACTTCAGAACATGTTTGTTGAGATCACACAACAGCATTGTTCTGTAAAGACCAGATATTGTGTTCTTTGTGGAGGACTTTTCATCTGAAATACTGCAGCCTTTGTGATGTGATAATTGCACCACTCATTCTTATCAATTATCACATGAATCACAGTTGATCAAATGATCGATGTGATAACGATTACCTGTGCAGCTCTCATTCATTTTAGGTCTGTATCGCAATGTAATCCTTATTATTGGGATTTTAGTGGTTAATTAAACACAGTATGCAGTAGGTACTGCCAGAGGCCAGACAGCCAAATAAACTTTCTCTGAGTTTGACTTTCAGGCCAAAGTCTGGACTTCCCGGATGAGGGCACTGTGTGGTACTACAAAGTTTAAGATTTATATGTAGAGCCACGTCAGCACTGACTGAAATGACTGAGCAGGATTCTAATGAAAGCCTCACTAATCATCATCCCCATTTAACCTATGTGTTATATTTGACTTCATCCACATTTCTTTCAGTTACAATGAGGAAGCCATAGTAACTCAACCATTCAAACATGACCATATGTAGGTATATGTTTATGTACTAGTGCTTATGAGTAAGAACTTTCACCCACTGCTTCTCAAAAGGAAGTGAAATGTTTCCATCCTGTGCCTCTCACCACAATGTGCACTTTACTCACTGAAACAATGCAGTGACACTTCAGTATCTGTCTTTGTCTTTGATTGAATTACAAAAATGTTTTTTAATGAGAAAATGATAACTGATAGTAAAATGATAAGATTGTGTGTGATATCAGTGTGTACTTGTAGATAAGCATGCACATATCACATGTACTTTTGTTGTACTTTGTCCTGAGGTATCACTGTAAGAGTC
The DNA here is from genome assembly GCF_009829125.3 of Periophthalmus magnuspinnatus. NCBI lineage: Eukaryota > Metazoa > Chordata > Actinopteri > Gobiiformes > Gobiidae > Periophthalmus > Periophthalmus magnuspinnatus. Next base: position 5,951,239 of record NC_047140.1, on the reverse strand, counting down.
GACGCTGCGGCCCTCTCAACCTGACCCTGGCCTCTGAGTCATGTCTGTCCAAACAGCACCACGCCATAAAGACTGTGCGCGTCAAGCAGCTCGACTCACTACAGCCCCTAGTGGAGGACCCCCGCCTCGACATCCGCATCATCCAGCTGGTGCGGGACCCTCGAGCCATCCTGGCCTCCCGCATGGTGGCCTTTTCCTCTAAGTACCAGACCTGGAAGACCTGGGCGCTGGACGGCCAGGTCAGCTCACTTTCATTTATACCACAGATAACATTTTATTGATGAAATAAGTCATCCACTTGCCATCATACGATGTTATATACATATTTTTGTATAGCCTGCCACTGTAGAGTTGCCAAGATATGAAAAAAATTAAAAAATTTAAACGTCAATTTTGAAGGAATAGACTCAATATTCAATATTCTTTCCTTTACCAAAATGATAATTAAAAAAAACACTCTTTAGATAATAGAATGTGGGTTTGAACATTAAACAATAGTTTAAGTAAACCAAGATTTTTAAACCATTTTTACATTTTTAACAAAATTTTTGACGAGCCACCAACATGTCCGGAGGAAGAAACAAAAGAAATTCTTTCTGCGAACGCTGTTGGAACTATCAACAACAAATTATTGAGCTTCAAGCACGGATATTTGTTTTAGAATCTGAAAAAGGACTTCACTGAACGCTCCCTGTGACTTCCAGCGGTAAGCAGCCTACAGTTACTTTCAGAGAAGAGAGTGAAAAAACTGCTACTTTCAACTTAAACCTGAGTGATACGGTGTCTTTTCCAAAACTTTGTAAAGACAAGAATTTCAAGGCAACGCGACAAGTGATAAGAGACAATGCTAATATAGTTACATCACCCAAAATACAAATTACAAACAGATTTTTACCACTGTCACAGACTGATGTTGATGTTAATATACAAACGGAAAATGGATTTTTGTCACAAAACAAGAGCAATGAAGTTGGCAAAAGAGCGGCGGCAGACAGGTGGTCTGTGACAAACGTCAAGGTCAGAGATATGCTGCTGCTAGGAGATGGGGCTATCAGAGATGTGACTCACAGAGGAATCCAAACTTGCTCGTACCCCAGTCACACTGTCTCTGAGATTACAAAACTCCTCCCAAAAGTTTTGTCAACATACCAAGGAGCTAAAAAAGCTGATTGTGCACGTGGGTGCAGTTGACACCAGAATGAATCAGACTGAAATCTTGAAAAAGCATTTCATTGAATTATTTGAGGAGCTTGATAAAGTGGAGGTTAAGACTTTCATCAGTGGACCTCTTCCTACCATAGACAGGAGGAAGATGAACAAATTTACCCGGCTGCTTCAGCTGAACACATGGCTGTTCAACGAATGTGCAGCCGGAGGGCTGCACTACATTGAGAACTTTGATCTTTTCTGGAAACGAGAGGATCTGTTCAAGGGAAATGGCCCGCACCTGAGCAGAGGTGGAGTAAGAGTGTTGACGGATAACCTCCTCCACGCTCTGAGAAACCGGCCTGGACAGGGTCCTGGGCCAGTGAGAGAAAAGAGGAATGAGAGAAGCATTCCTGCTTCACCAACCAGAGACCGAGCCAATGTGTCAGCACCACCAGCAACACTACAACTACAACCACCACCTCCCCCAGCGAAAGACTCACCACCAGCAGCACAACCATCTCCCCCAGCGAAGGATTCAAAAGTGAAGGATGCATCTCCAGCGTCACTTCCCTCAGGGCCCACATCACAGGCCTTGAACCTGTCTGTGACAGCCCCAGCAGAGGTTTAAGTCGCAGCAGCACCCACCTCACCTCCCCTGCCCACAGACCAGCCCTGGGTCCCCTTTGCTACATCTACTCCCTCTAGGGACTCCTCACTCTCCTTTTCCTCCCCACCTTCACCTATGGACCTTCCCGACCATCTAGAAAGTCTCATCAGATCAGGAATTAAGATGGCTCCTCTCACACCTAATATAGAGCGATCGAGAGTTCTGGCATCAACTATGCTGAACTCTTCCCCGTACCCACCTATCCCCCCTCGTCTTTCACCCAAACTCCCCCTGCTCCGCCTCCTCGGCCCTCACCTGGTCCCTCACCCAAACTCCCCCCTGCTCATTCACCTGGTCCCTCACCCAAACTCCCCCCTGCTCTCTCACCCGGTCCCTCACCCAAACTCCCTCCTCCTCGCCCTTCCCTGCCCTCCCCCAGAGCTGTTATCAACAAGAGCTAGGACACACAGGACCTCTGCTGTCTCAGGACATACAGTCATGATAAAAAATAATATGCTGAGGCCTGTGATGGAGCTATATCTACAGTTACAACACATAGACTGATTAACAAAAGGACAGTTAGACTGTCCAATCAGAGACATTTAGTTCACATTCCCTGTAAGATGATAACAAGTCCTTTTTAATTAATGATTTTATTTCTTCTTTTAGTCTTGACTTTATGTTTATAACCGAAACATGGCTTGACAAAAACACAGGTAATGCAATTCTAGTGGAATCAACTCCACCCAACTTCAAATTTGAATCTGAAACACGAGTAAACAAAAAGGGTGGAGGTGTGTGTGCATTTTTTAGAGATAATTTAGTTACTCACAGATTGTCATTTGGAGTGTTTTCATCTTTTGAGTATGTTTCATTCAAAATGGAGCTAAAACAATCCCCCTCCATACTCTACTTAGTCATATACAAATAAACTTGCCTTGCCTTGCCTAGTACTTTCTTTCATATTCATGAGTGTATACTAGTCTTATACTGTGTCTTATACTTGTTTTGATACAGCTGGTTATTCAGAAAAGGTTCATTTCTGTCCTGTGAATGTGACCTTTTTAGTACCGATACTTAAAACTGGCATCAAAACAAAATATATTTAAACATCGATTAGTATTGGATTTCTGATAATTTGACAATCCTGTGCCATTGTATTAAAAAAAAAAAATCTTGAAAAATACTTTGCCTGTGATAGTTTGGTGTCAGAGAGGCCTTTGCAGCAGAATAGAATCCAAATCAGAGACTGTTTATATAAATAGACATGGCTAACCTGCTAGCCACCGCGTTCCAAGTAGGAAGTGATCATGGGCTGCACTTCCAGCTCTATGGACTCTGGCTTTGTCTTTTATAGAGGTCACTCCCACTAGCGTTAGCAACAGGTTTGATTGACAGCGTTGTTAAGCCCCTGCCCCCTGCTAAACAAGCGGTGTGGGGAGGAAGGGGTGTTTCCTTCTACAACTTCGATTGGCTCTTTGATTGCTATGATACTCGTGGTCAAAATTCCAAAAATTCATCCCGTAACCTCCAACCTCGATGAGTTTCATTTGACTGGAGCTAAGCGCTATGGGTGACGTCACAGTCACACTGAGTCAGTCAGCCTCAGGGCAGGTGTGGCCACAGAATTAATGTGAAACATAGAGCTGCAACTAACAATTATTTTAGGAGTTGATAAATTTAGGATTTTAAAATGTATTTTACCCATATGAAGGTAAAATATGATGACTGAAGGCTTCTAGATACAGAGTATTTACAAATAAAGTGAGTTAAAGATAAAAATCACAAAATGTCTTTTCTTGTTTGACCTTTGTATTTAACAGTGTCGCTGTGTTTGTGATCAAAAACCTCTTGTGTTTTAACGGTTTAGTTCTGATAACCACTAACAGTTTAATTAGTAATTTCATTTATTATTAAAATCAATAACAATTATTTTAATTCATTATGCCAATTAATCATTGCAGCCTAGTGAAAGTGAATCAATAATGGACTTATTGTTAGGTAAGTATCAAAAATCTGATACTGAAACTAATATTGAAACGAGATACTCATTTGAGCAGGTATCAATACTGCAAAAAATTGAGTTTTCCTGAACAGTTTTAGTATGATTTTTATTTTTTATTTTTATCAGGGTGTATTTATTTATTTATTTATTTGGCAGAGGCAACACAATCAGACATGAGGTTGTATTTATTTGGATCCTCGTAACTAAAACCTAATGTCTGATTGCATTGGTCCTGCCAAATAAACATTGTTACAAAACAAGGCCTGCAGCTGATGAGATGCAGACTCACTGAGACTGAAAGGTTTTTATTCTGCCTCTTCTCTTTTAATATTAATTTTATGATGATTATTTATGTTTTGATTTGTTGCATTGGGATTTTAATGTCTTACTTATTCTGTAAAACACTTTGAATTACTTTGTGTACGAATGGTTCTATACAAATAAACTTAACTTACAGTGAATAGCAAGTGCTACTTTTCAACTCCAAGTATAAGACGTCATGCTAACATGAAGAACGAAGTAGTATTTTGTGTTGAAAGTCACATTCTAGTTCCAAAAAAGTTGCATTTTTAATTTTCATTCTGGTATCGTAATGGTATTGAGTCTATTCCTTAGTATAAAATTGAGTTTGAAAAGCTTGACAAGTCAATGTAAATCTTAGTCATTTTTAACATTTTACCAACAATACAAACAATACAAAATCCATTCAAGTATTACTTTGATACAGTGGTGGAATGTAATGAAGTAAAAGTAGTAAAGTAGTAGTTAGGTATGTGTACTTTACTTAAGTTGATTTTCAAGATACTTTTTATTCTAGTGCATTTTTGAACAGGACTGAAATAGTAAAATTATTTTTATTATTGTTTGAGACCTGCTGAAAAGGCTGAGGGTTTAATTTTAACATGTTCATAGTTTGACCAAAAAAAATATCCAAGGAAAAAACAGATATATGAATTCAGTTGTTTCTGTTGAACAAAATCAGAAGTGCTACATTTAAAGCATCATTAGATCCCAAACTCTGCGCAAAACACTTTTACTTTTTACTCCTTAAGTACATTTTTAAACGGGTACTTTAATACTTTTACTTTAGTAGTTTTTTTTCTTTTACTTTTACTGAAGTAACAAACTTGAGTGCATCTTCCATCACTGCTTTTTATTATCCTTCCATGCTCTCTTTTCACTCCAGGTTCCAGAAGACGACGAGGAGGTGAAGAGACTTAAGGGCAACTGTGACCACATCCGGATGTCCGCGGAGGTGGGACTGAGGCAGCCGCGCTGGCTACGAGGCCGCTACATGCTAGTGCGCTACGAGGACATCGCGCGTTACCCCATGGAGAAGGCTCAGGAGATGTACCGCTTCACCGGGATACCTTTTAGCAACAAGGCCCGGGAGTGGATCGTGAGGAATACCCAAACCACGCAGGGAACTAGCGGGATCTACTCCACCCAGAAGAACTCATCGGAGCAGGCGGAGAAGTGGAGGTTCAACATCCCATTCACGCTGGCGCAGGTGGTGCAGAGGGTGTGCGGGCCCACCATGAGGCTGTTTGGATACAAGTTCGTCCATGATGAAAAGACGCTTGTGAATAAGTCCATAAGTCTGCTGGAGGAGAGGATGTTCTACTAATGCACAAGGGAAGACTGTATGTAGCTAAAGGGCCCTGGTCAGCACTTTATAATACAGCTCAGTAATGATAATAATGGGATAATATTCATTTCTGATAAACAATAATCCAAGGAAGAGTCTGACTCAACGGAGGATTAGTGGGTTAAAGTAGACTTATTTTGCAAATTGACCTTTTAGAGCTTTTAACCGTGTTACAGTTTCACGTTCTTTACCTTCTCAAAGTTGTATTCAGAGTGATTCATTTCATCAGAGTCATCTTTATTCTCCTGTATTCAAGACGTCATTGCTCAGATCTACCCCCATTTTCAGTACGCATCCACGCTTTGTACTTTGTTCTCCAATTTTTTTTCTTAATCGTGATACAGGTAGGATTTGGCAGCATCGTGCAGCCATTTTAGTATAAATGAAAAAAAAATAAAATCTGGTACTCACTAGTGTGATGTGCAGCCGACAGCTACACTGCTCTTTATGATTATGTTTGCGGTGATGTCAGCTCCCAATGGACACTGCAGTTTTCTATTAGCCTTTTAATGTGGCTGGCATGCTAACATAAGAACGCAGGTGTAATGAATGCAGTTTGACTACAGTAACGACTGTGATGATCCTTTAAAGATTTACCTTTAACGTAATAAACCAGGGAAATTTTTATTGATTTCTGATGTGCCGAGTTAAATGATTTCATACACAGGATTAATTAAACAAGCGTGAATGAAGCAAATACAACCCCTGTTTTTTAAAGTTTTTTTTTTTTTTTTTATGAGGGAACAATGCTTAAAAGCTTTTTAAAAAATGCATAATATGTTCTTTAATTTATTTGTGGTGACAATGCTTGCTAAACTGCTCCCCCTGGAATCAAAAAATTTGTATCACTAGCACTTTTTTTTTATAACAAAACATTTTCAGGTACATTTTTGGTTTAGCATTGTAGCATTTTGTTCAGTTGAGATTGGATAATCCTCACTTGAAAGTCTATTCTCTTCCCAAACTATTTTACCAGCCAAACCAGACTGAGATTAGAGAAATTACTACTAATAACAAAATGGCAACGAGTTCAAACTTTGGTAAACTCCTCCCACTGGCTGTGTCTGCTGCTGTAATATAAAGTGCTACAGGTTCATAAGAAACACCCATGTGATGCTCATCAATGTGCCTCTTCTTTGGGTCTAATGCCTCATGATGTTTCCATGTTTATTTGGACTTTATGTTCAAAGTACCAGGTCTGGTACTGAAGATTATTGGGTTCATGTGGCATTCACCTCAAAAGGAAGTTAGTGTCCTGAAATATGAGCCCATTTTGATAAGCTAAAATAACTAGGGAGAACCGTGGAGGGAAATGCATTATATTTCTCTCAATGGTGAAGGAGACACAGACACACACAGCCACACTGATGACACTGTGCTCCAGCGGCATGAGGTGAAAGGCTTTGTTTTTGTGGATCAAACTGTCCCAGTTTTGGACAATCTACCGGGTCATGTTCTCACAGCTCGATGTTACACTTTTTAAACAATAATGTAAGTAAAATGTATTCAAATCAAATTAAGAAATCTTAATTATTATTGTAAAATATTTGGCATCCACTTACATTGAAATCTGCTCCAAAATGAAAAAAAAAAAATGTATTTCACATTAAAACACAAAATAGTTTCTCTGGGCTGCTGCGGAAAGTGCCTTGAATGAGGATAATTACAGTAGCTGCTTGTGACAAAATTGCCTCTTGAGGACACGACCAGAGCACCTGAGGTTACTCCAAAAAGCATGAAAACATTATGAGACAGAGAAAACTGCAGTGTGAAAAGGCTGAACTGTGCTCAACCAGATAATAACTTTGAGTTCATTTACATTGTCTTCAAATATGATGTTTTACATTGACAGCTATGCACCAACCACACTATATTTCCATTTGATCTCAGGTAAAATCCTAAATATGAAAAAATGCTATCAGATGTTTAAGTATATTCTCACTTTAGCCTCATATTTACCAAATGCAGAATGAAGCCATCAGAGTCATTGCAATTCAAATGAGACACATATGATGTATGGATATATTTATATTTATGTGGCCTGGAAGACATGTTCTGTTTTCATCAAATGTGTCAACCACAGATGCTGATGCTTTTGCAATAAAAACACAGTAGCAGAGTCTTGAACCACGTTGAATGTGTTGAGTTTGTTTCAGAGTGTTTTGCTTTAGTAGCCTTTACATTGATGTTTCAGTTTGTACAACTAAATAGTGTGTGTGTTCCCCAAAGGCTAATAAAGCTCTGTAATGCTAATAGTAATAATAACAGTAGAAAATAGTGTAAATTCTGCGCTAGTTGTGAACCACAGAAAGCTGCTTGATTGGTTCTGGTTCTTTTTCATTGTTGTTAAAGGATGTAGTCTGTAAAAAAGTTACTACAATCACAACTGCACCTGTTTCTGGCACCTTAAACTGCAGATAGAGGACAAATACGAGTTCTTCTCATTCTCAGTTTATGGACAGGCCTCATGTGAAGCTCAGAACCTCCAGAATTCAGCTGCAGAGGCTGCACTAGCTGCACTAGTCATGATCGGCTGCACGTGCTGGAGTTTAGGTAGTGACCATTCAGATCAGAGAGAGGCATTTTAGCATTGAAACTTGCAACTTAAAATGAGAGAATCATGTGAGGCTCTGGTTGGATAATTGCCTTGAGACACCAAATCAAATCATGTTCATGGAATTTATCCAATTTTAATCAAAATCTATCATACTGTTCCTTTAAATAGGTAAAAAAAAGGTTAGCTAATTGAAAACTAACACTACATGGTGTACATGGTGGAACGGAGCATTTTGACTTATAATAAAGGATAACTGACATGTGTGAATGAAACAAAACACAACTCCAGGTTTGTTTTTGATGAGCTAACAGCATTACAACATGACTAAAAGCTCACAGTTTTGTACAGTATAGGACTTTTAAGTTAGTTTCACAAAAATACAACTCCAGGTATGTTTATTACGAGGAAACATTACAATAATACAATTAAGAGCTGTTAAAGGCAGAAAAATATGTCTCGTGGGTGACTTTAAGCTCGCTGGCCGCCCTCCTGATGGTGTATAAAGGCAGGTTGTGTGCAGGCGGGTCAAAGGGACTATTGTAAGGACTTGGCTGAGGTACCTCTGAGGCGGCTGTGTGGAGGAGGCACATATAGTAGTGGTCTGTCCCTGCCCTGGTGCTGGCTCACTACATAAATATGAATACATTATAACAACCAAAGTACTGCCCTGCGATGGAGGAGGAGAGCCAAGAGTGCTCGAGGAAACACCACTGTAAAGTTTAAATATTACAGTGCGCATTGGGAGTTTTCTTGGTTTTATGCAATTCTTAAAGATATATATATTTTTCATATTCATTTAAAGGTACAGTATGTAACTTTCTGGAGTCAGCTTCATGGTTGCATGGAAATAGAAAGCTAAAACCATACTTTGGAACATTCTTCATGGAGATAGATAAGTGTTATGTCATACTGTGGAAGATTATAGCCAAAGGAACAACATTTACTCAAGCACGAAGATGCACATATACAGGCGAGAGTCAGGTTTGTGGAGAGGCGAGACGCACAAAGTGGGGACCCATGTTTGTCACTGTAATACACACACACTTAAAAAAAAATAAGCTTAAAAAGTTGCGTACTGTGGCTTAAAAGCACATTTGCTCGAGAATGAGTACTGACTAACTGAGAATTTATTTTCAAACTACAGCAATAACGGAGGGTCAAAACTCAAAATGTCATAGCTAAATAATCTTCAGTGATCAAACCATAAGCACATTTCAGGTTTAACTTTAAATTTTGGTGATGTTTATCATTTTACTTCCTTGCTGGACATGGGCAGCTAGTATAAAATTTGTAGAGGTAATTTCATAACTGTTACCTAGCAACCAAAATGTCAACATGGGTCAAATCTAGACCAAACCAAATGGATGACTCCAACTTTATTTTGTTAAATGAAGGTTTAAACTGTCAATGACACAGTTAGAGGTATTTGATTTTAAAACACATTACTATTTTCTATATTTTTGTGTTTTTCTTCTCAACTTTTTCCTACAAACTGCAACTTAACAGATGTAAAACAGTTATAAATATTTACTATAGACACTATCCCACTAAGCCAAGCTACAACAGCCTGGCTCTGGATTGGCTCTTTGGTTGCTATGATACTCACAGTTGGTATTCCAAATATGGAACTCCAAATTCACCGCTTTAACTGCTAGCTCCGATAATCTTCATACGAGTGGGGCTGAACGCTGTTGGTGGCATTACACTCCCTTAGGCCATTTCTTTATACAGTTTATGAACATGTCATATTAAACAAAATCTAAAATGTAACACTATCACAGCCAATAATACAGCCCAAAATGTCAAAATCTTAAACATTTTCCGTCATTGTGTGACTTTTTACAAGCCATGACGTCACTCTCCCTTTTATTACTCCCAACGACAAAAGGATGAACAGTAGTATTTCTGAGGCCGTTTTTCAGTGGTCTGGTCAGATGAATGAGACCACGGCCCTTTAAACTCTATGGGTGAGTTATTTAGTGCCTGTAAAAGTCCAACCGCAGCCGCAGCGGAGTCTTTATAGAGTGTTAAAGTCAGAACCAACTTTTGTTTTCTCTTGTAAAGTTGCGCTCTTAAATATCCATCGTCTTGAGTTCAGAAGGTCCAAAATCATTATTTGGATCCTTAATATATGACAAAAATGAAATCTTTTTAAAGTACTTTTGGACACCATGGTACTGGTATTTTACATGTTAAAAATGTATGTGTATAGAAAACACCAGACGGTCCTGAGAAGAAGCAAATCTACATTAAATCTACAATTACAGAACACATCTGAGCTGGAGCTACATAAACAGTCAGTATTTCAGTCACAGAGAGTGAAGGTTAACAGCCTAAGAAATGCACATCTTTGTTATTGTTATCTTTGTTGTCCAAAATGTGTATTTATATTTTTTTTATATTTATATTTCATGATAAAATACAGTGTAATCAGTAGGAAAGTCAGGCTCTTGACCCCATCTGGGAGAATTACATCATCACATCTAGAATCTGAAAAGTATACACCCATAAGAGCCATACTTTTGTAATGTTCATCTTGTCTTCAAGTTATGATAGTTAAAGTGACACACCATCAACCGTGATGAACAAACTTTCCTTGTTTCACACACCTGAGTCCCCCTTCTCCAGAGACCACCAGGCGACACCAGGCACAGTCAGTCTGAAACAGTTCTGAGGACTGCAGTGTAAATACATCTCACTGATAAAGCTGTCTGCCTAAAAGAAAATAAGAAGTTAACTATAAGCACCGTACATGAGCCTATATCTGTGCACAGTCTGTACACACTCTCTTTCCTGTTTGGAGCATTCTGATCTGTGGAGCTTGATCAGCCTAAATAGACTTCATTTTGCTGGAGGGAGCAACAGCGACACTGCCCTGAAAACAGTTGTAGATCCCACATACGCACTGTATGTGGGATCTACAACTGTTTTCATTCAGTGTGTAAGTCGTGCAGGGCCATAGCACCAGAGCGACATGATGTGACATGAGCCTGCAGCTGTCAGAAGTAAAGGATAAGGTGGGCACCAGGTCTGGACAAATCACAGGTTTAGAGGGACTAAACCCAGTCTAATCCCACACCATAGTATGTCTTACAAGTACTGCAATAAAGAACTGCACCACTGGTACAGGGACCACAGTTTGAGAAACACCAAGTACAGTCAGTACAGCAGTGCAGGAGACAACATGGATAAACTGTGGCTAAACGTCTGGCACATTTACCCCATTGGCTTCTCCCAGACACTCTACTTCCTGATGTATACTGTTGCTATAGGGACCCCAAAAAAGAATTAATGGAGAGAAAAAAACATGTTGGAGAATGTAGAGAAACAGGGACTCCATTGAGAGAGCAGGCAGTTCACAGGCACCAGAAAAAGCAAGAAGGAGGGAGAGAGGGAGGGAGGGAGGGACAGAGAGAACAAGAGAAAGGGAGGGATGGAGAGAGAGAACAAGAGAAAGGGAGGGACGGAGGGAGGGAGAAAACAAGAGAGAGGATGGAGGGAGAGAAGAGAGATGAAGAGAGAGAACAGGAGAGAGGAGGGAGGGACAGAGAGAACAAGAGAGAGGGAGGGAGAGAAAGAATAAGAGAGAGAACAAGAGAGAGGGAGGGAGAGAGAGAACAAGAGAGAGGGAGGGAGAGAGAGAACAAGAGAGAGGGGGGAGGGAGCAGGAAGAGAGACAAGGGGGAGAGAGAGAGAGAGAGAGAAGGAGGGACGGAGGGAGGAAGAGAGAGTACAAGAGAAAGACAGAAACAGAGAGAGAAAGAAAGGAGGAAGGGGGAAGACAGAGTGACAGAGAGAGAGAGCAAGAGAGAAAGAAAAAAGAGAGAAGGTGAGAGAGAAATGGAGAGAAAGAGAGAGAGTGACAGAGAAGAAGGTAATGTATCACATAAGTTTATGAGTGATTGTTCATTTATTATGTATTTATTCCACAAGCACAATACAATGAGTGTGTGTGTGTGTGTGTGTGTGTGTGGGGGTGTGTGTGTGTGTGTGTGTGTGTGTGTGTGGGTGTGTGTGTGTGTGGGGGGGGTGTGTGTGTGTGTGTGTGTGTGTGTGTGTGTGTCCACTGAGACTTAATCGTGATTCTTTTGGGGAACATAAACTATAATGACGCTTTATGAGTTGTATCATGAGTGAAAGTGTGTCTTTGTGTAACTGAACTGTAACACTGTTGTAAATGATTTTCTTATGGTTAATTAAAAGATTAAAATAATGAATAAGACTTAAGTTGTATCTTAAAGGGGACATTTTTATCCAATGTCAACTTTTAAAGAGCTTTGTCATCACGGCTCTGCCTCATACTTAACTCACTCAAAGTTTTAGATAGTGTTGGGATTGTAGTTTTTTTTTGTTTTTTTTTTTCAAACATTAATATTTCTGTTGTGTGAAATTTCCCAAAGTGTCATGGATCGAGTCAGATTTTAAAATGCCACCATGACTTTTCATCTCATGTGTTCAGTTCAAAGACTGGAACAAAAGGGTATGTTTGTCATCTTTAGAATGCTCATGGACCCCCATTTTTAATATTATTTTCTACTTTCAAAACTCACACCTCTTCATCTACTTCTACTCATACATGTGCAGACTTCATATATTTGATTCATATTTTTTACATCATAAGGCTATTTTGCCATAAAAGTACACCTGAAGTAAACTATGAAAGAATGAAGTGAGAAACCAGAAAAGAGCATTCACTTCAAATAATAAATGGTCCTGATAGTTACTCTTTAAGTTACTCTTACATAGTAGCAGTTTGTGAACGTCTTGGCCCACTGCTTTATACTTCTACAGTATTATTTTGAAGTAACATCACTAGACTGCTAGACTAGACTCTATAACGGCCGTACTGGGACAGGCACATTTCGTAACTCCATCAGCGACAGCGAGCAGAGTGAGTATGGAGTGATTTGTCCAAGCTGATGGAGGTTTAAGCTAACATGCCACAGGGATAATGAAACACAGCTGGACTAGTGCTGCAGTGTACAGGGCTCACACCGGGGGAGCCACTGAGGGCATATATATGCTAACACCATTATGAAACACATTCAGTCTATGGCCAAAAATGCAGAAGCTGTAAGAAAAGTGAGTTTATATGATGAGCGTGTTAAGTTACTGTAATGTAAAACATGTATCAAAACTATGTATTTCAGCAGGTATAGATACTAATACAATCACATTCACAGGACAGAAATGAACTTTTCCTGAATGTCTTTAGAATGACATTGAGCTGTATCAGAACAAGTACAGGACACATAGACTAGTATACACACATGGACCACTATGAACCTACCCGAACTACAGGTAGGTTCAATAGTGGTCCATGGGAATATAAAAGAAAATACTATGATTTAATGTTTAAAAACATATTATATTGTGAAAAGAGTTGTTTTTATTATCATCATGGTATCATGAGTAACAAGTCTCTTCCTTAGTATCAAAACGATTTTGATACTTAGAGGTTGGGTGAGAGGTTCAGTCACAGGGAGGAGGTTGGAATAGAGCCGCTGCTCCCTCATGTTGAAAGGAGCCCGCTGAGGAGGCCTCCTGGACACGTCCCTGGGGAGGTGTTCCGGGCCCAGGGTCAGGGCTCTGACACTGACACTTATAAATAAAAAACGAATAACACCTTAATTATACTTTTAATTGTAAGGCAGATTTCAACAATTCACAAAAAGATGTTTAGTAAATCCAAGTTTAAGCGCTGTGAGACGTGGCTAAAGCTAAGGCTAGCATAAACATGAAACTACTTCTGATTTATCGTCACGTGTCTGTGCCTCTGTGTTTTGTGTCTCTTTATGTGATGCATTGGGATTGGCTCATGTTGGATGCATTATGCTCTGGAAACACCACAGTTTTGATCTTTATATTTTGTTTTGAGTGCTGTACATCAATAAACAGGAAACAGTTGTTGCTATTGAGCTAGCCACAGCCATCCCTGCTCAGACGGCTGCTTCCACAACCCGGCCCAGGATAAAGCAGAAGAAAATGCGACAATGGACAGATAAACATATACTGAGTTACAAATACATGTTTAGAAATCTACAAAAAAAAAAACAAAAAAAAAACAAAACTCCTCAGTATCTACTCATTGTTCAAGAAATAGTTCAATGGATGGTTGGAACAATGTTTTTGGGGACCCAGTATTTCTCATGTGTACCTTTTCTTTGCACTAGTGAGGAGTTTTGCCATTATTTGCAGTACAATAAGACTTGAGCTGTTTAGGATTGAATAACAAACATCTGTGACCTATTATAGATGTAAGCTAGCAACAAAAGTGCTTCATTCTGCTATTTATAATGAGTATTGCATATTTATATAACGTTTCACTGATATTATCCTGGTGTAAAGTAGTTTCAGTGCAATATATCGCATTCAGAATGTGTTATCGTGACTGTATTCTACATTTTCAAACTGGACTGAAATCTTCCGTACTTTTTATCCCCATGAATAATTTAACAACTTGTTCTACTGTAGCACCGTTTCCATCTTTAAGCACACAGACGTCTCTTGTTCGTCTTGGGCTAAAGCTTCAGGAAACCCACCCTGGCTCTGATTGAACTTCCATATCCCAGATTCCACCTCTCTGCTCCTCACACTACAGCTCAGTCCATGGCAACGCAAATAAAGACAGTTTTTGACAGCGACGGAACATGTGACTAATGCTATTTCCTCTCAGGGTTTGGTGCCGTTATTTTAAGTGATCAGGACATGCCTTTTTTAAAGTTAGCTTACATTCACTATCGCTGGAGTTAGAGTCGGGGGATAGTGGGGGTTTATCAGGCTGGGGTGGGCGGGAGAAGGGTAAATAAACGTTGTGGTTGGACTGGAACACTAGCTGCCCTCATATGGCTCTGAAGCAGAGAGTGAAAGAGGCCAGTGTACTGCTAAAGGTGGTACCACTCTGCTATGTGCGGCCAGGGTGCATTAAATAGCAGTGAAATGATTTTTGGAGAGAATAAAAATATATGTGTGGCCATAATGTGGGTCATTTTCATTTGTGATGTAAGTGAAGAAGTAATAGAAGGTATGAACTCAAAATTGGGGGTAAAGGTTTTTTTTTGTCTCTTATATACTTTCTAATAATGTAATATTAAATTATTTGAGGTACTAATTGTTTTGTTTTGGGATAAAAAAAAAAAAAAGACATGTGGTGGAAAAGCAGCAACATTGTCTTTGTCTCAGTTGTTCAGGGGCGTTCCACTGCAAATGAAAATTGAGTTATCTCAAATTGGACACAATTCTCATAAGAAACAGCAGAATCGTGTCAGTAACAAGGGCAATTCTTTCCAGCAGTCTCCCGTCCAAATCCTAACCAGGCCCAGCCAGGCTTAGCTTCTGCATAAACTGGTATAGTCCATTATTCAATAATATGTGCAGTACTCCTGGAAGAGGCTCCGGGGAAAACCCAGCACACACTGGAGGGACTATGTCTCTCGGCTGGCCTGGGAACACCTTGGGGTCCCACAGGACAAGCTGGACGAAGTATCTGGAGTGAGGGAAGATTTGGGAGTCCCTGGTAAAACTGCTGCCCTCAAGACCCGGCCCCGGATGAGCAGAAGAAACTGGATGGATGTACAGTATTTAAATTAAATACTAAATACTAATGCAAACTGCTGCCTGTCACCATAATAACTATACTGACGTTTAATGATACTGTCTGTATAAACATGGCTGACTAGGATTGTCTTGCATTAATGTTATTGAGTCAGTTTCATAAAATGGTTTCAGTATTATCATTTATTGCAGTAACTCTCTGTAGCAACATATAGCTTCAAACTGTGTTATTGTGACAGACGTACTTGGTACCAGGATGACAAGTTCAGCTGAGGGCACGCTCCTGATATTCATGTTTGATTTGGGCTCACAGCACACAAGGGTTGGCTGTTTTGGCAAGAATATGCTCAAAACACCCAACTTACATAATATCACAATACATAACTACAACTGATACATTTAGCTTCATGATATTGATTAATGCTCCTGTGATGATTAAATATTAAACATGAAAACATTTGCATCAGTGATTCTGGGACCACGGGGCACATTCCATTTAAATTTTCAGAGTTTTGATGGTGAAATATAAAAAACAAAACACATTTCCTTTCACCATTCTTTAAAATGTGCTATAAGTCCTTTCCCCTGACATCCAGCAGAGGGCAGTAGACCCCACACAATCCCCCTGCCTCTGCTGTGACTCTGGGGCCTTATCTGTCACTGGGAGCATTAGCATGGCCCTCTCAGGTGGTTGCTCATATGTGCAGTTATAATTGTGGCACACTTTTATCTCTCTCATTACAGGATGCCCTCCCGCTGCGCCACACAAAAGCAAAGATGGCGGCTGCGCCCCATTCCCGCTCCTTTGTTGGCTCCTATACTCTTGACTGCTCCCTCGATCTCAAAGGGCCGGAAGTATGAGCAATGTCCACTAATCCGCAAATAATGACAATAACGTACAGGGAATTTTACATAGGATCATTCTGGGAGGCGTACGCTGGGGAGCGAACGGGACACGGAAAAAGAAACATTTAGAGAATTTTGTTTGGAAATCTGCGGTCGAATTATGTCAAATGAAATAAACGATTGTTATTAATTAGTGTAGGCAGAAGACAGAAGAATGGTGGGTCATTAGACTGTAACGGCGCTCATTGAAAATCACAATGGAAGCAAAAAGCCTAGAAGCCACCAGGAGAAAGAAAGGATTACAGAGGATAAGCATTGTACTGTATATGACACAGCTACGGGTAATGTGCACATGCTTGGGTCTAATATTATAAAACAAAAAGCCATCAAGATATTTATTCACAATAGTCAGCAACAAATTAGTCTAAATAAGAAAATAACCCAAAAATCTGTGTTCAGTGAGGTTTGAGATGGAGTATTCTTCATATCAGTCATCAGCTTCCATACAGTATTGGAACAACATTCATATTTTAAAGGTATTTGCAGAATTTGTTGTACATTCAAAATACAGCAACAGTCTAACAATGAACTCCCCTTTAAGAATAAACACTTTACTGTAACTACACATTTAATAGTCTTATTTGATTTGAGAACACTGATTCAGAAATAGTTCGATATATATTGGTTGGGTTCGATATTTGGACTTTTTAGCGTATCAGGTATTGGCTTTAAATCTCCAGCACAGGCCGATATTTTGTTTTGGTCGATCCGCTGCTTGAAAATACGCACAAAGCTTTATATTAACATTTTAATATAACACAATAGATGCACAAAACGTGACTACACAGCTCTCTTACAGGTTGTGGTAAAAAGGGGCTTGGGGAGGGTTTGTAGTAAATTTAAATGACATAATTCGGGGGAAATAATCAAAATTGGTATTACATATTGGCCCCAAAATATCAACAGAGGTTATCGGCCATCGGTTGCTCTGGATTCTAAACAATCAGTGTCAGAATCAGCTATGGAAAAACAAAATATTGGTTAATGTCTAATTCAGATTTAATAACTACTTAATTCGGTGGTTCCCAAAGTGGGGGTCAGGACGCCGAGGGGGATCTAGGCTGGGGGTCGCAAGATTATTACAAGATATAATTTAAAATGGATGACTCATGTGCTATCAATTCTTTGATATACAACCTTATTTTTTAGATACATTTGGTCAAATAACACAATAATCTGTCGAAATAAACAATATGAAACCGAATGTTTACTGTTTACTTTCACTGCAGTTGGGGTCAAGAGTCAGTCTCATGGCAATTTTGGGGGTCCCAGCCTGAAAAATTTGCAAACCCCTGACCCCCTCATCAATATCCCAGTGTCTTAAAGAAATAGTTCTAAATCCCGAATGATTTGCAAATTTTGAATTATGATATAACGGTAAATAAAATATAGACAATAAATGATAATATTGAAAACCTTTGTGTCACGGCCTAATGCAGGATTTCCCCCAAATACGATTTTGTTTTTTTTAATGAACATGAGCTGCGATGTACCAACATTTAAGAAGCCATAGAAGTTATTTATTCATTTATTTGCCCTTTAAGTACAAAAAATAAGAAAAAGTTCCCAACCAGTACAAAGAAAAAGTACCACAATTACCACAAAACAATGACCCCCAAAAATATTTGCTCCATCTGTCATAGTCATTATGGTGACAGGCCTCCTCTTTGTTCATTCTATACTATGGTCTATGAAGGTTAGAAAGTGGTACTGAAATTGTCTGTGCAAAATTGAGCTGAATCTATACTCTGCAAATGGTAAAAGGTAGACAACACTGAGCACGAAAGGGAAACCCCGTTTATAGAGAACAAACATTTGGATAAATACAGTATTACACCTTGGACTCAAACCCCTGAACGTCCTGAATCTCATCTCCTATACATCAGGAAACCTGGCTTTTATGCAGTAGTGGAAGGTAAAATAAAAGTAAAAAATGTAGGTGTTTGTATGTTACTTAAGTATATTTTACAGTGGATACTTTTAACTTTTACTTCACTACATTTGAGAGCAGTGTTTGTACTTTCTACTCCACTACATTTTTGGACTGGACTGAAAAGTAAAAAGTACTTTCATATGATTTGAGGGGTTATTTTTACCATGTTCATCGTAACATCCTCTTGACCAAAATATGTGTCATTCTAATCAGTACAGACACTTGAACAAATTATCAACACTTGTGTGAAATACTTTTACTTTTCATTCTTAAAGTACATTTTTAAACTGGTACTTAAATACTTTTAGAAGTTTTTTTCATGTTATACTTTTACTTGAGTAACTTTTCACCTCTGTATCGGTACTTTTACTTAAGTAACAAATCAAAAACACATCTTTAGTCATAACCTGTCTGATTTGTACTTGGCAAAATGTGACGTCCTGGTCGTCTGGTCAACAATAAATTCACATCTACACCGTTTCTATTTGGAACATTATTTATTGCCTCTTGTAAGTGATGAAATGCAGCCCCACTGGCCCCGCACACTGGTGTATATAGAGCACATAGAGCAGAGGCCCCGGGGCCCGTCCCCCTCTCTCACCTGTACTATTGTGCAGCCTCTTCCTGTCTTTGAATACAATGAGGTCAGAGCAATCACACAACTGTCACACACACTCCATCATCCAGAGCAACACAGGACAATGAATGAACCAAGAGTAAACACAAACTCATATGTTTACAATATAACAGAGATATGACAAATGTGAACTGGTTTTCAGAGATACTGTCCACTTTAACAACTGAATGCATGACAAGTGTAAAATTGTATCTAGAATTATGGGGAGTTTTTATATTAGATTTTCAAGTTTAAAGCTCAGATTATGCTATTTCTGATCTATGTTATAATGTTTCCTCATCACAAACAGACCTGGAGTTGTGTTTTGTTTCATTAACAACACACAAATCCTGTATATTTAGGGTGAGTTCTTCTCTCAAACAGAAAACACTCTGTCCCACCTTGTGATGTCATGTGGTAATACAGGAAGTGCTCCACTGTGTTTTTAAACTCATCTTCACTAAAATCATTTGGACGATTTCAGGCCTGGAATTGACAATCTCAACTAAACTAAAGGCGAGAGGTAGAGGTTAAACTGAAAACTACCACTTCAATGTAGAAAAGAACATTCTGAGCTTTGAAGATGTAGACAGACCAGTGGTGGGCCATCATGAAAATAAAATAATAAAGTGATTGAATAGGCATACACATTAGATACAGCGTAAAGGCGGCAGTTTGCAGAATATCAGACTAATGACCTGACCTGTCTGAGCAAGGAAACGGGTTTGTCTGTCATTTCATCAAGAAAAACTAGGAACGGTTGAAATGGTTGTTTTAATTTGTCATAAATAAAATAGAACTAATTCATAAAAAATCAGAATATATTTTTGCCAGCATTATTTTGAGTCTTTACCCTATATCTATCTCTAAAGTGATATTATTACAAGAATATACCTAATAATAAGCCTTTTGAATCAGTCTAATCTCCCTGCTCTTCACAAAGCTATCCAGGTCATGTTATCCTGCTGTAACAACATTTACTTACACCGTTTATCCCAACTCCCTCTATCTGCCAATTCCTTACCTTCACAAGTGCCAAAAATACGGATTAGAGTCACTTACAAGTCACTTTGGGAATGCCACCTTTGTCTTATACCCCCAACGCAATTCACAACGTTAGCTTCAAAACACTGGCCCGTCTCCAAGTATGTCCGCCTGTCACATACCCTACGTTTACATTATTCATGCCATTTTGTACAAAAGAAACGGGGTCGCGACCTCTGCCTTCTCTTGTCCAGTCTGGGCCTGCTTTGGTGAATGGTGTTACCTTATATCTGCAGCGCCCCAATCAAGTCTACCAGCTCGACCTTCTCAAGTTCCATAACCTATGATTAGCAATTTCTACCATTATGTATCCCCACGTATATAATTCATGAGGCTGGTTTTCTTAAAGGGAAGAACTCGAGAGGGGAATCCCACCCAGCCCTACGCAAAGGGGCTGTCTCGTAGTGAAAAAATAAGCCTGCATTTTTAATTGGGCCGTGGTGTATTATTGATGAGTGAATGCAGGTAGTTCCATGAAGGGGATGAAATGGTGTGGAAAGTGTTGGGTCATTAGTTTGTTAGGGATCGGGTGCTCGGGTTTGACAAAGCTTAAGAAAGAAGAAGCCATAGAACTTTTAAAGTGGAGCAAGGAGTTTAGTCACAATGCGCTGGTCGCCTATTGTCTAAAAATATTTTGACCGAGAGAGTGATATCTGAGAGCCGTGTTTTGTTTCGCTGTTGATGAGTTGATTTCTGTTGTGTTTATTGGCAAGACACTTCACTCGATTTGTAATTGGTCAGCGGTGCTAGTTTTCATTTATTTCTACAGGGAGAGCCCAATGAGAGCGCTCAGACTCTACATTTCATGGCCGCCCTGTTCAAATACTGAAACCAAAGTATTCAATTTTGTATGTCCTGGAGATATATTCCATTTTTGGGAAGCAAAATAAACAAAAGCCCTTTTTCCAATCTCAGTTCTGGTCCAGCTCTTAGACTTATACAATCATGTGATAGTGTATTAAATGTTTCCTTATCAATGTTAAACAAGTGAGATATTCCGGCAGTCTATGAGGTAGTCCCTTATAAATACATTCACAGTGTAGTCTAAAAATAACCCACAAGAGGCGAAATCCACGAAGTAGTCAGCTTTATTTTTTTTTTTTTTACAATTATTACATTACTGTTTTTCAGCTGTAAAACCCCTCACCACACACTTTATACACTTTTCTCACACAGGCATTAACATTTTCTCACATTTTCTCTTTGTTTAAACTCTCTCAATGTTCAAACCTTCATAGGCGCCTTTGTCGGTGCAGAACGTTTCATCGACATTGTGGGTTTTGTCGGGGAGAAAACTTGCAAACATACAGCACTTCAGAGTCACACTGCGATCCCACATTTATGTAAATTTGTCTGAACACATTCTGTACTGTACAGGAGACACGGCACGGAGGAGACTGATGGACAATGGTCTACAGTCCAACAGCCAATCAGGACACAGAACACAATGCACATTCATATGCTGTAAAAAAAAAAACCCAAAAAAACATGCAAAATCGCACACAAAAATCTGGGAAACAGTGAGGCTGCGAAAGGTGAACCACGATATAGTGAGGAACAACTGTACACAGTGTTGTTCTCTTCTAGCAGATAGTGATGGCCAGTCTACGTTTTCATACAGTGAACAGTGATGGGTTTTAAATTCATCGTCTGCATGTATGTTATACCTCCATAATCTAAAGAAATAAAGGTTGCTTGAACAATTTCTTTTCTGTAATTCATTGAGGCATGATTTGTTTCTATAATAAAATTATAATTTCTAATTTCGAGATATTTTTTAACAGGATAAGTGTTTATCAAGCCAAAACCCAAGATATTTATAGACGGTGACTCTTTTAATCCATGTACCATTTAGTGTATAAAGATTTGCACCGTGCACATTACCTACATTTAAAAAAAAAAATATTGTTCAAATTAGCCATATGTAAATTATCATTATTTTTTCAAGAACAGAATGAATACCAAATGTTCACAGTTTGAAACAAGAAAACAACTACAGTCGATACAGTGGAATGGCTGAAAACATGAGTGAGTGCACATGGTGAATCAGATAACAGGATAAGCAAAGGTGTGTGGTGTCTCCTTTTTCACTCGTTTACACTGAAGATCAGGGACAGTTGGAGTTTTTGTTTCTGGATTCTCTCCCCCCACAGCCAAGTTTACCTCATGTCAGCTGGAAAGACCACAGCATGTTGGGTAATAAAATCTACAACAGTCAAACACTGTTTTACTCCATTACTCCACTGGAGCTATGAGAAAACTCACCATTGACCGTTATTGTAGAATAAATTGAAGTCGTCCGAGAGTTGTAAGAAGAGGCCTGAGGCTGGAGTTCTAACATAGAAGTTTATTTACCATCAGTACAGGACGTGGTACCTGGACGCTAGACCTGTCACGATAAATACTCAACCTATTCAATATATGAAGGCTGGAACAATATTTTTGGGGTCAATGTTTATGGCGTGTACATTTTCTTTGCACTTTTATGGTTATTTTTTTGGCTATACAATAAGATTTATGCCGTAAAAGGTTGAACAAATATCTTCTAACTCATTACAGATGCAAACTAACTAACTAAAGTGTTTCATTCTGATGTTTATTCATTATAGCTTTTTTTTTTTTTTTTTTTTTTTTTAAAATATTGTACATTCAGAATAGTTTTGTGGTTTAAATCTGCTCTGGGATTATTGTGTTTAGATATGAACATGTCAAGAGTGAGTGTGGTCCATTCCAGTCTAGTACAGTCCAGTCTGGCTATGTTTCCGTTGTAGGGAGTATTATACCTCTGATGACATAGGCCAATCACTGCTGGTTTGTACTTCATATAGACTACTGCAGTATAAAGTATGGGGAAAAATCTGTTTATTTGAATTGAAATATAGTCATCTAGATAGTTCATAGATGTGAAAAGTAACAGCAGACATCATCCAAACCAAACATAGGTTGGACGGTAATTTTCGGTCAAAGGGTTGAAGACTTGAAACCTTCCAAGCTTAGGCAGAGAAGTGAAAATACAAGAAACTAGAGGCAGCTGCGTCACTCAATAAACAATATAGATCATGGACTTTCAAAATTCAATTGGACAGGTACGTTTTCCACAGTAAACACTGGCGATAGATAGTGGTGTCATTACTTTGTACCAGCAGGTGGAGCCGTGAGACATATAATCACAATATAACAATAAAACAATATAATAACCTTGTATTGAGCAGCCTAATTGTAACCACTTTTATCTTATACTTCAAATAAAACAACATCTGAAATGTCAATTAAAAAACAAATCTGACTTTTTCCTGTTTCTTTAACCATCTCTGACATGTGTATAAAACGCTCGGTGGATTTAAGGTTACAAGGTGGCCTATGGAGCTGCTCCCGTGTCCCTCTTGAGTAATTCTTAATGGCTGTGTTTTCATCTGACTCTGGACAGTAATGACCAGCTCTGAGTGGCTGACCATGGGAACGCTTAAATCCCCTTCACTCCGCCCGATGTCCCCAGCTTTCACACACACACTTTACACTCTCTGACCGGGGCCCGGCTTTGATTCACCGCCTGTGGAACTTATGACTGTTTAACTGAATGCACAAACACTGTGTAGTGGAAGCACAGGGGAATCCGGATGTGCTCATAAAGAGAGTTAATGCTTTTCTTCCTGTCGATGCAAGAGTGGACACCTTTGGTCACACGGCCAAATTGTCTCAGCTAATTGGAAAAGTCAGCGATAACAAAAGGTCTGAAAACAGTCATTGCCTTTAAGAGTGTCATGTGAGTATGTGTTTGTAATTTGATCACTCAATTCTTCTAACACTGTTTAAATGTAATGCCCACATTTATGTAAGATCAAAAGTACAATGTTACATAAAATCAACTCTTGTGAGCTTTAATTCATGTTATGTTACCTCCTCATCCCTGGAGGTGTTTTCTTTCATTCACACATGTTTGAGTAACCTTTTATTATTAGTCTACATCTCCAGAGCTCAAAATCCTCTGTTTCACCTTGTGATGTCATGTAGTGTTTGTGTGATGTCATTTTACCTTTTGTTCAGAAGAGATCGGTAACTCTGGGGCTGAAATTATCCAAATGATTCTAGTGAAAGAGTATGGTGTTTGGAGTATTAACACATGAAGCAGGCACACACTGGAGCAGACACTGAGACTAAAAAAATTCACATTCACAGGACAGAGATGAACCTTTCCTGAATATCTTTACAATGATTTTGAGCAGTACCAGTACTGTATTCCTTATCCTTAGATTTGAAATTCAGTTTTAGAGTTATGACAACACTACTGCAGCTTAGACCACTTTTGTGTGGCACCATGACTTTGAAATGGATGTATTTGACTGTATAAGCCCTGACTTCAGACAGAAGGTGGATTAGCTGTAGATGAATCTGGACTCCCATTTTCTTTTATTTACACTGTGCTCATACTTAATGTCAAGTAAAACTTCGTGGAAGTTAATTGCTCAGAGTGGCAGTTCAAAGAGCTGAACAGAGTGTACTGTGTGTGTATCTGTAATATACTGTCAATCTATGATTTTTTTCCCTTAACGTTTTTGGGTAAGAACTCACCGAGGCTCTGAAACCTGATCTTTAGTGGATCCAAACTACAGCTGTGTGAGCAGCTGAACCTGCTTCACGGAGGACTGACATTTAGTGAAGACACAGCGCTGTGTGTTTGGGGAAAAGACGGTCTGTTTGCTCTGCCTCGGGCCACATGAGAAATAAATCACAACCATGGATATGCACAAGCTTCAGCTTCACAAAGCTAATTTGACTCTTCAGTTGTTTTTGTTTCACCTTCAACATGTTGTATTATGCATTGTGAGCTTTTCGCCATGTTATAAAATAGTTTCCACAACAAAAGTAATTATATCCATATCCTTTACCATTATTCTATTTAGCATTTAGTATCTACAGTACATTTAGTTAAATTTAGCTCTGATTCTTTTGGTTCACTCCAGCTGTTGCCAGAAGAGAGCACAGACAGTAATCAACACATTGTCTGTGAACTGAAACCCAAGAGTTCATTAATAACAGTTTTTCTATATGTAAGCATTACTATTTGCTACTCCACCTGAAACTATGCTAGGAGTGGAATGAGACACAATTAGGAAATTTAACTGAGCCTCAGAAAATTCAAGATTTGTATTTTCCCGGGATTGTTGCATCACAGGTAGAAATCCTGGACAGTTATTAGTCCATAAATCATCACCAGACTCATTCAAAGCATTGTGTTCATTACATTTGCGTCCTTATATTAACATGTCCAGGCAGGTTTGTTATTAGCTATAATTACTTTTTTCCCCCATGATAATTCCCTCTGCTGCCAGTAGACAAAGCCCTACACTAGATTAAAAAAAGTTGGAACAATCGTGTGTACCTTTTTTTGGCTATACGTTAAGATTTTATTATAGATCATTATAGATATGAACAAAGCACTAAAGTGTTTCATTCTGTCATTTATTTATTGCAGCTCATGATTTTTTTAAGCAATATCGTACATTTAGAATACTTTTTTGGGGGGTAATCCTGCTTTAGTGTTTCAGTTTCAGTAATATTGTTCATCGTCTATATTTTCATCATCAGTATATCGCACATCAAAATTTGTTATCGTGACAGGCCTCATAATGCAGTTTTTCTCGTGTGAGATCTTGTAGCATGAGGTTTTATCCCATGCCTAACACCAATCCAATGTTGTAATAAAAGTATTCCAAAAAACTGGAAAAAAAAAAACCCCAGATTATTTCAATTCTCTAACTACACTAGAAGTTGTGTCGTGCTCCTCAACTGACACGTGCAGATGTGTCAGCTGTCTGCGTCTGCCGTTAGTCACAGCATCTCTACAGTCGTGGTGGTATTTTGACAGATGTTTGGTTTCTGCGATGACACGTCCCTCTCGTCCTCCGGGATCAATGTCTGTTGGGTTCTTGTGCCGATGTGATGTTTATCTGCGGTGATCAATCACACTGCCGACAGCATGGGGGCTCGTGTTACCTGTCCCTGTGCTGCAGTCTGAGGACGCTCCACACAGCCAGGTGAGGAAGAGGAGGGTGATCCGGCCTGGCGTACGTTTCCTACAATGACGACTGGGAGGATCATAGTGTCTCTGCCTCATTAGGGTATGTAACTTTTGGAAAACATGGAACCGAATATTGTGTTTCTCCTGACAATGTCTTAATTAGGCTGTTCATTACTAGACTTGTACCTTTGGCTCATCTTCGCCCCTCTAAAGAAACTACAAAAGTAACTCCTAACTTATGACATTTTATTAAAGGGCCCATATTACACTATTTTCCGATCTATGTTATAAAGTTTCCTCATCACAAACATACCCAGAGTTGCATTTTGTTTAATTCACGCACAAACCCTGCAAATTTAGGCTGTGGTCTTTTCTCAAACTAAAAACACTCTGTTCCACCTTGTGATGTCATGTGCTAATACAGGAAGTGCTCCACTGTGTTTTTAAATGCCTTGCGCCTTCACTAGAATCGTGGGTTTGCCAATCTCTGCTGAACTAAAGGTAAAAGGAGCTGTTAACTTGAAAAGTACCACTTCATGACATCACAAGATGGAACAGAGCATTTTGTACTGAACTGGACATGTAGACAGACTAATAATAAAGGGTTATTCAAACATGTGTGAATGAAAAAAACAAAAAACACTCCAGGTCTGTTTTTGAAGAGGCTTAACATGGCTTAAAGTCACAACAGTCACTTTTATGTAATATAGAAACTTTAAAGCTGTACTATATAACCTTGACGGTCGCTTGTCACCTGCTTTTCATTATAGAGAGGTTTTTAATGCTATACTATGGAACAAATCAGATAACGCAAGAACATCTCCATAAAGACAAACAGGTGCAGCTGTTTTGAAACTGTAACCCACAAAGAGAGTTCAGTAAAGACTATAATAAGCCATACAAACTAATTTCTCAATTTACTAGAACATTTGTCACAACCTGTCTCAAAAGGCTGAGTTTGTGAGCACAGACTTCAAGAGCAAACTGGTGTTTTACCATTACAGAAATGCTAACAACCCTATAGCCTGCTAACAGTGTCATTTCTTGGTTATGCACAATATAAAGTTATCTCTTGTCTCTTGATTGTTTTTACAATTTACAGTGCTGAGGTGAATATAATTTTACTCTACTACAAAAGAGGAACTGGACTCACCTTATGCCTCATCTGGGGTTTGAGAAAGGTGTCAACACCCCAGTACACTGGCCGTAATACATGTACTTACACATGTACATGTGAATACCATTGTACTGTACATACACAATCTGATTGGAAGTGATCTGGCATATTAATGTTTGCTCATTAACATGCAGTGTCCCCTCTTTTCTTAATGGGACACACAGTAACATACTAACAAAATAGTATGTAATGTTACTATGTATGTTAGAATGTTGTAGTCTTTATCAACTTCTTATACCTTTTGAAAGTCTTGACATTACTTTTATGTTCTGCTAACATATTTCTATAAACATCTCTGGAGGTGAAACTGATCTCAAGGTCCATTCATGTTTTGTTAACGGGCCCTAAACCCCAGTTAGCGACGCTACGTTAGCGGCAACTGAACACTGTACAGCTAATCTGTCCGGTGTTTGGGCTAACCACAACCCAAAAGAGCTCTTACAGTCTCACAATTTAAATGAATGATTAATGACCAGTGCATACTCACCACAAATGGCCTTAGCCTGGATCCTGTCCCTAATGCAGGTGTCAGTGATCCTCCGTCAGCTCTGCCTCGTGTTTTAGCCTGGGGAAATGCTTGACCGGACTCCTCCTCGCGCTGCGTCCAAACAGTGTAATCTCTCAATTCTTGACACAGCAAATAAACACGAGCCGAGCAACTTTATCTGCTGCTTCCTTCCACATTGTCCCAGTGACAAGTTGTGAAGTGGAGCCTCGGGCAGGAGACAGAAGTGGAGACATATTGCTGAGGTAACAGGCCTGCAGGTGCTGCTGCGGAGGACTGAAGGTTAAGTGCATGTAGTAATATTCACAAAAGCAACTTAACACCTCGGGATAACGTGACAATTCAGACTCTTCCGTTAGCCATTAGCTTGTTTAAGTATCATAAGACTGTGGTAACTAAAATAATGTCAGCTAATAAAAAAAACTAATGTCAGTATTTCAGGCTTAAACATGAGTAGAATGTAGAATTTTGCTGTTGATAATGACAGTTTGTATATTTCTCACATTAAATGGTAGGTCTAACAAGAACATAATGAGAGAAGCTCAAACCTAGAAAGGTTTCAAAGGTAACTATTAATCAACAAACAAACCAGCTTTATTTATCTGTTATTAGCCTAACAACAGTTTTTTCAGGAGATAAGATGGCTATTAATCATAAAACAGTTTTTATGGATGATATATCATTTATGGGTGAAAACTTTATTCATGGAAGTCAAAATGAATGTCTCAGTGCAATACTTTTTAATATACTTTTTTAAAACTGAAATGGATTAAATGTATATGGTGCTAATGTATTGCTTTAAATCTATGAAAGATAGTGGACGACAAATTTTAGCCATGTGTTGGTGTTACATGTTGTCAGTTAGTATCAAATCTGTGTCCTATATTTTACATTTAGTGTCTATAAACCTACTTTTGTCTACTTCCTAACATTACAAATATACAAAGCTGCAAATGAGCAAATATATTTTTGTCAAAGCAAACCTTTTTCAAGAAACAGTTTGCACAGCTTCATTTTTTGTGAATAAAAAAGGACGAGTCCGTTGTGTGACTTGAGTGTCCGTTAGCGTATGGGAAATGACTGGAACCACACTCCTGTACAACAAAGACACAAACTTAACTCATTTTAAGTGCGCCTTGTATTTGTTCATTTTCATACTATTTTAAGGCTTCAAAACAAGATGCTGCATCTACAGAGTCTTTATATTAGTAAAGACTATTCAAACTGAATGCACAATATATGTTTAAGTGCATAACTATGATGCCAAACAGCAGGTTCATGTGATGAACAGAACAGGACAGTCCCGTATGAGCCTACAGCTGCAGACATGACTCAAGATGACTCTGAGGCCTCAGCTGACAGATGGATGTGGTAAGATGTGGGCCTCCCCAAAACACATTTGGGCAAATGAATTACCTCAGTGAGAAGAAGCTAATAAATAAACTGCATTACACAAAATATACTACATCTATATAATGAATACTAGATCACCATACAAGTACCAGAAACTACTGTCTATTTGTGTAACTTTGTAATCAACAATATAAAGGTCCTATATTACACAAAACTGATTCCTATGAGCTTTATGTCATGTTAGAATGTTATTACCTCATTAAAACATCAGCTGCTTCACCTTATGATGTCATGTAGTGGTAGTTAACAGCTACCTTTTACTATGTGAGCCCTCAGTCGTCCAGGTCTGATCCATAGCTCATCCGCTGCTACTTTTACCTTTAGTGTATGGAGTTTAAAAACACAGTGGAGCACTTCCTGTATTACCACATGACATCACAAGGTGTAACACAGCGCTTTCTGTTTGAGAGAAGGTTGTGTGTTAAACATGTGTGAATTAAACAAAACACAACTCTGTGTATGTTTGTGATGAGGAAACAGCATAATAACAGAAACATTATAACTTTAATTCAGACTAACATCAAGACTTCAGTGAAATGCACAGTTATTCTACATGTCCAGGAAGTATTAACACTAACCCGGTTTTCGATAGCCTTGTTTGACTCCCATACCTCTGATCACCTCTAAGTGGCAGCATTGGCCTACATTACCCACGTTGCTTTGCTGTGACTGGACCGTTGCTGTCAGGACAAGCCTCTGCACAAAGGAGCAAAGTTTACCACCAGCATTACACTTTTACATGGACCTCTATTTGCAACAACACCACTCTACGCTGTTACCTTAGTCCACTTCGATTTCCAAACACCTCTTGGTACACTAAGGTAAGTTTCTGTAAGTATCTATCTCACCCACATCTTGTTCTTTGCCCCAAACAGCTCGATACTGGGTGGCTGGGTGGGCTGCTGCTTCAAGGATATCAAATGATACTTGTTCATAAGAATACAGTAGGAGGCTGGAGTTCTCTGATAAGTGTCCTGCATCGTGGAGGAGTCCGTGAGATGGGACGCAGGGTTTAATAAAGTGAATTAAGGTGAGCAAAGGGCCACACAAGAAAGTCCCAAGTCTGTCCCAATGCCGCTTTGTCCCACTGGCCCCACTGTCCCGCACCTGTCAGCAGTTTTTAATGTCAACTTTGCATAGTGTTGTAAGAGGCGCCCACCAAACTTGACTACTTTGTAACCTGGGAGAAGTCTCTTGGGGAAGAAAAGAAAAGATGGAAGCTATAAGAATTTTTTTTTTGAAGATTTGCACGAATGCTTTCTTTGAATTTTGAGGAATTTTGGTGATTCGCATTTTCTGACATTTTGACACAATCTGTAGAACATTTTAAGATGCACGCAATTAATCGAAAATGTTGAAATATTTTGAAATGAAATATGGAAAATTCAAGGGTCAAGGAAACTTTACTGTCACTCTAACCCAAGTCTATTCACTAGATATTTAATAGTGAATTAATTGTATAAAATAGCAACAAAATTGGTTTAGAACACAGTGGGAGTAGCACAAATATATGTATGAATGTGTTAGATTATTTCTTTGTTTACACAGTCCATGATCCACTGACTTTAAGAGTGTCTTACAAAGAAGAACTGGGTAACTCATACATTACTAATGCTTAATTATAAGTAATTATTATCTTCTAAGACTTATTTAAATATGCCTTCTCTAAAACTGTTCAAATCCTGTTATTAGCTTAATGATAATGGTGTATGTAATTCTGGTAGCCTACAATTGTAAAAGTTACACGGTTAATTACAGTATTTCAAATCAAATTACATCATAATTAAGAACTAGCATAAGTTAAATGTTAGCATTTGTTTAGCATGTGTTTAGCATTTGTTAGCATGTTGCCTTATGCCATAACATAACCGTACTCAGGTTAAAGTTCTTTTACATTTTAAAAAAGTGGACACATTTGGTATTGTGTTTAAATGTATAAAAATGACACAACTTTTACAGATAAAAATACAGATCTATCTACCTGTTAATTAGTGTATTTCAAATCAAATTACACCATAACTAAGAACTAGCGTAAGACAG
Organism: Periophthalmus magnuspinnatus; assembly: GCF_009829125.3. Lineage (NCBI taxonomy): Eukaryota > Metazoa > Chordata > Actinopteri > Gobiiformes > Gobiidae > Periophthalmus > Periophthalmus magnuspinnatus. The sequence continues at coordinate 5,920,066 of NC_047140.1, read as the reverse complement.
ATGTTAGCATTTGTTTAGCATCATTAGCATGTTGCCCTATGCCATAACATAACCGTATTCAGTTTAAAGTTCTTCTACATTTTTAAAAAAGTAGACACATTTAGTATTTTGTTTAAATATGTAAAAATGAACAAAACTTTTCACAGATCAAATACAGCCCTACCTGTATTTTGTAGTATTTGTAACAGTTACATGGTACAGGTATAGCTTTGTGACAGCCAACACTGAACCCTTATTTCACCGTTGTTTTATACGGCTGCTTCACGTATAGCTGTGGGACACCGTAGCCAAATCAATCGGAGCTCGCAATTCCCTGCACATTCCGGGCGTGCTGTGTTCAATCAATTCACAAAAGTGCGTAAAACCAGCCTCCGTGTTTATCTACACTGAGGTTGCGTGTAGAATACAGTCATCTTTAGCCTTTACCTCGCACTGTAATTGAATCAAGTCATGATCTTTCATCCCCGTAGTTATTTTAAGACGCCAATGACACGACAAAAATTGAAATGCGCCCCCACCACCCCAGCACCGATACTATACCTCTCTTTCTCTTCTCTCTTTTTTCCCATTTCAACAAAAGGTCACAAATTCAATCAGCACCACCGCTATTGCCATAATAATATATGTATGGGAAAACAGCTACAGTTACTGCGCGTCCGAATTCTTGGGCTGCCTGCGGTCATTTGGTCTCAGTCAAGAACAGAGGCGTCTCTCACTCGAGTTATCCATTAATCCCACCGGCGGAGGGGGAGAGCTGGTGTGCGCTTTGAGGTGGCCAACGCGGTTCGCAATGTTAGCCGGAGCGCTAAGTAGCAACGGGTGTGATACTTGGGTAGGGTTAGCAAAGCAGTTGGCTGGAAATATGGGTTTAGCGTAAGTAAGGTTCTACGCGTTTAGCAGGTTGGAAGATTCTTTCCGAAGGGCAGAAAACACATCTAGTATCTATTAGCCAGGTGAGAGTTTAACAAGTTTTAGTTATAAATTTGGTTGTGAGTGTGTACGTTAATTTGAATGAGGAGTAGAAATATGCTAAAATAAGCTAACATGGAAAATCGTGGGTGATGCCATGAATGAAAACACATCTATATTATAATATTTTATGATGTATTAGTGTTGTTGAGATAGTAAAATTTCAAAGTCAATTTCAATTCTAAAAAATAGACCCGATACTGAATATCCAATATCCAAATGATCCCTTTTAAAAGCTCTTTTTAAAGACAATATTGTAATTTTCTGCTTTTCTTTGCTTAAATGAGTGTCTAGTTTAGTATTGATTAGTATTTGATTTTTGATAGGCCTACTTCTGAGAACCCTACTTTATATATATATGTTTTATCAAAGGCAGTCTAAGTAAATACAAAATTAACTGTAGGCTAAATAAATTAAGCAACAAAAATGGCGGCTAACTATTTGGCTGTGGTTTCTGTCTTCAAACTTTAGTAATACCAAAACATCTACTTTATATTTATTACCTCCTTTACAAAATAAACTTAAAATAGTAAAGTAATTTTGCCTCGATTACCACCGCTGCTAATAGAAGTCTACTATACTTTTAACCGAAAAACGTTGTCTTCTTTTTAACATTAGCTACTTTGGTTCATTTTAAAGACAACACAGTCGATGTATTTACCATGTTGTCATGTTTTGGCCACTAACTTCAAAATCTTCTAAACTGTCCAACAATACTGTACTACTTTAATTTACTTTTTATAAAAACAATACTATTATATTAAATCATATTCAAAATCACTTATTAACATATAGTATCTGAGTCTTAGCTTGCTATAGTTTGACTGAATTGGCTTGAACTTCAAAAAAGACTTGACTACTAAGACTTTTATTGAGTTTTCCCTAAATGATTCCATCTTCTTCTGTGGCAGTAGCTAAAATTAATCATAAAAAGCAAGTAGGTAGAATATTACGCTGATGATGGAGTGAGAGGAGTCGCCGAGCTAACGGTGAAAATGAGGAAGTTAAGACAAGTAGCTTCATTAATGCAGCCGCACAGCTCCCATTAGGATACAACAGCTACACAAAGGTACGGCTACGACTTCAGGACAAACTGCGATGAATAATTACTAAAAATATACTACTTCATATAGTAGTATAGTTTTTAGGTGTAGGATTACATTACTCAATAAAATACTGTAGAAAGGACTTATGAAGTATACGGAAAAAAAATGTGTAAGTGATTCAGTCTTAAATTCTGTGTGTACTTAACAGCATTGTGGCCAGTAGAGGGCACATGGACATAAGTGCCACAGTTTAAACTAGGCTAAAAGCAGTAGCTGTTATTATGATGACAAAAGGTGTACTACGGTATGATGACACAAATTTGGAGTAGCTAAAATGAATATAACTAAAGCATAGTTTATGTTAAAATATAGCAAGTTCATTGGTGTAGTCACAAATAGAAATTATCAGGTTCATTTGTGAATTGTGAAATTTCTTTTGGGGTATTTTTTAAATGAAAAATGCAATGTAGTCAATAGGAAAAACTAGCTCTTGCCTTCATCATCATAACCCTAAAATATGTAGACACTGAACCACTCCAATGAAGGATCATACCGTCTCACACCCCAAGAAGAATATGTATCTTATTCCAAATGACTTATTGTGAACGCACTTGCACAAATGCTACATGGAACTGCGGCTAAACTACGACTAAACACAGAACTAAACCTGCTCTGGGTTTAGACCAGGACTTGAACCAGAACTAGAACAGGACCGAACCAAATCAACATGAGGACGTGAACTGGGCCCAAACCAGGACCAAACCAAGACAAATATGAACATACCCATAATGTGCGTAGTATTCATTCTTTTATTTTGAATCCCAAATCAAGTTATCAAAGGCTTTGTAAAAAAAACGTCAAACTCAAGATTCATATTCAGAATTTATTTTCATTTTTCAAAAGCATCCCCAATCCTCCAAAACACAAAACAACAACACCTGCAAAATATCATGAAGAAACATATTCCTCCATTTCTTTTGTATTTCCCCACACAAATGCCATGCAGATATTACAAATCCACATTGCCTGCTCCGGAAAGACAAAAAGCCCATTTTGTGTGTGTTGTGTTCCCGGCTTCCCCCAGCAGCTCTCTTTAAAAGCCTTGCATCTATTACCTTTCAGCGCGTAAATACCTAATGCTGGAAACATTTGTCAATGTATGCAGCTGGCTGAACAGAATAGATTATTAGGAAGTGAGGGAAAAACACACAGCGCTTTTTCCAACAGCACCGAGCTCCGGCTACACTGCAAAAAACAATCTGTAAAAATGAGGCCAGTTTAGAATATTCATCTTGATTTGATTCGTTTTAATTAGGGCGGAGATGATATATCAAAGTGTCACTGTGAACTGATGAATCAATACTTTTTCTTTCTTTCTTTTTGTAGATTTCACATCACAAAATTCTCACTAAAAGGGGAGTTACAAAATCAATCCTTGGTGTTATGATTATTGCATAGACTGTGTAAAGAAGTGGACTAAGTGAGTGTGACGTCACCCACCGCGTTGGGCTACAGACAAATGAAGCTCATCGAGACTCGCAGTTATAGGGCCGATTTGGAGCCAAGTTCCATTTTAGGAATTATAATATTATATCAATATCATAGAAACCAAAGAGCCAATCAGGAGCGAGACCATTGAAGGTAACGCCCTGTTCCCCGCATTGTTGATTTAACAGGGAGGGGGTGCTTAGCAACGCTGTCAATCAAACCTGTTGCTAACGCCAGCAGGAGCAACCTCAGGGAAAGAAGCCGCCTGATTTATCTGTTATTAATGTTCATATATCTTGATTTACAGAACACAATACTGAAATAAAAATACTAGGATCATGTAGAGCGGGTCAATATGAACATTTTAAGGTCAGAATGAAGAGGCTCATTGCAGCAGTTACACAGAGAGAGTCGATGGAGCAGGAAGTGCGCCCATGATCACTTCCTATTTAGAACGCGGTGGCTAGCAGGTTAGCCAAGTCCATTTATATATTCAGTCTACGGATTATTGTGCAATCTACATCTTATTTCATTCACACCACATGTCACAGCATCATTCCACTATGAAAAATCAAAGTTAATGTAACATACACAGCCAGATATAAAAGCATTTACATCTAGGTCTATTTTTAAATGTATAATAATTATTTTGTGACAGTATTTGTGTGTGTTGCCTCTTAAAATGACTCTTATTCGTTGGGTTTGAGAATACAACATCTGTATCACATATTTAGGTATTTTGGGGTACGTAAATATGGTCAGCCTTTATTTTATGTTGTTAATTTTTTCCTGTTTGGAATCTTGAGCTGTTGATAAAGAGCGACAGCAGCTCAGTTGGTTGAATGTTTGTCCACTCATCTAAAGGTCCTGCTCTTGACATAAAAATCATTGGTTGAGCGCTGAGATCCACAGTGAGATTCCACTTTCCACAGTTGACACAGAATGTTGTTGTCATTGTGTCCTTGGGCAAGACACTTAACCCGCCTTGACCCCAGTGTGTGTGTGAATGTGTGAGTGGCTCCTTCACCACTGTATCCAATGTTTAAAATAAAATCCTATATGCATTTCTCTTACCAGTGGTGGATCATTTTGCAGTATTTTTATCACTTGTAATTATCTGTAAACATGATTTTTCTGTTTTGACTTTTGGCTGGTCAGTTGGTGTTTGGCCACATTATACGGGGCTATTGTGTGTTTGCATTGAGCCTCATTAGAGATTTACAGCTGACGCACTGCAGCCAGATCTGAAACACTGGGGTCAAAACACCATTATTTGAAAATGTGCTCTTATTTTGAAAGGACAGAATATTGGTGCTGATTGTGTATTTGAGTAGAGTTAGGATGCATTTTTTGAACTATGGAAGGAGACTAAATATTTGCTTTTATTGTTAAAGAATTAATTTCAGGCTGTTGTTTACATTGATTTGAAGGGTTTTATATGTAGAGATTGGGATGCTGGCGGTAAGTGAAAGTAAATAATTCAACAGTGGAATCAACTAATAGACAAAACAGTTTAAAGGTGCTATACATGATTTTTATTTTCTTAAAAAGGCATGCTAACAATGCACTTCCTGGTTCTCTGGCAGTAAAATGCTCCATAATTAGATGCAGACAGCACACAGCAGACTTATTTTGACCCCTAGATCTGCCTATACAATTGTACTGAGTTAGGACAACTTTTGCTCAAATACATGGAAAAAGAATCAGGTACAGGCCCTTTAAATGTTCACTATAAGGTGTTGGATGAAAAGATGAATACAATAAAAAGAAATGACATATAATAAACTGGTTTTCCTCAAACTGACATAAATATTAGAACTGAAGCTAAAAATAATCTCTTATCTTAAAAGTTCACATAAACTGAGTCTGAAAAGGTGATTAGCTGGATAGGCCAAACAGCGCCAGTGTTTGCAAAGAACTTTGAAACGGCAAATTAGCAAAAAACAAAAGGATTAAAGGATTTGAAATAAATCAACTTAAATTTCTTGAAGTTCATGGTTTAGCACTTTCTGTCAAATGTTCAGAGAATGTTAAGCTGAAGCACTGCATGCATTTTACAGAGGGGTCATGGGTACTTGGTAAAAAGAATAGTAAAACGGAAGAGGAAAGACTTTGAACTAGATCCACTGGATAAAACTGGCACTTTTATGTAAAAACTATTACTGTAAATTAAAATAACAGAAATGTCAAAAACAGATGTCATGCTATTACTAAAAGGTCTTGAACCCAAATTTCTATTTTAACAAATTGTGTCCTGTCTCAGTACAGATATATTGTATAAACAGCTCTTGAGGTCCAAATAAGTCTGCTGTGACTGCAGCTAATTCTAAAATGTTTTTTTGGCGGGGTCTGAGAATTAGGAAGTGTGCACTTAGCATGCTAGTTGTTTGCTTTGATCTCTGAAAGTTGTGAAAATGCTTATACACTCATCACTGTGAATAATTAAGATGCTCAGAATGCATTAGGTAAGTAAGGAATAATTATGGACCATATCAAACCATTTAAAATGAACTAGTTCTGTTTTCACATGTTTAAGATAAAGATGCTAAAATTTAAAGCAAAAACAGAAGATTTGTAGCCTAGCCCACATGTAGCCTTATTATGTAGAATAAAAAGTTAATATAAAAAAAAACATGGCTGAACAGTTAAGTTTCATGTTCTCATAAAGAAAACAGTTCGATATAAAATAAAAAAATAAATGAAAATAAATACATATATATCTATTAAGAATTTTAATACACAGTAAAATTATAATAAAAAAGAGAATTACATTTGCATAACAGCAGTGGTAAAATAAATATTAAAGAAAATCATAAAAAAAACAAAAACCTTATATTATTAAATTGAAACCAACTATTTATGCTAATGGCGACGAGCACTGACACACTTTCACTTATAATTAATCTTAACAACTCCAAAATAGACATCTTGAGGCTACTAACTCCAGACTATCCCAAGGTCAACCCAGCCACCGCCACCACAGAATCTTGGAAGAACAATAAGTAGAGCAGACGGCGGAGTGTGATCAGTTTGAGAGGTGCTGAGCTGCAGGCAACACAACACTAGCATGCGCGGCTAACATCCTCCGCTAACATCAATAGCGTTTCTTCATCCTCTGGCCAGTGTTGTGCAAACAGCATAAAGTCGCTCCGTGTGAAGGGTAATGGGACATCCAGCGCCAGGGGAGGCACGAGTGGACCCCTCCTCCCCCAAGAAAGATGAAGTTATCCTGGGCAAACAAGCTAGACAGTCCACTCTGCGGTCTGGCCCCAAACAAGATTACAGTGGCATTATTCTGTGGGAAGATGGCAAGAGAATTAATCTTAGACAGAGCAATCCGGGTTACACAGGGAGCAGTGGAACAGGCTAGTGAGTCTGAGCTGGGAAATATTATTATTATTATTATTATTATTATTATTATTATTATTATTATTATTATTATTATTATTATTATTATTATTATTATTATTATTTATATATATTATAATGTCCAATGTAAGTGTCATAGAAGTGGTATTCTCTTACCTGGTGTTTCTGTATTTGTGGTTAAAAGAGTTTCATTAATAAAAATAAATGCAATATATAAAGAAGAACTTAAACTATAGAAAAAAATGGTTAGCTGCTTGTAACTAGTGTTGTCACGATGCTAAAACCTGAAACTCAAACTTGATTTTGGTACTAAATACTCAATACAGATTCTGATACTGCAATAGTAATTAAAAACACTTTTCTAGATTATAAAATGTCATTTTCAACATTAAATGGCAGTACTTTTTCAGTTACTATTGTGAATCAAATCTTTATTAATTCTGTATTAGCAAAATTTGGGTGGATTTATTGCAGTCAGTAAAATGATGTATCTGTCTTTTGGTATTAACTGATGATGGCTACATTTCTAAAAGTGGTGTTTCTATTTGTACTTCTACCTCACAACGAGAAGGTCACAGGTTTGACTCCCACACTGTGATGGGACGAGTTGTGGATGAAAGATCATGATGTGAGATAACAGTGGTTCGTGTTATTATGTTTATGCCGTTATGTGGTGTATAAAACGTGGGCTGGTGAACCATGAGTCAAATTAAAAATGTTAAACATTTTATTTACAGTCAGCTTTGAGAGTAACACTTTATTCTCACCACATTGATTATACACAGCTACAATGTGGACCGACTAATTCAGCAGTTTTGGGAATGCTTAAAGATGTAATTTATACATTTTCTTGTGCTTGTGTTGTATTGTGTTATGTTATTTCGTTGCCTGGAATGTTTCACAGTATAGCATTACAGTTTTTTAAATTATTTTAGCACTTTTTTTTTTTACTTTAGTGTGATGGTTTTATTCAAACATGTATCTGAACAGGGCACAGGTCAAATCATTTGGAACATTTGTTGAGTTCACACAGTCCTCAGGCTCTGTCTCAGGACACTGGACACAGCTCATTCAGAGACACATGATCTTTGAATTCAGCTTCTTTTTTCAATACTACAGGTTTGTCACATGGTTACCCTAAACTCTGTCGCTTTCAATATAGAAATTTGAACACAGCAGCAAAAAAAAAAACTATTTGTGAGCAGTTCAGACAGAGCAGACAGGGGTGTGGAGCAGAGAGCACAGACACACATCCTCGTCACACTGCATATCCAGTGTAATGTTTGTGTAAAAGTCTGATTTTCCAGAACACGTTACTTTTTTTAATTTTTTTATTGCTTTAACACAAATTCCAAAACCTGCCTCTGAGCAAATACTCAGATCATGTTCGCACAAAACTCTATCTATTTTCAGGCCTTCACTCTCAAAATATCAAAACACTTTTTGCAGAACCTAAAACGGAACAATCAATTATTTAAACACAGATTACAACGGTAAAACACACAAACACACACAGAGGCACTAGAAATGTGAAAAACATCTGTGGTGAAACCTGTGTGAACTAGATTTTCATTCAGAGACTCTGAACTCCGAGTCAGACACAGTTTAGCTTGTGTTTTTTTTGTTTTGTTCCTAAATGACTGTGTAATATTTGACACATATTTACAGCATTTACCTCAGTCTCAAACAGAAGCAGTGAGACACTGGTCCTACAGAAAGTACTGCAGCAGATACTTAGAGAAGTTTATAAATGTGATGACTGTGTTTATATTGGAGCCATAATGTTTTTGAGTAGTTTTGTGTCTTGTATGAACAGTTTTGCAAAGTGTAAAGAAAATTTACCAGATTTAAGAATTTCAGAAATTGTGCCAAAGTAATTGAAAAAACAAAATGTACATATGGCGAAAGCAGGTTTGATTTATTTGCTTTTCTGACAATTCTTAATTTTCTTCAGAATAATTATTATTTGGATAAAATACAGTTTAATCCAGTAATATCTACAGGTGATATTTGTATATTTTGTTTAGGAAAAACTATATCCCTGTTTGGGATTTTGAGTAAGCTGCAAATGCCAATTTTCAGTTGAGAAGTGTGTTAAAATGTTTTAAAAAACAAAACAAAACAACTGTAAACATCTCAGTCCCAATGAGACAAACAGGTGACTTCACCAGGCCAAGTTACAGGTCAGATCTGTGGAGAAGAGACCCCACTCATGTTTTTCAAGATAATTAAATCAGTGTTAGACGGTATGTTTGCTGCCATACTGTGAAACATTCTAGATGATATCCATGGATACAAGCAAGTGTCATATACTCTTCACCAGAAAAGTTCCATTGCACCTTTAAAGTTGAATGTTTACGCTCTCCACACTGGTCTTTTGTGTGAACCTGTTGCATAAATAAGTCCTGATTTGTGTGCCCCTGCTGCGAGGGACAGAGCTTTAATGAGTGGGGTTTAGGGCCCCCCTGTACACCCCCCGTACACCCCCCTGTCCCCCCCCCCTCCTCCCTCTCCCCCCTCCCCGGCCCGCTCTCCTAATGAGCCATCATCATGCAAAAGTGCCAGCTTGATACACATTAATTGGATTTTCACTTCTTTCACCAATTAATTGAGCGGCATTGTCATGTTGGCCGGCCTCAGTGGGCTCCTAAGAAAACACAAGCCCCCCCCGTGTCTCGGACTCTAATGGCCCTGACTGTAAAAGGGACAGGACTTAAGCGCTAGACAAGAGAGTCGCTGTCAGCAACCGGGACCTGAAACATTTTTAAAGTACAAATATATTTAAACTGTAGAGCTGAGTAAGTTTATAGTCTAGATTAGATGCATTGAAGATGGATGCATGTGAATCCCAAAATGTCAGAAAAAGATAAAACATTCTATTTTATTTATTAAGAGACAGAGTTAAACCAGCTAAGTTAATGTGGACAATTTGATTTACTGTAAAAATGCAACAATTTTCTCCAAACAAAATGATGAAAATAAGTGGATTTAGGTCTGTCATGAAACAGTACAATATATATAAGTACAATATATCACTGAAGTAAATATAAACAATATCGATAATATTGTAACTAATTTGTGCTCCTGACACAAAAAAACTAAAGTAGAACTATCCCCAAAAAACTAAAGCTCTAAATGTATCATATGGTTGAAAACATGAGTTGAAATAAATACATAGCAGAATGAAACTCTTAGTAGTAAGTTTGTATCTACATGTTTCATTTTCAACCTTCTAAAGCTCAAATCTTATTGCAGCACAGAAAAATGACAAAATATTCTCCACTAGTACCAAGAAAAAGTCCCCACGATAAATATTGATCCACAAAAATGACAGTTCCCTCTAACATTGAAGGATAACTCGATGTAGTAATTATTGTGACAGGCCTAAGTGGACCCTTCCAAGAGTGACCTGTTTAGAAGAATAGCCAGCAAAATAAAAATGCGTTTTTTGGGGGGGTTTTACACAGTGAAAAAAACATATCTGCTACACTTGCCAAGTATGAAGAGTCAATATCTAATTCCCAGCTCCAGTTTCTAAAGCACACTTATTAAAGTAGGATTTCCTCGCTATATGTTTGCTGTGAATTGACCAGTGTAACATTAGATATAAGACATGCTAACAACACGGATGTTAGCTTGTATGCTAGTTTTAGAGTTTACAAAGAACAGCACATTTTAATTTCGGTTCAAACCATTACTATTTAGGTTGAATTTGAACATTTTGTAGTAATTGTGATAATAATTTGTTGTTTTATGTTTGAGAACCACACTAGTCCCCATAAACCCCCTACAAAACAGACTCATATTTGACTTTTCCAAACCTCTATCTTCTATGATTAAATCAGGATCTAAATCTGCGAGTACACTCTGAATAGCCTGCCCCTTTATGCAACCTAATTTACTGTAGAGTTCCACTTTCCCTCTCCAATCCTTCCTCGACTCTAAGCAGCTATCTCATTATGGGCTTATGACATTTCCTGTGAGCGGCCCCTTTGTGTGGCCAGAGAAAACAGTTGCACCGCCGCTGCTCAGTCCAAGCCTTTTACAGTTTGTTAACCTGCTCGACCGGTGCCAAGGCCCTAGGGGGGTTAGCGTAAGGGGGGCACGAGTTAGCGGGGTGAGGGGAGGGGGTGACTGCCTCTCGGATCCCCCCCACTCCACACCCCGAAGGACCCGAAGGAGAGCAATCCCGCGCAAGCCTTGTTCAACAACATTGTACGGGTGCGATGATTTGATATGTTGACACGTCCGCGTGGTGTTTTTGCCCATTGTGCCAGGGGGAACCGGAGCTAGCATGTGCCGGAAAGCCATTTGGGAAAAAAACGAAGGAATGTGGTCATATTTTTGGTGGAGCCATCTTGGATTGTGAGAGAGGAGGGCGATTGTAACCTTTAGTAAATCATCCACCCGCGGAGATGTTGAGAAGGCGAGGGTCATGACTACGATGTCTAAATATTAACAAAGCGTAATGGTGTTTACAGTGGGTGCCATAGAGATGACGAGGGAACGGCAACGGTGGGGCTGATTCTGCATTTTTGGATCCAAACTATGAAGCTGCTCGTAGATAATACTATGGTGGACTTATTCTTATATCACTATATTCATAACACAATCTTTATCTTTATCTCTGCACTGTTTTTCCAATACAAGGGCTAAAATGAAAATGTGTAGTTACTAATAATAAACAAAATTGCATGTTAGGTCTGTGGAGAAGAGATCCCGCTCAGAATTCAAGGTAATTAAAACGCGATTAAATAAGTGCATGATAGCTAGATTTCATGCTCATACTTTGGAACATTCCAGGAAAAACGATCGCATCGCCACCACAAAATTACAAAAAGTGCTGTTACTAATAATAAAAAAATCAAAAAGTCTGGTTTTAATTAAATCATCTAAGTTCATATTCTGCTAAATTAACTTTTCAGAATACAAATTATAAAGTTATGCCGGAGTATAAGGGTCACATTGAAAAAATAAATTATGCGAGCGCTATGAGAATAAAGTCGTAACGTTTTGAGATTAAAGTCTAATTTGACCAAAAATAAAGCTGACATTTAATGATTTAGGGTTAGACAGCTCAACGCTGAATCAAAGCAAACACAGACTGCAAAAGACTGCCGCTCGGGTGAATTAAAAGCTTACATAAGTGCCCATAATGGAGGTCAAACTTTGAAATGCTGAAATATCACACGTCTCATATGTTTGTAAGTTATTAAACAGATCGCTACCACAATTTAGCTGCCACATCTCTGCGCATAGGCATCAATCACAAACTTGAATGAAGTAGGCTACATGTTCTTACGTGGAGTGACTGGACTCAGATTCCAAGCCTAAAGAGCTTGGTGCTGACTGGGACTCATTGGGCAGGACACAGGCTGTGCTCTGAGCCGCAGGTGGAGGAGTCATAGCTTGATCTTTACCCATACTCCACTCCACGCAGCTTCACTTCTCTACTTTTCTAAACATGGGCATTTTGCACAATCATTGTTCAAAGATGTGTTCATTGTGGATAACTTCAGCCCCTTGTTATGGGTTTATGGAGCCGTGCGCACTGGCCAGCCCCTGTTTTACGCAACAATTAAAATGTGGCCTAATCCCCATTGCCACTGCACTGTCTTGTTTCTGTCTCTGTATGTGTCCAGTTTAGTCCAATACGCAGAGCTCAAACTGGCTTCAGTCCCTGATCCCAAACTCTTTATGTGGAGTCGACCACAGTACACTGTCCTCGCTGTTCCCCAGTGAGGGTGTGGAGCACTATGTACACTCCGTATCCATGGATGTTCCAGGTAGACTGCTTAAACATGAGCTGTCACTGCCTGGTTGCACACGGCTCCACAAGCCCGTAAATAAGTGCACAGAAGAGGAGAAGGCTCAAAGGGAATGGATTAATGGTGAAGACTCCTACACCTGCTTTTGGCTGTGGAACACGGTCAGTGTCCAGGAGTGCTCAGCTCCACACAGAGGCGGATGAAGGTCATTCCCAGGGAAATGATTCAGAAGGGGCAGTATAAAGTTATACATCCATTTGTACATAGGTTTTTATATAAGCTTTTAACTTACATAAACTCCATTCTTTTGCACTCTGCAAATTGATCTTTTGTGTTTTGACATTGATGTCAGCCCCTAAATTTTTGTAAAATGACATCTTTACTTTGACTACAACCTTATTCTCGTAAAATTAGTTCAGTGGAGATTGCTACAGAAAGTCTACAAAATCTTTTGGTGGACTGAGAAGTGAAGAAGTTTCAAATAACAGCTGTAGCTTCAAAGTTTGGCAATTCAAATGATTCTAGTGAATGTGTATGGAGTTTAAAAACATGCAGTGCTTCATGTATTACCCCTTAATGACATCACAAGGTGGAACAGAGTGTTTTCAGTTTGAGAGATGAACTCAGCCTAAGTATGCAGTTTTGTGTTAACCATGGGTGAGTGAAACAAAACACAACTCCAGGCATGTTTTTGATGAGCATACTAAAGTATAAATGGTAAATGGTAAATGATCACATTTTTCTATAGTGCTTTTCCACCTTCAGGTGCTCAAAGCGCTTTACGACAAGGAACCACTCACCCATTCACACACACATTCATACACCAGTGTACGCAGACACTGAGGGCGAGGTGGGTTAAGTGTCTTGCCCAAGGACACAACGACAGCAGTATAACACATACAGAAATTGTGTAATATATGCCCTTTAAATATTATCAATACGTACAGCAAAAGATATATAGATGTAAGCTCCGTTGAATAATTGTACCCTGGAAATAACTGCAGCTTAATGCTTACACAAGAGCAGCAGACACAGGCCTACATGCAGTGGATTAAAGGACAGCTTTAGGGGACTTCCAGAGGCCACAGACTGACCACATCACCTCATTCTCTGCACACGGCGCTGTAAACTGCAGCCGTGCCAACAGTGCGAGTGACTGTAATGCATTTTCAACATTTTCAACTGAGGAGTTAGCATGAGCATTAGCCACTTCATTTTCAAATCGTGCATAACTTAATTGGTCTTGGCAGGTCAACAGACAGCATGTGTAAAGTATGAGAGAGAATGGATTATGATGCAGTGACAGAGGGAAGTAAGTACTCTTTGTTTAAGCAATGAATTTATTAGAATGAATGAGTTATTTAAGCAGTGTCTATTGTCAAGTTCAAGTTACTATATATCTTATTTACACTAGTCATCTTCCATTACTTTTAAAGAGTTCTGCTTTGTACAGTCAAGCAATCCTATTTAGTCAAGAGTGTGCAAACTTTTTTCCTTGGCAGGCCAAAATGAATACAGATTATCAGGCTGACAGTCAAAGCCATCTAAAAAGATAACTAGGATTAAATAGTCTTTAGTCATGCTTTTGAGGAGGATGAGGACGGGTTACCTTTCATCATCTTTGTCTTCTCGCTGCAAAAATTTAGTCTAATTAAATATGGCGTACAAATCCCTGCTCTCCTTTGCAGGTCTTTGGAAGCCTACTTTAGTACAAATAGTTAGCAATTTAGTTGTAATTTTGTCATTTCTGAGTTGAGAGAACACCTCCAGTTACAGAAAAGCACCAGCAGTTGGCAGTAGGTCTGTATCTGCTGATGTATTGAATTCAAAAGAAGGTTAGGTTCATTAGATCTTCACATTATTATGTTTTAGATATTCTCATAGTCAGATCTATATTTTTGTGTCCTACCTTTACATGTTTGGGCTGTACTCTGCTGCCTTCCTCAGCTGATTTAAACCGATTTTCACACTGTTTTACTACTTCTAGCAGTACAGCGCCATCTGCTTTCAACTTCTCCAGAATCGTGCTCCGGGTGTGAGAAAGTTTATATGCCCCCTTGTCCCGATTTACAGTCCAGTGGGCAAGTTCACGGATCTCATTGGTCTCACTGGTCCAAAAATGGTACTTGCTGACATATAGATTGTCATTTAGAGAGGAGATCAGGTCCAGTACCTTGGTCTGACATGCTGCCATTTGTAGTAGAGTCGCATAATACATTTTCTAGTGTTTTAATGACACAGCGGCTTAAGCAGGTTACACACACACAGATGGTAAAATGTAGGCCCATAAAAAAAATAGTATGGTAACAAGCACCGAAAAATACAGACCCGGCGTCTCCCCTCCCCACCTCTGGACAGCAGGAAACCCAGTGCCTTTTAAACTACATGCACGTCACCTTTGCTCACGTGAACCCCGCCCCTCACGCATTGCCATAGCAACCAAATCACCCATATGCCTCCTACATAGATAGCTGGAGAAAGATACAGAGGAGGATTAGTGAAACATATGCAAATGAAGCAACATTTTTGAAGAGGATACAATGTTTTATAAGCTCAAAACATATTTTTTTTAATATTGCCTTTAACTACAAATAACTTTAGTCAGTGTATAGTTACTAACTACTTACAACTCTTTCAGAAAGCAGCGTCTGCACATTTGGAGCTGGATCCCTTGACAAAGTATTGAGTCAGTATTGTTCTCATACTATCAGCACTTGGTTGGCCTTAATGTACAGACCTCTAAATATAATAATACTAAAATGTCATGAACAAGAGGTTGCTAACCCATTGAATTTCCAGTGAATGTGTCTGGCTCCCCTCGCTGTATACAACACTCTATTAGTAAAGTTAACTACTTCCTGTTGATACATTGCATATTCATTCTTATGCTGTAATTGCATTTGCAAACATTACATGCTTAATTTCTCTCAAAAGACGAACACATTTTCCATCATAGGAATAAAAAGTCTATTTTGATGAATTCGCCGCATATGATAGCTTTAACTATGCATGCAGCAAATACATCACCCATACTGCACGGGGAAATATGTTATAGAGAAGAAAACAGCTCTGCACCAGTAGCTCTCAAAGAACAGTATCGATCCGCTTCCTTCATTTTGACAATTATTTAATGTAATAGTCGTCTAAATGGTGTCGCTAGCTGTCGCGCCCATTCATTCAACCTGAAGTGTACTGAAACAATAGCTACAACAGTTCTCTGGGGTAAATAGAAAGACACTCTGTCAGCTAGTGTTACCGCGGCTAATGTTCCGCTAACCATTCCGCCTCAATCAATATGGCTGCCGGAGGAGAGGGGTGAAGGTGAGAGGTCAAACCCGCATAAAAAAACTCTTAATTTGTTAATCAAGGCCAATGGGCTTAATTAATCGATTCAGCTTTGACGAGTGGGCGTGGCTAAGTGCGTATAATGTGTCTCCGGCGTTCATTATTTATATAAGAGTGGCTATTATGTCAGTAAAAATAGGCGTTTTTTTTTTTTTTTTCTCTTCCACGAAAGCTATATTGTCATTTAATCAAGCAGAACATCATTAGTCCATGTAATTAATTGAGCAGGCTAACGCTATGTTCCTTTAGCTACCTTTGCTTTCTGGTCGGACGGACATGTTTCAGGAGTTATGATTGGGTTGAATTGGGTTTTCGGGTGGGGGAGGGGCTAATCTCCATGACCCCGCACCTGTCACTAACTAATAAACACACGACTAATTGACTTTGGATGCGTCACTTATCAAGAGGGGCACCCAGCAGTCGGGGAGAGAGGGAGAGGGGGCAGCACTTTGGGTTTGTTTACATCCAGACGACCAGGTGTGGCTCTTCAAGCAAGAAGAAGACACTTATTATATTAGCCCTAATGGGGTCAGTGTAACGCAGAGTAATGTGTACGGATTATCGGGCTGGAATATGAATGTGGAGGGGACAGAAGTAGGGATTGTTTGTAAGAAATTCCTCTTTCTGCTTGCTAAAGTGCTAAATAAAATACAGAAACTGACTGCATTCTAAAACTGGCACCATTCCATACGCGGGCTCTAATGTGTGAGGGCCTTTTTAGAAAACATTAGCATGCATAGAAGTGTTTAGCATTGTTTTGTAGACGTAGCAGTTAGCACTGAAATTAGCATGCACGCTCATATTCATGTAATAAACCATAAATGCAAAGTTATACTGGACTAAACAACCAAAAATATATCAGGCCACAACTGTTTTAGCATGACGTTTAGTTTCATTTCTTCACTTAAAGCCCCTTTGTGTAACTTTCCAGCATTGAAAAACATAGAAAAACATGCGTCCTTACAGTGAGTGGGCTTGCACCTCCATAGACCTGACTCTTATTTGACCTGGATGAGGATGAGGCCTCTCCATGGAAAAAAAAGTTCTTCCTTTGACTATAATATTCCCACAGTATAGCGTAAAATTTGTGTATGTTTATGGGGAAGTATGGTTTCTTTCTTTTTTCCTGGAATTATGTAGAATGTTACACAGTGTTGGTTTAAATAAACAAACTAGTTTCCACAGTCTAAAAACGTTACATTTATGTTTTAATTTAGTTTAAATCAATGGGATAGAACATTTACCTCCAGAAATGCGATTAGTCTTGTTCATAATTGGTTCCTTTTACACATTTCCTCTCTTCATTGTGTTTCAAACTGATCTCATTTTAATCAATTGCTCTCGGGCTTCTTAACAGTTGCAGCTAATGACCAACACTTAACCCACAAACAGCTCTTGTAGTTCACAAAGCCCTCCCTCTCCACCCTCCTACTTCCACCTCTCCATCGCCACAATAGCAACACTTTCCCTCACGTGCACCCCCCCGCGCCCCCGTCTCCTGCCCCGACTATGGCCGCCCCAAAGTTGTTCCAGGGTATTTCTCACTTAATTAACAGATTAGTAGTGTGGGGCAGTCCCGAAGTTCACAGGTCAAGACTAAAGCTCCTAACTGGGAGGATAATCGGTGGCAGGTGGGTCCACACTTCTCCCTATATGCCCCTCATACACACAGAAGCTCCGCCCACTTCTACGCCGCCTTGACTGGTGTGCAAAATAAACCTCCCTCTAACTATTCACGGGTCTCAGCTTCCTGTTATATTCAACGTTTTGAGGACTTTTCGCCATTTAAAAGATTTTATTGTACTTTTGTTAATCGCTATGGCAACAGTCCAAATTTTTTCCATGATTCTGAAACCCATGGATAGATTGCACAATGACATTTAGAAAAACAATTTGCCACATAAAGAAATATATATACGTTTTGTAGATTAACACAATCAAACTGAATGTCCAAAGAATTATCCTTTAAGTACAATTAAAAGTACACTATGTAACTTTTCTGGTGACACTTCTTGCTTGTCTCCATGGAGATATTGTTGCTTGGTCTTGAATATTTCACATTATGGCAACACGGGTTACAGATCATATTTGTGGAGAGGCGAATCTGCTCAGAATAAGAATGTTTTTCAAGGTATTTTTCAGCGATAAAAAAAAAAAAAAGTTATTATATAGATAGGTTTCATTTCCGTAGAAACAAAAGCAACACAGCACCCAAACTGGAAAGTTATGTGGCGTAAAAGTTGTTTAAATTTCACTAACACACAATAAACATAATAATATTTAAGATTTTACAAACATTTTATAGTTTTTAATTTTGATTAAATTTATAATTTTACTTCCTGGTTGGACATGGACAGCAGATATGACAAACGTGACTCTCTATTATTATGACTCTCATCTAAATAACACCATAGTTCTGATTATACAAATAAAAATAAATGACAACTCCTTTATTTTGTTAAATAAATGTGTTCCTTGTGCGTTTTGGATGGAAATTTAAGTGACGTAGGCAGGGTTTTAGAACTTAATGCTTTCATCTTAACTTTTTCCCTCAAACTACCACTTATCTGATGTAAAACTATGATAAATATTCACTATATGTACTATTCCATCATATAGTCATTATAAAACCACAGAAACCTGTCATATGTAAGCTGTTTTTCCTCCTCTCCTCGGGCCTCACTCCAGGTTGTGCTCGGTGCTGAGGTCCATTGTAGAGGTTTGAATAGGCGACTTGGGGAGTGTCCGAGGGTCCATTAATTAGGACTGCCCAGCGTTTCCGCGCCCCTCTGAGACTCTGCTTTATTATTTTTTCACATTCTTCAGTTAAAAACGTAACCCCATTCTGTTTGGTTACTTCAAAGAAAGAGTCACAAAGAGGACGGTCCAAAGTGTCTTAAAGTGTAAGCGTTTTTACTTATAGTGAAACTGTTTAGTCTCATATTTTAATGTAGCAAAAAGAAGCATTTACCTCAAGGAAAAAGGGCACTTCAGGAAATACGGTTACAAAAACAAGTTTACATTGGAGCGACTATAGGAGTGGACCTTGACCTTAAGAAATAATCTAAAATTTATAGGACAATAACATGTAGAGATGTAGACTTTAACTCTATAGCGTCGGATGCCATCGCCGCTGATAGACTCGCGGTTGCGGACTTTACATTACCATAAATCTACAACCAATTGTGCTTCATGTAAATTCAAACGGCGTCTCAAAGTAGAGGCATGAGGCTCTTAAAATATGTCACTGTCACTACGGTAATGTGCTTACATTGTCCCTCGAAGATGACCAATCAGAGCGCAGGTGTCGCAAAGGAAATATAAGGATGGATATGTAAAATAGAAGAACTTGTGTGAAAAAAGGCGGTACATGCTGATACTTCTTTTAACATGATTTTCATGGCTAAAAAAAGAAAAAAAAGTCTAGGCGAGTTATAACGGTCTATAATGTGCTCAGTCCTAAAAGAGCCCCATGCCTCTGCTTTGAGATATTGTTTGAATTTACCTGAAGCACAATTGGTTGCAGAGTTATGGTAATGAAAATTCCACAACCGGGAGTCTATCAATAGCATCCTATAGGGTTAAAGAGTTGGAAAAATTTAAGTTTACAAAAAAAAGTTAAAGCCATAGAGTGTGACTTTTACCCTCAAAATAGACTAGAATAAAAGCATTTTCCTCCCAGATATCTTTATTTTACTGAATAAAATGTGTCCTTTCTGTAAACGTGCTTGCATGTCCACAAACCTGACTCTTATTTGACCTAGAGGAGGGCCTTCTCCTGCTTTTTCCACTGACATATTGTTCCTTTTGCTATAGCTTTTCACAGTATGGGATAGAATGTATCTATCTCCATGGAGAGTGTTCCAAAGTGTGGCTTTACCTTTCTATTTCCATGGAATCATGCAGGTGACGTGCCACCTCTGAACAGTAACATACTGTACCTTTAAAGTTAAATCAGTTTACTATTAAAATTATATCTATATACAGTAACACAATTTAGAAATGTATTTATTTTCAGGTTTTATTTTATTTTTTGCCATTACTACTAATGTTCTAATGGTTTACATAATTTTCCATGTTGGCTTCAAATTTTGTCTTTTATATACACGTATATACAATATTCCATTTTGAATGTTTTTGTACTACTGGACACACTTTAAACCTTAACCACACTGGACTTGCACACTTTGTTGATATGTCCCATTGAACTGGAGCATTGGTGGAGTGACACAAACACTCTACAATACACCTCCCCTACATGTGCGCAGACATGAGCCCCCAAAGCCGTCCTGGGGCGCATTCTCCTACTGCCCAGCGGGCCGCCATTTACCACTAAAATCACTCTGCCTCATTAGCTACACACACTCCAGGTTTGCCACAATGCCTTTGCTTGGGTCCTGCTAAGTTGTCCCCCCACCCCTCACCCCACACTAAAAAAGTCTTATGTGGAGATGAGGGTGGGGGGTGCACAGGTTTAAGGCTTGTAATTATCTTTTGCTGGGGGAGGCTGTAAATTGGATTAAAGTGGAGGGTCTCGGCTGAGCGGCTAGCCCCCTCCGCTAACCGCCACCCCCCCACAACCGGCCCCACCATCTCACAACACTTGCCGGGCCACACGCTGATAAAGTGCGAAAAACCGGATTTGGATTCAGCCCGGGGATTCGCGGCTTCCTGGTGGAAAAGATGGAATTTACGGACAGAAGGGGCCAGTGTGTTGGTGGTGTGTGCGTGTGTGTGTTTTCATCTGGCCCCACTCTTCCAGAAAGGCCATTACGCCGTTATCAGCCTGCCCCAATGCAGCAGGACCGGGCCAGACCAAACCGCGCCAGCTATCGGCCCCAGCTCATCCGCAGCCTTTGTGGCCTTGGTCGCATTTGCAAAGTTTACTGCAGGTAATGTAGGGTTTATGAAGACGGGTTAAATGTGTAAACCAATAATGCCAAGTTAGAATGGTGGGATTATTTATCTCTTTTTTCTGTTTTACACTGGAGGTACTGTTGCCATTGGACATGTAGTGTGTCTGAGGAGTAAAAAAAAATACTACTACTAATACTATAAAAAGCACTATAATAAAATAAAATAAATAAATAATAGAAAATAATTTACAATGTGTAGGCCTGTCACAATAATTACTATGATGACTTTTGTATTAGTGGGTAATTTTTCTGTTCTACAATGAGATTTGAGCTGTAGATGGTTAAATAAATAACTTCTATGGCTCATTATAGACACAAGCAAACTACTTAAGTCTTGCATTTTGTTATTTATTATTATTTTTTATAATAATATTGTACCTTCATACATACTATTTAGGGAATGATTCTGCTTTATGGTTTGGTTTCAATATTATAGTTTATCCTCTCTATATATAATATTTGCTATTGTGACAGGCCTAACAATGTGCAGTATATGGCTGTAGTAAAATGAATATTTACATTATATTTTTACAAAATAAATTTGAAAAAATTTAGTGGTTCCGTAACAATCTTCTTTCTTTCTTTCTTTCTTTTTTTTTTTTTCAGATTGTCCCAAACACTTTTCATCAGTCATCCTGTTATTTTCATTATGTTATAAGCTGAGAAACATGTAAAAAGCATTTTTTTTTATTTGACAAACTGCAGAGAGGCCGTATGGAGCCTAGAAAGTCTCTTGTATTGACGATACATGTTAAACTTAAAACTACTATTACTATTACTATATTTAAGTGCAATGTGCAATTAAGGCATTCTGTCCCGGAAAAATATTTCTTCTTCACCACACATTGTCAAACTCTTTCACTATGGTATTGTCCTCTTCAACTTCTTTCTTCCAAAGACATGCATGTAATGGTGAAAATTGAATATTAAACATCATGTGCACTTGACTAGGCCCGCCACGATAACACAAGTGCGATATATCGTCAAACTAAATATACACAATAAACAATAATATTGAAACCAAACCATAAAACAGAATTATTCACCAAGATGTATTCTGAATGTACAATATTATTTAAAAACTGAGCTGCAATAAACACATAACAGATGGCAACACTTAAGCAATTACTGTAGTTTGGATCTATAATGAGTCATAGACATTAATACAGTGGTAGGCGTCTTTGTCGGTGCAGAACGTTTCATCGACATTGTGGGTTTTGTCGGGGAGAAAACAAATTGCAAACATACAGCACTTCAGAGTCACACTGTGATCCAACATTTATGTAAATTTGTCTGAACACATTCTGTACTGTACAGGAGACACGGCACGGAGACTGATGGACAATGGTCTACAGTCCAACAGCCAATCAGAACGCACAACACAACGCACGTTCATACACTGTAAAAAAGCATGTCAAACTGCACCAAAAAAATCTGTGAAACAATGAGGCTGCAAAAGGTGAATCACGATATAGCGAGGGACAACTGTAATTCAAACTTCTACAGTTCAAATCTTATCATATTGCAAAAAAAATAACCCAATCTTTCCCACCAATACAAAGAAATGATAAATATTGACCCCTGGAAATGATCTTTCCATCATAAGTCGATATATTCATTATCGTGACAGGCGACATTTGACCCGTCTGATGCTACTTGGACAATGGGTTCTTTTTACAAATGTACTCCGAGGGGTTTCTATGGTCCATAGTAAGGCTGGGTTTTTATTTTATTTTATTTTTTTTTTAAGAGAATTGTGATTTGATTTGTGATATATGTTTGAAAAGAAGGATTCGGTTCGAGAGGAGTTCGAAAATAGACTGAAATATGAGCTGTTAAACTAATACAAGAATACAATTACATTAGAAACAGGTCTAAACTACAGGTACAAAAACTCTCTCTTTAAAAAAACACATTATTTCACTAGTTGCTGAGGACATTTTACTACGGAAATAATTGTAACCATTGCAATTTAATAACTGTCCCAACTCAACTTACAATTTCCCCTCTATCCAGGTGTATGGTGCAGCACTAGTCCACAGAGACCACCATTAAACTCTGTATTTGTGCCTGTAAAGTTGTTCCAAAAATAAAATATCACAGAAATATATAAGAGAAGTGATAAGAGCAGGATGAATGTTGAGGTCCAAGTTGTTTTGTGGTGATTGTACCATTGTAATTCTGTCGGGGAATGTCTGTGGTCTGTACGGATTGCTTGGAGACTGGTGCGTGAAATGGCAAGTCTACCTTTCCAAATGATGTGGACCTGTTTTCAGAGAGCCGCGGCAGCTTTTATAACCCGGGCCAGGTGAGGGATTTGCATTCAATGGACTTGTCTACTAAGATTTTCGACAATGATGTAAAAGCCAACGGATGGATATACAATTGTAAAAGTATAACACCAGATTTTGTAAAGGTTCAATTTATTTCTGACAAACATGTTGCTAAGATTATAGTTTTAGCTTTATTATAAGGTAGACAAAAACACACCTCGAGTCGTGTTTGAGGAATCCTTCAAATTTACAGATAGCTGCACAAAACGTGACTACAAGGTTTGATGTAAAAAAGGGCTTTCGGGGAGTAAATTTAAATAACACCATTTGGGAAACTCCGGTTTCCTCCATCAATCCAAAACATGCACATGGCTAATCCTCCAGCTAAGGTACTCCTGACCAAGACTAGCTCATGATCTGGAGATGAGTCCCTGGGTGCTGCACAGACAGGTTGCTCCAGTGGCATTGAAGCGTGGGACAAATGCACAGAATGAATATCCATATGGGGACAGTAAAGTGTGCCTTTCAGTGGTCACATTACCTACACTAAGATGTATGTTGACTTTGTCGTTAAATTTAGTTTTATATGTCATCCAACTAGGCATGGGGCAATATTGAAATTTGGTGTCACGATTATCATGGCCAAAATAATTGTGATTAATGATTATATCATGATGATTATTAAAGTTGCTGACAGTTTTAAAATGTTATGGATATGAAAATGTTTAGAAGATTATGAATAGGTTCCATATTTAAACAACTATTATAAGGTTGTAGTTTCAACAGCGAATTCTGGTGATATAGAGGTGATTATATTTTTATCATGATAATTTATATTATTGTTTATTGTCCCATGCTGAGAGGCAATATATCAACCAACCAATATATCAAGCCGACATTTTGACTTTTTAGTGTAACAGGTATCGGCCTTAAATCTCCAGCACAGACCGATGTTTTGTTTTGGTCAATCTGCTCAATCTAGAAAATACAATCTGGTCAATCCAGAAAATTCACACAAAGCTTCATATTAACACTTTAATATGAAGAGATAGCTGCACAAAATGTGACTACACCACTCTTCTAAACATATGACGTAAAAAGGGCTTTCAGGGAGTTTGCAGTAAATTTAAATGACATCATGTGGATGAAATAATCAAAATTGGCCCATAATATCGGCACAGCTTATTGGCCTTTGGTTGCTCGAAACCAGGGGTGCCCAAACTCTTTTCGCTGAGGGTCATATCTTGAAAAATATTCGACCCGGACGACCAGTGGATAATTCAGATGGGTGCATTTAACATACTTTAAATATTAATAATAGGTCTGCAGTGTGATGTTATTACTAAAATTTGCAGTAAAAAGTACTGATTATGATCAATTGGGCCAGTTCAACTGAAGGCCTGAGGGCCAATAAAAATTGGTCTGAGGGCCGCATTTGGCTCCCGGGCCATAGTTTGGACACCCCTGTTCTAAACAATCAGCCATGAAAAAACCCATATTGGTCTCTAGTCCCATTCCTACTTCCAATGTAAATTTTGGTGTACGTTCAAATAAGTGTTTTGCACCTGTTCCTGCCTGGGTCAAACATGTAAGTATGAGCGCCACTGTCCAAGCCTGAAAGTGTCATATGGTAGTTAGCCAAAGAACAAGCTACTGATGTCAACTGATTCTTGTTTTTTATAACAGAGAAGCTACATGACAGAAAACAAAATACAAGCAATACAAATGCATCATGAGGCAGAGGTGGCTCACCCCAAGCTCAAAGTTATGGTGCCAACAGCAATATTTACAATCCATCCAAAGCCCTCTCCTGGAAAAACTCTCTAACGGGCCCATATTACACCATTTCTGATCTATGTTATAATGTTTCCTCATCACAAACATGCATAGAGTTGTGTTTTGTTTCATTCACACATGTTTAACACAGAAATCTTGCACATTTAGGCTGAGTTCTTCTCTGAAACAGAAAACACTCTCTTCCACCTTGTGATGTCATCATGTGGTAATACAGGAAGTGCTCCACTGTGTGTTTAAACTTCATACATTTTCACTAAAATGATTCGGATACTTTCAGCCCTGGAACTGTCAATCTCTGCTGAACTAAAGGTAAAAGGCAGGTATTAATTTGAAAACTACCACTACATGACATCACAAAGTGGAACAGAGCATTTTGAGCTTTAGAGATGTAGACAGACTAATAATAAAGGATTACTGAAACATGTGTGAATGAAACAAAACAGATTTCAGGTATGTTTTTGAGGAGGGGACAACAATATAACCAGAGTGGATTTTGTGTATTATAGGACCTTTCATATCACTTCGGACGAGGGGCCCATATCTCATCATTCGTCTAATTTTGGTAAAGGAACTAAGCGTAGTGGAGTAACACCAAACTAGGTTGAGTGGTTGCGTATAATGATCTGAAAAAGACCCTTACCATTGAGGAGGGGGGTTTCTATTCACATAAAATGTCAATGCCTTCTCCAGCAGACACTTACAAGGGATCAGTGGACCCTCAAGTGTTCATGAAGAAAATAACCTTTCAGCACTACACGCGGATGCTACTCCACAAACCCATTCCCCGGCCATAATGATTCCCACAAAATAGCCTTGGCATTTTAGGGAGATGAGAATACCAAACAAAATAAAGACTATATGGGGGTTTACTTATGCCTTCCAGCTGTAAACATGAAGTCATGGACCAGACAAACGCAATCAGTGGAACCCATCTTTATCTTGGGCTTTAGTTACCAGCATGAAGGTGTTTCTCCATATAAAAGCCGTTATCTTGGCCTCTCTTGTCCTCCACAAAGCAATCCCCCATTCAATTCTCTCCGAATAGCAGTCCTTCATTTTTTTTCAAAGAGGGGGTATTTTACTTCTGTGGGATATTTACTGTCAGCACATAGTTAGCTCACTGTGTTACCTTTAACTGTTTTGAAAAGGCTATATTGGCCCAAAATAACGTATTAACATGTTTTATAAGTTTCACTTTCGTTTTTGTATATTCTGTGAAGAGGTTTTAGATGTCATCCATGCATGTTTGACTAATTTAGAGATCTCTCCTGGGCCCTGTTCGAATGGTTATGATCGATGGTTATCATGTTGTCCAATGCTGCGCCCACAGGCCTCCATAAATATACAAAATGATACACTACAACTTCACAAACCTGATCTGATGTGCAGTAGCTTCATTAGCTGAATGCGTGCCAATTGTGTTGTGATAGCACTCTGAGATCATCCTTAGCGCAGGAAGCAATAGGTAAAATCCATGAAGTAGTCAGCTTTATTTTTTACAATTATTCTATGTTTTGCAGCTGTAAAACCCCTCACCACACACTTTATACACTTTTTCCAGACAGGCATTAGCATTTTCTCACGTTTCTCTCTTGTTTAATTAATTAATAGTAACTCATGCAGTTCCTCTGATGATGCCTCTTCATCCTGGCGCTGAAACACAAAACAGCGAGACCACGAAAGGTGAACCGCAATATAGCGAGGGACAACTGCATGACAACAAAATCTAACATGGTGATCTAAATATGTCACGTGGTACCAGTTGCTACGCCATAGAAGTGTAATACCCCTCTGCAAATAATAATCTCAATGGAAACAAGAAGGTGATGAACCCTCCCTAGTAGTTAAAAGTTTTTACAATATTTTACTGTAAGTTGTGTTTTGAGATTTAGTTTTCAGCTTGGAGCTTTTTTTTCCTCACAAAATCATGCTTGTGTCCTCTCAGATAGATGGAGGGAGGAGGGCTGGTAGGAGATTCCTCTGCACAGTGGGAGCTGCGAGTCTGTTTGGCTAAGATATGCACTGTTTGAACTACTCCCCACCACTAATTCACTTATTATTAGGCCCAAGAAATATGCCTCCGTATTTTAGCCTTTATTGTACAACATGGCACCAGCTCCCCTTTTTTAGCAGGAGAATTCAAAGATATAAATTACAGGCTGGCTAAGTGACTACGGGATGTGAGTTCGAAAGTCCATTTACATTGGATTAATATGGGAATACAGTTGAAATGAGTAAGAAAAACATATCACTGTAATATGTTTAGGCGATGGAAGCTATTAATGAGTAGTGTTTAATGAGTCAAAAATAATATAAAGCTGCACCCCACTGTCCTGAATGAGACGCATGTGGCATTTGTCATCATCGGCGCACTTCAAAACGAAGTCTTTGTTGAATGTTTTGTAGAAAAGATCGCATTTTGTTTTTGCGCTTCGTGTTTGTGACTCGCAAAGTTAATTTCAGGTCAATCAACATAAAACTTTAGGAAGGAAACTTGAAATCGTTGCAACCCAAAGCTGTCTTTTTGTTCAGTTTATGTCTGCAAAGCATTCGATCATTTTGGTTAGAGATTCCGAAAGCGCAATTAGGGTAATATATTTTTACCTCAATGGATCATACTAAAACGTTGGGGGGTTTAATCCTCACTTGCATCTTTTTGTGTCCTCTGGCAAGACACTTCACTTTGTTTGCAAGAATGAGTCGAATCTTATCTCCTCAAATAGAAAGTTGTAAAGTTAATTTGGGATTAATTTGTGCAGTGGGAGCTTTAATGTTTTAAAGAATACTTACTGAACATTTTTGAACCCTCTGTGTATTATTTAGAATCTTAATTTTCCAAATAAATCACAATTAAATACAGCAAAATGGGGGCGGGGACAGGAGGTAGGTAAAAACTGGTATTTTCTAAGCTCTCAAGCCTCAAATGCAGGACAATACAAGTTTACTCAAACATACTTGAATCAATCGAAATACAATATTGCATTAGCCAATCAGGAAACATCATTATAACAAAGCTGATTTTGTTTAATATGCCCTTTAAAAAGTGTCATTCTGCATAAGTTCCCTCACGGACTGCCTTACTCCGTTGCTAGTGCTAATAAGTGCAATGAGGCCGTTCCTGCTAATGACGTCCACTTTGTCCGGGGTTAGTGAAGGGCCTTTGTGTCTTGAATAAAGCTCACCCACAGGTCGGACGCATTTGGAGAGGCTGCACTCGGAGACAGTAGCCGGGGACGTGCTTTAATCTTTCATTTCCTGTGGTGACATCGGAAGACCCACAAGAGACACACAGATCCCAGTAACACAATAACACATCTGGAGAACTCCATGTGTACTCGGATGCCAGCTGCATTTAAGTGCACAGTCCAATCACGCTAGGAGCTATTCAAATGCACGAGGTAAGAACCAACCAGGAAATATTGTGTTTGGACATGTACTCATTTTAGATCAGCAGAGATTACAAAGTACAGCCCTTCATCTTGCTTCAGTTCACTAATGCTAAAGAGCGGTATTAAGCAAAATCGATTTTTTTTCTTACTACGTTCTACCATGCTTTCATGTCATCAAAAGAACCACAGACTGTATATATAAATGGACATAGCTAACCTGCTAGCCTAGCGTTCCAAATGGGAAGTGAACATGGCCACGCTTCCGGCTCCAAGTCACATTCTACTGAAAAACTGTTGCCTCGCTCTGTAACTGCTGCTGTCAGGCTTGTTATTTTGATCTTAAAATATTAGGGGTGTTACCTTCAACAGCCTCGCTCCAGATTGGATCTTTGGTTGCTATGATACTCGCGATCAGAATACCAAATATGGAACTTGGCTCCAATTTTGTTCAATGCTCAGCCACAAGCCACTTTACCCATGCTGCCACACCACAATTCTCCATAAATGTACAAAAACATGACACAAAACTGTACACAACAGCTTAACAAACCTGATGTGATGTGCAGTAGTTTCATTAACGAGCTTAACATGGGGAGCAAAGGGAGGGGAGTTTCATAGTGTCATAAACAAAAGCGAAACTTATAAAACATGTTCATACGTTGTTTTTGGCGATTGTAGCATTTTCAAAACAATAAAAGGTAGACTGGTGATCTGAATATGTTATGTATCAGCAGTTAATACCCCATAGAAGTAAAATACTCCCTCTTTAAAGTGAAAGTAACAACTACGAAGCTTCATTGTTGTGCTGCTAACAAACTAACGCCACATATCTTTGGTTCTTTGACAAAAGGACAAAAATGCCCCCCAAGATTCCCCCACAAGGTCCTGACCCTACCTTTGACTACACCAAAGAGCCTCCTCCCCATACCGGGCAACCCCAGGAGGTAACACTTATCACAACTGTTGTCCGGAATGAGCTTGTTCAGCCAGCGTTACTGATTACTCATTGACTGCGGGGCCATTCGTAAACTCAGAATTTGGGTTTGTCAGTGATGGATACGGTGTCATTGGTGGAGATTTAGGCTGTGTCCAACACCCACTAGTCAATAGACGGGCCAATACACAGTTTTGAAAAGGGGTCTCTGAGTGTATTGTGAGTTCGATAGTAGTGATTATCATGACCAGATTACCTCATAAACCTAATTACATGAAAAAGTACATAAAAAAAACTACTGTCATTCACACATGATTGAGTTAGTCTCAAATTAACAACTACCTTTTACAAAAACTGCATAATATGGGTTCTTTAATGAAATATAATGATATGGTAAAGGTGAGCTGATTTGAGTCGGCCCCAAGCATAAAAAGATGGTTGTGTCAGGAAAGCTACGGTCTACAAAAGATAGTTTTTAATCTAAATCTTGAACTTGAATCCTTGCTAGTATTTGATAGCACTTTCATATCATATCTCTTTTCAAATGCGTGGTTAGATGATAAGAGGCAGCAGTAGCTTTGTCCATAGAGATGCATGTACTACTTTTA
Source organism: Periophthalmus magnuspinnatus (assembly GCF_009829125.3). Taxonomy (NCBI): domain Eukaryota; kingdom Metazoa; phylum Chordata; class Actinopteri; order Gobiiformes; family Gobiidae; genus Periophthalmus; species Periophthalmus magnuspinnatus. Next base: position 5,890,164 of record NC_047140.1, on the reverse strand, counting down.
CATGTAGGAAAACTGGATAACTGCCTTGTCCGATTCAAACTTATTTTTCAAAATGCATCTCAACCCAGGACCTACAAGTGTCGTGGTTTGGATATCTACTGCATGCAACAGCGCAGTCCGATCATACTATGAGCAAACAAGGAGAGGCATTCAACTGCACGAGGTAAGAAACAGCGAGGGAAATATTGGACATGTGTTTAGACGTGTACTCCCTCGTTATAGATCAGCAGTGATGACAAACTAGGAGCCCTCCACCGCAGACAAGCATGTGTTTTTTCATTGTTTTAGTCTGCTATGTTAAAGTAGATACAAGAGCTTCAATGTCGAGCAGGGCCTAGCATGTCTGAAAATCTAATGCTCAGTTATAGCTGTAAAGTTTTAGTACTAATGCTAAATTACTTTAAGCATGTGGACATCTCTTAGCCTCCCGTTCACATCTGTTTGGATCTTTGACCTGCATATAGAATAGGACAAGAGCATAGACTGTATAAATGGACATAGATAACTTACTACCAACTGCGCTCAAACAGGAAGTGACCATGGGTACGTTTTGGCTCCATCCACTCCGTTTGGCTCCATTTCACCTTCTATTGAAAAATCATTGCCCTTCTCTCCTGTAACTGCTGTCAGACTCATCATTTTGGTCTTAAAATGCTCATATTAGACAGTTTTTTGGCCAAAGACAACCCGGAGTTTGCCTGTGCATGTAACATAGTGAAGTCTATAGGCGCAACTTAGTGTACTATGTAATGGCCAACTCATGCAAGGACAAACGAAAAGATTTAACTTCTTCCAATGTGTGCTCTGAGAAGTTTAAACTAAGTAAGTAGAACTGAAAATGTACCCAAGTAAATGGCTACATACCAGTGCAAGAAGCATTACAAAAGGTATACATTTGTCCCGCCCTTACACACAGGCCTGTGCAGCTCATGAAGGTTACGTACTCAGGAGTATTTAGGACACATCCTTAATTTGCAATCATGACTCTTAATCATCGCCATAATCTATATTTTGACTCCTCCTGTATCTCCTCGGTAACGGTCGCTCGGTGCGTCGTCAGAAAACTTTGATGGCCAATCTGCGTGATCCATGTCAATCAAACATCTGTTCAGGAGGGCGCACCTGCCGACCTCCGCGTGACCTGCAGAATAAGCACTGAGGCGGGAAACTACAGGAAGCTATTTACTCTCCCTCGGCTACCTTGGATACGGCTAACCAATCAGATGCCGGCGCTGCTTGTCCACTTTTGATTAAACGCACTCCGGACCGGGCTTCTCGTGTTTGATTTTCTTTCTTTTTAACGGCACCCACAGTGTTACATAGGCAAAGGGGAGGTGAAAATTCTCCCTTCCAAATGGATTGCAATTTCCCCCCATTTAGCACCTGAAGGTAATTAGCTTGAAGAGATTGCGGAGTGAGAAACACGTTCATGGAACATTAACTCTCGCACATTCTCCAGTTGCAGGGAATTAATAGGAAAGATTAAAGTTTAAAGAGAGCAAATGCCATTAGCTCGCAAACCACTTCTCCGGGGCTGCACCAATACCAGGAAAAACAATGCTATTTTTAAGTTGTTGCAATCACACATAAACTTTTGTACAGTGGCTTATCTTGAGTGTTGGAACATGTATGTTTGAACACAACAGCCCAGAGCATATAATTGTCTTTTTAAATGAGTTTTTACGTGTCCTCTCCACTGCCCCGGCATTATGCTAATCACTAGCTTGACGTGTGCTAAATGAGGCTAATGTAAATGCTACATGTACATTTTATAATGAATAAAATAAGCACGATTGAATGTTTGTCATTTTGTTAACATTTGTACTTAAGTCTTAAATTAAAAAAAAATATAGGAATAAAAAAAAAATTAAAAAAAAAAAAAGTTATTTCCTGCCAAACCCATATGTTAAGATGTAGATATAGCCATTCCCTATTTATTTTAGGGTAATGAAAAGTATTGGAAATCAGATACTAATCGATACTAAGACTAGTATCAAAACTAGACACTCATTTGAGAAAGTATTGATACTAAAAAAGTCACATTTACAGGACAGAAATAAACCTTTCCTGAATAACTTTTGAATGATCTGTATCTTTCACAAGTATAAGACACACAGACTTGTACACACACATGGACCACTATGGAACATACTGGACCACTGAGGCACTACACAAAAGGCCACATGGGAATATAAAAGAAAGTTCTCTCATTTTATGTTGAAAATTACATTTTACTGTCTAAATAAAGAGTGTTTTTTTTTTTTTTTTTTTTGTGGTATTAGAATAGGTTGTTGTCTATTGAGTCTATTGCTCAATCATTGCTGATTAAGTATTGAAATCAAATTTAAAATTGTCCTATTGTGACAGCACTAATTTATTTTATTTTTACAGGTATTTACTGTTATTAAGAAACTATTTCATGAATTGATCAAATTTAATCTAAATGTAATATTGCACTATCAATATTATTGTGGCACTGAGTCAGTGTTATTTATGTGTTATTTTTGACGGCTCTCTTCTATTACTATAGTCAGTACCAGTTCCAATGCAAGACAGAACTGAATTGAACCTACTTTGTGCTTGTTTTAATACTATACTATTCTATAAATACTATACTATGCAAAATTTCCTCTTGTGAGCTTTAAGCCATGTGAGAATGTTGTTGTCCCTTCAAAAACATACCTGCAGTTGTGTTTTGTGTATTATTAGTCTGTATATGTCTGTATCACCACATGACATCACAAGGTAGAACAGATTGTTTGCTGTTTGAGAGAAGAACTCTGCAGGGTTTGTGTGTTAAATGTATGAATGAAACAAAACACAACTCCAGGTATCTTTGTGATGAGGACACATTATAACATAGATCAGAGAATAGTGTACTAAAATTGTATTAAAGAATAAAACTACATGCATTTATTTCAGGTTTTACCTTGAACAACAACTAAGCTATATATGTGCAGAATTCTTTTGTACCTAATTCTTTATATATTGATTTCCACCAATGTCTTTTTCCTCATACCACCATTTTTCAGGCTCCAATTGACATATTTGACAATGCATTTATATCAGTTAGTAAGTGCTTCCTTTTGTTGATATTTGAACACATAGCACAATAGCCCCGAGTGCTTTATTGTCCTCTTTAATGAGTTTTTGCATGTCCTCCCCACTGCCCCTGCATTATGCTAATCACTAATTTGACACGTGCTAAATTAAGCTAACGTAATTCTAACGTATAACATCATTACCACCAAAGCACAGTCAGATGTCCCTTTTCTATCTGCACAACGCCTTGAGGGATTTTTTACAGTATCTATATGTGTATCTAATCATTTATTCCCATCATACATTGGGGTTTTCGTTCGCTTATACTTTGCACCACTTATTTGCCCATTTAGCCATTCATCCATCAATCTATCTATCTTAAGGGGATAGAGGAGGAAGACTGCAATTGGCAATGAATTTTTAGAGGCCATCCTACTCACAGATTCCATCATAGCCTGAAAAATTCTCACATTCACGACAGAAAAAAAAAATAAAAATGAAATTGAGACATGGTAGAATTTATTGCCCAGAAAATTCCATTCTACTATCTGATTCCGAAAGTCCAGACCTCCTAGCTTTAAAAAGAATCTATTTCCCCCACGTTTTACACCCCCACCACCGTTTCGTAGCTCTCCTCATAATTCATTGGAGTGTGTTAAGCGCACTTTTATTAGATCTGAAACAAATTTTGGTGGGGATCCTATAGGTCATTAACCATGGAGTAATTTTATCCTTGTTTCCCTAATGATGCCATAATGGTGAGTGAATTTCTTAACTAAAGACCAAAGAACATTGTGAAGGTCAGCTTCATCTGCAGGCTCCTTCATGCGCTTCTTGCCAGAGATTGGAAAAGTCGCACATTTTTGAGGAGTCATTAATAACCTTAAAGCCGAAGAAGCCTATTTGCGCTCTCTCTCTCTCTACCTTTTAATTTCCCTGCTCCGTATAGAACAGAAAGGGAATGCCGACCGGAATGAGAGAGAGAGAGCTGCAATAGTCGTCGCCGTAACACGCAGCCCCCAGATGTGATGCGGCCATAATTTGAATTTTATGCCTTTGTTATCGACTTTAATCATTTTCTTTTTGTTTCACTGGTCTTGGAGAGGCACCTGATAGGCTGAGCCACCTAGGGACCCATTTTTATTTGGAATGTGGTGCAAGGTCTAATTAGAATTTGAATTTTGCTGAGCCTTGAAATGGCTGGTACTTTATCCTGATCGCCTTAGATATTGTTCCAAGTCAATCATTTGTCATCGCAAAGCATGCTGGGAAGGCGGCGCTAATGAAGCCTCGGGTTTGTGCCGGGATCCGTTTCTGCTGCCCTGGCATTTTTGTCCATTTAGGCAGCCTGATGTAAGGAAGGCAGTGGTTATATATCCGTGTTATGACATGGGCAGTAGAAGTAGTAGTAGTAATAGTAGTAGCTGTACAGTGTTGGTGGGGGTGTGGTGGGGGGTCGCATCTGTCTCAGGAGTGTCCCATTTCAACAGCAAAGAGGCGTTTTAAAGCCTCTCCTATTATTACTTACTGTTTAGAGGTAATCATTATAGTCAGTGGGACATCAGCGTAACCCAATTTAAAGCATGTACATGGATTATTTATTTATATCTACAAATCTCTATAAATCTCTATAAATCTATATTTATTTTATCTAACCCTAACTTCATTGACTGTTCATGTGACATTTTCTCATGTTTGTTAAAACAAAGAGAAACCATTCTTTAACATTCACTAAGTAATTCTGAGACCTCCTGTAAGGCATGACTCAGATGTGCACTAACTGGTCATATGTAATATTGGTGAGTATTTCACTTACTTTGTGTTTAGATACTTGTTGAATTTTGTCACTTGCATAGGATATAGTGTTATCATCCACTAAGGTTTTTTTTGGACTGACAAGATCAACCTGTGATCAGAAAGAACAAAAATTAAATTGTATGTTTTTATTCCTCTTTCAGATCTGTTTGTAAATGTAAGATGAAATGTAACATTTACTATCTGTGTAATTCAAGTGAAAGTTCCTTGTATTGATATTCTGTAATTATTGTTTTTATTACCCTGTATTACACATTCATTAGACTGATCAAACACAGACAAAAGGCTTTTAAGTTTATTGTAAAAGTTGTCATTATGTGAGGGAGGATTATAATGAGTTTCATATTGGGTGAAAAGTGAGCCCAAGACATTCTAGGTCCACAGTGAGCTTAAGTTTAGATCGTGTGTAGCGCTCTCGTGTGTAAACTAGTCCACCACTCCCTCTTTCTATAGCATGTAGATCCTTGTATGTCAGTTAGGTGGATATGCTTTCAGAGATGCAGAGGTAATCTAAATGAGGAAATGAGGAGGAACCTCATCTGATCAATTTGTGCCTTAAACTTCTGATATTAAGATGACTTCCCATCATGCCTTTGGGCTTTTAGCAGAGTTTCAAATAACTCTTACATGATTTAGTGTTTGAAAAAGCTCCTGCTCTTTCTGTTTTATTAGGACTCTATTGAGAGACCTCTTCTCCATGGTTGTGATTTTTGGTGGACAGTTATGTTCATCGAGCTGTGTACAAAGATGAGCTGCTTTAAAATCATTTACAGAGCAAGCCCTGAGCTCATCCAGGTGTTTGTGACATCATACAGCGTTAGGATGGAGTGAGTGTAGAGCTGAGTCAATGTTTGTGGATAGTTTAGTGTGTTAAACATGTGTGAATGGAACAAAACAGGAGGAAACAACATCATAACACAGATCAGAAAATAGTGTCATATAGACCCTTTAAGAATCGCCATAACTATTCATATTTTTGTTTCACTTGGTATTCAATAAATTATTCAGATATTTCACCAAATTCTACAAAAAAGAAAAGAAAAAAGTGTTTTGATAGTACCTTAGACATTCGTCCTTAATAGAGTGTGATAAGCGCCCAGTACATGGTGACAGTTTATCAGCTGCTGTCACATGACATTTCAAAGCAGATGGTGTTTGCTTGTTTGTCATGGAGAGATGACACTTTTATTAATTATTAATTAATTAGGCTACATTTAATTAATCGAACATGTTTAGTGTACGATTAAATGTTCCACTGTGAGGCTGTCAAACTTTTATACATCGCACAATACATCACTATTGACAGCAGCGTTTGAACAGCTTCAGAGTGGCTTTGGTGGTTTTATTTTTAAATATTCAATACTTACTTTATCCTCTACGTTATACCAACCGTACCACAAATGTATCTATACTTTTTTGTAGACATAGCAAACAGTATTACCGTATTTTCCACACTATAAGTCGCACTTGTTTTTGTTTTTATAGTTTGGCCGGGGGTGCGACTTATACTCAGATGTGACTTATTTGTGGAATATAAATCGCATCTGAGTATATAATTTCACATCTTTGTTACGGTCACACTGACAACCATGTGTTTTCTTCATTATTATGCTTATTTTTTATGTTACATGGAGGAATCAACCAACAATTTACAAATGTATCTCAAGCTTAGGCATGAATTTCAACTGATTTGATTGTTCATAATTTAAATCTATTAATATGACATTTATTAAAGGTGCACTATGTCACTTTTCTGGTGGAAGATTTGTCACTGGCTTTCCTCCATAGATTATATATATTTTTTTAGTACAGCATTCAGTTTGAACTCATCTTGCATGTCTTCGGTTAAAATTGTCTTTATTATTCAAAAATAGCTTTAAAACTCACACTATCACTGTGAGTGGGGTCGCCTCTCCACAGATCTGACTTGCTTATCGCCATAGATTTAGATTATAAATTGAAATATTGTGGTGGATCGAACTTCCATCAGAAAGGTTAAACCATAAATAACTTAACATCTGGAGACTTAGAATTAACTAAATGAAAAACGAATGAACAATTTCAACCTTTGTATATTTTTAAACACTTGAACAACATATACTGCATTTTCTTTTTTTTTTAAAATCAGATGCCCATCCTCCAACCAGCCAACAGTCGTGACAATCGTGAAGAGACATAATAAGGCACCATTTAAATCCATTAGAGGGTGAATGCTTAACCCACTGTGCCACCGTTACCGTCTAATATAATTTCACCAACTAAAACTCAACTCATCTATAAACATTTACATTTATCACCAAATCTATATCTATATATTATTCCCCGCGCTCTCCCCATGGCGCGGGCCCAGATGTGTAGTATCGGACGTCCCTCATGTGGATGGATTCCTCACAGGGACAGGGGGAGCAGGGGCTGTCCGTGTACGCCCGGGCCGCCAACACGAGCAGGTAATGGTGTTTTTGTCACAGCCCATCTGGGTTAAACTCCTGTCCTCCGCCGCGGTCCCCTCCGATGCACTTTATTTCCCGCACGCCTCTTTGGGGAGAGATTGGAGCTGACAGGCGTTCACGTTTAGAGATGTTCCCATAAGCGGCGTTCATGGGTGCTGATGTGGGGTTTGGGTTTGGAAAGGGAGAGAGGCAGTGGGAAGGCTGGGGCTAAAGGTAGTTATTAATTGTGCTAGCTTAGTATCACTAAATGCTACAAGTTTGTGTGGTAAGAGCTGGCGATTGTTTTCGTTTAGCCCTGCTTCAGTGGACAGGTATCTCCCCTGGTGGCTCACATGGGACTATTTAGATGATCGCCAATACAAGCCAGTACTGATTTATAAGCAGACTTGAGCGATGTGGATGCTTCAGTTTGAGCACTTTTCTGTCATACAGTACCATACTTTATTTGCAGATTGTGTTTAGGATTACATTTTTATAAATACAAAGAAGAAACACTTATAAGTACATATTAAAGGGCTTGTATTACACTATTTTCCCATCTGTTATAATGTTGTTTCCTCATCACAAACAGACCTGGGGTTGTGTTTGTGTTTCATTCACACATGTTTAACACACAAACCTGCATATTTAGGCTGAGTTCTTCTTTGAAATAAAAAACTTCCACCTTGTGATGTCATTTGGTAATACAGGAAGTGCTCCGCTGTAAACTCCATACAGCTTCACTAGAATCATTTGGATCATTTCAGCCAATCAAAAGGCAGCTGTAAACCTGAAAACTCTTGCTTCATGACATCACAGGGTGGAACAGAGCATTTTGAGCTTTAGAGATGTAGACAGACTAAAAATAAAGTGTTACTCATGTGTGAATGAAACAAAACACAACTCAACGTATGTTTTTGAGGAGATAACAACATTCTAATATGGCTTAAAGCTCACAGAGTCCGCTTTGTGTTATATAAGGCCTGTAAGCATAATTTAAATTGGCTTTGGCTTTTAAAAATGCTTTTGCGCACCTTTGCTTTGACATCTCACGTTACTTATATAGAAAACACAATCATGCTAATATGGACACACTCAGTTGTAATGATCACAAAAAAGAATGTCTGGTGATAATGTATGCACTTAAAACTGAGCAGAATTTCTATCTATGACGTAACAATCCAGGTAAAATATAAATTGAGTGATTTCCGAGGCTCAGAGGTAATGATTAATGAAAGTAATGAGAATGAAGCAAAATATGTTTGAACACACAGGACACATGAACTCTATGCCAATGGTGCAATATGTGGCAGTGGCAGCTCTGTCTAACTGTAACTGAAGTTGTTCGGGACTTAATGACTTCACATATATTTTAAAAAAGACGAACAGGCACGAACAGGGTCAAAGGTGAACCTCCCCTCGCAGTGAAAGTGACTAGGTTCAAATGCATTAGCTCGTGCTCAGTGCATGTAAACGCCACTAAAAGGAGGTCACGTTCCTCACACTGCGTCCCCTGCATTATGAATCCCTCACCTCCGTTCTGCTCGGGCGCACTGTCTCCGGTACACTCCCGAGACTCCACTTTCTGTTAATTGCGTCGAAAAATCTAATTGAAAGTGAAGTGCGAAGTCTGGAGCGCAAAAAAAAAGAAGAAGGAAAAAAAACGCCGGCTTTGAACTTCTGTGAAAATCAAATGAAATTCCGCTGACAAGATGATGGATCACCTGTAAGTCTACCTGACACCGAAATTAGGCTTTTTAATGACGCGCTGCCTCCTCCTGGCTGGAAGATTCAAATTCCCTGCGCGCGCTCCCTCCCTGTCGTCACCTGTCCCTTTGACTCGCGTTCCCCGGCATAGGCACTTTATCTTTGTCACCGAGAGCAGGACAATGTTTTTCAGCAGCCCGCGTTTGTATTAACCAATCTCATATGGAAGTGAGGATATAGCTCATTGAACAGCCTGCATTTGGTTCTACGTGCACAATCCTGTTCTTTTTCTCGTACAGGGAGCCGAACACCGAGCTCCGGTACGTGGGCTGTTTTATCCCCAGCTGCACCGGCCTCTGCTACAGCGTGTTGTAGTGGTGTTATGGTGATGTGAAGAGGGAAGGTTCAATGCATACTGGGCTGTTCAGGTGTAAAACATGCAGGAAAATACCAGTGTCATTTTTGTACTGCTGGAGAATCAGTGGGTTGTTTTCAGGTTGTCAGATGTGGTGAGGAGGCTGTGTTCTTAAACAGTAATATGATAGGCATCAAATGAGATAATGAATATTTTAAAGCCAAGAACTGCCCATTATTCCGCTCTCTTTATGAATTGACAACCTTGCATTTTAAAAACATATTAACAGCATTCATTTTGTCGCATCTCAGTACTATTTTTACATGTTACACTCAAGGATTTTACTTGAAAGTGGTGCAAAAAAAAATACTACACCTGTATTTTTACATGATATACTTAATTTGCAAGTGTTTAGGAGTGAATATGTGAGATCTGATGTGTGAATTTGATTTGAACTATACGCTCAATGAGGTAACCACGGGACTGTATGGGGAGCATGTAGCTATAGGTTGCTATTTCTATATAATTAGGATGTATATATGTGCAATATAAAGCTTATGTAAAACCATTTAAATGACATGTATCTATCGGGTCATAATAAAATCCTCAAAATCTCTAAAAACAATATCCATTAAAACACATTGCTCAAATAGTGACAGGCAAAATTTTTGAAATGTGTTTTTATCTTTCATAATTTCACTCAAAATTTAGGATATACAATCATTTTGAAAAATAATATGTTCATTATAAGTTAACAGCCACACACCCAGGACAAGGGCATTTCTATATGAACTAGATTTAATCAATTTAATCTATGTATTTGTAACTGAAACACTTGTAATTTTCCATTTTCTATTTCCACAATGCCCTTTATTCAAATCCAAACATTTACACTTTATTTCATATCACAGTAAACCACATGAATAGTTTAAAATCCCTGTAAAACGAGCTCGCTGTTTGTTCCTGATGATCACATGTCAGCTCTAATCAGGTGTGTCTCCTCTGCTCTTGTCATACCCACAATGCACTGCTTCGACACAGTAATCCATCGTGAAGCGTGAAGGAAAGGACCGCGACAGAGGCAGCGGCGACCAGCAAATGAAAAATCAATGGCACTCTGACACATTAACTTATCCCCCAATTTCAGAAGTGGCACCAGACGACAGCAGACACGTGTGGAGGTGGCCCCGATCTAAGCCGGATCTGAGCCGAAGCGAGGGCGGGGGGTACAGTAAAGAGCTGTCGGGATTGTATGTGTGAAACTGTAAATAAACTTTTTAAATCTTCTATTTTAAAATTGTGTTGTTCTCAAAAAAAAAAAAAAAAAAAAAAAATATGTATACAAAAAAAAAACCAAAAAAAAACAAAACATGCAAATAGTTGGACATATCAAATTTATCGTTAATATTTTTCAGTGTAATTTTGTATTTTTGTCCATAAATTCTGAAAGGTATCTCTATTTTAATGAAAATAGTTCAATAAATAAAATAAAGATGTTTCTGTACAAAAAAAACATTACCGATTTTCTATCTTCAGTTAGAAAATTCCACTTCAAACGCGTATACGCTCATCTTACGCCACCATTTCTTTATGTATCACCAGTATGCTCAATTAACTTCATTAACCATTTCAACAATTAGCATCCTAATGCTATGACAATTTGCTAAGATTTTTTCGTACCCCTGCTCTCCGCATTTACGCTTTCGGTGAATTATATCGCTCAAAGTGAATGCGTCAACAACACTTAGCCAACTGCTTTTCTTATAAATACGCCTGATTAGAAATAACAGACACTGTAACTACAACAAATAATTCCACTGCTGAGTATGAATTGTTATAAATCCCCAAAGCTCAAAATATTAAATATGTAAATTGTCCTGTTATAGTTCTGAGCAGTAGAATGAATCACACATTTGGACTCAGTTGACTAAAATATAAGGCGGTAAAGGGGGAAATAAAGGAGAAAGCTTATGAAAAATGAATCACTTTATTGCAGCCGTTGCCTTTGAAGTTGTTAATTTAAAGCGAGCCTGGCGTTCATCTGTCACATCATAACAATAATAATCTATAGCAAGCCGGTGGAAACATCGGGGAGAAAAATAGCCTTCACTTGGCGAGCCGGCCTAATCAGTTCCCTCTCTCAACTGTTAAATGTATTTAAACACTAAATTAACAACCCATAAAGGGCCTCTGGTACACTACATTCAAATTAGAGGCACTTCTTATTTACTGCCACAGAAGTGCAAAAGTGACACTTTCCCTGATCACATTAGGAGAGCTGCCGCATGACCTTGGCGTAATGGAGGTGGATGAGATACGATGCGCCGCTCCGTTCTTCAAAAACACACATGATCCCGAGTCTCCTCCTCTGCAGCGGGAACACGGAGACCGGCCCCATCCCCGCTATCATTAAATCATCAGCTAATGCAGTTAGCATCAGCGCGGCTAATGCTAAGGGGGGGGACGTGCACAGATTTATGCCCGGTAACATGCAAGGGGGAAAAGACGGGATCACCAATATGTGAGCTTGATTTGAAGGATTAAAATGTATTTACGTTGTGTAATTGGTGTCTTCTTACTGACAATGGAAAAAAAGTCACGTACTTCTCATGGAATATGGAAGGATTTTGTGTCAGATGTCCTTCCTGAAGCAAGCATTCGAGTCAAGGGAAAACACAAGTGATATTGTGAATTGACCGAATAGTTCTAATGTAAATAATGTGAAATGTAATTCACTAAAACCCACCAGAAACTAACTAAAGTAAGATGTTAGTCTGAAGTACTGTTTTGTATTTGTGGGATACTAAATGACCTTAATGATAATGGGAAAGCCCTGTTATAATTGTAAAGTGTTCTCTATAAGCTCTATTTCCTCAGTTAACTACAACTCTGCACACGCAATGCATTACATATAAAGAGGTAGATAAAGTAGACTATAACTATATGCTAAAATCCTGTATTGTGTTGTCGACAGTAGCCGTGCGTTTACTTGTAAATGAACGGGCATTGTAGGTCGTTACTGCGTTCCCGCTAAAAATAAATAAATAAAAACTGCCGATAACTTCTTGTACATTCATCGTACTGCATTACCCTCCTCCGCTAGAAGGAAAGATGTTGCCTCAGCTCATCTACATTAAATCATGAGGCTAATGGCATTAGCATCCGCACGGCTAACGCAAAGGCTAGCCGCGGAGATTTACGGCGCCGGCACGTGATAGATATAGACGACACAGACGCTTCCCGAGACGCCGTAGCATGTACTTTGTGAAAAAAACAGGGCATCTGACTTATACGTTTCACCTCTAAGTCGCGCGCCGGGCTGTTGGTGTCATCTTGTTTAGTGGGAGTTGATCGTTCACATATTTAATGCTTTAATTACACCTCAACATCTGTGCGGAGTGATTTAAGTTTATGGATGTGAAAGCTCTTAATTATGAAGCAAAATGCATAAAGTCATTTCTGATGGCGGATGCAGACAATTAAATTTATTTAAGATTTCGCGCGCAGGCTGAGTAAACGGCTTTCGGAAAATGACCCTTAGCCAAATGCACAATGCGGTAATGTGTTTTATAATGTATGATGAGTGCCAACAAAGGCTATGAATCAGGAGGCGGGAGGGCAAATTTAAAGGAAATTCTAGTTTTGGGGATTTATGGATGCGGAGAGAAGGACAAGTGAAAAATGAAGGGCTGTCACGGAACTGTCGCCTCCTTTTGCCAATATTTTATGAAAAAGCCCAGAATTGTTTAAGAATTTCCAGGCTCGTGAATGATTAGACTTCAGGAGTGGCAATGGTTCAACTCTATACGATGTTTAAAGCTGCGATAGGCAAGTTTGAGAGTGTGAGACGTCAAAGAGGTCGAAGGATGTGCAGTGCTGGAAGAGGAGTACTCCATTTTGGTACTTAAGTAAAAGTACAGATAGGGTTAAAGAAGGTGTAAGAAAGAAGGTAAGTAGTGAAATGTAAGTATTTTGCATGTATTCTGAGGTCTTATGAGGCTTCCAATGTAGTGATTTTGATAAAGGTTTGTGCTGAATGTTGTTCATCAGAAAGAATTAAATCAATATTTTTTTTCCTACCTGTACTTATGTATGTATTTTACGAATGTGTTAAAAATAATCCCCCCCAGATTTATCAACAAGTTTTTACTTTTACTCTTCAGTCCAGTTCAAGAACGTAGTGAGGTCGAAAGCACAGATACCTGCTCTCAAATGTAGTGAAGTAAAGGTAAAAATAAGTCCACCCTGTGTTTTATTGTCTGATAATCAGGAAGTGCTCATTAGCATACTAGTTGTTAGCTTTACTGTGACAGAAAAACTGTCTGCAGCCTCTGAAAGTTGTGGAAAGCGCTAATAAACTCATCGTGTTCAATAATTAGGATACTTGAAATGCGTAAGGAGTGCATAAGTGAGGAATAACTTTTTAAAACCTTTTAAAATGAACTAGTTCTGTTTTTCATGTTTTTAAGACGAGCACGACGTCTGTAGGTTTAGAAAATGTGACATGACTTCCACGGAGGGTGAAAGGAGTTCAACAGGAACTGTACTGAATAATGTAGTTTAAATAAGGTTAAAAACAAGAGCTTCTAGGACTTCGGTTGCTGCTTAATGAAGGGAATTTGAACGTGATGAGCTGTTCAGTAAAGGTGAATAGATTTTATATACCTGCAGAGGCACTTCCTGGATGACATCATAGAGTGGTACCAAGCATTTTGAGCTCAGATGGAGGAGTCACCTTGAATTCAGAGGATTACTCAGCCATGCATGAATGATACAAACATACCTCCAGATAGCTTTTTGTTGAGATAACAGCATTCTAAGTTTCAAGATAAAGTAAATATATTCAGCAGATAATGGGCTCTTTAATTGAGGAAGTAGATGTTTATTCAGTACCATGACCTCCCTCAGATCGCACTACCCGTTAGTGTTGTCGCCATGGTACAATCTTAAACAATGACAATAGAATAGAATAATAAATTGCTTATTTAGACCAAGGTTTAGTTTGTTTTTATATGTGACATTTCGACTGCTCACTATCGCTCTTCCTCAGGACAGTATCCCAGGTGTGTGAGAGTAAAAAGGCCCCATCAACCCGGTTTAAAGTCCCACGTGCCTTTTTTATTCACACACATAAGGGATACTGTCCTTAACACTGCCATCCTCCCTCCTCCAGTAGAAAGACAGTGCCAAAACCTGTTAAAAGCAGCTGATCGGACACATCACAACAGTCGAAAGTGTCAGGGATGAAAACAAACGAAACCTCGGTCTGAAAAAAGAATCTATTAAAAAATCATTTCTTTATTGTTACCATGTGGTCTTACACTTACTCGGATAGGCTTGTAAGACCATCCAAGAAATGCCAAACGTCCTATTTATGTAATCATGTCAGTATCAAAACCTGCTCAAAAAGCGTCTAGTTTTGATATTTTAGTTCCGATTAGTATCTGAGTATCGATTGTTTCTCCACACGATAAGTATCAGATGTCTTCTCCACATTTACAGGCTTTTTGCAGCTCCCATCACTTTGAAATCGAGTGTCATTGTATCAGTGTGCCGGTCTGTGGAGGATTCAGGCGATTGTCACACAGACTACGACACATTTGAGTTGTCTCCTGGTTACAGACGTACACATGCTAACCACGTTCATGCATCTCTATCGTTACGTCATATCTGGTACTTTTTTTTTTTTTTTTTCTCCGCTCTGTAAAAAAAGTAGAAATCTGAGTTGACTAGTTCAGATTTATTTAGTTAGGTCTTGATAATTTGCCTTTGATTTGACTTTTTAACCTGAGTTTGACTTTAAGATGTTACACTAAATTGTGTCTTATGACTAGCGTAGTTTAAAGCCTCACTGTGTACCTTTCTAGCTTATCTCCATGTTGTATCTCTATGTTTTTCCTTTAGCTATAATATTTCACGTTATGGTTAAAAACTTAGGTATCTCCATGAGGAATGATCTGAAGTATGGTTTTAGCTTTGTTAGCATGGAATCAAGCAGGTGATGTGCTACCTCCAGAAGGTTACACAGTGATGCTTTAAGTAAAATACAATATTGAGTAAAAATTTGGAAAACGAAGCGCAATATATGTAGACCAATAGACTGCCTTAGTACTTACTTTTGAAGGTAATTGCAAAAATTCAACACTTGTGCGTTACGAAAACACCAAATAAATGAGACATGAACAATGGCTCCTCCCCCCACATCCCACAATCCGCAAACAATATCATTTTAACCAACCGTTTGAAGAGTGTACTCTCCTAACACGTTCACCCTCGGAAATGAACAGAACATTTCAACAAAAGACTTAAACGTTAAAACTATACACGGTCCATTATTGATGACATCATTATTATGTATACCCCCGTAGTGAATAATAAGCGTCCTGATGTGTCTCTGTTCCTCTTATTGGCACGACGACTTGTAAAGGTTAGGTCATTTGTTTTAATGTTTAAAGTGTCAGGGGCTGTGGCCATGCACGGCTGTCCCTCTACGTTCCACACTTTAACTCATTATTGTGGCTTTTTATCCTGGATCACCATTCTGGAAAAGTGCTCGTCGCCAATAATCCCCTTGTATTTAATTGACTACAGGGTTCAATGTATTTTATATAGGGTGGCCGAATCAGAAATTGAAATGAGGTGGCATAATTTAATAATAATATGAGATGTCGTCCTATTTTGTTTTTTCTGTTCTTATGGAATTATGAAATAAAATCTATATTTGTGTGTCATTGTAAGCATATTGAACATTAGTAGTAGTAGTTTTTTTGTAAACGCTATTATACAAAACTAAAGGCGTTTATTTTTGATTAGCACCTTTTCCAGTGTAGCACGTAATCACACATCATCTGTTTTAAAGCTGTAACAGGGGGACATTTTCTCATAATATTTACTAAATATTTACTTTTTGATTTATGATTTGGTAAATTTTCATTGTCTCGGCTCATCTTTTTAATGCTAGCTGGTTACGCTAGTTCGATTTAGTCATGTAATATGTATAAGCCATTCATGTAAGCTAAAGCTAGTACAGATAAATACATTCAAAGACTATCTGTATTTTATGATTTTAAGAGTAAAAATCTATTATAATACTTGGGTTTTACTGTTTTGTAAGAGTAAACCATTTAACCAGTGTTGTGCTTGTATTTCTATTAACCAATCAAATCCTAAACAAACCTTTGCTTTCACAAAAACGCGCTCGCTCATCCAAATCCCACAATCTCACATGGAACCAAATATAGAACCTGGGATCTATATTCTCTTCTTTTGTCCAATTTTGTAAAGCAGTTTTGAATGTAACACTTAGTATATAAATGTAATGACAATTTCCATGAGCAATTTGTAACATGTAACATGTACTGTATTTTCTGGACTATAAATCGCACTTATTTTTATAGTTTGGCCGGGGTGCGATTTATACTCTGATGCAATTTATATGTGAAATATGTTTTTTTTCTTCATTATTATGCATTTTTTGGCTGGTGAGACTTATACTCCGGTGTGCCTTATAGTCCAGAAAATAAAGTAATCACACATAAAGATGTACTGAGCAACTTTCTATAAGGGTCTGAATATTTCCTCTTTGAATTACTAGCATTTGGGAATTGTAAATTTTGTTTTTAATTAGGCGTCTGTGCTATGCTAGTTAGCGTTCACCATGGAACTTGTATAGGTAATTCATACAGCATAGTTAAATACATCCAAATATTGTATCTGTGTGTTTTTGAACAGTAAAAATCTATTGCTATACTTGGGTTTTACCATTTCGAACTATAAAAATCCATTTACTTGAGGACCAGGATTTGCATGTTTTGTAAGAATACCATTTGACCAGCCGCGTTGTGCTTGTATTTCTATTAACCAACCAAATCCTACACTCTCCTTATACAAAAATGCGCTCGCTCATCCAAATCCCACAATCTCACATGGAACCAAATATAGAACCTGGGATCTATATTCTCTTCTTTTTTCCCCATTAAATCATGAAAAATAGGTGGACACGTTTTACAATGTGAATGTGCGCGCGGCGGTGGCGGTGAAAAGGCCCTTACATACAAAGACATTCTGTACGGCATATTCCCCAAAGATGAATAGCTGTTTGGTGGTATGGTCGTGCAGAACAATGAGAGGGATTTGAGGAAAATGGGCTTTGGGGTGGCATTGTACGCATACATTGTAGAGAGGAGAACGGGGGGTGGGAATCAGCACGCTTGAGCGCATTTAAATTTACACAAACTCTCTAGGAATGACAGTGATAAATGTTGGACTCTATTCTACAATATGTTTAATGCATAGGTCTGAGGAGTTAAGTTTTTCCCCTCTGCTACGGGGCCCGCTGGCGTACTTACCATTTTATGTTACATCACATTCGCTTCCATTAAAATGCCAAGTGGCACAGTGAAGACAGCAGCGGCGGATGACACCGAATTTGTTTACCTGTCACCTCCCTCCATCCTTCATTTTGTGCTTCCTCCTCCTCCTCCTCCTCTTCCTCGTTCTCTTGCTTTTGTGTCTGAGACTGGAGAGGTCAGTCTAGGGAAAAACGGGGATGAAAAGGACAAAGAAAAGAGATTTAAGATATGGCAATTAATCAAAATATGTGTTTTTGTTTTATGTTGGAAAAGTGGTGTGGAGTCGGGAGAAATAAAGCGCTGAGAGGAAGGTTTAGGTACAATGTAAAGGCTTTGAATTGCAAATTTCATATAGAATTCAGAAAAAAAATCATTATTAATTTGGTCTAGAGAAAATAGTTGCTAGTAGTTTTTTTGTATCTGATTTCTTTTCTTCTTTTTTTGTCCTTTTCTTCTCCTTTTTCTTTTTCTTTTTTTTCCAAGATCATGAAGCAGTATTGTAGGAAAAAGCAAATGGGTTGGCTGTAAAAATCTTGCCCAAGCACATAATGTTGTGTAACTAGGCTAGACACTTACTTACTTAAATACTTTATTTTATTAAACTTATGTTTATTTTCTAATACTTATTTACCTTGATGTGTCTTGATGAGTGTCTGTTTTTATTCTCTTGAAGTTCTTACTGTACGGTGCAACACTGACATTTCCCCACTGTGGGACAAATAAAGGTTATCTTGTCTTGCCTTATCTTCACTTTTTTTTACCCACAATTCCCAAACTTCTGTCACAGTTTGGAATTGGTAGGTGAAATGTAAAGTCTTTGGAATCAAATGTAAGACTTGTAAATTACATTTTATCTGACTATTCACAGTTCAAAACAAATGGGTTGGTGCTAAAAATCATGCTCAAGCACATATTGTTGTGTCACTGGGCAAGACACTGACTTTATTTTATTATATTTACACAGTGTTGTGTTAATTTTTATTATATTGATTTTTGAGTGTCTATTTCTATTCTCTTCTATTCTCTGTTCTTAAACTGTGCTTTGCAACTCTGAAATTGTGGGACAAATAAAGGCTATTTTGTCTTGTCTTATCTTTACTTCCTTTACCCACAATTCCCAAACTTCAGTCACAGTTTGGAATTTGTAGATACAATGTAAAGGTGTTGGATTAAAAAAAAAAAAAAAAAAAAAAAGACAATCTATGCAGTGCATTGTTTCCCTAGTTTCTCTTAAAAATAAAACTTTATCCAGAGTATAGATTTTTTTAATTTCATTTTTTAATTATGAGACAATATTATAGGATAAAGAAAAAGGGTTGGATTTTAAAAATACAAACTGCTGTGCCACTGAGCAAGACACTTTACTTTATCTTTACCCACATTGCTCATACTCTGGTCACAGTATGCAACTGATTGAACAGATTATCACTAATACCTTGAAAAACTTTGAAAAAAACCCCCAAACAAACCATGTACCTCGATGTTGTGACACGTCTTTTGTCTGTCAAAAGTCACATTACATATAAAACAAGTCTTCCTTCTTGTTCAAAATCTAAATTTCACTTATTCATTTTTAAACCAAAATGTCAAACAAAATCGATTTAAAAATGAAACTTTGCAGCCTTCACACAACAAAACCATCTCCCCAATCCCACTCCTCCAATAGCGCCCCACTCTCCTTATATCTCACCCTACTAAAAAAACCTCCAAAAATCTTCCCTGCTTATCTCCAAACGGACTCAAGTGTGACTCTCCACATCACACCGCCCCTTTAAGAAACAACCACTCCAATGTCCACCAAATGTTCTAGTTCCATGCTCCTACCTCCACCTCCGCTACTCTGTGGATTATAGCCTGAGCCAGCCCCCCGTCCCGCCTCAGCTCTCCCCCGCATGAGCGCACGAGTGTACCCCTACTGTATCCTCGAGGTGCCACTGTACGCCCCGATAAGATAACGCAGTACATACTTGATCTCTCTCTGGGATAAGTGTTTTGGCTCACGATGGTAATACCTGGATGCTATAGAAGTGAAGTGTATACGTCAGTGAAGCAACAAGGGATTAAGGAGATACTGTTGCAGCGTGTTTACATTCAAAAGACTGGCAGCGTACGAGTTTGGGAAGGGAGATTTTATATTGTGCTCTTTGGAAGTAAGGGAAGCAACACGAAAAGCGGTGGGATAGTACTTCAGTTAAACGTTTAATATAATTTTACATCAGTTAAGTGGCAGTTTGTGACCACAAGTAGACAACAAAAAGTACAAAAATACAGAAAGTAATGTCAGTTTTAAAACAGGATATCTCGACCTATCTCATATAAAAACATATTGTGTAATTTAAACAGGTTTTGGTCTTTGTTAACATTACGGTTGCTAGGTAACATATCTCTATACAGGCTATGTCATGTCTGCTGCCCCTGTCCAACCAGGAAGTAAATATTTAAATGCCACTAAAATTGCAATTCAAAACTTAAATATAATGATGTTTACTATGTTTTAGAGAATTAAGTAGATTAAAGTGGACATATTATGTAAAGTCGTCTTTCAAGGTCTTTGAACCATGATGTCCCCTCATCATTCATTTACCCAAAGTTGTATTTCATTTGATTCATTCCTGTTTGAGTAAACTTGAATTGTCCTGTGTTTGAGATTTGAGTGCTCAGGTAAGTTCTGTTTTCACCTACCCCCTATCCCCACCCACCGCTCTGTACTGACTCACGGTTATTTTAAAAGTCATTTCCATAGTCATAGTCATAGGGTTAAAAAATGTCAAGTACCCACTTTTTAACAATAAAAAGAGCTAATTGAAAAAGTGTTGCTTTTACGCCTCCACGAAGAGGCAGTTTCTGTTATGAAGACATTTTAAATAAATGTTCCTTTTTACAATGAACAAAATGTAACATAATGATCTGCTTACATTATATATAAAGACACACGTGAGAAAAGCCTGATTTGCCTTGTTTATCAGTTATCAGGAAGCCACTTCAAACAATGTGTTTGGAAATGCCATCCCCACATTTGAGTCATTTGCAGAATTTGCTTTAATCATGCTAGCCGTTAGCATAACTTCATTTTCATTTTTTTACTCTCCAGAACAGTTTAATATGTTGTTTTTGTATATTAAATGTTATGTCATTTGAAACCTTAGTTGGCCGTTCGTTTAAGTTAAATAGAGCCAAAGAAAGTTTATTTTTAGAAGAACATACATACTGTATCATTGTAATCACAAAACACATACAATATTACACTCAGATCCAATAACCTTGATTTTTCCCTGTACTGATATGTTTGCTCAAGATTTTCAGCAGTTAAATGTGGTGTTTAGACAAACACTGGGCTCATGTAACTTAAAATAATCATATTTAAAGAGTAAAGCTAACTGATGGTATATTCCATGTAGTTTGTCTGTGTATATGTTGCCATAGTGACAAGAGTTCTGAACATATCACATTTTGATGCAAATTCAGCTCAGACTCAAATTGGGGAATGACAGGAACATACACTGAATACATGTATAAAATAAATGTTTGCTGTTTTACTGACCCCTGGTGGCTGGAATGGGCTTATCTGACCCTATCTGGTAATGATATAACAGGGGAAAATGGCTCCACTTTCAAGGTTATGTTTTCTGAAATCATTAAAAACATTTTGTTATATGTTGCTAACTCAGTTTTCTGCAAACAAAATTGACTGTTAGCATGATGGTTCGCTAACAATATTTGCACAACGTCACGCAACAAAATGACTTGAGTGTAAGAAAAGCTGACGTGTTTATGTTTTCGACTTCCAAATTTTTATCACCTCAAAAACAACTGTTGTGCACTCTGCTCTGGTGGGTGGTTCGCACTCTCCATCTCTATTATATTTTTTGGTTTTATGATCCATACAATAGGCCGGGCCCGGCACAGCTCCTTGTACTCTCTCCACTGTAAACGCTGCGATATGTAAACAAACAAGCCCAAACTTTGGCTGATTTACAACATTAGCGTAGCGGGCCGTGAGCCGGGGGGGTCTCTCCGGCTCCTCCCCCGGGCCCCGGACCAGCCTGCTCTCCCTGCCGCAGACAGCTTGAGCACTTTCCATTTTATACCTCAGCAGCTTTTATGGCGTCTTTAGCTCCGCACGCGCACACCTCACCACTATATCCTGTGGACGAGCAGGGACGCCGAAAGGGAGAGGCAAATAACAATACGGCGCATGCGAAAAACAAGGGCTGATGGAGGGTGAGGAGGAAGGAGCCAGGCGTTCAAGTGATGGTGGAGGGCTGTACTGCAGATTAAACAAGGTTAAATTGGTATATTAAATTGTCGCATAAATGCTTTTTTTTAAAAAATAGGCTCATATTAATAAAGTACTACTATAATAAAGAATTACTGTATAATATAGTGTAGAGTACAGTAAAATACAGTATACAAAAGTACTATACGAAGAAAATGAGCAGTACAGTTATTCACTACATAACTAATGTTTAATGAAAAAGTCTTGGTTTTCATCACCGAATTTCATAAGATAGTATAGGTATATAGCACCCAGTAAATATATTTTAAACAAATATCAAATGAGATGTGCTTTATTTTGGCAGAAATCAGAAAAAGTTGCTTATTTTATTTCCTAGATTCATCAGATAAACCAGTATTAAAAAGATCTATTATTTAATTGGCACAAATATAAAGTTGGTGCTTTAAAACACTGCTATGCAAAGACTTTTTTTGTTTTGTTTACAGATTTGACTAACTGTATATTTGTATTAAAGAAGGAAGCTAATGATTCAGTGTCACGTTTCATCATTGCTCATTTTCACATTGCATTATATGAGAAAACCAACACTTTCACAGTTAAAAAAATACTTGCTTTTTCCTTGATGTCAGTTCGCAGTGTTTCTATCCCGACTTTCCACTCTTTCCAGCGTTGATACTAAGCGGTGTGGTCATGTGACTTTCTGTTCTTTTCCTGCTCTCTGATTGGCTGCTGATTGGGGCTGCGGTGCTGATTGAATTGGCTGATGCCGGGGCACTGTCTCTCAGATTAAGTAAGGTAGAGTAGCCAAGCCTCGGAGGGTTCCACATCTGCACCAGGTTTGTGTAACTGATACTGGGGAGTTATAATTAAAGGTTCCGAGTGAGGGAGTCCCCTGGATGCACCCGTAGCCCTCATCTCTGCTCCGGGATAACAGGAGGAGGGAGGGGAGGGGGGCAGGGTGACAGCCAAAAACTACACTTTTACTTGGAGAGATTGTGGGTGAGGTTTGTGCCTAATGTGTACTGCAATCTTTGTGTGTTCAAAAACCATTATATATCCTTTTGAGGTAGAAGACTGGTCTGGTGTACTTCTAAATTTAAAGGCAAAGATAGTTTCACTTTAATTAACTGCCTTATCTCGTCATAAAATTGTATGTAGCTGATTGTTGCAGAAAAAATGTCTTTGGAACCTGTCCAATTGTTGTATGTTTAGTTTTCTATTAAATCCTATAAAAAAAAGGGATTGGCCAAAATATTAAAACTGAAAAAATATAAGAATGTATGAATAGTATAGTAGTAGTATTTGAGCCTTTTTAAGTACAGAACAGTAGGCTGAGATAGCAGAAAAAAAAAAATGTCTTTTGAACCTGTCCAGCTGTTTTCATGTGTTTGATTTAATTTTAGTAACTTACAAAGGCAGCAGTAGTAGTAGTAGTAGTAGTAGTAGTAGTAGTAGAGGTAGTAATACTAATTTTATATTTGTTGATTATAAAAGAGGTGTCCACACTCTTTAAATACAAATGCTTCACAGTTTGTTAAAAATAACTGATGCCTTTATAGACTTTTAGCCAATATATAACCTGAGAACATTTATTTACATTATTTGTATGTTGCCCTCTGCTGGTGAAGTTGTGAAGTGAAGCATTTTTAATTGGCTAAAGAGCAGCATGGCAATGTTTAAACTGCTGACTGAAGATACCCCGCGTCTTCATACTGGCATTTTACCATAACAAGCAATAAAATGAAACATGGCTTTATAACATATTTGAAACTTACAGAAATGACAAGGCGATTTTTTTAAACAGGACAATACAGGATTACTATTAAAAAAATACAACTCTGACTGTAAGTGAATGATGAGGGAAAACCATTATAGCATAATCACATGTGAAAAAGCTTATTAAAGTATTTTTTTGATCCTTTAATCCTTTAAGGGTCCTATATTACACAAAATGGACTTGTGGGCTTTTATGTTATAATGCTGTTACCTCCTCATAAACATTCCCAGAGTTGTGTTTAGTTTCATTCACACGTTTGAGTAACACTTTATTATTAGTCTGTCTACATCTTCAACCCTCAAAATGCTCTGTTCCACCTTGTGATGTCATGAAGTGGTAGTTTTCGAGCTCCTTTCAACTTCAGTTCAGTAAAGATGTGCAGTTCTAGGTCTGAAATCATCCAAATGATACTAGTGAAGGTGTGATGAGTTTAAAACGCAATGGAGCACTTCCTGTAGTATCCTGTGTTTTCTGATTGAGAGACGAGCTCAGGCTAAATATGCAGAGTTTGTGTGTTAAACATGTGAATGAAACAAAACACATCTCCAGATAGGTTTTTGATGAGGAAACAATATGGACCTTATTCTGCCCCACCCACTTTAGCCTCTATTAAACTATTAAACTGCACTTTCTTTGGGGTGGCTCTTCCGATTAAGCGGGAATCTAATTCATTTCAATGGAGAATTTGAGAAAAGTTTTTCCGCTAAAATCTGACATAAAGTAGGCTGATTTGTGTAAAACGCTTTTATGTTCTTGTCAACACTCACTGATTCTCTGGGATGTTTTAAAACACCTCTGCAGCCGTTTACATCTTATTTAGTATCAAGATCGGCAGTCCCCTGCAAAATAATCCAACCACAATGACGACGACGACGCCAACGGCAACTTCCGGAACAAGTTGCCGTGGATACATAGATCAGAAAATAGCATAATATGAGCTCTTTAAAGATGGCTTTTTTTCAGCACAGACCTGCCGCGCTGCTATGCTAGCACGAGTCCATATTTCTCACCTTCTGAACAAGGTTAGCATGGAGCTTTCTCTTGCTATGCACTGTCTCCCATTTTTCATTTACCTGCCACAGAATCAGAGGCGCCGCTTAAATCGTGACAGTGGAGAAAATCTACTCTGTGCCATTAGAGCTAATGTCATGTTTCCCTGCTAATCCCTCATCATTTTTGGGCCTCATTGCCTATTTTTCTCTATGATATTAAGTATTCAAAGCTCATTTACATTCTTATTTTTCAATTTGCTGCTGCAGTAGTTTAATTTATTCCATATAATTTCTTTTTCTGAGAGGGACATTAATCACTGACTGTACGTTTTAGTGCCTCTGGGATTTTTTTAATCAATAAAATACAGGGATAAAAGGCTTCGCGACGGGCCCGGCTTACAAAGACTGTATGCAGAATTTGATTTTTTTCTGAAGTGGTTCCTGTTTTACTAGATTTGCTCAAATTCAATTATCAGCTCCACCTCAGTGTATTTTAATTAGTCTGTCGTCTTGATGAATTTGCCATTATCTTTTCATCTTTCAATATTTGTGTAGCATGAGATGTTTTGTCCCCAGGAGAACTTTTTTTTCTCACAAAACTTACTTCTGATGCTACTCAAATGTGTACTTCCCTATAACTGTACTGTAAGTATATTTTATAATACTAATTACTATATAGTTAAAGAAGATATTGCGCTTTTTTTCCCAATTTAAAAGTTAATATTTATCTAAAATGGCTTAATTATAGCTAAGGGCCCATACGATTCCTGTGTTTTTATTGGAGGTAAAAGTAGCTGAAAACTCTGCGTAAGTAAATGATGAGGGAACACAATTATAAGATGTTTTAAAGCTCATTAAGAAGAGTTTACATAATGCAGTATGTTCACTTTAATAGATTTTTAGAGAGACACAGTTTTCTGTTCTGA
Source organism: Periophthalmus magnuspinnatus (assembly GCF_009829125.3). Lineage (NCBI taxonomy): Eukaryota > Metazoa > Chordata > Actinopteri > Gobiiformes > Gobiidae > Periophthalmus > Periophthalmus magnuspinnatus. The sequence continues at coordinate 5,864,533 of NC_047140.1, read as the reverse complement.
CAATTCTCATTTCTTAATTTCATCAGCCGTAATATAATATAATTTATAAGGTGGACCGTGCAATGAATTCAATGTATTGGGCTACAAAACCCATAGATATAGAGATATACTACAAAGGATATTAAAGGAAGAAGTATTTGATTTTGTTACTTAAGTAAAACTACACTGACCAGGGCAAATAAATACTAAAGTAAAAGTAAAAGTATCTCATGAAAAAAAATAAAATAAAAAAATCTTTTCGTGCACCCATTTAAAAATATACTTAAAGAGTAAAAAGTAAAAGTATTTTGCACATATTTTGATAAAGATTTATATAGAATTTTGTTCAAACAGAAACAACTGAATGATTTTTTTTTTATTTCCTACCTGTTTTTATTTGTATATTTTTGTTTGCTTAAATTATGGATGTGTTAAAATAAACCCTCAGGCTTTTCAGCAGGTCTCAGACAATAATAAAAAATACTTTTACTTTTCAGTCCTATTCAGAAATGCAGTGGAGAAGTAAGTACAGATACCTTCTCTCCAAAGCAGTGAAGTAAAAGTTAAAAGTATGAATTATAAATGTAAGTAAAGTACAGATACCTAACATACTTAAGTACAGTACTTTCTTACTTGTACTTTATTGCATTCCACCACTGCAGAGGACACTGGTGTAGTACTGCTTAGCTCCTTCACTCAAAAATACATTTCACATGAATATGGATCATTTTGCAACTGAATCTTATATGTATTCTTTTAACTTGTGAAATTCTTGCTCTAAAACTTTTTTTTTTTTTTTTTTTGAGTGCATTACGTTTCATAATACACTGTAAAATGTCAGGAACACTGCATTTACATCACAAAAAATACTTTAGTCACTGTATGGAATAGTGCCATATAGACCAACCATCCAATCAGATCGCTCCTTTCTCAAATTTAAACAGCCCCTTTGTAACAGCGATTCTGATTGGACAAGCACCATCAGTACATTTAATACTGCCTTTTGAATCTTATTTTCTCTTGACGAACCACTATCATTTTGTCATTCAGTAACTTTTGTCCTGAGAAGAACTTTGCTCCAACAAACTGTCCATTTCTATTAGGCCCGCGGTGACAAAGGCCGACCTCTATCACTGAGGGCTTGCCTGTAATGCTTGTGTTCCTCCCCGATTTCTGCTCTGCTAATCCCCAGCCCAAACCACTTCCATGCGCTTTCTTCCTGCCTTTTCATGTTGTTTCTTCATCCTTTTACATTCATTTTATGCTTGGCTATTCCGTAGGCTATCAGTGTATTTAATGCCGGGGCTTAAGCCAAACAGCTCCAGCAGAGATAAGCTTGCATGTTCACACTTCTTACTCTCTCCCCATTTAGCGGCAAAATCATTTTTATATTAATCAGTTTTTGCAAGTTTTTTTTTTTTTTTTGGGGGGGGGGGATTTTTTTATTTATCTGACTTCGCTTGCTGGCGCTTGGATATGACTGCCACACATCTTCATTAGGGCGTTGGAGAGCTTGACCTTCCAATAACGGGAGGTGGGGGGCGGTAGTATGGCGAGATGAACGGGGTCTGTAAACTCTGATACATAATGCTGGGGGCTATAATACTTTGTGCATGGCTGGGTACCGCTAATCACAAGGAAAAAAGACCCCACTGTCTCAGTCCATAAACCTGGCCGGGTAAGAAGACCGCAAGCTAGCCAACCACCGGGGCACCATGTCACTTGTAAATCCCAAATTAAACTCAACTGCCCAAGAGCTTCCGGGCGTGGATGAAGAAAAAAAAAACCAAAATGTCCGCCAATGTCCATCCTCCGTTCCTTACCGTTTAGCCGCGGTTTAGACAGGTGTCAATGGTGTCAAGGTTGTGGAGTGGTCAATTTGCGCGATGCTAGGCTAGTTGGTCACTCGGCATGTTATGCATGTATTTCATGGCACGCGGCCCCGGGTACAACTGGGAACGCGCTCAATTCCTCAGTCCAGCAAACACTGACATTTGCAGTGTTTACATATGAGAGAAGCAGGAATGTGTCACCATTAGAAGGCTGGGGACTGTTTTCTATTACCAAATATATATGAATGTGGAGTGTGCAGAAGGAAGTTGGGTTTGGGAGCTAACTTTGGCCACTAGAGGCAGTCAAAAGCCGTATAGAACATTAGCATTTTGTTATTAGAGGATTAATTTGATTTTATTTTAAATGTCCTCATGAGTCCTCATTTCATTCAGTGGTACATTTACAAGACACCTTTGGATATTCTTCTAATGCAAACAAATATATAAACAACTAAATAAGTTCTTTTGGATGTAAAGCTAGAGACCAACAGACGTCAATATTGAAAGTGATAAATTGAATGTTACTGTCAAAATCCACCATCCTCCTCAGCGGGCCAAATGTTCATAGAGTTGTGTCAGCCTTAACAACGTAAAAAAAACCAAAAAGCAAATAAAAGACTATGGAACAACCCAACAAGCTGCTGGGTCAAAATTAGCACAAAATAAATAAGAAAATTACCGTATTTTGTGGAGTATAAGTCGCACCAGCCAAAAAATTGCATAATAATGAAGAAAAAAAACATATATTATATATGAGTCGCGCGCCTGGTCAAACTATGAACAAAACTGCATTTTATAATCCAGAAAATATGGTAATTTATTACACTAAAATGTCACATGCTAACCCCAAAAGTTAGCATCTTAACATATCCACTGGTTTAACATTAGGCTAACGTCTATGGAGTGTTGGGTAACTACATACATGTTTCAAAAATACAAGCTGAGAATCATGTAATTTAATCATTTAATCATTTTGAGTAGCTGTATTCCAGTACAATTACTAGTTACTTGGCGTTATTCAGAATAGAGCTACTTTGCTCAAATTAAGGGGGTGCATTAAAGGCTTCAAACTGTGCAGCTTTAGTTAGAAAATTATGTGCATTTATTTTTATTTTTATTTATTTTTTTGCTTTAAATAAATGGATAACAAACAACAACATGTAGCTAAAATGCAACTTAAAGTAAAAGTATTCTAAGTATTCAGAAAACAGGACTCTGATTGGACCATGTAATGAAATACGTCACACATTACATTTTATTGCAGATTCGTACGTACATATTCAGAATACTGTTCCCAACACTAAGAGGTCCAGATCTCGCTACACAAACGCACCTACTTCGACTGATTTGCGTTGAAATGAAAATGCAGACGTCGCCATAGGTCTAGACTGCTCTGATTGTTATTCTGAACATACATGTACCATTATAAGTCTGTAAGGGATAGTCATAGAGTCACAGAGCTCAAGTGGAAACAGTCTCCTTGAAGGCAATCTGTTCATTAAGATAATGTGTTACTTCCAATTAAACTAACATTAAAACGCTGCCCATAAAGAGCCGGAGTCAGCGTTTTTCCCAACTTGCTCTTTTAATTACATCGTTCCTCTCCTGTCATTAAGGATATTAAAAATTCATTAACAAGAATAGTCCCGCGCCGGGGCAACAAATCAGAGACGACTTTCATTCCGTGTTGTCAAAAGATTATCGCCATTAGTGATTTCAAGTCAAAAAAGCCATGGCTACTGGACCTATACGTGTCAACAGGTTACGGTAGCTTTCCGTTTTCTCTCAAGGTGTTGGAATACGGGATATGACGGCGAAAAGGGGGAGACGTAGAGATGATGAATGAGTTCTGGCAACGCGGTTCTTTGTGTGTCGTATTTATCCATTTATTAAGTGTACATTTATTCGCGGCGGCACCCCTCTAATGTGATTCCATTGGCGCCTGTTATGTTCCCCGTCAGTTCTATATTTCGCTCCTAATTTGTTTTCATCAAATGTGTTTATGGCTAGCTGAAAGTGTTTTACAGCTTCACTATCGGAGCGTGCCGCGACTGTTGCAGGAAATGAGTCCACACATGAATAACAGAAGCTTTGCCAACGTGCCCCGTGCCAGGAAAAAAAAAAAATCAGAAAAAATACGAGAAAACAAATGCCGCTGTATTTTAATAACAGTATTTCGCCGTATGCCGTTTCCGCCGCGTAGTGCTGTATATAAAAGTAATAGTCTAAGCCACCTAATGATCAAGATTGATAAAATACACGGGGGGAATGCAGCAGGTGCTAATGTGAAAATAATTATGGTTCTGGCATCAAAGTGAGAAATAATTAAATGAATAAATGTAAAACAACAGCTTTGAAACGTAGAGCTGGCACCAGGAAGAGCAGTTGTGTCCCAAATATTTCCCATGTGGAATCGGCGCGCACCTCCATGCAAATCTTACTCAGTATTAAGAAGATGAAGCAGAACACAGAGGCAAAGTCAATGTTCTTTGGTACGCATGTCAAACAGGGCTTAACACATGCAAGTTATTCACACACTACTCTGGCATGTCAGGCACATCTGCATGATGAAAGAATCTTTACAAGTCTGCAACATGCAATTTTTAACCTAGTTTTACTTAATAGGCCGCTCTTTTCAGTAGGTCAGCTGACTGAAATGTTTCATATACGTCCATAAACAAGATAAATACGTTTCAGACCATGAGGTGGATATTATAGATGCAAGTTAATAGTAAGGATGCAATTTTTAAATACTTCTCCAGTGCATTCAAAATGAAAAAACTTTTATTTTTGTTTATTATTTAGATATAATGTTACAGGGCTTTAATAAAAACTGAAACAACCGTTAATGTTAGCATGAACAACATGTCAAAGAATTAGCACCTAACACAACATCAGTATTGTGATATATATGTCTCAACTTTAAAGGCCATATACTGATTTTTTCCTACACATTTGAGCAAAATTTGTCTGGTCTCAGTACAGATATATTGTTTAAGCAGCTCTTTAGGTGAAAATAAGTCCGCTGCGTCTTGTCTGCGTCTAGTTATGAAGTGGTTTATTGTCCGATAATTAGCAAGTGTGTGTTGCGCATGCTAGCTGTTGTTCTGACGTTGGGTTTACACTAAATGCACAGCGGGGTCGTCGCACAGGTTACTTGCAGATTGCCTGTTGCACCAAATACAACAACTGCAGTGCATATTGGACCAAAATAATAATAAAAAAAAACAGACTTAGATTCTTCACACAGACCCACGCCTCGCCCAAACTCACACTCCACCATGGTCAGTGTGGCAGGACACATAGATTTTAATGCCTGTGTAAGTTTAGCGGGATCTGCACACACCTGACTTGTAGTTAGCGTACATCTGGCATCACTGTGACTCCGCACTGGCCTCTGAAAGATGCAGAAAGCGCTTATAAACTCATCGCTGTGAATAATTGCAGCTCTGAATGCATAAGCTAAATCAGGAATAACTTTGAGCCACTGCAAACCATTTAAAATAAACAATTTCTTTTTTCACATTTTTAAGACAGTAAAATTCAGGTATAGGTGTATTATTTAACTGCTATGGATTAGCACGCTTTCCAAACAAATGCTATTGCTAACATTAGTCACATCAAACTCTTGCTACATGGGTCCAAGTGTTACAGTTGCCTACACACGAGTCACAACATAACACTGCCTGGCTGATAATCTTTACACAGTATATTTCAGTATATTTAAGAAAGAGTTATATATAATTTTACCCATAAAAAATAATCCAAAAAAAATGACAGGACAATATGCACGTGGACAGTATTTGAAGTCACCGTGTTGTCGTCTGAAAGCTTCATAAAAGAAGCCACTCTGTCATGAATATTCCATTAGAAGTCTTGTGAATCCTATCTGTGCGCAGCCACCATTGTATCATAGAGCCCTGAAATATTCATATCCTCCTAATTAATTGGCATCACAGGGTGCCTTTTGTTTTTCTTCCACAACAAGCTAAAGCCCCAAGATTAGAGCTCCCCACAGCAGGTGACGGAGCAAGTGTATCAAGATATTAAACGTGATCTATATTCCCTGTATGGCCTTTTTCTGAGTCTATTATCTTGTACAAACAGAAAAAGTGTAAGAGAGGAATTTAAGAGATTATCGGACAGCCAAATTAAAGCATGTGTCCTCCCACAAATGCGAGTTTATTGATTTGCGGTTAAAAGAGACAGCTGTATGTGAGGGACATTCATAAAAACTGCAATCAGCATGTGTAACTCATCAATCAGTTGAATCAAGCGTTCAAATTTTGGTTTATGTTTTACCATTTTAAAGGCCCTGTACCTTAAATGTTCCTAATGTTACTTATCTAAACTTTTACTAAATTTGCCAAAATGTGTAAAACTGTAGCTGAACATAACATAAGCTAGCTAATAATCTTTACAAACCCTCCAGCTCCATTTCCATTAGAACTAATTTCCATCTCAAATCTGCCATTTTTAGGTGAAGTCCTTGAAAAATCCACAGCTAACTAACTTTCTCCAGATGAACAGCTGTTTCGATGTTTTCCAGTCATGTTTTAGACCCACCACAGCACTGAGACTGCTCTTATCAAGGTGACAAATGACATCCGCCTGAACTCTGATGCAGGCAAAGTCTCAGTCTTGATCCTGTTAGATCTGAGTGCTGCCTTTGACACTGAGGATCATGGGATTCTCTTACAGAGACTAGAGGACTGGGAGGGCATCTCTGGTACAAGTCCTATCTAGAAAACAGGGAGTACTTTGTTGAAATTGGAAAATGTGTCTCAGAACACATCATTTCTTCATTCTCTACGTGCTGCCTTTAGGCCAGTTAACACACAGCAATAATGTGTCTACCATTATGTGTGTGGATGCAAAACAACTTTCTCCAGCTAAACTCAGACAAGACTGAAGTCAAAGTCTTTGTCCCACAGAAACACAGAGAAAGTGTCAGCAGTCACCTCCAGTCTCTGCCTCTAAAACCTTCAAATCAGGCTAGAAATCAAATCAATAACATCTGCAGCTTTTTACCATCTAAAAACAATGCAGTAATCAAAGGTTTACTGTCAAAGCCAGACTTAGAGAGACTTATCCTGCATTTGTCTCCAGTAGATTAGACTACTGTAACGTCCTGCTCACTGGCCTCTCCAAATGAGTGTTAAGACAGAACAGTACATCCAGAACACTGCTGCTCGGGTCCTGACTAGAACCAGGAAGTACTTCACACATGTGTCCTGTGCTCAGGTCTCTGGCTCCTGTGGCTCAGAGAAAAGACTTTAAAGCAGCTCTGTGTGAACAAGTCTCTCCATGGACCAGCACTAAAGTACATCTCCCACATGTTAGAGCCACATGAACCATCTCGCACTCTGAGGACTTCAGGGACCGGCCTCCTGCTGGTGCCAGAGTCAGGACTAAACATGGAGAACCAGTGTTTCAGTTTTATGCAGCTAAAACCTGGAACAGTCTTCCTGAAGATGTGAAACAGGCCTCTGCTTTTTAATGTTCCATATATTTTCTGATTTACAGTATGTCACAGTGTTTCTTCGTCACCAAAAACTTTCCTGGAGTTGTGTTTAATACACAAATCCTGTATATTTAGGCTGTGCTCTTCTCTCAAACTAAAGACATTTCGTTCCACCTTGTAATGTCACATTTTAATACAGGAAGTGCTCTACTGTGTTTGTAAACACCACACACCTTCAATAGAATCATATGAATATTTCAGCCCTGGAATTGCCCATCTCTACTGAACAAAAGGTAGAACTACATGACATCACAAGGTGAGACAGAGCATTTAGAGGTTTGGGGATGTAGACAGACTAAAAGAGTATTACTCAAGCATGTGTGGATGAAACAAAACACAACTCCATGTATGTTTTTGATGAGATAATAACACTATAATATGGCTTAAAGTTCACAAGAATCCATTTTGTGCAATATACCGTAAATTTCGGATTATAAGCCGCTACTTTTTTTCCACGCTTTGAACCCTGCGGCTTGTACAGCAGTGCGGCTTATTTATGGATTTTTTACTGGATAACGGCCCCTGGGTTTTATTTTCACGGACAAGCCTTCTACACGTGGCAGATAAATATGGCAAAAACAACTTAAGTGCATTAAAAAAATACAACTCACCAAACCGCTGCATCAGAGGGAGCCCTGCGCTGATTATGTGATTATGTCTACTCTGCTCCGCAGTTTCTTTAAAAAACTCTAAAGGCGTATCGTTTAATCCCAGGTGCTTATTCTCCATGTGCCAAAGCAGTTTTGAAGGTTTCATTGCCTTATTTGCTTTTCCCGTATGTTACGTAGAGCGGACTGTGCGCGTGAGTCACCTGCAGCGACAAACCCAGGTTTTAAGTAGGCATTGTCTGTTAAATTTATCTTTCTTTTTCTTGGAGGTGTAGTCTCCTCTTCTGGCTCCTCAGTTGTCCTTTTCCCCTTTGTTAAAAGCTCTCCAAAGACTTTTGTTTTGGCTCATTTTCACTCGCTTGTGGCTCTACTTTTGGGTGACGTGTCTGATGTGTTATACGTGATACGTCACCGCGGAGACAAGAGCAGATAATAAACTTGCTACTACATCAAATAGATTTCTGTGGCGATTTCCAGCAGGATTTTCATGATACATCTATGGACGAGCTTATTAGTGTGTCATTAGGGACGGGCCAAAGTTGCTCCTGACCCCTGTGCGCACAACGTCTGAAAATCAGGGCTCTTTACGCAGGACTGTGTCAGTGTCTGTGTCTGTGAGACGTGAGACGTGAGCGGTGTTTGTTTTGAACATTGTTCCGCGAGTGTGACGCTTATTTTGAGCAACGAAAAATAAGAAAATATAATTTTATTTTAAGATCATAATAATCTTCCAATTTAAACTACAACAAAAAAGAGCTAACACAAATAAAATACACTTCAGCCACGCAGAGCCGCAGTATAAGGCTGAAAGAGGCGCATACGGCTCCGGAGCCGCGGGTTGCAGACTCCTGAAATAGAGCCACTGCACGTAAGCTCGACATCAATGAATCCAACTTGGTCAATGTAAAAGACGACAAAAGTTTTCAGAGGAAATAAAAGCAGATTTTCCGTTTTGGTGCAGTTTTATTTTCTAAACCTGCAGATGTGTTCATCCCGTGTTGTTGTCGTGTTGGTTCCAATTTTCAGGCACAGTTTTAAAAAAAGCGTGTCGGTGCACCGTCTTTCTGTGTAAATATCTCATGTTACAATATGAAAACCTGCGGCTTTTATTCAGGTGCGGCTTATATATGTACAAAATTGATTTTCTCTTCAAATTTAGCTGGTGCGGCTTTTAATCAGGTGCGCTCTGTAGTCCGAAATTTACGGTAAGACATTTAAATTGTAAGTAGCCTAGTTAATTAATCAAGACAAAACTGTTTTGCGTTTAGACAGGAAAATATACAGAGCCGAGCATTGCAGGAGCTTTGCCTACGTTACGTCTCTGCAGCTCCAGGTGTAAACTCTGGATGATGGTACAATTCCAGACTCTTCTGGATTCAAACATAATGTAAAAGAGACTGGCTGCTCAGGCAGTAAGTTTATCAGTATATTAAACCTGATCTATTTTCCCTGTATGGCCTTTTGTCTAGTCTATTATTTTGTACAAACAGAAATGTGTAATAGAGGAATTTGGACTATGTTAACAGATTATCGGACAGGCAGGTAATGATGTTCCGCGTTCTCACCAAACCAAAACATGGGTCCTCCCACAAGTGCGAGCTTATTGAATTGCATTACTCTGCTCCGTGGGGCTCTCCATTACTCACTTGGCCTAATCTGTAATGACTGGCTATCATCAGACCACCAAGCCCAAATGGACCCTGTCATTGATTCCACTCGAGCAGCAGAAAAAAGCATGAAATTATAAGGGACTATCTTCACCGGCTCTGGCACACGTGGGTAATAAGCACTCTGTATAAGTCCAGGTATGTGTTTGAGATTATTGATCAGTTTGTATGTTTGATTGGGGTTTCTCATACAAGACAACAATGGTGGCACGAGGTCTGTGGGACTGTAAGGATAAAATAGAATTAAAGGAGCTGAGTCTGATTTTTTCATGTAATAAAGTGAAATTAATTTTGCCGCAGTGCAGATATGTTGTGTTGAGGCAAGACAAAAATGAGACCACTGTGTGCTGTCTGCATCTTATTGTAGGTCACTTTTCCCTCTGAATCATAAAGTAAAGCTGGTTTGCTGTTAGCATGCTAGTTGTTGTTAGCCTTATTGTGACTGCAAAACTCTGCTGCAGTCTCTGAAAGTTGTGAAATGCACTTTTGTGTGTGGTGGATAATTAGGATGCTAGGAATGCATAAATAAATAGATACACCTTTAATGTTTGAGTTGTGTTTGAAAAGTGATCAAACAGAAATGCCATTAAAACGATAAATATCTACATCTATACCAAATTGAAAAAAAAAAAAAAAAAAAAAAAAAATCATAAAAGACGTAAGTTGTTTCTGTTCCTGCCTTCCAGTCAGTATGCAACAAAACAGAGCAAGCAGTAGAAATGAATGAAAATGATAAAAAGTAAACATACTGACTGCCAGCTCCTAAAAATAAAGTTGTCTTATTATGATATAACCAATCACAGTAATAACAGTCATAACATCTTATAATTTCACCCATCAACACGTTGCAGACATAATAACTAGAACATTTCTGTTAGAACACAGCCTTTTAAACAGTTGCTTTGTATCTTAATGCCAGTGGACAGCTTGAAATACAGCCATCATGGACATGGATACATCTCAAGTGTTCTCTAAAGGCCCACTCTAAACTGAACAAACATGTTGTGATGGTCCTGGGAGGCCTGGGGACGGAGGATTGCTGAAATGAATGGGTATTTGAATGATTGCTGCTGAGACAGGCTTGCTGTGATAGAATAACACATTCTGTTGAACAAATAGGCCCTTGAGTGGCTGTGGTCCCAGGGGTCTGTCTATAGCCCTGAGGCAGTGGCTGCAGCTCAAATGGGCTGCTCTCAGCACGGATACAGCCCCAGTGTTTTCTAGTGCAGCAGCATGGTGGCTAGCACTCTCACCTCACATCAACAAGGTCCTGGATTTACTCCCAGACCGGTTCTTTCTGGGTGGGTCCTTCAGTTTACCCCATCAACCCATAACATGCACAGTAGAGTAACCACCCAGCTGGATCATCCAAATTCTGTAGTTTGTTTCAAACAAATTAAAACATTATGTAACATGTTTTAATATTATTACAATGTAGTGTAAAACTTTTAGACATCGCAATATACATTTTAATTAAAACTAATTTGCCATTAAAAACTGGTATTAGTGTTGCCACGATACAATAAAAAAATTTCAAACTCCATTTTGATACCACAGTGAGAATAAAAAACATGCTTTATTGCGACAGTAGGATGTCATTTTCAACATTAAATCATACCGTATTTTCCAGACTATAAGTTGCACCGGAGTATAAGTTACACCAGCCAAAAAATGCATAATAATGAAGAAAAAAACATATATTTCACACATAAACCATATCTGAGTATAAGTCACACCCCCAGCCAAACTCTGAAAAAAAGTGTGACTTCTAGTCCGAAAAATACCGTACTTTCCTTTACCATGTGGTCTTATATTTGTGTAACACCTCAGTTGACCAGATGGTTCCATAGTGGTCCTCAAGATCATTCTAGTCATTCTAGGAAGGTTAATTTCTGTCTGTTTTAAATTTGATTGTTGCCTGCTCAGATGAGTATTTTCAGTATTAGTTTTAGTGTCAAGTAGTACCTGATTTTTTATACTTTTAACAACCCTACCTTGTATGTGCTGAAATATAACTCAATTAAATGAGAAAAAACGTGCAGTCAAACTCTCCTCTTCCACCTTCTTTAAATGCTGAACACACAAATGGCCCCAAAGGTCAAATGGTTACCCCATGAATACATGTGCCCTCATTGACCTCACCCGTACTGTACCTATTCATTAGACACCAGCTCCAACATGTGGTCTCCTTGTTTCACCTTATGGCAGCAGGTTGCGAGTGCTATTCCCCAGCTGCTTCCCCTTCACCCACCGCCAAAGGAGCCCGTGGCCGGTGCTCAGTGGTGCCTTGCGAGACACGCCGCTGCTGTTGTAGTGGCAGCCGCCCCACACGGCCCGGCCTTTGATGATGTCACAGGGTTCGAGCGCCGCCATTGTGGGCCCGTGTGTTCCCAAAGAGCCACAACACACTGTTCCAGCATCTGTTGAAAGGAGAAGCTGCGGCCTCCCTCCCTTCTCCCTTCCTTGGCCTGCTTTTGACACTGCCTTTCTTGTGAAGGGGACTTGGACAAAAGCCATAGTTTCTTGTGTGATATCCTGTTAGGGCTGTTCTGGGTGCGGCCGAGCGTAGCCTTCCTTCACAGAGCTGGGGCAACATCATTCAGCTTCCTCCCTGTGATCCGCGGCACACAACAAACCGGGCCGGGCCACAGCTGAGTGCCCCGGGAGAAAGAGCAGAGGCACAATGTCTCCGAGCCAGACGTGCATTCAAAGGCACATTATGCACAAGAAGCCTGCTTTAACATGGCTCACACTGACACGGCTACCTCCACCGGAACTGACTTTAAAACATTCACTGTCTAATGGCTCCTATGGTGAAATGGAATGCTATAGCTCCATTAAAGTTGCTATTCAGTTGTAAATGAAATTGTAAAATTTGTCAGACAGAAATGATTATTTTGGGGAACACCTCCTACATCTTGGAGTAAATAAAGATGAATCCTGAAACACAAGCTACTGAGAAAGTCTTACACTTATATTATGATTAACAAAGTGTATCCAAGTGCCACTCTGTGGTCTTAATTCATTCACTCAACACTAGATGGTGGTACTCTACTTCTGTAGCCACAGCTGCCCTGGGGTCATTTGACAGAAGTGAGGCTGCCAGTCTGTGGCATCCACTGACCACCAACTATTCACTCATACACCACATTCTTACATAGGAAATGTGGGTCAAATGTCTTACCAAGTAACACAATAGGAATATGTGCTGGTGAGAGCGGGATTTGAACCACAGCTTCTATTGAATGTTGCTGATTTCTACAACATTCTACAGGCCAATATTTAATACAGATGGAGGCAGATGAAATTAATATTTTTCAAATGCAGATTTTTGTTGCAATACAGTGAGATCTATGGTCTAGTCACTAGTAGACATGATCAGGTTCAATATATGTGAATTTATCATTTCAATATTTCATGGGTAAGTACTGTTTTACTAAATTTCTAATAATAAAAATCTTAAAAATCAAAAAGTCAGCTTTATTGAATCAATTGTGCACAGTCGTCAAAGAGATTTTGTCCCTAATAGTGTTGTCTCGCCCTCAACTGACAAATGAACATAGATACAGTGAATTTATATCATCAAAACAATCATACCAGTTTAGTCTAAGTGACTCAAGGCCACTGGACACATCGTCTCACAGAGAAGAGACACACTTATGCGTAACAACATATAGTATCACGACAGTTAGGTCAAAGAGATCCATAACAATACATAACAGTACAAGTAAAGAGTTAGGATAAAGAGTGCCATAACAGGACAATGTAATCAATAGGGAAATCAGGCTCTTGCACATCACATTCTAGCATTTGAAAACCACCAATAGAAGGTGATTTTTTTTCTACAAATAACAGGAGAAGTGTGATGAATACTGAGATAACACAATATCTTGTTTCCAGAGGTACACTGTGAATCTATAATAAACAATAATAGTGAGTCTGACGATGCTGAATCAACTGCAGACACATGTGCGGTTGTGTTGATGTGTGTTTTGAGCTTTGAGCAGTTTGACAACACAAAACATGTTGTGAGATGATTTGAAACCCAGCAATAAGGGAATTTCAACAGCTGGATAGTGGCACCCATTAATGTTGCCCATGCCTCAATTTGAACTTCCTCCTCCCCACTTCCCGGTCGTTTATCATTCCAGGACACTCTGAAATCTAAACCTACCATCTCCACTACTGTCCCGTCTGACATCCCATCACACATCAGCTGTTGAATGAGCCTTCCAGACAAAGCTCTTTGTTTTCGCTTGTTGCCTTGTTCTCCAATACAACCTTTGTTTCCCAGCCAGCTCAATTAGCCCCTTTATAATTAACACCCCCGACTGAGTAATCAAACAGAATCTCAATTAATGGCAAAAAGTGATGCATTGACAGTGACGCGGGGGTGGTCAAACCCGGCAACAGAACAAGCCATATCTCTGGGGCAAACGTGATAGAATGACTTAAGATGAGCAGCTTGCAGACTGTCCTGACTTTGATGAAGAAACGTTTAATTATACCCCTGGTAGAAGAGGTCCCCTATTGTCTCAAGCTAATTTGTCCCTTTTGGCTACTTCCCCCGTGTCCCTAAGGCCTGTCTATCTCAGGTTACCCCCCTCCCTGCTCGCGCTGGCAGCACAAGTCCTAGACAGTATTTGGTTTTGTTAAGTGCGACCCAAAGATCCAGCCTCGTGGGGAAAGATGAAAGCCGCCGTGCCGCCTCCCTCTCCAAGAAAAAGGATCAAGAGGGTCAATTTCGCCGTGTGAGTTCCCCGAGTCGACAAAGGCCGCCATTGGGTTGGACCGGGGGTGAGCGGACTCTTAGCTGCCCCGAATCAGAGAGTGTTTGTGCGCAGGTTTGATTCATGGGATAATGGATGGTCAGTGCGGGCCTCCAAAACACAACTCCTACTGAAACGAGAGATAACACTCCCAGAGTAAAACAACAAGCAAACAGAAATGGATACACTATAATTCACAGTCAAGTCTGAGGAAAAACAGGATCGGTTACTTTGTGTAACAGTAGTATATTGAAAGAAAAGTGTTTTGTGTAGCCTATTTTATGGTTTAAGTGTAAGAATAAATAAATGATCAAATGGGAAGATCAACATACTGGTTGCCACTGTTCAAAGAAACTACTTTTTGAGCTATATCTGCAATGACCTCCAGTGATGTAATTAAAGCAATGTTCAAAGCAGTGTTACATCACATATTTAAATAACTAGCGAGGTGATTAAAAACATGAAAAATAGAATTTTTTTACTGGTTTACAGCGGTCAGGTTATTCCAATATTGCGTTCAGAGCATCCAGACCAGAATTTTTCAGTTTTTTTCACAACGTTTAGAGACCAAAGCAGAGTTTTGCCGTCATGTTAAACGGACACCTAGCATGCTAACACACACTTCCTCATAATTGGACAGTAACACGCTGTATGGTTAGATGCGACAGTACACAACGGACATATTTTGACCTCAAGAGCTGCAAGAGCAAGATACATTTGCTCAAACACATGAAGAAAAATTTGAGCAGCATCTTTTTGTTGACTAAACCTAGCTTCACCATGGCACCATTTACCTTTATATGTGTTATTATTTGTATTTTAACTACCTCAAACTGCAAATTCTAATTATATCACACTTCATTATTGCACTTGACAGACAAAAACTCAACCTTCAAATCTGACTAACTTAAACCAAGCTGCATTCACATTGTTAGTCTTCCTGAAATGCTGCGTGGCTCCTGCTTACAAACTCCATAGTCATGTAATTAAAGTCGTATAATTAAACAGAACAGAGTCTAAATCATCAGAAATGTCCCTTTTCCATATTTCGCCCTGCAACTATCCCTCATGCCTGGCAGATAGTAAAATTAAATCCATTCACATTATAGGCCTGACAGTAGATCCAGTTTGCATTGAAACGCAATTTAAAAGGGGGCATATATTTGCATAGTGAATTAAAATTAAGACCTAATTATGCAAATAAATTATCAAATGCGACAGGGGATGGTTTTCAATTCAGTTAATATCTCATTTTGGAGAGACAATAGTCACTTGATAGTCCGGACAGGATGGCAGCCACTTCTGCTGTACCCAACAATGGTGTTAAATATGCAGGCTGTATTTAATTACCAAAAAAGAGAGAAAAAAATGTCAAGCTCATAAATTACAAGCATTGCGTCTTAAATACACTTTGGTGAGTCCTTCTTCCCGGGGATCCAGTCACTTTCAATGCATTTTGGGTGCGGGTTTTTGAAAGAGAAGGCTAAGAAGTCTTCAGTTTGTAACATAAAATCCGTCATATTTTATTAATACAGATAGAGTTATGTAAAAAGGCTAGAAGCAAATTTCGTGGGATAATTATGATTTTGCGACTCTCTTAGTGCCGCGTTTTATTTGCCTGGTAAATAGTACGGCTGCGTTTTTCAATCACTTCTCTCCTCCACAGTCAGTTAACGCGGGTGAGAATTTCAAAGTCGGTAAACAGCATGCAGTATTAATGATGTGAAGAGGCAGAGCGGCAGCACAAATCCACCAGAGATGCTCCGATGAGTCGCTCCTTAAAAAAAAAAAAAAGTAAGAGTAGCTACAGACACAGTGTACACAATGTAGCTCTCTGCATAAGGCCACATGGGACGGGACGAGTGTAATCCCCAAATGCTCTGGAGTGAAACACAGGGCCACAATTGGTTCCTATTATTGTCCAAGTACTTAATGAATCACTTTTAAAGAGGCATGTTGTTGTGTCGCAAACTTCCTCACAAGAGTGTTTACATGTTTTATACACGCAATGTGGGTATTAGCCTGTCACGGTAACACATTTTGAAGCAAGATAAATATCGCTACAGAGAAATACTGCGATAAACGATAATACTGAAACTACTTTATGCCTGTGACACAATGATGTTTAAGTGTAATTAACAGACATGACAACAAATAAATGGCAGAATGAAGCAAAACTTAGCCTTAGAAGTTACTTAGAAGTTAACTTTTCAACCCTCTGCAACTCAAATCTAATCGTATTATAACAAAAATAAAGAAACTATACACACAATAAATATTGAGCCCTAAAATGTATTGTTCCAGTTCTCAAATATTAAATCATAAGTTCATATAGTAATTATCATGACACGTCTAATTTATACAGAGTTCTATGCTGTATCTGAGTCACCAAAAATGCCAAATATAAAGTCTTTCAACAATTCACAACAACTACTCAATGATTAAAATAAAACTGACAAAATGTTTAACCCAAAGAAAAACAAAAACATGGAAAGATTTGTCCCTAAATGAAACAAATTCTGTAACTGCAGAGTGCCTTGCGTACCTAGAGATGGGAGGATTGACCAAATATCGATATATCAATACTGACTGTGGTATCAAAAAGTATGGATTTTCATGCAAAATAAATATAAAGACTGATTTTTTTTAATTTTTTTTTTATTAGGTTTTGAAATACAGAGTTTATGCTTCATCGTAGAGAAGTTTTAATACAATTTAATACAAAACTCATCGATATCGCGCCATAGTATACTAATAAAAACAAAACAAAAAAAAAATTCCACAGTTTGATAAACACTGCACCAGTTTTGCATCTTTATATTGTCCTGTGGTATTTATGTCTTGTCCCAGCTCTACTAAAATCCAATGTCAGATGTTTAATCCGAGGGAATTTGAGGTCTTGAGTGGCATTAGCTGTGCAGATAAAAGTCACCAGCGTAACTCCACACGGACACTTGCTTTGGCTCTGTCTGTGCCGTACTACAGATGGCAGCAGGCCTTTCCCTCTGACACTGTGACAGTCAAATCCCACGAGGCTGGAGCTTCATTTTAAAAACCACAGAAACAGAGAATATAAGTTCCTCTCATGCAGATCCTCCAAGTTTGTGCTCTCAGACTTTGGGAGATGAATAGTGCTGAGTTAATGGACTGGCCAAACATGATGACATTGGCTTCAGCATTAATTAACAGAGCTGTAAAACACAGTGGTGTGATTGCAGCTGTTAAAGTCCAATAGCCTTATATTAAAAGACTTCTTGCACAAATCCCACGGCGTCTCCGCGAATACAATTTTCTTAATGCACCTCACACTCTGCCAGTTCATTCAGTCCGCTCCAGAAACCAAACCTTTTTATCAGAGTCGAACAGGTCCTTCCCCTCACACGGATACACACATCAGGAATCTCATAAAAATCCTCCGAGCTGAATTTCAATGTGATTTGCAGTGTCAAAGCCCAAATTATTAATCAAAGTATTATCATTTCATTTTGTTCAGTGGCTCAGCTCGTACAAAAATACAATTTGAAAATACAAGTGATATTGGTAATCATATTCATCAAGTCAAAGCTGAATTCTGCACTGAAATAATGAATTTCCATTATTAAAATGAAGATTGTGCATCATGATTTTGAATATATTTTACATGGTTTCATTATATTAACTTTGTTTGACTTTGAAAAGCATGCACAATTAGGTTCATATTACAATAAAACTGTTTAATAACTATTACAAAGTTGCCCGGAGTAAAAAGTGGGCAAAAAATATTGTCCAGTCAGGTGGTGTCATATTAGTAAATTTAACCAAGTTCAAACGGCTTCTCTCCTCAGTGCACCAGCAGGGGGGGTCCACATATTCTTCTAAGGTGTATGTAAAAAAGAGGTTCTCATACCCAAGGTATTGAGTGAATAAATTATTGTAAAACACTTTGAGTATTTTTAAAAGGCACCATGTTAGTCCAAGGCAGTATTACTGTTAGGGAGTTATCTGACATGCCAAGTTTAACAAATGAAAACAGAAAAAGAAAGTGTTGTTGCAAAATGATTTGTTTTCAGACACACAGCTTCATTCTGGTCTGAAACAAACAGTCAACAGAGTATTGTCATATGGGAGAGTTCACAAACTCTTGAGAATCCATCTTGTACACTCCAGCTGAAGTGCTTGTGACAGATCTGGTGGTACGGCGACTGACCAATCACAGAGCACCAATGCAGTTTGGACAGAAGCCAGCGCTGAACGAATCAAAACAAACATGGCGACTCTGACAAACATACTTAAGGCATATTTGTGGACGGGTAAGACATCTCTGCTTTTGTCTCTTCTAGATTTAACAAAAATGAGGTTTGTCGTCGTGTTGTGCTGCTCTGACGCTTTGACCAATCAGAAGTGTTTGGTTGAACGTTGATCATTGTTTCTGACATTCCACATATCAACCTGATGAGGGCCGTGTTAGGAGGAGGGTACCAGGTCTAACTTCTGTTAAATCGTATCAAATGTAACAA
Organism: Periophthalmus magnuspinnatus; assembly: GCF_009829125.3. NCBI lineage: Eukaryota > Metazoa > Chordata > Actinopteri > Gobiiformes > Gobiidae > Periophthalmus > Periophthalmus magnuspinnatus. Next base: position 5,845,658 of record NC_047140.1, on the reverse strand, counting down.
AAACTGTTTTTGGCAAGTACTGCAGGTGCCGCCATGTCTGGGGTAGGAGATAAAATCCTATTATTTGCATTTGAATCGATAAAGGACATAGCGTACGTATTTTTGGACTGGACATTTTGCCAACAGGTTAAAACATTTGTAACTGCAGATTATTTACAACCCATATCTCGACAGTGTCCTTACTCCATATCCAAAGGGCTAGCATGCTAACTTCTGTCTGGCCCCGCGCTCCTGTCCACACAGCGTAGCGACGTGCTGCCGACAAACAGGTGGAAGCTAATGAAGAGTGTCCAGGCTAACTGATGACCCGTCTTCAGCATCGGCATATCGTTCCAGGGCTTAATCTTTGTCATCAGAGAAAGACCAACCAAAAAAAAAAAAAAAAAATGTGAATGGATGGAGCTTGCGAGTCAACTTTCTCTCTCCTGTGGGTCAAGTAAACAGCATTGAGGGGTGGGTGGGGGCGTGGGGCGCTCTGGGGCTGGTGTCTGGGCAGCCAGCCTGAAAATGGGCCTTGTCCACCGCTGCCATGTAGCATTGCTCTCCCCAGCTGTTTGTCCTCTGTCATGGACGCGGCGTGTAATAAGAAGAGCCAACATATTTATGGAGTGTGCGACCTCGCCGGGACACGCCGCTCTTTTATCTGCCGCCCAAGGAACAGCTTTGTTAGGCCTTAACAGTACACCGGATAGGCATGGCATCTCAGAGAATGTTTTACGTCAGCATTTTCCCCGTGTTTGAGGTTAATATTATTCTAATCCAAATGAAGTGTCTCTCAATTACTGTCATATAGTTCAGTCAGTATGGCTAAAGCAGCGGTTTACTAGCAAACATTAGGCCACATAGTACACAATGCTCTTACTGTAAATATAATGTACCGTGTTTTCCGGAGTATAAGTCGCATTTTTTCCATAGTTTGTCCGGAGGTGCGACTTATACTCAGATGCGATATATATGTTTTTTTCTTAATTATTATACATTTTTTGGCTGATGCGACTTATACACCAAAAAATACGGTATTCATGAATTTAATTAAGAAAATAAGTGACGAGTTATGGCACAGTTTTTACAAAATTTTATGCGAATTGTACTGATTCCAAAACCGGCAATTAAAGTCAGATTAATATGGGTCAATCTTATGTCATCTTAACTTGGCCCGTAGAACCTAACCCTATAAAAGCATGAGGAACCTACATTGTCAACTCTTCTTTGCCATAGAAATTTTAAAATGTCAACTTGTTCAGACAGTTATAAACCACAGAATTATCAGAACTCTGTCAGAACTGAAGAAGCTACTTGGACGAGTGGCGAAACATATTCACTCTTCAAAACTTTTGTCCAGTTCACAGAATTCAATTTTCTTTTGTAAGAGTAAACTTTTTATACAGAGAAATACAATACAGACACCTTAATGCAACTGTACCGTATTGTTAGCCTCTGCACAATATAAAAATAAATATTGTCCTATGAGGTTTAATACTGTAACGGCAAACAAATAACAAACAACTTCATTTGAATTAGATAATTAAAGCATCATCATGTAACATTCCAGGCAAATACTTTCACATAACCACACGCTTTTATGAGATTACACCAACTATGCCCATAAATACCATCTTCTCAGAGCAAGCAGAAAAAATGACTCTCTTGTGTACTTTTCCATAAATCCCTATCTACATACTGACCCAGGGGCCAATTAGCGCGCTCATGCTAGGTGACTTGTTTAGCCGTGTGCGCTAGCTAGCCATCCACTCGGCTACAGTTATGAGCCATTAGTCGGGCCTGGGCTGGTCCGGGCACACAGGCCAAGGTGCAGGCTTCAGTGAACTTTGGCGGCAGAGGAATGAATGATGCAGGGAACAAAGAGGCCCATTGACGGAGCGGTGTGTGGCAGCCCGGGGATTCCCTCCTCAAAGCACAGTCAGCAGCAGGTTAACCACATGCATTAAGCTCCAGGTTCAGCAGGCAGTGAGCAGGTGTACAGTCCAAGCACAAACGCACAACATTATTTCAATACTAAACTGTTTAACCCAGAGAGATTGATATGATAAAAGTTTGGACTGACTTTAATTCAAATGGCCCATATTACTCTGTTTTCTGATCTATGTTATAATGTTGTTTCTTCATCACAAACAGACAGTGTTTTGTTTCATTCACACATGTTTAACACATAAACCCTGCATATTTAGACCGAGTTCCATACAGTCCACACATTCACCAGAATCATTTGGATAATTTCATCCCTGAAATTGCCAATCTCTACTGAACGAAAAGTAAAACGTAGCTGCCTCTATCTGACGTCACAAGGTGGAATAGAGCATTTGAGCTTTGGAGATGTAGACAGATTAATAATCCAGGATTACTTAAATGTGCAAATGAAACAAAACTCCATTTATGTTTTGTGAAGGTATCAGTATTATAACATGGCTTAATGCTCACAAGAGTCAATTTTGTGTAATATAGGACTTTTAATAAAACTAATGGTCTTATGTAACAATGTTTCTCAGTGTATGAATGATGGTACTAAGTAGCCATCTTGCTTGGTCAAACAAAAATAAATAAATAAATTAATTAATTAATTAAGGTACACTTTGCTGTGCCCCTGTAAAGTTTGTCCTCTGCATTTGCCACATCCTTAAGTGACACTGCGGCAGCGAAAAATGTCCAGATCTTGAGCTATGCTTGGTCAGGACAACCACAGCTGGAGAAAGTGCACAGAAGGACCAGGAAGGTGAGAGAGCTGCCCAGTCAGCCATGTGCCACCTGAAGAATAGTACTAAACCATAATCCTTTACCCCATTTCAATACAGCTAAACTAAAATGTTACTAAAATGTATTTAGTTAAAAAAACTACAATTTAAACCTGATTGCACAAAAGTCTCAAAGCATCTTTAAAGAAAAACTTGCATTTGTACAATAATGAGGCTGTACACAATAACCCTGTAAATACTGCACTGTGACAAGAACTTACTTAGTGATGGGACTTTTGACGCTCGTCTCATGAATCATTCTGCCCAAAAAATAGACACTGTGCAAGATCATGAAGGACAAGGTTTCATTCAATTTGTCCAAATCTGAAATACATTTTTGTATTTCAGTGAAAAACAGGCCAGTACTGCTGTGCAAAATCATTGTATCATTGTATTTGTTCCAGTGCCAATCATTCAAACACATTTCTTTTGTAAAATTGTATCAAACCATTGATGTCAAGGAGCTGCTCAGGAAAAGAATGGATTGGATTTGAGGGCTACAGCTGAACCTGCCCAAAAAGGAGCTACTAAACAAAAAGTTGAACTTCAAACATAATTTTCAAAAAAAGACAAAATACCCAAACATTGCTGAATATACTTTTACTACTTGTGCATATTCTTGTACCTGGATGTATCCCAGTATAGTACATATGAAGATTGATACCTTTTGTCAGTGTAGCATTATCCAGCCCATATCTTAATCCCAGTACTTTTATCAAGGTTAAAGAGTGACAATGTGACCCCCTTTAATCAATTAACAGTTGACACCAGTCTATGGCACTTCTATCTAATGAACGCTGTTAAACGGCCTAAACGTGTTCCAATCCCCTCCATCAAGGCGTGATTACCGGGGACGGCTATATCAAGCACTCCTTTCATTTGGTTAACATGATCAAATTGACTCCTGTGTCGCCGGAGATGACACCGGAGGTAATTAATTTCTCCATTAGGGCCGGCCTGATGTGACAGCCATGCAAACAGAGCCCCGGTGACAGGGAGGACACCATAACTTCAACCAAACCCGGAGAGCTAGCATGCGCGGGCCTAATCACATTATCTGTCTATGGGGAGCGCAATGTTCATTAAAATAATAACAACACGGAACTCATTGTCTGCCGGAAGATATGCACAATTGGCATATTTAACGGGGCCTGTGCATTTACATATAGTAATGGAGTTCTTCAAATTCAGTCTAAATTAGTCATCGCTGGGTCAGGTCGCTAGGGGCCGGGTTTGGGTCCGGGTAGTGTACGGTTTGTACGGAGGAGTAGAGCGACACGGGAAAACAAAGGAGGGGTAATGATGAGATGTTTATTTCAAAGTGCATCAGAGTAAAGCAAAGCCCCACATAACAACACTCGAACTGGGTTAGAGCTAATCTCCTGTTTAGTGGATTATGCAGACGAGGCAAAGACGAGACAAAAGACACGAGGTTTTTACAATGCACCGACCGACACTTAAAAGAGAGTTTGTGTCAGAGTGTGTGTCCTGGGAATAGTTTGGAGCATATTAGCAATTATGTGTTTATATGTGATGTTTAAAATGTGATTCACCCATATCAGAATAATAACATAAAGGAGAAGAACTGGAAGAAGAAAAAGAGGAAGTGGAAGAAGAAAGACAGAAGTGGAAGAAGAAAGAAGTGGAATAAGATGATGAGGAACTAGAAGAAGAAGAGGAGGAGGAAGGAGAGGAAGAAGAAAAATAAGTGACAGAAAGAATGACAAGTGGAAGAAGTAAGAGGATGTGAAAGAGGAAGAAGAGGAAAAAGAAGTTGAAGAAGGGGAAAAAGAAGTGGAAGAAGTAGAAGTAAAAGAAGAGGAAGAGTAAAAAGAAGAAGAGGACGAGTTGGAAGAAAAAGGAGACGGTGAAGAGGAAAATAGTGGAAGAAGTAGAAGAAGAAAAAGAATTGGAATAAAAAAGAAGGAGAAAAGGAAGAAGTGGAAGAAGGAAAAAAAGAAGAGGGAAAGGAAGTGGAAGAAGTAGAATATAAAGAAGTGGAATAAGAATACATGTTATTTCTACAGTACTTTGCAGGACACTCAGACACATGTGGAGATAAGTGAGACCAGTGGAAGTGCAAATTTATAGAACTATAAAAAATAAAATGTGAGGCGACTGTGGACCTGGTCTCATGTGAGCTGATTGTTTATTATAATATTGCATAAAAATAAGTTAATATTCAAAGTCATTGATCTTGGTGAATAAAGTGGATCCATTTCGACTTCTTTGTGGCGTAATACTTAGATAAATTTAGGAAAATTATCAACCATTTTTGAAAAGTAATGTCAGTCATAAACAATAGCTTTCACAAACAATGACATATAGTCAGTGATGGAACACGATCTCAGTTTTGTTCCTTAAGTAAAGGACTTAAGAGTAAAAACAAATACTCAAGTAAAAGTATCACATGGAAAAATCAACTCAAGTAAAAGTATTAAAGTACCGCATTAAGTACCCATTTAAAAATGTACTTCAAGTGTAACAAGTAAAAGTATTTTGCGCAATTTTAAGGTCATATAAGGCTTCAAATGTAATGATTTTGATGAAGATTTGTGCTGAATTTTGTTAAACAGAAACAACTCAATCAATCATTCTGTTTTTATTTGTATATTTTTCTTTGCTCAAAATTATGAATGTGTTCAACCCTCAGCAGGTCTCAGACAATAAGAGAAAATACTTTTACTTTTCAGTCCAGTTCAAAAATGTAGTGGAGTAGAAAGTACAGATAAGTATCCACTTTAAAATTGACTTTGTTACTTTCCATCACTGTATATGGTATAACTAAACTCAAATTTGATTCCAGTTGTACATGCATCTTATAAAAATACAGCAAATTAGTTTAAATATTGTAAATTCATGATTAATTTATGTTGTTTTTTGCAAAATCTTGGTTCATATTTCAATTTCAGTTTTATTCATATAGCACACTTAAAAAACGACTTGAGCTGCCCAAAGTGCTTCACATAAAAGTCGACAAAAAACAAATAGACAGATTTTTTTTTTTTTTTTGAAAATAAAATTGTATTTGCAACAACTGTTTCACACATGTTCTTTAACTACAAATTTAAAAAATCGTATTGAATTTCAGAAAAAAAGTCCCAATGCTCTGAGAAACTATGATGCACTACACAATAAAACTCAAATCTGACTCCAAATATCCTGTGTGTGTCTTGATTTGTCATTGCTGTATTATTACATATAAAAAATGTAAATTCCTGTTTGTTTTTTGTAAGTCTTGATTCAAAATGATAAGCTGATGGCGTAATACCTAAATTTAGGAAAACATGATCAACCATTTTTGTAAAAGTAGTATCACGGGCATAAATTTCCCACCATATCTGACACATTTCAATAGACAGCGCACGTCGACTGGCACACACCCTCTGGACATCCGGACACATATGGAGTCCCTAATGATAAAAAGCGAAAGCAGCGTTTGCCCCCCCTCACCCCGCCGCGACAGCCAGGGCCCTGCTCCCGGGGAGGGGCCATTGTCCGCCACTCCCCCCACGAGGATGCCATATGGGGAACAGAAGGATCAAGCACTGGCCTCCTCCAGAGACAGGCCAAACACTGTCCACATATGCATAGAAGCGGTCATTTCAAGTCACCACTTTTTACCATAACAACAGATGAAACACGGTAGCCATTTTGTCCCCTCACGGCTCCATTGTCCCCGGGCTCAGTGGGCCTAAGCTCACTCCCTATGAGGCACTGGAACTTAGGGCCCGGGGTCTAGCAGAGGGGACAAAGGGAGAATCACTTACATGCTTCTAAATCCCATCAGAAAGTGAAAGGGAAGCACTCGAGAAAGCAGCTTAGAGCGGACACATGAATATCTATATGTGGGAACTCCGACTGTGCGTTTGTGTGCTCTCTCTGTGAAAGGGCATCAGGCTTAGTTTAACAAAACATACATATTTAAACACTCTGAGAAGTTAAGGTGGAAATAACTTGTCATAGAGAGATTTGCTAATGGTATTAAATGTAATAAGGACTATACGCATTATACATTCTATAAATTAACAATTAACAAACAGCTATAAGTGATATTTAAAGTAGCACTGTGTAACATTCTGGAGGTGGTACATCTCCTGCATGATTCCATGGAAATAGAAAGTTAAAAGTAAAGTGCTTATTAAATAAAGTTTGATTTAATTTAGAAAAGTCATGCCATACTGTGGAATATTGTTGTCAAAGGAACAGTATTTCCATGGAGACGAGCCAAGTGAGGCCCTCCTGCAAGTCAAATAATAGTCAGGTTTGTGGAGATGCAAGCCCGCTGACGATAAGGTAAGTAAGAAATCAACACATGTTTTTCTACTTTTTTCAATGCATTAAAAACATCCAAAAAAATAATTGGGGGGAAAAAAGTCAAAGATTTTACAGTGGGGCTTTAAGATGTACTACTTTTTTTTTTTTTTTTTTCTTCCATGGGCCTATTATGTTTGGACACTGTATAACATGTAGATTAAAATTAAAGCTTTGTCTGGAAGTGGGTAACAGCACAAACATAAAAATACAAATGATTTCTAGTCAAATTTATAATAATCGTAGAACTGGACACAATTCTTGGAGTGAATATTATTACTTTTATGATTTTAAAATGCAGCCAAAATATTTCTCTTGTTTTCTGATGAGCACTGACAAACTGAACATACATACAGCAACATTAAAATAGCCATAAATATCCCCAACAACTTTGCAGGTGTCAGTGTTCTCCTTGTTGTGAGTTTCTTCATTTTATGGCCAAGAGCAATGAGCCAGGGGGCCATTTTGTGCCGAGTGGCGAGTGGTTTTAGTGTGTACTCGAGAGCTGGTCAGCCGTCAGTGCAGACACTTAAGAGCAGCTATTGTCATAATGACTCACTGATGAGAAGGCTGCAATGGAGCTGAACCCCAGCGTTCCTCTGACTATCCCTGATTATGACTTTAACTGGACAAATGATTACTGCAAACAAGGACAGAATCTCAAATAGGCTCGCCACAAGTTAATAGTGAGAGTATATGAGGGGATTTATCAACATGTTGATTATTCCAATTTTCACAACATATAAAGTGGTCCAGGTAGTGGTCCATGGGCGTATACTAGTCTATGTGTCTTATACTTGATACAGGTCAAGATCATTCTAAAGATATTCAGGAAACGTTCATTTCTGTCGTGTGGATGTGACTTTTTTAGTATCGATACCTCTTCAAATGAGTATGTAGTTTTGACACAAGTTTTAGTTTCTCTCAATACTTACTTTTGACAACTCTAAAACAATGTTGCTTTCTGTGGTAGTACAGCACAGTGACATGCTGTTAACTAAAGAGGAACCCCATGGTGTGATTATGATGATAGAATTACAGGGGCACAGTGAGGTTTTGGAGGGGAATATTCCACAAATTTGCACACAACTTCAGTCTCCATGGAGATAAGCAGCTAACATGGCCAAACAAGTATTTATTGATGTATACAGTTGTCCCTCACTATATGCTTTTTTTTTTACAGCGTCTGAACGTGCATTGTGTTCTGCGTCCTGATTGGCTGTTGGACTGTAGACCATTGTCCATCAGTCTCCTCCGCGCCGTGTCTCCTGTACACTACAGAATGTGTTCAGACAAATTTACATAAATATTCGATCGCAGTGTGACTCTGAAGTGCTGTATGTTTACAAGTTTTCTCCCCGACAAAACCCACAATGTCGATGAAACGTTCTGCACCGACAAAGGACCTACGAAGGTTTGAACTTTGAGAGAGTTTAAACAAGAGAGAAATGTGAGAAAATGTTAATGTCTGTGTGAGAAAAGTGTATAAAGTGTGTGGTGAGGGGTTTTACAGCAAAAAACATATAGAATAATTATAAAAAATAAAGCTGATACTTCGTGGATTTCACCTATTGCGGGTTATTTTTAGAACGTGACCCCCGCGATAAACGAGGGACCACTGTACATTTTTCTGGCAGTAAAAAATGTCTGTAATAAATGCAAAATAGATATGTTTATACTGTGGAACATTACAGGCAATTTTCATAAAGCAAACATCAACAAAATCTCACATTTGAAATTTATCACGTTTAAGTAAATTACCAAATTGATCAGTATTTTCCTGCAGCATTACTTTGTTTCCTAAAATCTGTTTTAAAATCTGTCCAAATCACTGGACCAAAAATTATGTCATTTGTATCTTTTGGTCAGTCCAACTAAGAACAGTCCAGCACAGGATAAATGTGTTTCCTGGTACAAACAATATTACATCCCAGTTTGCAAATCACTACACTAAGATCTTATATATTTTTAATGTGCTGAAATGTACATGAATGCACACCTAGACCACATGTTAAACTGTTTTGTGAGTCTTCCTGCCTCAAACCTCCTCCACAGTGGTGAACACACAGCCTCAGTGTCAGGCTGGAGTCACTCAGCTGCTTCCCTATAACCAAATGCTACAGTATAAAACAGCATGTTCTTATTTGACATGGTGCAATGAGATTAGATGGAACTCATTTCTAAGTGAGGGGAAATTACGAGCCTATTGGCACACACACATGCACACACACATGCACACACACGCACACACAAGCACACACGCACTACCTTGTCTACAAAAGGCCCCCCCAGCACAGCGCAGCGCCCCCACACAACACCGCAGAGGGTTAGTGGGCCATGAACGCCGACATGAACAGAGAATGACCCCAGCTCCAAATCTGCAGCGCCTTCAATGGGCAGAGAGGAAGCAGTGTTGTTCCAAAGGTCATCCGTGTCTGGGGTCGCACAAGTATGTGTCTACAAGGCCTACGAACAGAGAGGGGGGGGCTAAGGCGATTTAAGGGGGATTTGTACAGCTGTTTGGGTTAAGACGAGGCGAAGTAATGTGTTTAAAGGTGCTATGTTATGCTTTATGTGGGTATGGTTAAAGTACGACGCCTTGGTATTTCATGTGTAATTAAAGTGATAGCTGTATTAAAAAAAAGTCAAAGTGATGCAGATCTTATTTCTGGGCTTGTAAAATGCTACTGATTCCAGAAATAGGTGCCTAGAAAAAAAAGAAAAGAAAAGTGTATGACATTAGCATAACATGTATAGAAAAACCTTTTTTATTTGTAACGATATCCCCTAGTCCAGTGAGGAAGTGCAGGACACTACTTCATGACATCAGCTTGTGGAACAGACTGTTTTTAGTTCAGTTAGCATTATGGAACCTTTAAATTAAACTAGTTCATTCCAAATTGTTTGCAGGGGTCCAAAGTTATTCCCCACTTTCCTAATGCATAGCTAGCATCCTTATTATTCGCCCAATGCGTTTATAAGTGCTTATTAACTCTCAGGGGGCGAGCGAAACAGTTATACTAACAACAACTAGCATGCTAACAGCACACTTCTTGCTTCAGGGAGGATCAAACGCTTTACAATCATATGCCAGTCTCATTTTGGCCCTAAGAGCTGCTTTTCAGTATATGTACCGAGTCAAAACACATTTTACTTTGTTAGGCCTACATCAAATAAACTCAAAATATTCCTCCATGTTCATTATTACTAACTTGTCATTCCCCACCTCGTCTGTTGTCCGTCCTCATTGTGGGCCCCGCGCTGTGACCAGAGGGAGGCCCCTGACACGGCGCTCCCTGTACACACGTCTACGGAGGTGCAGCACATCGGGATGACACCTCGTGAAAGGGCCGACCCACCTTTGGCTTCTGAGGGAGCACAACACGTGTCAGCGCCCCCCACAGGCCCTGTCAGGAGGTGAAGAGGTTAGGCCGCACACATCCCGGGCCTTCTCCGAGACCACCATAATGACTGCTAATTACACCGCCATCTGTGGGGTGGGCTGTGTTATGTAGACACCTGTTCATTAAGTGGGAGAAAGAAAGTTCCCCTCAAAAAGATTAGCCCATACACTCACAACTTAAGTGGGGAATGAGTACCAGTCTGATGGGTATTGAGAGGGTATTAGCCACTTCATCTGGATTAAAAACAAAAAGGACTCATTTTGTAGAGTTATTTTAGCATGTGTACTTGTGAAAAAGATGTCCTCGTATTGTCTTTTTGGTCGCTGGCGCCTTAGCGGACAACAGTGCGTAATTGAAGATTTTGAAAAGCTAAATTAGCATCATAGCTATTCTGGCGCTACAGATAACAGGCTCTATGTTTTCTTTGGAGATGATGTTCTGGTGAAGTTATACGTTAAAACGCACTGAAGCACATGGTTTCAACAGCTCAACAGTGAATTAAAACTAAGAAAATGTAGTTTTCCATCCCAGAGACAATTTAGTATCCTGTATAAAACACTAGCTAATTCATACTTTTTATATGCTTTTATGTATGTGCACTGATGTTGTGTCTTTATGTCAACAGGTGAAACTACGTTCACTATGTTCAACACAATCACGGTTTTGTATATTTATGGGAAATTGTCGTGAAATCTTACAGCTAACTCCAAAGTGGGTTCGAATAAGGCACGGGAGAGATCACTAGATTATTCAAACATGCACAACCTCTTCAGGAATGTATTTGTCGAGGGAATAACATGGTAGAAAGCTCCAAAACCTATTTTAAAAGAAGTTGCACCGTTGCGATTATGCTAGCAGACTATATGATTCAGGTTCTGATTTTGCCATCTATTTATTTTGCAAAGTTCCATAAATCCCATGAAAACAGAAATAACCAAATTGTTTGAACCTTGCACAACAACATTACAAAATGGTTGAAAGCTCGAGAGTCATAACCACACAAATCTAAACTATTTAAGTAGCGTGGTACGTGTTTTCAGTTTTATGATACGCTCATCCAAGCTAACGTGTAAAATTGCCTTGCTAAGCCGAATCCCACTTCACAGACAAACATGGACTCACCTCCCTCCTCCGAGCTACACATTTCCCTAAATAAAATATCAATACATCTTTGGGAAGAGAGAAAAAATAACCCCCGGAGCGCATGGAATTGAGCCGGCCCGCGTTGCTAATGATTGAGTGAACTTTGTGTGATATCTCTCCAGCTTCAAAAGGCATCATCAAGGTTAACCAGGCCATCGGGCAGCATTAGGCGGAGGGTGTTTGGAGGGGAAGCCAATAAAAAGCTCTTAGATATCTGCTGAGGGGGAGCGCAGCCTGTCAATTGTGTGGCCCTAAGAGGTGATCTGCCATTACCGCCTCACACAAGACTAATGAGAGCCATTCTGTTGCCAGCACCTTGAATTATATGTCAATAGTAATTCGGTTCCTCCGCGCTACCTGTTGTAATGGTTTTGCGTTAGCTTGATGTGGCTACGATGCGGAGAGATCTTTTTTTTTTTTTTTTTCTTTTTTTGAGAAATATTTTGGCTCACCGGCATCTAATTAACTGCTAATAAAATCATTTGAAGCCTTAAGGATGGTTCTGATATCGAGGGAGGTTTTTTAGTACGCGTTGCATATTTCAACGTTTTATCTGCGGAGTTTATGAGTCAGTTTACGTTACTTTGAGATGCTTTGAGAGTGAGCCAGCTCGGTGATCATAAACTATTGTGGGTAGGCTATAATACAGTAATTTATTAAAGAGTGGAAAATACATGATTCCAAGGCAGTGAGCAGTTATTTGATGCTAACGTTTGACTAGAGATGGTTGTACCAAATCAAGCTAATATCAAGAAGCACTATCTAAAAAATCAAGAAAATGGCATGGTTAGCCAAAAATCAAGCTAGCTATAGCTCCACTTCTCCAGTTTCACCACAACCGAAAGTTCAAAGGGAAAACAAACCGTAAGGATATGTGGAGGCAAAACTAGTAAAGTAAAATGGAACAAGGATCACACTGGAGACAACTGGACAAGTGAGTATTTATGATTTACAGGAAAAGTGGAAACGACTAACAAAATAATGAGAACTGTTTCATAGCTAATAACCACTACAGCCATTGCACTTAACAGTTTTGTGACGCTAAAGTTTGAATGGAAAAGCCATATTATGTCAATATGTATAACTATCAGGCTACATGTGTTTAATGTTGTTGACAGTTTACCGCCATATAAGCCAACTTACAATAGAGAGCTTTTTGATACAAATAGTACAAATATTTGACACTTTTGTGGGAAATTGGCTGTGATGTACCACCGGAAAGAAGTATTGATAAGGATGAGGTACACTTTGTCCACTGCATTTGACCCACCCTTCAATGCCACTGGGGCACATCCTCAGGACTAGTGGACACTGGAGTGCAGTGCCTGGAGACGCATCTCTGTGGTATTGTTGCTAGTCTTGGTCAGGACTGCCTTAGATGGAGGATTTTACCTATTTCACATGTTTTGAGTTGATGGGGGGAACCAGCGTGCCCAAAGAAAACCCACCCAGACACGAGGAGAACACGCAAACTCTGCACGAAATGGCCCGAACGACTCAGGAATTGAACCTGGAACCTTCTTGGTGAATGCTCGCCACACAACTACCATGTCACCACGTGTATGCTCCCATATATCTATGTTCTCACATCTTTTGGGTTGCAGGGCAATGGTTAAGGTTAAAGCCTGGTTTTGAGATTATGGTTAAGATTAGGGCCTGGGTGACGGTAGGTGTTATGGATTTATTTAATATGTTTTATTGAGAGAAAATAGGGCTGTGGGAACATAGAGCTGTGCCCGTAGTAGGTTGAGGTATCAAAGTCAATGTATTAAGAAGAACATAATTCAATCCATTATCAAAATAAAATCCTAGTTTCATAATTTAACCAGACAAGGCCGCAAATTCCGTTTGCTTTTAAACTTTCATAACATTACAAAAAATGTGAAATTTTACTCACAAATTACATGATCGTGGATGTGGCTCATACTTTTTACTACAAACGTTAGCATGATTTACCAGACAGACATTTAGCTAATATTTAACCATGCTAAACAAATGTAACATGCTTAAGCAGTATTTTGGGCGCTGCACCATACCAGCGTCTAGTTAACAGCTAATCAAATCGGTGCAGTTGAAGCCTAAAGGATCATTCTGATTCTACGAGAGGATTTCAATCTGGCTCTTAAGCAGACACATTCATCTCATCTGCATCTTTCAGATTCAGATTTATATAAACAGATGATTGCCTAGCATCACATATTTCAACATTTTATCTGTGCAGCTTATGACTCCATTTAGCCGCCGATCCTTTGAGAGTGAGCCAGCGCGGCAATCATAAACTGAGCACCAATTAGGATGTTGACGGATTGATTTTGGAAGATAAATTCGGGATGTAAAAGGTTGACATAGCTGCTGTGTCTCTTTCAGTGCGCGTGTGGCTCCCAATTAAGTGAGGAGAGGCAGTTTTCCCCCTCTTCTCCCTCTCTCCAGGATCAGAGTGTCTCCCTGACAGATGAGCCGCTAATGAGAGCAAATCTCGCTAAATCCTCAAGAAACATGATGAATTGAATCATGTTGGCCCTGTTCATTTGTCGTGTTTCGCCGATGAGACAAAACACAAGATTTATCTAGTCAACAAATGGCAAATGAGTAGGTGGGCCCGTCATTGTTCAAGCCGTGGCTGGATATGACATTAAGCTAAATATGTGGATGTTAGCATGGACGCTGCAATATGCAAGAATTTTACAGCAGAAGCTAGCTTAAGGTAGGTAATGTTTTTTTTGTTTTGTTTTTTTTTAGGAATTAACACATTTGTATTAGGTGGAAATGCTTAATTGTACAGAATGTAGCTTTTTTTCAGATGGGGGTCTCTCACCTGCTTGGAGATGTTATTGCTTTGCCTGGAATGTCCCACAGTGCGACATTAAATGTACTGTTGTTTTGCAATTGCAGGTGTTTTTACTGTTCAAAAATACCTTAAAGGTCCTATATTACGCTAAACTGATTCTTGTGAGCTTTAGGCCATGTTATAATGCTGTTGCCTCATCAAAAACATGCCTGGAGTTGTTTTGTTTCATTCACATTTGAGTAACACTTTATTATCTGTTTACATCTGTTAAGCTCAAAATGCTCTGTTCCACCTTATGATGTCATGTGGTGGTAGTTTTCAAGTTAATAGATACTTTTTACCTTTTGTTCAGTAGAGATTGGTAAGTCCAGAGCTGAAATCATCCAAATAATTATAGTGAAGGTGTGTGGAGTTTAAAAACATCACAGCATGTTCTGTATTACCTCATGACATCACAGGGTGGAACAGAGTGTTTTACATTTGACAGAAGATTTTTGCCTAAATGTGCAGGGTAATAAATTAAACAAAACACAAGTCTAGGTCTGTTTGTGATGAGGAAACAGTATTATGACATAGATCAAAAAACAGCGTGATGTGAGCCCTTTAAAAAAACAAACGCATTCTTACTGTGAATGGGCTCGCCTCTCCACAAATTTGACATGTAACTCTTGGGTGGTGTCACTCTCTCTATTGATAAGTTTAATGCCATACTGTGTACCATTCCTAGCAAAGCAATAACATCTCTCTAGAAACGTTTACCGTGCACTTTTAATATTCACTTTTAATAGTCTTATATAATGCTATTTCCTTGCCGAATCCTGCAGGTTGTAAAGTCCATCTTGAGTTGGTCTTATCATTGGTCTTATCTTTTCATCTTATCATTTTCGCACTTAATTTAACTTTGACGAATGAGACTCAATGTAGTACTAGTATGTGTTATAATACTCCTCATAAATTGTGAATTAGCAATATTGATGTGTTGAAGAATTTAAAAAGAAAGAAAGAAAAGACAACAAGTCATACTTTTGTTTGTGAATACTACCACTTTACCGGATAACGTAGCTGGAAGCTTGAGTTTCACTGGACATTGTAACAGGATGCTAACATTTATCTGACCACTGTTACCTGATGCTGCTGTGTTCTCTGGACTTTCTGCTTCCAGGTGAAAGTTTAACTGTTCGTCACCTGAAGCTCACATGTTAAAGTCGTATTAACATGACCCCATTTGAAAGACAATAGCACAAACAGCTGAACCGTGAGGTGAACGTTTTATGGAGTTTAGTTTATGGTAAATGGTTACTCAATTTACCATAATTTTTTGAAGCTTTTTTGAAGCTTACAATTAAAAAGACTTTGTCAATTATTGGGATGTAGGGCTGTAATTGAAAAAGAAATTCTTGATTGACAACGCTATGCATAGTTCATTTTTCATAGTTCGATTAGCCGACTAAGGGGGTAACAACATGTGCAAGCAAAAGTACCCAAAAGCTCAAAGGAATGACTGAAATAAAAAAATACATTTATACAGAAACGTACAACTAAACAGCACATTTGATTGTAAAGAAAGATTACTTTCATTATTTGCTTTGAAATTTCAGGTAGACCTCTCATGATAATTACTATATAATCTTTAATTAATATATGAAAGGTGTGTGTAAGTCTCCTTATTTATTTATTTATGAATAGTTTTTAAGGTTTAGTTTCAATATTATTGCTTATCGTCTGTATTCACTTTAGCAGTATGTTATACTTCAATATTTGTTATTGTGACAGGCCTTATGTCCCGCTAACTAATTGTATGTCTCTTTTCTTTTGTGTCCATATAAATCTTTATAATACCAAAAAAAAAAAAAAAGAGTTGACTAAGACCACATCGACAGTTAATCGACTAAACATCTTAACACCTACAGAGCTCAAGCCCTTTATGCAATTGTTTGTTTGCACTAACATTATACTAAACTTAAGAAATGATTTCCTTTGACCCATTTATCTGGCAATCTGCGGGATATTTTTTCCTGGCATCTTATTTTAAAATCCTCATAGATAACTTATAACATCATCCTGAGGGAATGACATCATGTACCTAATGCTATTTTGGACATGTTATCTGCAGAGGTGGACTTCTTTTTCACCTTTTTACCTCATGTAAATATTTCACGGCTCCACTGTCAGATAACCTGCACTGGATGGAATCTATAGCCGTGCCTCCCCTCTGCACAAACAGAGCTGTATATTTGCTAGTCTGGTTTTCACTCAAATTAACTGCTGCTCTGTGGAATTGTCTTATCTGGTCCCTCACATGTTTGAGCGTTCCCTTCACTGTATTTTCGGCTCTCCACACTGCATGTGGAAGTATGGCGGTGAAAGCAGACATATGTTATGTCCTGAGGCCTCAATCTGCCTTCCTCCCTAATATTTATAAGACAAATTAAGGAGGCTATCTCTCTCATTATCACTCTCCAAACCCTCGCCATATGTATCCCTATTATTAGACCACCACCAGAAGATGTCCTATTTTCAGATTTCAATTACCTAGGCTAACCTTAATTGGTTAGAAGCGATGTTTAGTGGATGGATTCAAAGTCGGGCTTGAGAGAGAATCCGACAGATGGCTTAGTCTTATGACTTGTATTAACACCTTCGTAGTTTAATGAACTGTTAATTGCTTTTCTAATACATAATGGGACCATTGGAATACAAGCTGTAATGCAAACAGATTAGTTTGTAGACAAGAGATAAACACACATCCTGTTCAATGTCACCTTTAAGAACCTTGGGAAACAGAAGCAAGATGGAGGACATCTCCCTGCACTATATACCACATCTACAGATAGCTCACATTACAGGAGCGAGTCCTGTGCTGGAGTGTTACCTACTGCATTAGCGCTAGAATAATCACCTACCTCTACTATTCAGTTCAATTCAGTTTTATTTATACAGATTTACCTTTAGCTGCCCAAAGTGCTTCACATACAAAGCTAACAAAAAACAAATATATAAATAATAATATGTAGAAAATGTAAAACAAAATCTATAATGTATGAAAAAGTCACACCTGTTCATTAGGCCCGAGCCCCTACAGGGCGTAGGGCCTATTGCTTCCGCAACGATGAGTGCGAAGCACTCATCGTTGCAGACTGTCTTCACGAAGTTGCGCGCGAAGCGCGCAACTTCGTGGCAGCACCGCGACCTTGCACAGACTCCTGTGTCCTAGCAACCCATGCCGTAGGCATGGGTTTTCATATTTGTTGTTGCTAGCATGTCAGCGTCAACATCGAGTCAATGGGCGAAGCCCATTGACTCGATGTTGACGCTGACATGCGTTAACAGGAGTCAATAGGAGGAGTCGTCCCCCATCGCCCCCCGCACAGACTCCTGTGTCCTAGCAACCCATGCCGTAGGCATGGGACATGCATATTTGTTCTTGCTAGCATGTCAGCGTCAACATTGAGTCAATGGGCGAAGCCCATTGACTCAATGTTGACGCTGACGCAGCGCGAAGCGCTCATGTCCCCAAACACACTCCTGGCATCGAGCCCTATCCAAGCCCCCATGCCGCAGGCATGGGCCATACTTGTTACTGCTAAAATGAATGGAAGTCAATGGGAGGTCAATGGCGGACCCCGACGTCATGGCGAATGACGAGCGCGTTAGCGCTCGTCATTCGCCATTGACCCCACGGTGACGTGGGGAAAGTCGAGAGCTTTCAAAAAACGTATAATATGTGTTTCTAATGTTTTCGGATATATTGTTTTTGCTAAAAATATTATTATTTTTTTTATTCTTCTTCTGCTCTTTGAGCAGTAATTTCACCCCCTGAACATATTCAAAAACTCACCAAATTTTGCCCAAAATTCAGGTCTGCTGAAAAATTTATTTTTTTATGTGGTGCATCATTGGGCATAAAAAAATGGCGCGACAGCGCCCCCTGCAAAAGTCAAAATACATTGCGTCAATGGGAGACGTCCCGACGTCAACTTTGCCATAGAGCCACGAAATTCGGTACACGCATTCCTCAAGTGATGCCAAAAAAAAAAGATTATTATGGCCACGCCCTCTGACGCACCGGAAGTCGGCCATCTTGGATTGAAAATTCCAAAATGCAAAGTCAGCGTTTTCGCTGACATCGCATTTTCGTCAACTCCTCTGAAGGCACTTCACCTGCAGGGCTGAAATTCACTGTACATCATCTAGACAAGTGGGGCATCAAAAGTTATCCAATTTATGATGATCCCTTTTACGGTTTCCATGCGGCGAAGCCGCAAAATTCCATCGGAATTTTTGCGATTTTCAAAAGTCAAAATTTGCTCCCGTTTGCGCATGCAAAGTCCGATTTCGCTCAAATTCGAATCAGTTGTAAAACTTTCGGACCTAAAGCTACTCATTATCACAGAAAGTAAATTGGCGCGATAGCGCCCCCTACAGAACATCTAATACATTTCTATGGAGGGCCGAAAATTTAGTTTTCCCAAATGTTACCAAATTTGACACAAAATTCCATTGGGTCATCCCAATCAATAAAGTCAATCAGACCTATGCCGTCTTTTGCACCGTGTTGCCATGGCGATGCGCCAAACTGCCAATGTTATCCTAATGGGAATCCTCCCAATTTTTCCCATTCATGGGAAAAATATTACTTTCATGGAATAATGTGAAATTTGGCACCATGACTCTTCATGTCATCCTGATCAAAAAAGTCAATCAGACCCAAGTCATATTTTTCACTGTGTTACCATGGCGATGCGCGAAAGCGCCCATGTTATCCTAATGGGAAAATTTCCAAATTTTCGTACATTTCAAAGTCTTATAACGACTTATTACCGTCAACGACGAACATACAATTTTCCACAGTGATTCTTCAGGTCGTCCCCGTCAAAAAAGTCCATGGGGCCAAGTTTGTATTTTGCACGGTGTTGCCATGGCGATGCCTGGAAAACCCATGTTTTTGCATTTTGTGCATCAGCACTTCCAATGTGTTTTGACTTGTTTGGTGACAAGTGCAGCCCAAAGCCGCAATAAAAAAGGGACAAGTGGCGTGTCAGCGCCACCCACAGGGAGTGCCGGGTCGGCCGAGTGCGAAGCACGGCCCGCGAGGGCCGTTCGATGCCGCTTGCGGCTTTAATTTTAAGTTTATTTTCCATATAAAAGAGCTTAACCACAAGATTACAACACCATCCTATCTGCAACAAGTCAATAATTATAAAACCAATTAACAAAGAAAATAAAATCTAATTACAATTGGAAACAGATTTATTTATGTTTTCTGTTTTTAGACTTTCACACACACAAATATTGGCAACACTTTATAGTTTCATAATGAACAAACATGGAGTATGACTCAGGTTTAGTAACTACTTAATGAATATCCTAACACCTTCATTTAGTACTTTAGTAGTTTCTTAATACTAGTTATTTTGAAGTCTCTGAATGCTTAAGTTAGTTGAAATGTACTTCTTGTGTAAAATTATTTCAAACTATTATTTCGACTACTTCTCCCACGTTTGCCGTCTCAAAATGTTTTGTTAGAAAACTAATGGCTCTGTCATTTGTAGTACAGCCCAAACACTCTTCAGCTTTAGCACGACATATATTGACCAACTTTATTCCTCCCTCCTTTTCCTTAGTCATACCACGTCGCCCAATTGGGACTTTTAATTTAAAAATAAAGCACACTTCTCTAATAAAACCCAGTTTGCCTGTTCATTTACACCCGTACTCCATTTATCTGCTTTAACCGGGCTTGTAATACGCACCGTGCATTGTACTTGAGCAACCGTAAACGCACTCCTACCTCTGCGGCTTCCCTTTATTAAATTAAGCCATCTTTAAGGTCAATATACTTCTATAATGAGTTGTCTCTTTTGATCATCGGAGGTTAGCTTGTACCTCCAGCCGCACTCCCTTTTAATGGCGTTGCATCCGGCCTGACCCTGATGCCGCTGTTTGTCATATTCTGGCATATAGTCAGCCCAAGTAATGGTGTGCATGCTTAAAATCCATTTCCATAACTAAGTGCGGTTTCCCCTCAGTTTGTTCCTGTTTAATGAGGTGAAGTCTTGTTTGCGTGCCTCCCAATGTCACCAGAAGAGGCGTTCAAGCGGCGGTGTCAGAATTCAATCAAATTAGCGCTACTGTGCCGTCATGTCCCATCACACCGTTTGTCATTTTGCACTGGATTTACAGGCAATTTGT
The DNA here is from genome assembly GCF_009829125.3 of Periophthalmus magnuspinnatus. NCBI lineage: Eukaryota > Metazoa > Chordata > Actinopteri > Gobiiformes > Gobiidae > Periophthalmus > Periophthalmus magnuspinnatus. The sequence continues at coordinate 5,825,067 of NC_047140.1, read as the reverse complement.
TTGGGATTTTAGTACTGTGCGTTTTGGATTACGTAAAGACACAGAAGCAGATTTGGCTTGCCTTTCTGGTAGAGCCACTATGGGTCAGAAGTGAGGTACATTCACCAGTGGCCAATTAGTCATAGCTTCCAAATGTGGACAACCGCTGAGCTTAATATTCTTTCGATACAGACAAAGGGTGGATTTTTCAAACACACAGACTGTATTACGGATCAAACCCACATGTTTATGCTTGTAAACAAAGGCAGGACAGTTTCACTTTAAAACTCTTCCCTATGGGGGAACTTATTTTCCTCAGTGCACTATAAATTCTGGTGCCTCAGACCAAATCGGTCAATCTGAAAACTATTTCTGGATGTGCGTTGGAAGGTGTTGTACAGTGGGGCGCTAGTGTCAAAAACGGACTTTGCGTCCTTAGGCAAGGCACTTCACTCACGTTGCCCAGTATAAATGTGGTGTGTGCCTCGGATCCATCAGTCCACCCCAGGGCAGCCATAGTTGCAATACCTTACCACCAGCAAGTGTAGAGTGAATGAATAATGCTGCGTAAAGCATCATTGAATGTCCAAAACAGCGCTATATAAATCCCATTCATTATGTTTATTATTTTATTATTATTATTATTATTATTATTATTATTATTATTATTATTATTATTATTATTATTATTATTATTATTATTATTATTATTATTATTATTATTATTTCAAGAACACTGTTTAGATGGCTATGTCCTCACTCCTTACTCAACAATCAGTTCTTTATTTCTGATTATCTACAAAGTTTCTATCTAATTAAAATGTATAAATAAACAAAAATACCTATGTACAATTTATTACTTACAGTTTATCATATAGGATAAACTGAAGTGAATTCAGAATAACCACCACTGCCCCAGTGGCATTGGAGGATGGGTCAAATGCAAAGGATAAATTTCGCTAATGTAACCTTAACTTGATTGACAAAAAGCAAAATAATTCTGTCTAAAGGTTCTATGTTACACAAAGTTGACACTTGTGAGCATTAAGCCATGTTATAATGTTGTTATCTTTTCAAAAACTACCCAGAGTTGTGTTTTGTTTCATTTACACGTTTGAGTAAATCCTGCATTATTAGTCTGTAACATCTCCAAAGCTCAAAATGCTCTGTTCCACCTTGTGATGTCATGAAGTAGTACTTTTCAAGTTAACAGCTCTTACCTTTAGTTCAGTAGAGATTGGCAATTCCAGGGCTGAAATCATCCAAATGATTCTACTGGTGTATGGAGTTTAAAAACACAGTGGAGCACTTCCTGTATTACTACATGACATCACAAGGTGGAACAGAGTGTTTTCTGTTTGAGAGAAGAACTCAGCCTAAATCTGCAGGGTTTGTGTGTTAAACATGTGTGAATGAAACAAAACACAACTCAGGAAGAGGAGACAACATTATAACATAGATCAGAGAATAGCGTAATATGGGCCCTTTAACTTTTGAGAGTACGTGGCCACGTACCACAGTGTCCAGAGCCCAGACAGTTGCCGGTTCAGCCTGAATAATACCTGTAAGAAGGCTGAAAACTTCACTCTCGTGTGTGGATGTTTGTGGTAGGAGCAATAAACACCTGCCCAATTTAATGCAACTGGCACACTGCCAGCACTGAATAAATAACTCCAACTATAATGGAAAAAGTCATGTTTCACTTTTTAAATTGCAGTACAAGCCGGCAGTTCCCTACATTGTGTTGGGGGATGGCAGCATGTTTGGACTGAATTTTGGGGTAATGCATCTTATAATAACCTGTAAATGGTTGTGTTGGGGGAGCTATGGCGCTGTGTTAGCGGAGACGGAAAGGAAAATGACCAACATTGATTTATCCTGGCTGTTCTGTCGTCTGCCTGGTGCAGTGGGGACACCTCGCTGCGTCCCATTCGCTCCCATTATCTCCCGGCGATCACCGCAGTCCAACGAGTTTCCTACAGCCTCATAAATACTTCCCCCGGACCCCATACTGCTTTCACATCATCCTCCTAATGACAAGCCAAAGACAAGACAATGCATCCTGTTCCTCTTCCCCTCTCCGTACACATTTCACAAGCGGTTGAAGCTAGCATATACCTACCTTCTGCAGCAGAGGGCCGGCAGCCTCGTGTCCCCCCTAGACTTTGCATTTAAAATGGTACATTAAAGCAACATGTCGGGAGCACTGTACATGATTGATGTGGGTAATGACAGTGTTTTTCTAGTGTGAAAGTCATATGTACGCCCCAGTCCGCATTTAAAGTGTCCAGACTTCTGCGACAACAAACAAAACGCCAAACACATCGGGTCAAAGAGGCTGGCTAGCTAACGTAGACGTCCAAATATGCGACAACGGTCATTACGATCAATTAGGGCAAGACAAAAACACGTAAACAGAATGTTCCAGAATGCAGACCTATTAAGAGAGAAAGACACATTCATTGAGTGTTTAAGTAAAAAAAAAAAAAAAAAATCAAGCGTCGTGATTGGGCGAGGTCAAAAGGTGGTCAGTCGTGTCATTGGTTGGCCGTGCAGCAAATAGTAAACAAACGCTTTTCATGTAGCTGGGCACAAAGGGAAGCCGGACATTCCAGACAAACTTAATGACCTCTGAAATTCTGGAAGACCTAGAAATAAAGGCTTTGTGTTACGTATGGCTGCTAATGGGGACACTGTGTATAAGCTAACAAGTCTCACTGCTTAGCTACTGTAGTATGACTGTTTTTACAAATGTGCTGCTTAACAATTAACATTCCAGCTTTGATAACCACACAAAATGATCTTATTAGTGTTCAGAGCAATTGTATATTGACTTAAATGTATCAAAAAAGTAATATAAATAAAAATACAAAAACATAAAGGGTCAGGTCTCTGAAAGTTGTGAAAAGTGCTTGGAAATGCATTTTTAAGCCATTGTGCACAGTGTATTTAAATATTAATGCAATTTACACTCATATGAAGTAGAAACTTATATTGTCTTTAAAGCAATGAGAAATATAAAAAAAACAAAGAACTAAAACATTTTTGTGTTATATCTCACCTGTTGCCGAATTACTATATCTCTCTGTAGCGATATTCTAACAAATACCTAGTGGATAGTAGCCTTATCAAAATGTCTCAGAGGTATAAGTGGTAAATGTTTTTTAGTAAATGGTCACATTTTTATATAGTACTTTTCCACCCTCAAGTCACTCAAAATGCTTTACATTCACACATTCATACACTAGTGCACACAGACACTGGGGCGAGGTGGGTTAAGTGTTTTGCCCAAGCACACAACAACAGCATTCATCTGTGGCCTGGAATCACAGGTTGGCACCACTAACCTGTGGGTGAGTGACCGCTCTATCAATGATGTTCATGTCAAGCGTGGGATTCGAACCGGCAACATTCGGATCAGTGGACAAACACCAACTAAGCTATTATTGCCCCCTAAAATAATTGGTAAAAAGACATTTAGAGAAATAAAGGAAATTGACTCACACTTTTAATACAATAAAAACAAACTAAACGGTAAATTCCATAATATAGTCATTCTGTAGCATCTGTCAAAACAGTAAACATGATCATTAAAATCATGAGGGCTTTCAACGCGTACCGTCAATCCATATATGCGTTAACCATAGGCGGCGTCATCTGACAATAAATCAACATCTAAATCAAATGTAAGCCTAAGTCGTGCAAATTCATTTACCCAGCCCACACTGTGTTTGGCAGCGCATATTTAGGCTGCCGAGTCAGCTGGCAGAATGAATTGGCCACCCACAGATCCCTTGCATTGTAAAGCTGCCACATGCTCTATTAGTCCCCACTGTTCGCATGTATACATTAAAAGATAGCGCCGCAAAAATCAAGACGGCACCACCCTTTCCTCCTGAATATTCACACCACGCGTCTCGCCCAACATCATTAGAAGCTGCTAGCATGTGCCAATCACCGACTCTTCCAAGTGGTTCCGGCGCTGTCACGGCGACCAAGCGCATATTGTAAACCGTAATATATGACCCGGCGTGCTTCTTTGTGGGGTCTCTCGCCGACAAGCCGTGCACTCCGAAAGGGGACACGACTGGCTGAACATTGCTCTATTGGCGTCTAATAGAAGTGCCATGTTTAGGCCTGTCATTCAGTGGAGAGGAGGGCAGAGGAACAAATGAGGGTTTTAGCAGGCATGGCTAATGTCGCAGTAGTGATATTAAGTATGGGGATAAGCAGCAGATATTGGATAGCTACAATATTTTTAATCATAGTTATTTGGAGTGTGGGGCTTTAAAGCTGGTTTCATTTTGTTAATAATTCAGTTTAAAGGTTTGAAATAGACTGTCAAATCTAGTTAAATGACTATGAATTATATGTGTCCCTCTAATAATTGTTTTCTGAATCATACGTTATTTAAATCTACATTTAAAATTCCTGTTTAATTTATATATCTTGACCCAAGCAGTACATTTGATTAATATTTCAATAGAATCTTGCTAAGTAGACATTTGCTTGTTACATTGACCCAGTATTCAGTACATTTTTTGAAACAAATTAACAAGAAAATAAGCTACAAGTTAGGAAGACATGCTAGCATAAGATTAAAAAACTGTGCCAAATCTGGTAAAGAGCAGCTTTCAAATATACCACATTTCCATCTGCAGTTGGACAGAGAACATTAGCACGTAGCTTGATGCTTTGTTGTGCTAAAGCTACATGCTAAAGTGAACTATGATGTCCTATGACGATGGACCAGTCACTGAGTAAATTACAATAGTTAATCAGTTTAAGCTTGGATTTGCCTGTTTAAGAATTCAAATGCGTCTTAAATAAGCTAACGTTGGCTGATTGAACATATATAGTTTCTAATTTTGCACACAATTTTCTACCACCACGTCTACAACCCCCAACCACATCTTCTAAAATTATCTTACTGTTTATATCTCATTCTCGTCATGTTTAGCACTGTCATTCACGTCGAGTAGCGGAGTTGTTGCCATGACTAGCTACCGACAAATGAGTATTTTAGCAGGCATAGCTAATGTGGACAAAGCGGCGGTGTTTAGTATGCTGTTAAGGATGACATTAGCGGAGAGACACAGGCCCGGGGATGCTGATCAACCCCGAGGTCCTAGCACATGGGATGGAGTTTCTGGCTCATTTCCTACACCATAATCAAGGCTTATGCACCTTTGTGTGAAGAAGAGATGGCGGCTTCCTATAAAAAAAAAAAAAAAAATTCCCCATTCTAGCGACCGCCTGTCTGTAGAGATGTATGTACGTTGCCTTGGCGTTTGTCGGTCGTTCTGTCCCTAATGCGAGCCGGGCTAATTACGGATGTAAATGGAATTGAGAAGTGACAAAGAGGCTGCTTGTAATTCGCCACTAAATTGTCTTGCCCTACCTCAGCGGAAAATTTATCGCAGGAGACAATGTCAACTTTTACACGGGGGAAGCCATTTGCATTTTCGGCATTCATTACGAGGGAGGGCACAGGGAGCATAAGCCATGACACGCAGTGGGAGTGTACGGAAGTATAAATATGGGGATTCAGTGCATTCTTGTAGCATACATTGTCTTTAGATACACTTTTTTAAGCTAGCAGCGTTTGGTGATGGAGTGAAGATTGCGTTGGTCTCACGTACAGCTGAAAAACAACACCACAAATCAATTAAAGTGACATGTCTATTGTACTGTAACATTTTGTGCAGTATATAATTTTTCAAACAATATTACTATGACTCTCCTCTTTCTCTAAAGCTAACATTACGGCTAACATTAGGGCCCTTATGTTGTTGGACTCAAAAATTAGCTTACTTTGCATTTTGTAATGTTTCTATAATAGCCCCTCTTTCTAGCACATCAACCTCATAATAGGTTACCCTCACGTGGTGTTGTAACGTTCAGAATGTTTCGAACTACCGACGGAGGCCAGGTGGGATTTCAAAAGTTGAATTTGCAACGTTTTTTATCTTTTGTCACGCATAGATATGAGCGATATAGACTTAAATTAATGTTCCATTTTATCCCGATAACAATATGGAGAAGATTGTTCGGCATGTTTTGCAGTGTAACACAACCTAAAAAGTGTCTTTAAATGTTCTAGCTGAAGCCGTACTGTCAAATTACACACAAAAAACACAAAATATTTGAAAGAATACAACAAAAGGTTACGTTTAACAAGCTCTTTTTGCAGCATTTTGACATTGTTTTGTAAATGATACACACTTCTTTTTCAAATTTTGCATATTCATAACATAATAATTGTGTTTATCTCTAATTGGATATGTTGCTCAGTTGCATGAACACCGTAAGCTAACGTTAAAATAGTCTTTTTTTCATAATGCTGTCAAACATTGGTGATATTCAAAATGGGGATTATAGACAGTTGGTGAATTCCTAACATTAAAATGAGTGTTTCAGATTTGCATATTTTCTTACCTAACCCATAGACCCCACCCCTCCATCTAATTCTGTATTGCATTTTACTGTACAGCAGCTGATAAACAACTGACTCATTCCTGTTGATTGCCGCGATAAAGCATCTATTGTTTGTCCCAGCCGTGCACCGTCTCCATTGTTTGGCACCATCCCCGTCCACCCGCACCCCTAGGCCGGCAGCGGAGGATAATCTGATGGGTTCCTCTTGACTGGTCACTCAGCGGTACCGGGGAGAGTGGAAGGACACAGCGGAGGTGAATGGAGTTTGTTGGTCCACCCACTTGTTTATGTGCGCGCGTGCCCGTGTGGGAGCGTGCGTGCTAGCAACAAAAAAAATAAAAAAATAAAAAACGCCACAGCAACGGCACCCTCTCCCGAGCGACAGAAACCTTGTTGTGATTTATGCAGCCCGAGATATGAGTGCTGGTTACGCAGTAGCAAGACATCGATCTGACAAAGCAAACCAAACAATAAAGAGGCGAGGAAGATGATGTGCCCAGTGGAGTGGAGAAATGGAGAGTGTACCTATAAGAGCTAATTATCTGCGCACATAATTCTTCAGGTTAAGACAGGGGGGCTGGCGGGGAGAGGGGGGCACAGCACAGCACAGCCAGCCAAGCCAGAGCTGTCAGGGAGACAGGATACACAATGCAGGACCTTGGTCAAGAATAAATCCAAATAGAAATGTATATCCACACACCTAGTCGATAAATGATGTGCAGAACAAGGCCTGGACTAATGTGAACAGTGGAGCTTTTCTGTTTACTGCAAGTTGTGGATGGTAGACGGTAAGTAAATGGTGAAAGCTTCCAAATATGTTGTGCCATAGTACTGGCTAAAGTTCCCATATTAAAGGAGCTGTGCCTGATTTTGACTGGCTAAATATATATATAAAAAAAAAAAAACAACAACAACACAGAACTATTCATTTGCACTGTAATGAGTCCATAAGTGATTTTCAGAACTTTTCAGAGTGGTGTTTGCCATCACAGTAAGAACTAGTATGCTAACAGTGCACTTCCTTGTTCTTGGATGATAAAAAACGCTTTACAACTTACATATAATTCTTCATGTTAAGACGGGAGCTGGCGAGGAGAGGGAGGGCACAGCACAGCACAGCCAGAGCAGTCAGGGAGAGGATACACAATGCAGGACCTTGGTCAAGAATAAATCCAGATAGAAATGTTTATCCACACAACACGTGGATAAATGGATTTAGCTGCACTCAACAAGGTCTGGAGTAATATGTGAGCAAAGGAGTTTTTTCTGTTTACTACTATTTGTTTTGATTTCAAAATGATTGTTTCACAGTATAGTCTAGAGGTCAGGCATTAAAGGGGCTGTACATGACATGACATCTTTAAAAAGTGAAAAACAAAGCTAGTTAATTTAATTGTTTTGCAGCAGTTCAAAGTTATTCCTCACTTTCCTAACACATTTATAGTGTCCTAATTATTCACAGCAATTAATTAATATCTTTTCAGAAATTTCAGAGGCTAAGTTTTGCCGTTAGCATGATAGTTGCTGTTAGTAACTAGCAAGACTAACTTAATTTATTAATTTAAGAAAATGAACAGGCTACTTTTGGACAACATGGCAATGGGTATTTACATGAAAAAGTAGCATAGACATAATGTGGTGAGACTAAATGCAGTAATGAAAGGATTGTTGAAGGTGTGTGGAGTTTAAAAACAGGGAGCAGGCACCACCTCATGATGTCACAAGGTGAGGATATATATTGAATATACTGGGTTATATGAATACCTGCATGAATTAACTAAAACACAAGTATTTGTCATTCTGGGTGTATATACCAGGTTAAAAAACTTAAAAAGACTCTTAAGCATAATATGGGGAACCTTAAGGAGCCTCCAAATACAAATTGTGATAATGATGACATGCAGTATTTCATGAGTATTCATACACAGAATAGATACTATTAATGTTGGGGAATAAGTGTCTACTTAGTATCTTGGTGGCTGGCTGTAATGTAAGTGTTGTTGTATTAAAATGTCCTGACTTGAACTGAACCCTGGAGAACTTAAACACTGTAGCCTCTCTGTATACACGACTCTACAGCTGAGGACGCTCTGAGCCTCTGGTCACGAGTTATGTAATTGTTTGTGTTGGTCCTTATGGTTTATCAGTGCGTTCTCAATTCACAGTTCAAATATGGTCCCTAACCACATGTCACTTCTCTATAGGCCGTGAAAATAATAATGATAATATTTGCAATTATTATTTCCTATCTTGCAAAGCCATTCTCTGCTTCTGTAAGCAGCGATGGTTTAATTAGACACAAGCACGCGAGCAAGCAGACACAGCGGCCGAGCGGCGGTGCGGGCTCACATTAATAACACTATATAAAAGCAGAGCAGACAGGCCCTGACACTTTTAGTAGTTTGGGAAACACGATGTAATCTGCGCCTGGTGCCAGGAGCGGCCTGCGCAGACACACAGGGAGAGAGATCTGTAGACAGCACAAACACATGGAGACGTTATCTGTGAGTTATACTCACTAAGACAACAGCACAAACACACGTGTGATCTGAGTTATACTCACTAAGACAACAGCACAAACACACGTGTGACCTGAGTTATACTCACTAAGACAACAGCACAAACACACGTGTGACCTGAGTTATACTCACACAACACAACAGCGTCTGCAGTCTGCTACAGGAGAGCACAGAGCACATGTGCAGGTCCCAGCTCTCACTCGTCTGTGCAGAGTTCCTGTTACACAGGCTCAGCTCCACTGGAGGAACATCACATAAGACTACTGCACTGTTTATGACTCTCACTTATTAGGGAGTTTTGGCATGTGTCTCACCACATTTCAAAATCATCTGTGATGAGCTTTGACAAAACAAATATGTGTGATGATATTTCTCAGAGTTAGAATTATGTGGCTTTGGTACAGGACACTGGACACTGGGGCTGGGCAGTGATGGTTGAGTTTATTTATTACATTTATTAAACTACAGGTATGTTTATTGCTCAAAGATTCTTGAAAAACTCTTAGTGTGAGATTTCATTTATAAAACTGAATATGGAATTTGGGCAGACCGTAGAGCACTTTCTGATGAATCTCTGAGTTTAGAGTTTATGGACCAAACGTACATGTATACATCCAGTTGTCTATAGACTCTTAGAAACTCAATTTATATTGACTTCCTTTATGCATGTTTTATAAATGAGTCCTCTGACCTGTGACTTGGCCTGGTATTCTCTGCTTGTCACCATGGAAATATACAAGTTTGATTTCATACTGTGGAACATTACAGGCATAGCAATCACAGTGCCATGGCAACAAGCAGATGGCAGAACCTCCACCAGAAAAGTTACACAGTGCACCTGTTATTACAAATTTTAGACCGAATAATGAAGTTCCGACTGCAGTTTGTGAGGTCATACAAGGCTGTAAGCACCTCAATCTGGACAACTTTATCACCATCACATCCCTTGTTTCCCGCTCATTCCGAAAAGGTAATTCCGTGCTATAAACATTACTGACATGTTCACAGCACTTCCTGGAGTCCGCATCGGCTTTCCACTGTTTTGTTTTATGTGGCTGCAGTTTGCGTTGGGCATTAAGGGACAGAGTTGGGGTATGGGCTTCTGTTTAGCAGCACCCTCGGCACCCATCTAACCTTGGCACACTGCTGGGCATGCTCCAGCGGCCCCGAACATGCTGAGGTTGGAATCCAGAAATGCCTTTGTGCAATGCAGGCCACCAGAGGAGAGAGCTGGAGGGAGTCTGCTAACGTCCCCAATTGGATCACCCAAGACTCCTTTGAAAAGATAAGATTTTGACTATTTGTCAGACTGGCTGTACACGTTTTTTCTGTGTAGCTGAGTGAAATTCATTTTACCTCAGTACAGATGTATTTTATAAACCGCTCAAATTGTCTCTATATTATACAATATTCACTCCTGTAACACACTTTTAGCCATGTTAGAATGTGACGGTTAGGGTTAACAAAAACATACCTGGTGTTGTGTCTTTTTTCATTCACACATGTTTGAGTAACTGTTTATTATTGTTATTATTATTATTATTATTATTATTATTATTATTATTATTATTATTATTATTATTATTATTCCTCTAAAGTTCAAAAGGCTCTGCTCCACCTTGTGATGTAATGAAGTGGTAGTTTTCAAGTTAACAGCTTCTTTTACCTTTTCAGTAGAGATTGACAATTCTTAAGCTAATATTTTCGAAATAACACATGATGACATCACAAGGTGTTTTCCGTTTGAGAGAAAAACTCAATACAAATATACGGGGTTAGATGTGTGTTAAACGTGTGAATGGAATGAAACAAAACACTCTGGTATGTTTTTGACGAAGAAACATTATAACATAGATCAGAAAATTGCATTATATGGGCCCTATAAGGTGTGTTTTATTATCCAAGAATCAGGAAGTACTCTGTTAGCATGCTAGTAGTAGTTAGCGTTCCTGTGACATTACTCTGAAAGCTGTGAAAACTCATCATGGTGAATAAGGATGCTCTGAATGCACAAAGTTAGTGAGGAATAATGTTGGATCGCTTCAAAAATAAAGTAGCTGTATTTTTCACATTTTGAAGACAGTAAAAATGGCATACAGCTCCAGTATGCACGTCGAAATGAGATTTATGTCCTAAAATAAGTGGACATGATGTTTAAAGTCCATAAACAGTTAGCGTACATTTTGGAGAATTGGTTCGGGCAAATTCAGTTAGGGCAAGGTCAACCCAGCGCCATTGTTTTTCGTGTTTTCTTGTTTGTTTGTTTAATGTAAACCATGAATTCTAATTTTGGCAGCACAGAACGGCCACATTAACCAGGCATGGCAGTCTGGGAAGAGGTCCAGCTGGAAGCGTACATGGGATGCTGCTTGTCCCACCAGACCGAGCTGGATGCACTGGCAGAAGCTAAATAGTTTCTCCGTCTCCAAATGGTAAGAGAAACGCGGAAGTGGGGCTAATTCAAATTTAAATAGTGAATTTACTATTAGTTACTATTATGCCATGACGACACGGCTCCCTCGTCAGTGTAGATGCTCATGGATTACTGCGTTTTAACGATTTAGAAAATGGTTTGTTTTTTTAGGTTTTTTTTTTTACTTTTCTCTTAAACACTTGAGAGAAACATATGTAGAAACTACATTTTGCTTTAAGACTGCACCTTGCACTGTCAAACATGATTGCCTGTCTGGATCTTGAGAGAGTACAGAGCCCAAAGATGTTCAGATATTGGATGTAGATATTGGTTAGGTCTAGACTTAAATAGAACATTACCCTTCTGTGCAGGGCTGAAAGGACAATCTGTGTTAGCGAGGTGTTAGGGGATGACAGTAGCCATAGTATTAGTCCTCTGATCTGAATACTGGCGGGTCAAATCCCACCCTTGACTTAAACATCATTGGTTGAGCGGTCAGATCCACTGACCCACAGGTTAGAGGAGCGATTCCAGCTCCTACAGATGTTGTGTTGTGAAGTTGTCTCCTTGGGCAAGACACTTAACCTCCCCTCACTCCCAGTGTCTGTGTACACTGGTGTATGAATGTGTGTGTGAATGGCTGAGAGGCCTTGATGTAAAGTGCTTTGAGTGCCTTGAAGGTGGAAAACCACTATATAAAAATGTGACCATTTACCAAGATGTTGTAGCATTGGCAAAGTTAGTTTGAGACTTCAGTGTGAGAGTGATAATGATATAATCTGCTGTATATTAAAGGATAATAATTAAATTCTGTAATCATTTCTAACTGTGACTGTGGCTGCTTTTAACTACAAAAAGTCTTGAATGAGCTAACACAGATTAATAAAGTAATGGTTATGTTTTTTTACTTGTTAAAATTAGCTTTACAAAAATCTGATTTGCTTACATCGCTAACATCATGCTAGCTTGCCAGTTTTAGATTGTGAAGTGATTCTAAAATTATCTGTGAAATCTATGACTTTTCTTTTGGACAAACTGCACTATTTTCGTATCTTGATTTGCAGTCTTGAAGTTTTTATCTCACCCCTGCCAGATAGAACATCACATAGCTCATTTTGCCTGGAATTCAGCTGACATGATAAGTTGTTGCGTGTGTTAGTGAGTATCCTCTGTGCCTCCCTGGTGTTGACTCTTTCAGGCTGGCTGCTGCTGCTCTGTCGGAGGCCTGTCTGGACCTCACGTCATCCAGAGCAGTCGTCTGAGCCCGGGTTCAGAGAGAGTGCACTGGGCCGGACCAGTCTGCTGCCCCTGTAGTGAGTATGACATTTTCAGCATGGCTGCCATCCATAAACAACATGTATGTAGGCTATAGGAGAATAAAAGGCTTTGCAGAACTGGTGAATAACATTGTCCTGGTGGAATATTGTTTCATATGTATTCTCAAGTGGGTTAGGAGGAATTTGACTTTGCTCGTGTTATGTTGAAGGTCCCATTTGAAGCAGCAGTTGAGGTGAAGCATGGCACTGGGGTTATTAGGATGAACAGTACAATCTCATTCCCAGCATGATGTAGACGTGAGCTGCTAATCTGGCCTCCTGCCCTCATTGGCCTTTTCTGTGTAGTGCCGTCTTTCTCTCACACACACATCAGAATCCCATTTCCCCCAAAGCCTGCGAGCCCCTCGGAAACTCTAGCCTCTCTCCTCCATTCTAGCCGCTGTATGATGGATGGCCGCACCTTAGGTCCTCTCAGCCTGTCCATCAAGCGCTGCGATTAAAACACTTGGAATGACCAACATTTTTCTCTCTCTCCCTCAAAGCCCCTGTCCCCCGTGCCCCCCTCCACTCAGGGGCCAGCACTACTGCGGCCCCGTGCCCCTCACCTTCCAGGCCCTCCCTCAACACCACTCTCCCACTTCTACTGCCCTCACAACCCCACAATCCATCTTGGAGAGCAAAAACATCATTTATTCTGTACTTCCCCGATAATTTACTTTTTCTCTCCTCTTTCGTAGCTCTTTTCTTTCTCCCCTCCTTTCTACAGGAATTCTCCATTTCCCTATAAAATGAAAATTCATCTGGAATTACATCTTATGTCATCATTATGTTTATTAAGCGTGGATGATGTATATGAGGAGCTGCGGCGTGCCGCTGAGTGCTTAATGATGCATAAGATTAAGCCGAGCCTCTCAGCTGTGCTGAGACTCCCCTCTGCTTCCCAGGCTGCAGACACACGCTGGGGAACAGGCTCCAAACGGCCATCAGGTGAAAGCTCCAGCTCTTTGTGTGTCAGCAAACAGGCGGAGCTGCACAGCTACTGCTGATAAGAGGAGCTGGCACTAACTTCACTCTAGCACAAGTTTGTATCAGTCGTTAGGGTGAATATCTGCAGCTCTGTCCTCACCTTTTATCAGCACAGTCACGTCATAAGAGAAAGCAGAGCTCTTATCTCGTGTTGTTCACATAAAAGATACTGTACATGTGCCTGTCTCCACTCTGTTCCTCTGCTACTGCAGTAAACTCCTCCAGCCCAGCAGCACAGGCAGCAGAGTCTATGACAAAAACATTATCCTTCTGCTGCTAAACAATCCAATAAAGCTCTCCACAGGGAAGAAGTTAACCTCTCCTCCACGCGGCTCTCGCACCACGTGACAAGTGCCACAGTAAATTCAAATCATTAGTCTTCTCGCCTCACCATCACACGGGGAGGAAAAAAAAGCTGCTTCTATTAGTAATGGAGACCTCGTCAGAGACCTTCCTCTCAGAGCCCTGCCTTCCCAATTCCCAAAGGAAAAATCCCCAGCAAAAAACTAATTCTACTTTTAATAATCTGTCATCAGGACCAGAGGCAGTCATAAATTATGTGGGGAGCATGTGCGGGAGCGGGCCACGAGAGGGAACTCAAGGGGAGAAATCAAAGCCCCAGTTTGACAAAGTTTGCCCAAGATAAATAATAACTTACAAACAGGATTAGTTGTAAAGTCACGGTTGGGTGGGCTACCTGGCAGTTCCCCGCTCACTCTATGTAGGATGAGGAATATACAGACGCACCTGTCATTAGCGCCTCCCCCCATTCTCTCGGCGGCGCTGTGTCCTCTCTGACAGAACACTTTGGTGAAAGCTAACACTGTTTCATCATGATTGTTTCCTGGGGACTCACAGGGTGCAGAGGTGCGGACAGGAGCCAGTGAGGTGGTTAAGACGCACTATTAGAAGAGTGTGGCAGCGGGGGAAATGGCCTCTTCTTCCAGCCTTAAGTAAATAAACAGCGTTATCCAATCAGCGTGCGCATGCACACCTCGGCGGACCGGAGGAAGCCTGGCTAGGTTTCACTCGGCTGGGCTAATAAGAAACAATTGATCGGGATGGTTTGTTCTGGACAACTTCCCGTGGGCCTCTTAAATGTACGACTGTGAGGTATGTTATGTTATAAACTTCAATTGGATTAGAAGCAATAGAAATGTGATAGAGGTACATAAGGATCAGGGCCCGAGACCAACGGCTGCAGGTGCAAAGTGTCTCCATTTATTCTACACAGAAACTCAACATTAAAACTACCAGAACAAAGAAAAAAAACAACAACTTCATAGTAATTGCTTCCCCCAATTATTTTGTTTTTACCAAGTCTATGCTAATATTACTATTAAGAATCCTATGGTCCTACGTATTTGACCCATTCTATAGGGACAAAGTGGGTGACTGATGCCCTTTAGCCTGTTCCCAGTAATGTTCTACATTTATGAAGTACTTAGCTTGAGGATTTTCTTATTGTGTATTATATGTAAAGGGGATGTTGTATTCTGAGGGATTCTCACAGCACACTGTCGGGAAAACAAATCTAGGCTCTTCAAGACAACATTAGTTTTTACACTAGGTTTTTTCTATCTCCTATAAAAAAGACATATGCTTTTCAATGCAAAATTGTTAAAATCCATCACACTCGAGGATCAATACTGCATATTTTGCATATCCAAATTGCAATATTGATTTAAAATGACTTAATAAAAGAAACAAGTCTTTCGTGTTGAAAACTGCTGAGTTGATTCCCGCATGTCCCTTTACAGCTACCATAAACGTCATCACAATAAAGTGCAGCTCTTCTGGGTCATCTTCTCCTGTGGATAGCTACAGATCAAGGCTGGGAGCAGTAGACATTTTTTTTATCTGTTTTAAAATGGTTACACGAATACATGAATGAAGAGTAAAGTTGGTACAGAGCAGTGGGCATGTACGGGGAGGAGGGGTTAACAACAATGTTTGGACCAATGGCGTCTTGAATAAAGGAGAGTAAAGAATGCTAAAACATGGTTAAAAGCTCTAAAAAGTCAAGTTTTGCACATTATGTCCCCTTTAATGTTCCTTCTGTACTTTCCCATATGCTCAAGCTTTTACCACGTGACTTTACTGATGAGTCGAAATTCTGCTCGAGACCCAGACACCTCCACTCTTCACAGACAGAGTAGGAGGGGCATGTACCTGTCTGTCTCCACGCCTGTTGGCCGCTCCGTGCCGTG
This sequence comes from Periophthalmus magnuspinnatus, assembly GCF_009829125.3. NCBI lineage: Eukaryota > Metazoa > Chordata > Actinopteri > Gobiiformes > Gobiidae > Periophthalmus > Periophthalmus magnuspinnatus. The sequence continues at coordinate 5,809,205 of NC_047140.1, read as the reverse complement.
GGTTTTATGTTGCGATCGGATGTGTTGTCACGGCGAGTAAAGCAGGCCGTATGGGAGCGCAGCGCTATGAGCCGAGGGGATGTTCTCACACACTTTCCATGTCAATATTTGCCGCAGTGATCGACATGCATCATAATCGGGCCCCTCCATCAGAGCATAGCTAAGGGCCCATCCCCAGTGTCTGACGGGGCCCGCTGAGGTGATGAATACTCTGGTGATGTAATGCAGGTGGACCGGACCAGGAGGGGAGGAACTGTTCTCATTGGACAGCCGTGTTCCACTGCTCTGTGTCAAATCTTTATTGATTTAGCCATCAACAATAAGATGCTCGCTTAACTTACACACAGGAAGGTCACGCAGTGTGAAATGGTGGGATTTGTTGATGGACAAACTTGATTCATGACTGTCCAATTGGTTGTGGTTAAGATTTTTTTTTACCTTTTTTTTCGCAGATAAAGTCATTTTGCAGGGATGAAGAGTTTGTTCAAGTATGCATAGGTTTTCTTCTTAGTAAACACATTAACGGTGCACTATGTAACTTTACTGGTCCCCATGGATGTTATTGCTTGGTCTGGAATGTCCCACAGTATTGCATTAAACATCTCTATATCTATATCTAGAACTTATTACATAACATTTTACAGTACTTATTGCTTAAACCTTCATTGTTTGTTTCACATTCTTACTGGTGAGCAAGGTGGATCATCTCTCCATAGATCTGACCTTTAACTTGATCTGGTGGCATCACTTGCTTTATTGCATGGAGATAGATCATTTTAATGCCATTTTGTGGTCATTTCTTAGTAAATTAACAAATATATATCCATAGAGACAAGCAGGTGGCAAACTGTCCAAAAACAAAAATGTCATAGTATACCACCAAGACATTTTTTTGTTTCTGTCTTGATTTGTGAGACACAGAATGGCCCATAACGCTGCGTTTTGTCCCATTGACTTTCTAACAGCACAGATTCTTATCCATGTTTCCCAAAAAATATTTGAAATGGCATTTTCAAGGTCAATGTGCTCATGGTTCTATAGTAAAATTGCACTGTTCTGAGTGTTCAAACCTTTTACCTTCTGGTTGATGCTAAACTGCCTAACCTGTCACTTTTACAGCCTTGTATGTTTGCTGCTTTATAATTATATGTTTGAAATGCCAGTATTTACCATTAAAATCATTGAACTTTGATGATACGTGTGTACTGTACAGGCATGTACATGTTTATTTAAGTTCTCCAGTATTTACACATTCAAACCTACAGTAAAATGAATTGAACACCCGAGGGCTACCGAGCACCTTCTCAATCACTCGCTCACTCCTCATTCAATTTGAATAAAGTTGGTCTCAATGAGTAATCTCTTACCAAGTGAAACAACAAAAGTGGATTTGCGCTAACTTCCAAATACCACCTTAATCACCCCTGTGCGTATGGTTGAGCACGACATAAAGAACGCACTTGAAGCGTGTCCCATTGCCAAAACCCGCAGAGGAAAATGCATACACGTGGTAGTGGGATTTCAACCCCCTTTCGCAAAGTCAAGTGCTCAATTTTCTCCCTATTCTGTGGCGCTACGGCACAAGCTCCATCATAGCGGGACAGTAATATGTATCAAGGACAGCTCACTCACTCTCAATTGCGGCCGGCGGTATAACTGGGACTGAAACTGGGGTTCTCAATTCAAATGTGAGACTGAGTAGACCAGCCGGACCTCTCCAACATGTCTGCCGTCTGACGGATTACCCCGCGCGCTAAGGACAAAGGGAATGAAGATGACTGCTCTGCCAAAGCTGGCTACAGATGAAACATGCACGGCCCGATGAGCATGCGGCACCTCACTCATTTGTCTATGTGTTCAAGTTTGCGCTCGGCGCGTGACAACAGGCTCCCTATTGACATATTGCCCAGCTGGGTCTAAAAATATCTTGTTTCAGTCTGGTGTTGTTGACATTTGAAGCAATGTGCTACAAGTTTTACAATGGAAGGCATATGCAACCTATCATTCAAAGAGATTTGGATTCACTTTACTGTTTCAATCACACAAATACAGAAAACAGCATGTTTTGTGGACACAGTCTGTAGACTTTGAATGTCATTTCTTGTGACAGTTTATAATCATTTCAACACATGAATCAGTTGTAAGATGTTGGAGAATAATTGTTGTCATCTTTGACAGTGGATTAATAACCCTTCCATTTGTCAACCTGAAACTTCTTTCATGTTTCTAGAATCTAGTGCAAAGTTAGACTCACATTTAGCTTCCAATGGCCCATTACATCCTTTATTTGGATGATTGGGGGGAAATTAGCTTATAACAACTTCAGAATGTTTCAATCCAACATCAACAGCTAAGGTGCATGTTCATCTTTAAGTTGTCTGACTAGATTCTGGTTGTATACGTTGCTTCCAAATCACACATGAACAGAATCAGTGCTTGGCCCAGTGGTACAATCTGGACAACAATGAGTTTAAGTACCTCGTTTTGGGCCTGGCACATGTGCTTCCAGTGGGTTTATGTTACTTGCCAATCCCATACGAATGTAGACTTTACTACATTAAGCCAAGTAAAAAAAGGCTCAAATTTTGTGAAAGGGAAACAAAATTCCAGTTCGGAGTCTTCATGGATTAAAAATCAACAAACCCAAGGTGCATATGAAAACCAAAATGGACGATGTGAGGTACAGCTTTACACATGTTTTTCTATGAATCATAAAACAACTGTAATCCTCATCCCTGGTGGAGGAATCCTTTGTTTGCAGTGCATTCTGTTTGACATTGGAGGCCTTCCCGGTGCATAAAGGCATATAATTCTGCACGCCAGCTCTTTTCTCACATTGAGTACATGATGTGCCATCCGTGCAGATTAACCTAGATGTTCTTGAGGCCGGGTTCACTTGTATCGGCGCCACACTCGTATATTACAATGCAGCTGAGGTGGCAGTGGCAGTAACTCATTCTTTTCTATTCTATACCGCCTCTGCATATTCCACCAAGCCCCCGCTGCTCCGCACTTAGAAGGTCACCTCTTTCATCAGCTATTCTATTTGCATTCCAAATCGTACGTACATGAAAAATGTGCCAGTGAGTTTTTCGTGCCGAGCCCCCCTTTTCCGAGAAGGCAGATTAGATAGAATTTGCCATACCAACCTTATGCATGCTAACCTTTGCAGATGGCCTCACTATTGTGGAGAAATGGATTGCCTAATAAACCATATCATCCCACATATTTGCCGCTTGGCTGACCAAATAGAGGCTGTGTTTTTTGAGCAAATTCCCTTTGTCAAATTTGTCAGTGTTCATGCCGCCGGTTAAGGTTCGGGTCAGAGAGAGGAGGAGGCGGGATCCCGACTGTATCGGGCTTAAAGTACCCACCAATTTGGAGCGTTTTCGGAAGATGGGACTATTTTTCCACAAGATTTATTTCGTGGCTAAGGAGATTTCTTTCCATTTGTTTGTTGCATGTCTGATCGTCCTCAGCCATACATTTTTCACCACACTGCTCAGCTAACAGAGATGGACAATTGTGGATTTTGGTTTTAAAGGTGCTATATTATGCAAAATTGACTCTTGAGCTTTAAGGCATGTTATAACGTTGTTATCTCTTCAAAAACATACCTGAAGTTGGGTTTTGTTTCATTCACACATGTTTGGGTTATCCTGCCTTATTATTTTGTCTACATCTCCAAAGCTCAAAATGATCTGTTCCACCTTGTGATGTCATGAAACGATAGTTTTCAAGTTAACAGCTACTTTTATGTTTTGTTTACTCGAGATGGGAAAATACCAAAGCTAAAATCATCCAAATGATTCTAATGAAGGTGTGTGGAGTTTAAAAACACAGTGGAGCACTTCCTGTATTACCACATGATGACATCACATGGTGGAACAGAGTGTTTTCTGTTTGAGGGAAGAACTCAACCTAAATATGCAGGTTTGTGTGTTAAACATGTGTGAATGAAACAAAACACAACTCCAGGTCTGTTTGTGATGAGGAAACAACATTATAACATAGCTCAGAAAATAGTGCAGTATAGGACCTTTAAGGACGAGGAATGAACCAATTGTTTATTTGTAGATGATTCTGTCATGTTTGGAGGTACCTGTTGTAGGAGCATAGACTCAAATAATTAACAAAGTACTGTAATATGTCCCCACATAAACAGAACAATATTTCTATGCTACAGTATTGCCACATTATTGACCTCACATGGCAGTAACTTTTGAAATATCTTACAGAGGCTTGTGATGTAGAAATTCTACTTTTACACTCATGCCTTAAGAAATGTCTAAATGTTCATCATGATCATAATGTATTTTAGCTGACTATTGATTTGAAATATGCCAAAATGACCAATATTATCTAAGCATAGTTACGTTTCTCAAAGAAACATTTCGATCATTTTACCATTGTTCAATAAAAAGCCATGTTTGTGCCACTATCAAATATACTTAAAGGAACTATACTACTGCGGATTAAGATCAGAGATTCTTACATACTGTAGCTTTAAATGCCTTCTGTCTGATTTTGAACCATGAGTGAGAATATGTTTTAGACAGAACTGTTTGCCCCGCCCACTTAGCACCTTGTGGCAACTGTCTGGTATCGTCAGGCAGTTGTCTCCACATGGTTCTCATCCAACAATATCTATGATTGGTTAAAATTGTTTATCCCTGGCTACTTTTACAATAGACTGTATGGAGTAAATGTGGTTTTCTGGAACAACAAGAAACAAGCCCATTTAAATGGCACTAAACTATTTAACTTACAATTACTTACAGTTACAGTTACAACTTACAGTTACAAACCTGTCAAATCTGTGGATAGGTGACCCCGCTAACAGTAACACACATTAAAGGTATTTTTCATTCCAGGCAAAGCAATAACATGTTCGTGGAGATAAGGACTGGAAAAGTTACAAAGTGCACTTTTATTTGAACTAAAAACATCTACTCTACATCAACTTTTTACTGTCAGTAGGCCCTACACGAATTTAAGTAGGTGCAGGAGCTATTTTCTGCTCGTTTTAATCTGACTGTTTAAAAGATTGCCCGATTTTTCTTAACCACACCTCAAATCTCCAAATTCTGCTCCAATCCCCCACGCTTAGTCCTGCCATTCATTTCCATCATTACCACCATCATTCCCCTTCACCTATAATTACCACGGGGAGTGCGTGGAAACAATGCTATACCGCTAAAGCTCGCGCGCGTTTCTCCACAAATCTAATTTCACAGCGGAGCCCTAATTCATCGCTCCCAGAAAAACCTCTTTCATCAAAGTTTGCATATGAGCAGCCAAGTGGTGCGCGGGCTCTTAACGGCATGCTTTGGCTCCTTTGGTGAGTTGGCCAACCAATCCATCTTGTTGAGTGTGCTCGGAGCTGCGGAGTGGGCAAGAGCTGCTCCCGTCACTGGGCTCCGGCGGGAGATGGATTGGGGCTGCGTCGGCCACCTCCAGTCCGGTACCGGCCCAGTAACGCAATCTGGACCCTGGGCGAATTGAGAGCGCCGTGTTGGGTGTCTGTGGTGGTCGTCAATGAAGTTGTCAATGTGAGTTTTTATTGGAAGGAATCTAGTAAAAGGGAATGATAAAAACAACAGCAAAGATGAAACTTTTTAAGCCACTTCAGGATAAATTGGTGTGGCTCTGTAGGTGCTTTTTACTGTCTTCAGAATGTGAAAACCTGAACTGTTTGCTGTGAAGTGTACCTCATGCATTCCTAGTGTCCTAATTATTACAGTTGGCATGCTAACAGCACATTTCCTGATTGTCTGAAGATAAAACACTTTCAAATTGGATGCAAACAGCAAACAGCAGTCTCATTTTGCCTAACTTGTAAGTCAGATGTTGCCAGAACAAAAAGTGGCTTTGAGACCGGTGTTCATACAAGTTCAAAACTTCACCAACTTCACGACACAACAGGTCAGTATGAGCACTCAGAAATACCAAAATACAAAGCAATTTATCATCTTACTCTATACAATAAACAATATAAAAGGCCATTTTATTTGCCAGAGCACATTTTTATACATGTGGCATACCAGGATGTTCATTTATTCTGACTCAAGTCACAGTGGCACCTGCCTCTGTAACCACACTGTCTGGATGCCCTCCCAAGCGCTCACTTCACAGACCAGAGTGCAGCCCTCCCCTTCCCTCACCTGTGCCCTATATCGCCTCAGTCTGACCCTGCTACAGTTTGGAACATATCTGGATCAGTGCAAAAGCTGCTCATTCACATAAGGCTGTTTACAACACTTGGTCTGACAGATACCCTCCCGTGCACTTGCTCCCAGACGCTGCATCAGAGCACAACCCTTCCCTTGTGTCTGTAGATGTCCTGATTTGGTACCTACATGGACCAGGTAGGAGAAAAGTCCCGAGGAGCTGGTTGCAAGTAGGAAGATGAGTAGAGCCGTAAAAAAAAATCTGTTTAAATACATTAATTTCTGACACTTTTTAAATATATATTAAAGGTGCTCTTTGTAACTTTTCTGGTGAGAGGTCCAACACATGTTTGTCTCCATACAGATGTAGCTCCTTTGCTGGAAAGGTTCCACAGTATGGCATGAAATATCTTGCATTTATTTAATTTAACTCGAAAGCCTTGAACCTTGAACAACATGCATTCTTATTGTGAAAGGGTTGCCTTTTCACAGATCTGATCTGGAACTTGGCTTGGTGGCATCATCGCTTGTCATATTGTGAAACATTCTTGGCAGATTTACACTATATACAGACACAGATGGATCAAAATCACCAAAAAATGACATGGTGTAGCTGTAATGTTACTATATTATATTAGAATTTATTTGCACATCCAAGTAAAAACTATGGAACAATTAGACACAAAACTTAAAAATTACTGTGCAGGAAAGAGTGAGACCACCTCCCCTAAAAACACACTGCATAACACTGCTGAAATTTCTAAAGGTGATTATGAAAAATGCTGTTGAAGTGATTGTCTAAAAAACACCACATTCAACGTGATGTTCTGAAGAAACACAGTATTTAACAGCTTCAAATGTCTATTCTGCATAAAACAGCTGAAATGTATTCCTATTGCTGTATATAACAAAGTTCTCTGACTGAATTATGACAAACATATGACAAATTTACTAACTGATGACAAACAACAAAAACATGCAAACCAATCCGGCACGATGGATGGGCGCTGACTTGCTTGGCCACCTCCGGTACCGGCCCAGTGGCACAATCTGGACAGCAGCCCGATCTGAGTGCCACGTTCTGGGCCTGGTGCTGCTCGTAGGGGGGGGCTGGGGGGACAGAATGTGTGGCGCGGTGCTGCTTCTCACTCAGTCATGTAGAGTCCAGATCCTCGTCACCACGGGAGACGGAGCTGGACCGCCTGTCGGAGCCATCGCCCGCGCCGTGAGCTCACTAATGCGGCCATTTTGTCTGTCGCAACATGTCAAGACAATGTGGTCATCAGCAGAAAGAAAAGTTTGTGAGACATTGGTTCTATAAAGACAGTGCTGTTGTGTTTGAGGGAGATGGAAAGGGGAAGGAGGGGATTAGCAATAAGAAAGGCGCAATGGAACTTTCCTGGTAATGGTGGTGGGGTTTGTCAGCTGCTTGTCTCCAGTGAAGATGTCATTGTCTCGCCTGGAATGTTCCATGTTATAGCCGTTGTTTGTTTTGTTTTGTTTTTTACACATTTCGGATAGATACTGTATGTTTAATGTTAATAAAGGGACAAAGTAATAACACCTCTATGGAGACAAGCTCAGTGATGCATTTACTAGCCTGGAATGTCCAAGAGTATGGCTTTAAATTTAATTAGATTTGTTCTTATGCTTCAAAAATACCTTGAAAAACATGCACTCTTACTGTGAGTGGTGTTGCCACTCCACAGATCTGACCTGTAACTTGGCCTGGTAGTGTCACCTGCTCAACTCAATGGAGACAGATGAGTGTAATGCCATATTGCAGAACATTACAGGCATTAATAAGCTTCCACCACTGGCAGGCACAGAGACAGCTGAGCTTATATTCCTGGACAGCATTGGGCCTTTCTGTGTGGAGTTTGCATGTTCTGCCTGTGTCTGGGTACTCTTAGGGCTGATTCACACCAGAAAGTCCGCACTAAGAAATTCAAAGTCTGAGGAACAATTTTGGCTTTCACACTACTGCCTTCAAATTCGAACTGTCTGACTTTCCCTGGAGCTGCCTCTACTGTCGTGATGACAAAATGCATTTGGTAAATGGGTCATTTCAGTTTGTCGGACAGGACAGTAGCCTTTACACTACATTGTTCTTGTTGTGTACATGGGGCATTCTCAGTTTTTGCAGCTCTGGGAAGGAGAATAACTCAACTGATGCTGATTACAGGTGTATTTGGTATTAAGCCAAATGAGCCTTTAACTCAAATAAGCAGCAGGCTGTATTTTGGCAGGGTGGTTAGCAGTTAGTTTGTCTAGAAACCTCTTTGCTAATTTGACTTTTGATGAAAACCAAGAGATTTGCTCTGTGTCAAAGTGGTACAATACATGACTTTATTGTAGTTTATGCCCCCAGGAGGCTTGCCTCTCCCCTTCCTCCTCATGTTTGGGCTCCTCTTCCTCAGCTTCAACCTTCGCGTTCACACTGCACAGGACCAGACCTTGGTCCAGACTAAGAGCACCACTTCTCCCAGGACCAGCTGTTTGGTCCAGACCCCGGTCTGTGGGAACATTCACACCTGGACTTTGGAACAAACCAAACAGTAAAGTCCAAAAGTCCAGACTAAAGGTTGCGAGTGTGAAAACACCCTTAGTTTTGATCAAAATAATGACCAAGATCTGGAGACGAGTCCCCAGTTGCTTCACAGTCGGTCATGACTGAACATTTTACGATGACAGATGGGTCAAATGCAGCGCTGCAATCCACTAGGATTAAGTCTACCTTACATCTTCTTAACCATGTATCTTTTTCTGTAAGCAGCCGTCCTTCAGTACACCAGGAGGAGTGGGCGTGATCCGTCCTAATCGTTCATCATGAGTGCCTTTAAAAGTGAAGTGAAAGCTGCTTTTATTAATCACAAAGAGCTCCAGTCAAGGCTCCGCACTCGCTTGCATCCAATTTACAGCAGCAATAATTCATGCTATGCTAAACATTTCTTGTAAAATGTCACTTTGTGTTTGTAATTAATTTCTAAATTAATAAGCAAAAATCTCCTGAGTTATGGGGATCAGTCTGTTCAAAACCTTGGCGGCTTGTGACAATGGATCACGCGGAAAGGTGGAGGCCAGAAAGAGCTTAAGGGGAGGGGGATCTGACAGGGGCTTCAAAACAACTAAAACTATTTATCCTAAGTCCACATTGTAAATAGATCTGTGCACCACATAAACTGAAGAATGTAGCTTCATTTTTAAATACATTTTAATATTTTAAAATAGGCTTAAAGTCCCTATGACAGGTTCAACTACCCATTTTACTAAAACATAGTTAAGATCAGTTCAGATTTAAGATTTTGCTAATTTGCTGTCTTTACTTCCTCATTGAAAATTAAGATATTAGCAAAATATTTTTTGTCAACTGCCAAAATCAGAACTGAAGAAGCCACTTGGATGAAACACCTTTACTTTAAAACTTTTGTCCAAATGACAGAATTATTATTTTCTTTTCCTATGGATCATATGGATAATTACACAAACATCTGACCTCACTCTAGGACATTCTATAACTGTTATCTAACAATGGACACAGAGATTATTATTTGACAAATTAAACTATAAGAAAGCACCTTTATTTTGTTGAATTTATGTTTCTAGTGTGTAAACTGTGCCTAACTTTTGGATACAGTTCTCCCTGGTGTGGTGTCATGGATTTGTCTTAGCGCTCACCACAAGATTTCACAAGATAAAATTGCCACAAGCTTGTGCACACATGAGGAAAATAATCATGTGAGATTTTTTTTTATTGTGTTTACATTTGGATTGAACAAAAAGGGTTAAGTGCTAGTGAGGTATATTTTTTGAGAAGCTGTAGTTTCAAAAAGTAGGAAAAATATATAAAAGAATTATCCCAAACTGTCAACTGAAGAGCAATATTTATTTATATGTTATTGTCTAGTCAGGTGTTTTAATTACTCAGTACATTATTGAGTTCATAAAAGTTAGATATGAGTGTTAGAAAATCTGTAGTGTGACAGTAATGACCCCTGTTCTCACTGGGCTCAGGTCAACACACTGCTGCATAAATATTCTATGACCAGCTGGACAAACTGTTACTGCAGGTTGAATTATTAATTATTTTAAGTTGCGTTTGTCAGCTGAAACACAAATCATTCAAAACTGCATAAAAATTACATTTTGGGGTTGCTAAATATTTGTGTGAAAAGAACAAAAAATAGAAAGGCTAAATAATTTAACGCCACATACCAAACTCTGAAAAGACCAAAAGTTCACAGTGAAAGATTTGGAAATAAACACATAGTTACATGGCCGATATAAATATGCATAAAAAAACATCTTCACATTGTACTTACTACTTTTTAAGTACATTTAGCAGCATTTTAGTTCAGTCTTCTATTCAAAACGTGATTAATTAATTAAACCGCTTAAAGTTGCTTAAAACCGCAATATTCTCTAAGCTCTGGCCAATCAGAGCAGATGATGAGATGCCATTAGTCAGGACTCAACAGCAGTGTTCTGGATGTATTGCAGCTGTTTTAACGCTCGTTTCGAGGCCAGTGAGCAGGACGTTACGGTAGTCTAACCTACTGGAGACAAACGCATAGATAAGTCTCTTCTTTGATTTTTTGCAATGTTTTTAGATGGTAAAAAGCTGCAGATGTTATTGATCTGATGTGGCTGTTAAAGTTCAAGTCTGAGTCCATTATTACCCCAAGATTTCTAGCCTGATTTGAAGGTTTTAGAGAGACAGACTGGAGGTGACTGCTGACACTTTCTCTATGTTTCTGTGGACCAAAGACTTTGGCTTCAGCCTTGTCTGAGTTTAGCTAGAGAAAATGGTTTTGCATCCACACACTGATCTGTTGGATGCAGTGAGTGAATCCACTGGTCCATATTCACCTGCTGCAGTGAGACATAGATCTGAGTGTCATCTGCAGAGTTGTGGTAGGACACATTATTGCTGTGTATTAACTGGCCTAACGGCAGCATATGGAGGGTGAACAACAGGGGTCCCAGGATTGACCCCTGGGGTACTCCACAGGGCAGGGCCATGTGATCTGAGACACATTTTCCAATTTCAACAAAGTACTCCCTGTTTTCTAGATAGGACTTGAACCAGTTTAGTGTAGTACCAGAGGTGCCCACCCAGTCCTCTAGTCTCATAGACCCCCATCTTTAGTACCAGATTTTTACTGTCTTGAAATGTGAAAAATATAGTTGGTTTGCAGTGGTCTAAACTTATACCCCTCTTACCTTTTGCATTTTTAGTTTATAAGCTCTTTTCATGATGCTCAGAGACTAGTGCAGAGTTTTGGTGTGACATTAAAGCTAACAACAGCTAGCATGCTAATCAGAGCAGGAGATGAGATGCTATTATTTGCGGATGATAGGGACTTGTGCTGCTCTCAGTATACAAGTTATATAAGTTTAAACATAGCTAATTTCAGTTACATAGTTAGGATTATACACAATTACATGTAAAAGTACAGGTTTAAAATTCTAATCAAAGAAACTATGAAAAACCCCAAAATGTGACTGGATTACAGTAGATAGTATTTGTAATTAGTTACTTTACACCCCTGTCTAATGCTGTATATCATTGCTAACCTTAACCCTAAACCAATTCCCATATACCATATACTTTCAAACATGAGACAGACCAGAGATTATCAATGAATCTGTCACAGATAAAGGCCTGTGGTTCACTTTTGTTACTGATATTAGCACTGTCACTCACCCCAGAGCTCAGGACATGGTGACTCTCTGTAGGACGGCACATGGACCCTGATGGAAAGAGGGGTAGGTGGGGGTCGGGTTACCTGCCATACGAGCCCCCGATGTCACCCGTCTAACGCAGGACATGCCCCTCCGATCAAAGGCGGCTGAGAGAGGGAGAGAATAAAAGGAACAGCGGAGGGGGTGGAGACGGCGGAGGTCAGATTTGAGGTAGAATACACCTGTCACATAAAAACATACATGTCAATATTTCACGTGACTTTGAGTTCGATTCAGAGGAAGCATGATTTACCACCGTGGCAGGTTCGATTTCCGAGTTTAAAATGTTTTTTTTGTGTTTGTGATGTTTTGCCCCTGGTACTTCTGTTTCCTGTATCAAAGCAAAATCATGTACAGTGTATACAAATAGTACAATTTGTGTCACGTCATGCACAATAGGTAAAGGCCTCCATTTAAGGTAGTCCTGAGGTGAGATAGTCCTGACCAAGACTAGCTCAAGAATGGGATGGAATTTTGGAACATTTATATAGTGTTTTCCTAAATTCAACGCACTCAAAGCACTTTACATCAAGGAACCAGTCACCCATTCACACACATTCATACACCAGTGTACACACACACTCGAGGGGGTTTAGTGTCTTGCCTAAGGACACCACAACCGTGTTCATTTTGTGGGAGCTGGATTCAAACCGCCAAACTTCGACAAAAACTCTACCATCTGAGCTACTATGCCTGAGGATGTGAGTCGCTGCTCCTGACAGGTCGCACCAGTGACGTTGAAGAATGGGTCAAATGCAGAGGACAACCTTTCTCTTCCACTGACAATAAAGTGTGCCTTACCTGCCGTCCCAAATGAGGTCTGAACATCTGCGGATGGGTTGAAGGCTGGGTTGAAACATAACTTTCTATACATGAAAGTGAAAGTGCACATTGTTATAACAACCAAATATCAATTTTGCAACCCTTCACTATATTACAGATAATCCGTGACTTGTAGCCTACATTTGGAAAACTTTTAGTAATATACCTGGTTCCTTAGAATTATAGGATTGTTTTTGTTTCTAAACTGAGTTATTCATATTCTTGTTCCTGAATACCTTCTGTATCATTTTATCAACATTTTGTCAAGTTTGGTGGAATTTTTATTGGATTGTTTATATGAGCAAAAACAGACAGAGGTTATTCTGTGATAGCGCCCAGCAGCCCTCTGCCTGTCAGATCCTCTCAGTCTTTAACACAGTTTAAGATTAGACTGATATCCCACCTCATCTCAGCATGCTAATGTGCACTTCCTGATGAATGGACAATAATATGCTTTTTAATAAAATGCAGACAGCACACACTGGACTTATTTTGTTCCCAGGAGCTGCTTATACAATATATCTGTTATGTGGAAAGACACATTTTACTCCAATACATGGAAAAAGGTTCAGGTACAGGGCCTTTAAGAAAATCAGTTGTGCACTGCTCATCCAATGCTCTTTGACTTTTGAACCAGCATTAAAAATGGACTTTTTCTTATTTGTACCTGAATTTCAAGGTAAAATAATAATAATAATAATAATAATAATTTAAAAAAATCTCCATACATATAATAAGAAATTCTAAAAAGCTCTGAAGACTTAAAGACCCTATATTACCCCAAAATTACTCTTGTGAGCTTTTAGTGATTTTATAATGTTCTTATCTCCTCAAAAACATACTAATAATGTTAGTAATGTTTCAATAACCGTTTGCTTTAGTCTGTCTACATCTCCAAAGCTCAAAATACTCTGTTTCACCTTGTGATGTCATGATGTGGAAGTTTTCAGATTAACAGTTTTTACCTTTAGTGATTGGCAATGTGAGGGCTGAAATTATCCAAATGATTCTAGTGAAGGTGTATGGAGTTTAAAAACACAGTGGAGCACTTCCTGTATTACATGACATCACAATGTGGAACAGAGTGTTTCCTGTTTGAGAGAAGAACTCAGCCTAAATGTGTGTGTTAAACATGTGTGAATGAAACAAAACACAATGTATGTTTTTGAGGAAACAGCATTATAAGATGGATCAGAAAATAGCATAATATGGGACCTTTAAACGATAACACTACAGACTCAAATCCACCTGTCCTTCCCACTCAACAAACACATACATTCCACCATCTCTCCATTGATTTTCAACTTTGCCTTTAGTTCAGCGACACACTGATGTAGATTATGAAATTGTCGACCATTTCCCCGCTCTTAGCCGCCAGTGTCCCCCATCTCATCCTGATTGCCACATCCATAACCCGGCCTGCGATATTTCATCCCCCCATACGTGTTGTTGTAATCGATACTCGGACACCCCCCGCCCGTGTGTTATTACAAGGGTGGGGTGGGTGAAGGGAGAGGGGTCTGCGCAGCTTCCCGTGCCGCTCCACAGTTCAGCCTTCCAATTAACCTGAGCGGATCTCCACGCCAATCACACGGGGCCCGCCATATCGACACACAAAGGGCCCCCCGCGAAAAGAATGATATTGTTAGGATGATGTAGTAGTAGTAGTACAGCACTGTGGGGGGTAGAGAGAGAGAGAGAGACGGGGGTATATATCTCCTCTCCCGTTCATCAATAGTACACCTGGAGCTGCCGTGGTTGATCTTCGGATCGGAAAGTCAGTTAGGATGTTTTTTTGTTAACAGAAATGTTTAAGGTGAACTACTTTGAAATAAAAAATAAAATAATAATAATTGGGTCCAGTTTAAGACAATATATTTTTGCAAACATTTAGGGTTTTAAGTGGACTTGCCTTAAGCGTCACCAAAAGAAACTACTTTACTATAACACAACAAACCTGGGAATATTTTTTAAGGAGGGGGAATTATGCAAAGTCACAGTAAAGGGAGGGGAGTCAAAAACGAAAATGAAACTTATAAAACATGTTAATACTTTGTTTTTGATCTAAATGTCATATGTTATCAGTTAATACCCCATAGAAGTAAAATACCTCCTCTTTAAGTGAGTATGTATATATTATTTAAGGTGGTACTTAGCATGAAAAGTATGAGAAACACTGGCTTAAACCATAAAGTGCTAACAATATGACTCTATCAATATTAATTTGATCAGTAATGAATAATAATGGTCATTGGCAGTTGTGTTATTTTAAAAGTCATAAATAACAAAACAGTGGGCCCGTCCATATGAAAGCCTCATTAACACACATCTATAACAAAGGCTCCTGTTGTGCGACCAAACTGGGAGTGTGCTCAGCATTATCTATGGAGCTCAATGTCAAATAATGGACCTTTACAAAATACATCTATCTACTTTCAAATTTCTTGTTGCAGCAGTATACAGTAAGGTACTGTGTATGAGGGAAAGATATTTGTGAGTTCATTCACTTCCAAGAATCCTTCTGGCCTGACTCCCTCTGGTGTGATTGTCTGGTTAATCAGTAGTTCAGACCAATCACACAGGGCGGCATTGTGTTTTGGATCAAATAAACATGGCGACACCATCATATGTGCTTGAACATATTTTAGTGGATACAGACTGTTTTTGAAAAAAGTACAGAGGGACTCAATTTGTGCATTTGTGGAGTGAAAGATGTCTATGCTTTTTTCTTAACCGGATGTAACAGATGTTAGATTTTTCGTCTTGTTGTGACACTTCCACCAATCCACTAATAGTTAAAACGCAAATGTAAACGTATATGAGTGTGTATTTGCTGGTCTATACATTCTGTTTTTCTGTTGACAAAAGTGACTCAAAATAAAATGTTCCAGTGCATACCTGTGTTTTGTTTATCAAAGTGAAATAAAGTCTGCATGTTAGGCACTAGTCCTCCCCCCGTGATAAGACTTCATCTTCATCGTCCATTATAATACAATACAATAACAAAGCCACAAAATCCCATCTCCTCCCCATTAAAACAGTCAGTACATCTGTTCATGAGTCTATTTGTCAAATGTGAATGAAAGACACTGCCCCTCCCTCCATTTGGACCAGAATAATCATTGACGTCTCATCTCCATCTGTGGGATTAGGTGGATTTCCAGTAGAATCTGCCTTTTCCTCCACCCATCACTACTGTTGTCCCCCATGTGCCGCTGTGATGTGAGTGACATGCATTCATCCTTCCACAGTGTCCGCTCACTGCAGCACATGCGTCTTCGTGACACGGCCGACCGGCGCTCAGGAGTACGATCAAAACATAATCCCCAAAGTTGTCGTCTACCTGTTTATTTGTCAAACCCTGACGTTTTTTTTTTTCTTCTTCTTTTACGAATCCCACTGGAGAACAGATGTGCTCTAACTGCCAGAAAGGTACGCTACATCAATCTATTTATTTTTGCCAAGCCAAAGACGACATACAAATTGAGACTGTATCTTAAGTTACAATAGCAGCCAAGTGTAGCCCTGACGCGGATTTTTCAGCAGTGATGGAGGGGTGCGTTTAGGTGCTCAGGGCCAAAGTCGGAAAACGCGGTTACTCTGACAAGGCCACGTAAACGAATGCTTTCTACCTCCTCCATCTCTCTCGTCTAGCCCCCCCCCCCCCCCCCCCCCCAGTGTGTTTACGCCTGGTTTTCTAGCGTGGCGTAGCGGCTATGGCTAGTGCTACTGCCGTTGCTGCCATTGGCGACTTGGATATTGATTATTGTGAAAGAGAAAAAATCAGCTGAGAGAGCACGATCATTAAGACAGATGGGGTGGTGGTCAATGCCGCAAAGAGTCCAGAACCGCAGAGAAGGATGGGGAGGTTGGAGGTAGCTGTCACTGTTTTGGAAAAGCCTTCAATTGATGGGTTTTATGCTACTATATAAGAAAATGAAGTTACAGGGACATAAACAGGACCTAACTATATCCCCAGATACAATGTAGACATGTTCAAAGCAACTATGTCTTTTCTGATGACAACTGTAATCCTGATTTATTCTTAATTACAAAAGTTATTTATGTTATAATTTGTTTTTTTGGTTCACAAGACGATTATCCAATCAGAAAGCAGAATGAGCCTCACATGGTATCATTTGGGTCGCCAGTTTCACCGAGGGCATCCAATTGGTTTAAACTTAAAAGGACTGTCTCTGATCTGAATCGCAGTGGTGGAATGTAACAAAGTAAAAGTAGTAATAGTACATTTTAAAGTGAATACTTTTTACTTTTACTTCAATACATTTTTTGAACAGGACTGTAAAGTAAAAGTATTGTTTATTATCGTCTGAGATTGTCTTCTGAAAAGCCTGAGGGGTTTATTTTGAATACATTTGTACTTTGAGTAAACTAAGAATAAAATATAAAGAAATAAAAACAGCTGGGAAAAAATCATTCAGTTGGTTATACTGAAAAAAAAATCAACACAAATCTTTATCAAAATCAATGGATTTGAAGCTTTATAAGAATCTGTGTGAAATACTTTTACTTTTTACCCTTTAAGTAACAGGTGCTTTAATACGTTTACTTAAGTAGATTTTTTCATGTGATCCTTTTACTTAAGTAATAAAATTAAGTACTTCTTCCACCGCTGCAGAATCATCACTAACTAAATCTCACCATCTGCAGACAATCATGAGTTAGTGCTAGTGCAGCCTCTGCAGCTCAGGGAGTGAATTCTAGGGTTTCTGAGTTTTCACATGAGGCCTGTCCATAAACTGAGAATGAGAAAAACCTGTGCCTATGTATGTGCCTATGTATGTGTCTATGTATGTGCCTATGTATGTGTCTATGTATGTGTCTATGTATGTGTCTATGTATGTGCCTATGTATGTGCCTATGTATGTGTCTATGTATGTGCCTATGTATGTGCCTATGTATGTGCCTATGTATGTGTCTATGTATGTGCCTATGTATGTGCCTATGTATGTGTCTATGTATGTGCCTATGTATGTGCCTATGTATGTGTCTATGTATGTGTCTATGTATGTGTCTATGTATGTGTCTATGTATGTGTCTATGTATGTGCCTATATATGTGCCTATGTATGTGCCTATGTATGTGTCTATGTATGTGCCTATGTATGTGTCTATGTATGTGCCTATGTATGTGCCTATGTATGTGTCTACGTATGACTTAACCTTTCTATCTGCAGGTTAATGCATCTACATCATCTGGCCTGTTAACTTATACTACTCAAACGTAGCTTGTGCATATGTATGTTATCCATCTATTATGAGCAAAGGAGCAGTTTACTTTTGACAGTAGGTTGAACAAATGGAGAAGTGTCTTGCTCAAGCACACAACAACAGTATGCACCCCCAACCTTCTAGTCTTAAGATTTAGAGACAAACTTTATTGATCCTTGAGCGAGTTTCCTTGGACACAGTATAGTTCTTAAAATAAAATTGAAAAATAATTACATACAAACAGAAAATGAATAAAAATGTGACTATTAAAAGGATCGTCTGGTACACAGACAAACGCAAATTCAGTGATTTAAAATATACATTACAAATATTGTAAAACTGATTTTAAATAGTGACATTTGAATAAGAAAATAGCCCAATAAATCAGCAGATTCCTTCCTTTTCTGAGGCTGCCACAAAAAATCCCATTCCTCGTATAAGCCTTTTATATTTAATTTTACAAATAAATACATTTACGCACTGCAGCCTTAATTTCGCTGACCTTTCACCTTTGAACAATGACCTCTGCCCTTTGACTAATGACCTTTGGCATTTGGGATACAAAAAAATCCATCATACGCCTTAATAATATGCAAAACGAGTGAATCAAAAAACATGGAATTCACAGTAAGGTAATGCTATCCTCCATTAGCTAGCGGAGATGGTAGCGTGCCTGGCCGCTCATTTAACACAATAATATTAGTAAACTTTACTCATAATCGTGATCAATTTTTCTTGCTTAGCGCGGCCCCGGCTCTTGAGGTTGTCAGTGAATATTTAATGTGTCCCTGTACCTTTAAAACTTTTCATTTATTATGTTTGGTCATCCCATTAGCGTCCATTTATTATCATTAGGGTGATAGAGGCCCGGTCCTGCTGCATCGGAGAGCGGGACATAAAACAGCGCGACACATTTTCACATTAGACACAGCTTCAGTGGTGCGTCAGATTAATGTTCCCCCCAGAAACATGCAGGCAGGTGGGGTATCAATATCTGCATGTTTGTTTATTTTGTGTGTTGACTCATTTTTTTGCCAGTGTGGTACAAGGTGTCACTGTGAAGTCAGAAGAACTGAACATTTCTTTCCTTTTAAATCTAGAATGAAATCCCCATTGGCTAATCCACCTGTCAATCACAAACATTTGAAAACGGGAAGATTTCTATATTTTGTAAGAAAATGTTGGTTTTCAGTTTTATGACAAGTTCTTATTTTCAGTTTTATTTATTTATGTCAGGTGCCCTTTTTAAGAAAAAACTGTATGTATTATGTTACAAAATCTATTATGTTACAATTATGGGCAATGTGGATGAAGTATATTGCACAATGACACAACAGCAGTAGGTTATTTGTGTTCAGACAAGTTTTGAACTGGCAACCTTCCAGTTGATGGGCAAACTCTCATTCTAGCAATATAAAATAAAAGGTTGTGGGGGGGTTTGCTTTGCTCGGTAACTTTTATGACACTTAAAAATGTATAAATAGCAATTACATCTATTTTTAGTGCTAAAATGTTCTGAAATTCATGTTTTCTTACTGTGAGTGGCTTCTCCACACATAGGTATGTTTAATGCCATACTGTGGAACATTGTGGGCAAAGAAACAGGAAAATGGACAGAAAGTTACACATAAATTATGTTATGATGATTGATTCAGAAAGAAAGAAAAAAATCAGATTGAAACCTGCTCTTCTGTCTTTGTACCAGTTCTTGTTGAGTTCCTCGTGCCTCTGCTGGAGCTCTGTCCACTGTCCTGCTCTGAGTGACCCACACAAGGCCTCTGAGCTCAGGGACCGGAGCTGCAGATTCACATTGTATCCTCCAGTGTGATTAATGCTTTTCTTAATGTATTCACGGCTCTAATACGAGTCCCTCTTCACTAACCTTGCAGAAAAATGCAAATGGAACAGAGAGGAGGAAAGAGAGAGGGCCGGGCCGGAGCCTTGGGAAGTGGGTGTGCATATTTCTCTATTTCTACACCAACAACCTCCAAGTGCAGATCAGCCTTGTTTTAGTGGCACTGGGAAAAATAATGAGGGACAACTTTACGAATAAAAACTACTACCAGTGTAATGTTGAAGAAGCCAATACAACAGATTTGTATTAGAGAAGGTGAGCTGTTTGTGGGTTTTGTGATGATATTCTGTTAGCGTATCATCACAAAAGTTCACTTTTGGAACATTTGGTGCATCATCATATGTCGCTGAAAGCCTTTCCACATTGTATCTTTAAATGAACAGGTTATTTTAGACCAGGGGTGGGTAAACTTTTTTACATACAGGCCGCAGTGGGTTGTAAAATTTGATATATATATATATATATATATATATATATATATATATATATATATATATATATATATATATATATATATATATATATATATATATATATATTGTACAAACTGTTTTACAAATGCAATAATTAATTTATTACCTTTCAGTTAAATAATCACAGCAGAAAAACTTTGAACAAAGTTTAGCCTGACCTATTTTAACATCATTTGGTCACATTCAGCGGGCCAGATTAATAAGCCCAAAGGGCCGTAGTTTGCCCATGTCTGTTTTAGACCAATGACACAGATGTGCAGTGACATGTGGGCAGGTTTAACCTACAGTGAACAAAAGAAAACGCACACACACTTTTTGAAAAGGTAAAAAAAGACATGTAGTCTGGAACTGACTTTTCTCTCCTGCGTTGAAAGATAGTCATGACACTGTTTTTGAAATTGAAAGGTTCTGATTGCCCTTCAGTTGTCATTTCCTATCTGAAGGTACAGGCCTGAGAAGACAGAAAGTCTTTATTTCAAAAGCATTGTCCAGATGACTACCTTTGAAACTTTTTCTACATTGAACCTCTGTCATGATGTCAGTTTCCCTGTCCTCCCGTGCTCTCTCCCCCTCCCCTACCTGTGTGTCTGGAGCTGGGTGGAGTGGCTGACTCCTCCCGTGCACACCTGGGGTGCATCAGCCTAATCACCACCACCTGCTGCTGAGTACAAGAAGGCTTGGCAGTCTACACTCGGTGCCAGACCGTCCGCGTGTAAAACGTGAATGTTTCTTGCTAAGCTTTGTTATATGGTACTTTCCTGCAAATGCTCATTTGGATTTATGCACCCTCCAGATTCCTGCCTCTACTCGCCCAGCTCCTGCCGCCACGTTCCAGTCCCGGTATCGCTTCCAGCTCGTCTTGTCTCCTGCTCGTCTCGTCTCCTGCTCGTCTCGTCTCCAGCTCGTCTCGTCTCCTGCTCGTCTCGTCTCCTGCTCGTCTCGTCTCCTGCTCGTCTCGTCTCCTGTCCGGTCCTGGTCTCTGGTTTGTCACCCGCTCCCCGCTCTGGTCTTCGTCTGATCCGCCTGCCCTGGTACCGCACCTGCTTCTATCCCCGTCCTGGTCCTGTCCTGCCCGCCTCTACCTGCACCGCACCCGCCTGACCCGTCTCCCGCTCCCCGGTTCCTGTACCTGCTCTTGTGACCTGTTTAAAGACTGCATTTTCACCGCTGTAAATAAACACTGTTAAAACTGCTCTGGTCTGCATCTTTTGGTCCTATCCGCACCGTTACGACAGAACGGTCTGGCCACTATGGACCAAGCAGGCTCAGATCCGGACCAGACGCGCCGCCTGACGCACTCTCACCCCGAGGCGGTGCTGGGTCAGCATGAACAATCCATTCGAACTCTATTGGAGCTAAATCAGACATTGTCCCAGCAGGTGGCACAGCTTAACCACCAGGTGGCCGCGCTCCTCGTCACCCCGCCCGCTGCAGCTGGAGCGCCGCCACGCCTCCCGGAGCCGAGAGGCACGGATCCGGAGCCGTATGCTGGACAACCTCACCTCTGTCGCGGATTCCTGTTCCAGTGCGAGTTCATGTTCCAGCAGTGCCCTTCTCGTTTCAGCTCGGGGGCCACCAAGATCCGATATATATGTGGATTACTCCGGGGCAGAGCTCTCCAGTGGGCAGAGGCGCGCCTAATGAAGACGTCTGTGGATAGCCTGGATTTTAATGAATTTGTGTCCACGTTTAAGCTGGTGTTTGACCACCCGCACTACCAGGACAATGCTGCCTCCCGGTTATTGACTCTCAGCCAGGGCTCCAGGACGGTAGCGGATTATTCCATCGAATTCTGGACACATGCGGCGGAGCTGGACTGGACGGACAGCGCGCTGCGGGCTGTGTTTGTGCGGGGCCTGAACGAGACTTTGAAAGATGAATTGGTTTCCCGGGACGAACCCCCCGACCTGCGGACCCTCATCTCCCTCACTCACCGTATAGACAACCGCCTACGGGCTCGTCGCCGAGAGAGACGCCGGTCACCGGTCCCGCCGGAGCCACGCGCTGCCCCGCCCCCGCCGGATGAGCCCATGCAACTCGACAGGACCCTTGTGTCGGCCGAGGAGCGTCAACGGAGGCGTCGTCTGGCCGGGGCTTGCCTCTACTGCGGTGAGCGCGGACATTATGTGGTCACTTGCCCAGTTCGGCCAAAAGGGGGGGCCCACCAGTAGCACTGGGAGTACTGGTGGGCGAGCAACACATCCTGGACTCTTCTAATAGACTGCGGCTCAGCGCCACCCTGTGCGTTCGCACAGAGACCTTATGCGTTTCCGCCCTTATCGACTCCGGGGCTGAGAGGGACTTTATTGATGCCCAAGTCGCGGAGCAGCTCGGGGTCTACCTGGAGCCCCTCGAACGCCCCTTAAATGCCCAGGGGCTCAATGGACGTTTTCTGGGGCACATCACTCACATCACAGAACCTGTCACCGTGATTCTGTCCGGCAACCACCAAGAGAACCGTCAGTTTCATGTCCTGTCCTCCTCCGCTTCTCCTCTGGTCCTTGGTTACCCCTGGCTACGCGCCCACAACCCTGTTTTCGATTGGGCCAGGGGCGGAGTTTCGGGCTGGAGTCCCGATTGCCACGCCAAGTGCCTTCGGTCCGCCCTCCCTCCGGCCGGGAGGTCCGTTCCTGTCGCTGATCCGTCCCCAGACACCCCCAATCTGTCCTCGGTGCCTGCTGAATATCACGACCTGGGGGAGGTTTTTAGCAAGAGCAAGGCCCTCTCTTTACCGCCCCACCGTCCATATGACTGCGCCATTGACCTCCTGCCGGGTGCCCCACTACCATCTAGCAGGCTATATAACCTGTCTAAACCTGAACGCGAGTCAATGGAGGACTATATCCGTGGGTCCCTGGCTGCCGGAATCATCCGCCCGTCCACTTCACCCGTGGGAGCGGGGTTCTTCTTTGTGGCTAAGAAGGACGAATCCCTGCGGCCTTGCATTGATTACCGGGGTCTGAACAATATAACCGTAAAGAATAAATACCCGCTTCCCTTACTGGACTCGGCATTTACGCCCCTCCACGGTGCGACCATCTTCTCAAAGTTGGATTTGCGGAATGCGTACCACCTGGTGCGCATCAGGGAGGGAGACGAATGGAAGACGGCCTTCAAGACACCCCTGGGACATTTCGAATACTTGGTTATGCCCTTCGGTCTCACCAACGCCCCTGCCGTATTCCAAGCCCTCATCAACGATGTGCTCCGTGATTTCCTTAACCGATTCGTCTTTGTTTACTTGGATGACATCTTGATTTTCTCGCGGTCCCCCCAGGAGCATCATCAGCACGTTCGCCAGGTTCTCCAGCGCCTCCTCGAGAATAAACTGTTCGTGAAAGCTGAGAAATGCGAGTTTCACGCAGAGGAGGTCAGCTTTTTGGGCTTCATTGTGGGGCGGGGCCAAGTAAGAGCTGACCCTGAAAAGATCCAGGCTGTCACTGAGTGGCCCGTTCCTACCAGCCGGAGACAGCTCCAGAGATTTATCGGCTTTGCCAATTTTTATAGACGTTTCATCCGGGATTTTAGTAGGGTTATCTCGCCCTTAACTAAACTCACCTCTCCTGCTTTGCCGTTTGCCTGGTCTCCTGAGGCGCAGACAGCCTTCGAGAAGCTTAAGAGACTATTTACCTCCGCTCCCATCCTGCACCAGCCCGACCCTTCACGGCAATTCATCGTGGAGGTCGACGCCTCCGACTCGGGAGTGGGGGCCGTGCTTTCGCAGAGGTTCGACCCCCACAACCGCCTCTGTCCCTGCGCCTTCTTTTCCCGGCGATTGTCCTCGGCCGAGGTCAATTATGATGTGGGGGATCGGGAGCTCCTTGCCGTAAAGCTGGCCTTGGAGGAGTGGCGCCACTGGCTCGAAGGGGCGGAGCAACCATTCATCGTCTGGACCGACCATAAAAACTTGGAGTACATCCAGTCCGCCAGGCGCCTCAATCCCCGTCAAGCTCGTTGGTCCCTCTTCTTCAGCCGCTTCAACTTTCTCCTCACCTACCGCCCCGGATCTCGGAACGTCAAACCGGATGCCCTCTCCCGCCAGTTCGCCCTGGAGGATAGCCCGGTCACCGCAGAAACAATTATCCCCTCCTCGTGTGTGGTGGCCGCGGTCCATTGGGATATCGAGGACACCGTCCGAGAGGCCCAGACCAACGACCCCGACCCAGGTAACGGCCCTCCAGATAAACTGTTTGTTCCCGATTCTGTCCGGTCTCAGGTGCTCCAGTGGGTCCATGCCTCCCGTTTCGCCTGCCATCCTGGTGCCGGTCGCTCTCTCTCCCTCCTCAGGAGACGCTTCTGGTGGCCCACGATGGACACAGACACCCGGGCTTATGTCGCCGCCTGCCAGGTATGTGCTCGGGCCAAGGCCTCCCACTCACCCCCTTCTGGTCTCTTGCATCCTCTCCCAGTTCCTCGTCGCCCTTGGTCCCACATCGCCTTGGACTTCGTGACGGGCCTTCCCCCTTCCCAGGGGAACACGGTGGTTCTCACCATTGTGGACCGCTTCTCCAAGGCCGCCCATTTCGTTGCCCTGCCTAAGCTCCCCACAGCCAAAGAAACTGCCGACCAGCTGACCAGTCATGTCTTCCGACTCCACGGCATCCCGGTGGACATCGTGTCCGACAGAGGGACCCAATTCACCTCTCAGGTATGGCGGTCTTTCTGCGACAGTTTGGGGGCCACGGTTAGCCTCACGTCCGGGTTCCATCCACAATCTAATGGGCAGACGGAGCGGGCCAACCAAGACCTGGAGTCGGCCCTACGGTGCACAGCCTCCGCCAACCCCGCGACCTGGAGTACTCACCTACCCTGGATAGAGTACGCTCACAACTCCCTCGTGAGTTCCGCCACTGGTATGTCCCCCTTCGAGGCATCGCTGGGATATCAACCCCCTCTCTTTCCCACGGAGGAGAGGGACCTCGCCGTCCCGTCTGTTCAGCGCCATCTCCAGCGCTGTCGCCGGATCTGGAAGAAGGCCAGGGCGGCCCTTCTTCGGGCTGGAGCGCGCACTAAGGCGACGGCCGATCGCCACCGTGTCCCGGCGCCCGTATACCAACCTGGCCAGATGGTTTGGCTCTCCGCCAAGACGGTCCCGCTGAAGACGGACTCCCGTAAGCTGTCCCCCCGATTCCTGGGACCGTTTAAGATCATGAGGATCATAAATCCATCGGCGGTGCGCCTCCAGTTACCCCCGTCTCTCCGGATTCATCCGACCTTTCACGTCTCCCAGGTTAAACCAGTCCGGACCAGCGACCTGTGCCCTCCGGCCGATCCCCCACCGCCCGCCCGAGTCATTGACGGCCACCCGGCGTTCACCGTCCGCCGCCTGATTGACGTTCGTCGCCGTGGTAGGGGCCTCCAGTACCTCGTCGATTGGGAGGGTTACGGTCCGGAGGAGCGATCCTGGGTGCCCAGGGCACGCATTCTGGACCCCGACATGGTGAGAGACTTCCACCGCGCTCATCCCGACAAGCCTGGGGGTCCACCAGGAGGTGGACCTTAGGGGGGGGGTACTGTCATGATGTCAGTTTCCCTGTCCTCCCGTGCTCTCTCCCCCTCCCCTACCTGTGTGTCTGGAGCTGGGTGGAGTGGCTGACTCCTCCCGTGCACACCTGGGGTGCATCAGCCTAATCACCACCACCTGCTGCTGAGTACAAGAAGGCTTGGCAGTCTACACTCGGTGCCAGACCGTCCGCGTGTAAAACGTGAATGTTTCTTGCTAAGCTTTGTTATATGGTACTTTCCTGCAAATGCTCATTTGGATTTATGCACCCTCCAGATTCCTGCCTCTACTCGCCCAGCTCCTGCCGCCACGTTCCAGTCCCGGTATCGCTTCCAGCTCGTCTTGTCTCCTGCTCGTCTCGTCTCCTGCTCGTCTCGTCTCCAGCTCGTCTCGTCTCCTGCTCGTCTCGTCTCCTGCTCGTCTCGTCTCCTGCTCGTCTCGTCTCCTGTCCGGTCCTGGTCTCTGGTTTGTCACCCGCTCCCCGCTCTGGTCTTCGTCTGATCCGCCTGCCCTGGTACCGCACCTGCTTCTATCCCCGTCCTGGTCCTGTCCTGCCCGCCTCTACCTGCACCGCACCCGCCTGACCCGTCTCCCGCTCCCCGGTTCCTGTACCTGCTCTTGTGACCTGTTTAAAGACTGCATTTTCACCGCTGTAAATAAACACTGTTAAAACTGCTCTGGTCTGCATCTTTTGGTCCTATCCGCACCGTTACGACAACCTCTCCTGGACAAATGTGGGATTATGCCATTACTCCTAAAATTTATGTCCTTCATATTCTGTAAAGCACTTTGAATTACTTTGTGTACAAATTGTGCTATACAAATAAACTTACCTTGCCTTGGAGTTTGCATGATCCACTCATGTCAAAACAAAGTGTAAGGTGTATTTTACTCAGATACTCTCTGCCTTTGACCTTTCCTTCAACCAGTGCCGGTAAGACAATCTGAGAGGAGCAGTTAACTGCTGCGGTACAGCACTCATCTCTGGATCTTGAGTTGATGAGGGAAAACCCTGGGACGCCCGGGAATTAAACCCAGAGCCAAAACACAGAGGACTGACAAACAGCACAGACATCTGCCAATCAATGTGTGAGGTACTAATCTCTTGTTACACTGAGATAATCTTAGATAAATGACTTGGTGTGAGCTCCCACACTCTCATGCATTTTAACAGGAAGTGGAGGGGGCTTGTTGGCCAGGTAACCTCCAGTGCCACTGGGGCCGCAGTGTGCTAATGTTTCAATAAATGTTCCACATTAAAAGTCTCAGTAATCCAAATCCATGTGTACAGGCTTGTCTCAAAAGTTGCCCCTGAATAATTTCCTCTGAAGTTTACTTGGCGGAGTGTGCGCTGATTGCCGAGGCAGTCTGTTCATCAGGCCCTCTCCCCCTCTTCTATTTTATCATCATAAATAATGTTGATTAATTAGCAAGTCAAAATCACTGGGGATAATCCGAGCCGAATACATCACTGTCAGGCGAACTGTTGAATATTACATTTACACCAAGAGCAGTTTAATTACAAGTCCTACAACTCCTAACATATTCATTAGAAAGAAGATTGTAACGTAGGAGACAAAGCAACAGAAGTTTTGGACTTGGGAAATGTCTAAATGTAACTTTTTATGTCCCCGACTCGACTTGGTTATTATTCCATTTCTTTTTTGTACATTGGTTTTCATATCTCACCTGCACAGGGAGGTTGCGGTTCATGGTCCACGCACTTAACCTTAAATTAAATATCAGTCCCATAAGGCGGAGGAGGGGTACAGAGTGAAATCTGTCCCATTTGCAAATAGACAGAGCTGTTTGGAAAAAGAATTTTGACCCGTTTTGAGAGCTGTGAACAGGTTCTACACCTCATCAGTGCTATCAGGGTCACATTTTGTTCAGCTGAAGCTTTTTAATTAACCTGTACAAATAAAAACATGAAATAGTGTTTTTATTTACTATCAAACAGTATGGGTTTTTTTCGCTGCAGACTTCGATCTTTTGGAAACGCAGAGTAGACGATGGATGATATTTTGTGACCAATTTGTAGGACAGACTTGGATCATTGTCCCCAAAATATATGATTTTAAAAAGTCTTCATTTAAAGTATTTTTTGTGAATCCTTAGAGTTCAAAGGTTTTGGTTTGTGAACTTCAGAATTGCCGGATTGCAGGGAGTAAAGAAGCTTCTCTGGTGGTGCTTTAGTCATGACCATTTCTCAAAGCAAGAGGGTCACAGGTTCAATTCCCAGACCTGTTTCTTTTGTTATAATGTTATGTTCAAAAATGTGTACAGTGTTCCCTCGCTATAACACTGTTCACCTTTCGTGGCCTCACTGTTTCGCAGATTTGTTTAGTGCAATTTTCTTTTAGTGCAACTTTTTTTTTTACAGCATATGAACGTGCATTGTGGACCATTGTCCATCAGTCTCCTCCATGCCATGTCTCCTGTATAGTACAGAATGTGTTCAGCTAAATAAATAAATGTGTGTAAATAAATAAATGTGACTCTGAAGTGCTGTATATTTGCGAGTTTTCTCCCCGACAAAACGCACAATATTGATGAAACGTTCTGCACCGACAAAGGCGCCTACAAAGGTTTGAACTTTGAGAGAGTTTAAACAAGAGAGAAATGTGAGAAAATGTTAATGCCTGTGTGAGAAAAGTGTATAAAGTGTGTGGTGAGGGGTTTTACAGCAAAAAACATATAGAATAATTGTAAAAAATAAAGCTGATACTTTGTGGGCTATTTTTAGAACATAACCCCCGACAATAGACGAACTGTGTTATGGAAGATTTTCAGACGTTATTGCAAACCCAAAATTCTGCTTATTCCAGAAAAAAAACCTACTAAGAACGACACTTTTGAACCCCAATTTTATAACAATCATGCGCAAAAACAAAAACACTTCCGCGTCTGTTCAAAATGTGTCATACCATTAATGAAATTCTGTCAATCTGCAGATATCAACAGCACCACGATCCACAATAAAAGTAATAGAATTTCCACTGTGCGAACATTAACCATACATCCAATCAAACCCTTTACACGTTTATATCCCAGCCCCTTACATGATTGTAGCTGTAGTCTCACCTATTAGGCCCAACGTACTGTCAAATGACTTAAGGGCCAAATCGAAGAAACCACATTATAATCTACCTCTGAAATCTACCATTATCTTGAAGCATGTCGCAGTGCTTTCCTCCAATTCTTTATGAGGCTAACCAGGCCCGGGACCAGCGGAGCCCATCCCATCAGCGCTATCCGGGCATCTTCTGAACCTCCTGTAGCGGAACATGCTAATACAGGACAATCACTCGCTCATTGACTTCTATTATGGACCCTACAAGACACAAATGCTCCTATGAAACACGCAGCCAGGTTGATAGGGATTCAGAATGCACACTTCTTTGATACTTTATAAAGATGTGAGTCTGGTCACCGGTGAATCTGCCTGTTTTTGGATGGGCGTGATTGACAGGTGGATTAGCCAATCAGGGGCGCGCATGATCTGTCTGTATTAAAACAAATATGGCTGCTTAGGAGGAAAAATTACATGAAAAAATATCACAAAGGACTGAAAAACATTGCAGATTTCTATGGAGGGAGAGAAGCACTAAATTTTGTTAATTTGAGTTGAGAGAAATGTGATTTTATTCAAAGTGATGATTGACCAGTAAGCTCCTCGTTTCACATGCATCACTGAAAAAAATCTGATTGTTCTATCACTTTTGATTCTGGCTCTGGAGGCTGTGGTGACCAGACTGATGGCCCTCTCTATAAAAAAAATACAGAGGTGTCATTTTAGATTCACCAGGCTATCACCTACAGCCCTCTCTAGAACTTTTACTCACTATATTTACATAAAAACTGGACATTCCTATTTAAACAGATTTTACAAAATGCATGTAAACCAGGAAACTATGATCAAAGTGTTGTGGTTCAAATCTTCCATATTCCAATAACAAAAAGAAGTCCATAGAAGAAGTCCAGACGTACTTGGATGTCTGCTGTGTGTAAAAGAGCAGGCCAATCAGCAGGAGAGGCATTCAACTGCACTGGGTAACAAACAGCCTCACTCATTTTAAATCAGCAGTGAAGCCAACCTACGACCACTCCACCGCAGACTAGCTTGTGTTGTTTCACTGTTTTGCTCTGTTATGTTAAAGTGAACACTGCTGGTGCTTCGGTGTGTTTGTTTGTGCTGCGGAGTGCAAATCACTTGTGAGTAATGTTCCTAGCATGTCTATTAAATTGAATGGTCAGTGTAAATGAAATCTCACTTATCTATGTCGTCCAAAAGTGTGGCTATATGCATGCTAGCCATTTTTATTAGCAATAATAGCTGAAAAGTCCCATAAACGTCTCTTAGCCCCACGTTTGTACCTGTATCTCATGTGGACTGGGACATGAGTGGTCTGACAGGTTTTGGAGCAAAGATGATTTAAACTTGATCATTTAACGTGCTTAGAGTTCTCGGAGCATGTAAACGTAGAGACTGAATTGTCTTATGAAATCTAAGGACACAAATACTCGTATGAAGCATGTACGAAGGGCCTTCTCCAGAACTTTTAGCGTCAAATCCAAAGCGATGGAACTTGGACAATGAAGATGGATGCCTTACACTGCAGTTAATAATATATTGATGGTGCTGTCAGGAGCATTAATAATAAGAGTTTCTTCTATATTGATACATTAGTCCAGGTAATTGATGAAAAACCTGTAAAAGTCCTTAATTTCGTTCCCTCCTCGCATGCTATTTATCTACCATCTGCTCACTCAGGGCTCCCCAGGGGACACCGGTGATCAGGTGCTGAGGAGAGTCCACACTGGAGACGCTGCACTCTTAAGTAACAAAGGAATCTGTCATATCGAGGCCTGCATGAAAAATTAGGTAAAAGTTAGCATATGGAAAATAAATGAAGAATGCATATATGAGAAAAACTGAAAAAAAACACATTATTTTATCTCTGTCCCCTGGGAAAAAATGATGTAATAAATGCTAAGCTAGTTAAAAGGGCTTGAGGGCGGAATATTAATCTTGATTTGAGCGGTTTTGACTGTATTTACTCAATTAAAAGTAACAGTATTTTTAAATGAAATGAAGTGTTTTAATAAATTTAGGTCTTTGTAACTATAAAATAATGAATAATATAATATAGACCAAGGCAAGTATGTGTCTACATCTAAAACAACTCAAAAAAAAAAAAAAAAAGATGTCATTGTGTTCTTGAGCAATACATTTTACCCTAAAATGTTCTCATAAATCGAAATATCATCCAAATATCAGCAACCATCATGTCCCATTATTTACCTTTATAGGTCTCAAAAATATTCCTAATGACTTTTCTTCCTAAATGTAGACCCTTTCTGTAAGACTTATTACTTTACAATAAACACTGGGTTATCAGGTCCTGCCAAGTGAAATGTCACTGGAGAGCATCTTACACAGAAAATGAGTCTATAATCACTGAACGCTGTGGCCAAGTTGAATTAATAACCTTTAAGAAAATATTTGTCATTTCTGTCACAAATAAAATCATTACAGTTGTTTCATTAAGAAGTATCAATATCAGACTTTTAACCCAATACACAGCTTTTGGGCCCTGAACATTTGCTTGTTTTGCGTTCTAAAATTTCTCCTGCCAACTTGTTTAATGACCTTATTCCGCCCCGCCCGCTTTTACCTCTAAATGCTACTAAACCGCAAATTCTTTATAGTAGCACTTTCGCTTAAGTGGGAATCCCATTCAATTCAATAGAGAACTTTAGAAACGTTTTGCTGCTAAAATCTGATATAAAGTAAGTTGATTTGTGTAAAATGTTCTATGTTCATGTGACCAACAAGTCAGCAATAGACCAATTCTGTGGGAAGCTTAAAAACGGTTTTGTCGTCTGTATACAACTTATGTTCTGTTAAGATCAGCTCCCCCGTGCAAAATAATACAATCAAAATGACGGTGGCGGCGCACGAGGCGACTTATAAGGTGGATATATAATGGCTACAGACTAAATACTGGCCTAATAGAAAAAAAGAACACGATTCAAATTTGACAGAAGCTTTGTTGGAGAGGGGATACTTTTTAACTTAAACTTAATCATTTTAATAATTACATTTAAATAAAAATAATAATAATAAAAAAATAAAATTATAATATATATTTTTTAATTAAATATTTTTTTAACTTAATAATTCAGTAGTGGTCTGTGAAGTCTAAAAAAATGCATAGAAAATCAAACCACAAAATACCCAGACACTCCATTTGTTTTGAAAAGTTAGAAAGTCTTTATTTATTTTTTATTTTTTTATTTTAAGAACATATATAAGGTGGGGTCTTAAAGGTACAACCATCAATTAAAGCACAGCAGGTTAAGCAGCAGCATAACTTCAAACGTGCACTGCCATTATATTTGGAGCGACAGCGGCTCAGTTGGTAGAGCGTTTGTCCACTGATCCAAAGGTCGGTGCTTCAAATCCTGCTCTCGACATAAACATTATTGGTTGAGCGGTCAAAAATCCACTGACCCACAAGTTGGCGGTGCGATTCCAGCTCCCACAGATGAATGCTGTCATTGTGTCCTTGGGCAAGACACTTAATCCACCTTGTCTTTGTGAAAAAAACGTAATCCTTTTTTGGATTTTTGTTTTTGCTTTACGCACACAACATCTCTGACCTCAACCGAACCTAACCGCCATCTTGTCACTTCGCCCGTACCCCATTTATCACGACACAACCTTACACTCCAAACACACCGTATATTTAAATGCTAGCTAGCCGCACATCCACAGCTAGCATAGAAGGACGGACTGGCGTTTAATCTTTGGGTAATCATGACAAGCGTTGATGGGAAATGGAGTGTGGCTACTCTCCTTGACCAGTCTGCGGTGGCCAGCGGTCCAAAACGTGCAGGACGAGATTGGATTTATTGCTATTGGGCCAAAGGTAACAAATACATGCAATATAACAGAGGAGATAGACGGCATTATCGCGGGATAGATTTTATGCTCATCACACCGGGCAACCACACGGAATAGATTGATACTGCGAGCCATAGCTTTATATTAGCGGCATATATCTTAACACCGAGGGCTAAACAGGAAGTAGCTAGCTGATAAGATAATGCTATTGCTAGGTGTTGTTTACGGCGAGGTATCAAAGAGTTAACGACGGTAAAATCAACTGCCACGTCTGGGTTAGCTAAAAAAACAATGACAAAAAAAGATTGAGGTTGGGGTCGACTCAAGTGGAAATATCTTCATCTCATCAGCGGGGTCGGCCGGAGGTTCCCCGGGAGTCCACGGAGAGCCCGGTATGGGGTCGGGGGAGGTCATGTAGAACAGCGCGGTGTGACAGCCAATCAGGGGCCACCTCTCTGGACACATAAAACAAAAGGAAAACAACAGAGGAGGGAGACGGACGAAATGAGAGCGGGGCGGTCTGACAGTGGGGAATTATGGGGTAGTTTCATATTTTTGTAAGGGGGAAATTGATTTATTTACAGTAATAGAGTATCAAATCAAAACTTGTACAGGTCTGATTTCAAAATGGCTTGAAAAGTTTATGTCAAAAATGAACATGGAATAAATTGTGTTCGCTATTTTTACTTTTTATTTTTTCCTCAGTCAGTTTAAAACGTGATTTTTTTCCTCTGTTGTTAAAACCTTCATACATTGGTAAACCTAAGAATTTGGTGAATTTTGGTTGCCATTTAATAGAATAATCTCTTGAGATAAAAGATGTAAGATGTATAGTGGCACAGGGGAATAAGAATTTGCCCACCAACCATGGGCTACCAAGTTTGTTTGTTTTGTTTTTGTCTTCCTGGTAGGAGGCATCAGCCCATTCACAGTAACTGGTAGGAGCAGGAAGGGCATCCGGGCCCAAAATAGCCAAATCACCATGCAACTACTTGCTGTGGATCCTTTGAAAAAAACAAAAAACAAAAAAACAATCCAATATTTACAAAATGAAATAACATGGATGCTCACTTTACTAGTTAGATATACTTTGATTGGCAGATTTTTAAAGCAGATCTACTACTTTTCAGAGCATTTCACCATCTTATAGTTGTTTCCCCTTCTTATTCACCTCTTGTAGTTCTTTTTGGAGTGATTCGTGTGTTTAAGTAATCTTTAATTACTTATTTTCAAGATGCCATATTGAGATCTTGACGTAAACCCCGTTTCACCGCCCCTGACATGCACCTACTGTACTTACTGTGTTCTCCAATTTTATTTTCTTAATCAATGATACGCATAAGATTCAGCAGAGTTGAGGAGTCATTTTGGTACAAATGGAAAAAAAAAATAGCTACTCACTAGTGTGATGTGCAGTTATCCATAGGAGGAGCCGACAG
Organism: Periophthalmus magnuspinnatus; assembly: GCF_009829125.3. Classification (NCBI taxonomy): domain Eukaryota; kingdom Metazoa; phylum Chordata; class Actinopteri; order Gobiiformes; family Gobiidae; genus Periophthalmus; species Periophthalmus magnuspinnatus. The sequence continues at coordinate 5,775,057 of NC_047140.1, read as the reverse complement.
CTAAGTCTTTCTTTTAGATGAATATTGTGATTTAAAAAGCGCAAATTATTCTTTAAGTCGACAAAAAATAAAAATCCAGGCTAACCTATAATTGTATGTTGGATTAGCAAAGTGGTCAGTAATGTGGGTTTCACGATCAATTTATGACATGCACAACAGGATAATCAACAATGAGGTACTCTGGACAACAATGTGGGACTATGGACAACAATGAGGTACCGTGGACAACAATGAGGTACCGTGGACAACAATGAGGTACCCTGGACAACAGTGAGGTACCGTGGACAACAATGAGGTACCCTGGACAACAATGAGGTACCATGGACAACAATGAGGTACCGTGGACAACAATGAGGTACCATGGACAACAATGAGGTACCATGGACAACAATGAGGTACCATGGACAACAATGTGGGACTCTGGACAACAATGAGGTACCGTGGACAACAATGAGGTACCCTGGACAACAGTGAGGTACCATGGACAACAATGAGGTACTGTGGACAACAGTGAGGTACCATGGACAACAATGAGGTACCATGGACAACAGTGAGGTACCATGGACAACAATGAGGTACCATGAACAACAATGAGGTACCCTGCATCCACTGCTTTTGCCACAAACCAGCCAGTGTCTGTCCCAGGGCAGCTGTGTCTACAATAGTACATCACCACCACTGAGTCTGGAGTGAATGAACGCTGCTCTGTAACGCGTCTAAAAAACACTATATAAACCAAATGTATGAATTATGTATGTATCCCATCATTAAAAATAAAGTTTCCACAAGGCCACGTGCTGTTACGGTTTATTCCGAAATCACAAAACATGTATTTATATATATATATATACATACATACAACGTGTTTCCTTAAAGTGTTCCATAATAGATTTTTAATGTTCATTTGTCTATGCCCGCCAGCTCGGGATCTTTGACATTTGAAGTAATTGTGGTGGGGAGAGTCGTAGTCGTCAGCGGGGGAGAGAGATGGAGAAAGAGGGGTGGGGGGTCTGTGAACGGGGCAGCGGGACTATTTGTGTAAATGACTGCGCCTGTTTATTTGTGACACCCCCCCTGCCCCACTCCCCCCACCCCCTCAGGCTGTGCCGCGGGCCAGCTATTAGCTTCTCTGGCCATAAACGCCACAGAGAGAGCGAGGGAAGAAAAGCCCAATGATCGCCCAAAAGTTAGCCCCTAATGTGACAAGTTATCAGACAAAAGCCCCCCGCCGAGGATGATGGGAAAACGTGCCCGAGGGAGGGAGGGGGGAGGAGGAGGGACCCTGAATTGCCCGGTAATATGGTGAAAGGAGGACTGTATTGTAATCACTATTATGTGTGGCGGCGGTGTCAAAGATCAGCCGTGCTACTGGGTCCTAAGTGCTAGCCCGTATGTGTTAGCATATTGCACAAAGCTGTACGAGGTCTGCTAGCAAATGTGTTTATGGTTTTTCAATTCTTTCCTCGTTTGGTTGCTACAGAAAAAAGCAACATTTTTATCACTATTGTATGTGTATAGTCACTGGTTTATATATATGATTATGTTACTGTATGTATTTGTTGGATTTTTTGTGTTGTAAATGTATGGTAATTATTGTAGTTGTTATTTTTACCCTCTTATTTTTCTATTTTATTCCCAAAATGCTTAGCTGTTCATAGTTAAAGGTCCTATATTACGCAAAATTGGGGTTAGTTAGTTACTTCATCAAAAACATACCTGGAGTTGTGTTTCATTTCATTCACATATGTTTCAGTAACTCTTTATTATTAATTAAGCTCAAAATGCTCAGTTCCACCTTGTGATGTCATGAAGTGGTCGTTTTTAAATTAACCGCTACCTTTTACCTTTAGTTCAGTAGAAATTGGAAGTTCCAGGGCTGAAATGATCCAAATGATTCAAGTCAAGGTGTATGGAGTTTAAAAACACAGTGGAGCACTTCCTGTATCACCACATGATGACATCACAAGGTGGAACAGAGTGTTTTCTGTTTGAGAGAGGGTTCGTATGTTAAATGTGTAAATGCAACACAACTCCAGGTATGTTTGTGATGAGGACCCAACAGCAGGGACCCATCTATAGTCTTGATCAGAGCATTTGACCCAGTGAGCGTGTTTTGGGGGAGTAAACTCACCCACACACAGGGAGACATTCGCACGCAAACTCTGAAACGTAACACGCGGGCCCATTTATCCAAAGCTTCCACTTGTTATTCTCTCAGAAACCATTGCAATTTACAGTTTAGAAGTGTGAATTATTACAGTAGGACACAATGGGAGTTTGATTGTATATTTAAAGCAATGTTTGACAGTGTTTTGTAATCACTATGTTATACGGCAATTTGTTTTTTATGCATTTATTAGTTTGTTTGCTGAAAAGAGCAACTGTATTACTCTCATTAGGCTATTATGTGTAGCCCATTACAGTTTCTTATAATTTTTTTTATTTTTTTGTTTAAATTAGGCTGATCACCCAAAAGTTAGCCCTTAATGTGACAAGTTATTAGACTAAAGGCCCCCCTGCTGAGAATGGGAAAATGCGCCCAAGGGAGGGGGGCGTTCAGAGTGTGATGTGTATTTTTGGGGAAATTATTACTATTTTTTATATTTTTATTTATTTATTTATTACACAACACAATATTTTTTATAGATAAAATTGTATTTATTTTTTTTATGTCTCTTCGATGTATTATAATGTTTTTTAAGTGTTTATTTTATTTATTTAAAGAGCGAAAACGCCGGCAATTACCCCAAACTTATCCCCTTAATGTGACAAGTTATCAGACAAAAGCCCTCCTGCCGAGAATGATGGGAAAACGGGCCCAAGGGATGGTGGAGGGAGGAGGAGGAGAAGGGGGGAGGAAGAAGGATGGAGTGAGGGAGGGGGCGGGGCTATCCTGAATTGCCCGATAACGCGACGCAAAGAGGCGACTGTATTGTAATCACTATTATGTGTGGCTGCGGTGTCAAAGATCAGCGGCGCTATTGAGTCCTAAGTGCTAGCCCATATGTGTTAGCATATTGCACAAAGCTGTCTATGGCCTGTTAGCCTGAGGGGGGACATAGTACAGAGAGGGGGACACGCGCGCGGGGACGGGGGACATCCAGCTAGCAGACCTCTATTTAATTAAATGACACTAAAGCGCGGTGGGCCTGTGGCTGTAGGCCCGAGGACATGAGCGAGCGTGAGAGGGAGAGTGAGCTCACACAGGATACAAACTACTGCAGCTCCATGTGGACACTGTCAGAGCGATGTGAGGATGTGTGTCACACCAGGGTAAACAAAGGGTCAGCATAGAGAGCAGTTAAGGACAACGGAGGCCTGTAAGGGGCAGTTTTACACACTGTAGTATTATTATGTCTTCTGTAGGTTATTTATTTATTGTTGGTGTAAAGATAAGAAAAATATCAGAATGTTTTCACTAAATGTTTAAATGTATGTGACTTTTGCACTATACTAAATATATCAGTATTCTATTTTAAACAGTAAATAAAATAATGAACTGCACAGAAAAAAATAGGTTATGAGCAGTGGTGGAATGTAACAATAGTAAAGTACTGTACTTAGTTACACATTTTAGGTATCTGCACTTCACATACTTTCTAAATTTTAATCGTGGATACTTTTACTTCAGTACAATTAAGAGCAGGTATCTGTACTTTCTACTCCACTATATTTTTGAACAGGACTGAAAAGTATTAAGTATTTTTTATTATTGTGAGATCTGCTGAAAATGGGATTTATTTTTAACATTTTCGTAGTTATATACAAATAAAAAACAGCTGGAAAATCGATTCAGTTGTTTCTATTGAACAAAATTCAGCAAAAATCTTCATCAAAATCATCACATTTTAAGTTGTATTAGATCTTAATATCTGTGCAAAATACTTTTACTTTTTACTCTTTAAGTACATTTTTAAATGGGTACTAGTAATGCTTTTACTTAAGTAGATTTGTTGATGTTATACTTTTACTTGAGTCATCCATACTTTTACTTAAGTAACAAACTTTAGTACTTCTTTCATCTCTGGTTACAAGTATCAGAATAATGTCACTGAATTACCCCCAAAATGAGGTGTTCAAGTCCATATTTCTCTCTTTTGCACAATAGCAACAATTTTAGTTTTGTCTGGAATGTTCCACAATATGGCCTCTATCTCCATGGAGACAAATGACATCACCAGGCCATATTACAAGTCAGATCCATGGAAAGGCGAGTCTGCTCAAGAATAATGTTTTAAAAAAAACACCTGTAATATAATCCATGCTAGAATGGGCAAGTTTAATGTCATACTGTGGTGGACTCCAAGTAAAGCCATAACATTCATTTGTGCAGGTGGTTCTTGTCTCCAGCAGAATCAAATATAATCATATAATGCACAGTGGGAGTACTGCACCGTCACTGTTACCTCTTACTATTATAATAAATGACACAGATGAGGTCATTAACAAAACTGTCTCTTTTAACCCCAACAACCACAACTGATTAAAGTCAATATATTGAATATTTGCTTAAATCCCCAAACAAACGACAGAGTTATCACGAGTGTGTCTCTAGGCAACGAAAAGATAATTATAATCAGTCATGTTTTCTTTATTTTCTTTCTATACATTTGAATGATTATTATTGCATGTGTGTTATAATAAAACGTAAAGTATTGTCGTTGTAGAAGGAGAGAAAATGCACCCTCCCTCCTGATGCCCCTGGTCGCCATAGTGACAGAGGCCTGCTTTAAGAATGCCTGTCATGTATCTGGACCTCAGTGGGGCCCACAGTGGAGAGGACGCTGCACAGGACACTGGGGGGTCCATTATTGGGTCTGACTGGAGACAGGGACAGAGAGGAAATGACTTTTACTCTGGTTAAACAGACTGTGTGCTGTGCCTGGGATTATCTGACCTAATCTCTTGTGAAACTAAATGTTAAATATTGTTCTACATGTTAGTCTTATCTGCTGATACAATATAAGAGAGCCAAAGCTTTAAGGTCCCTGTGCAAGAGTTTATCGAGACAGGACCTCAAAAATCAAACGAATTATATATCAGTTTTTAAAATAATAAAGAATGAAGGCCTTTAATTATTTTGTACTTTTTGAGTGTCTGTTTTTTCAGCATTGTAAATGAAATGAAATGATGTAAGAATCATTTTGTATGATCATATTACAGTGGAGAGAGAGATAGAGGGACAGAGAGAAAGAGACACAGAGATAGATAGGGAGAGAGAGAGACCGAGAGAGAACTAGAGAGAAAGAGGACAGAGAGAGATACAATACAGAGAGACGGAAAGAGAGACTAAGAGAGATAGATGCATAGACATAGACATACCAGCACACATACAGAGTTTTCAAATAGGCAGTAAAAATAGTCCCTTGTAAAAAACAAAAATAGAGCAGAGCAATGATAAATACAAATACAATACAATCAATAAATGACTTCTCTCCCGATCACCCCCTTCCCCCTAGCCCCTCCCTCCTCTCGCTCACCTGGGCACATTATAAAGTCCAAGAGCTCTGGGTAAAAAAGACTTCCTGACCCTGAGCCAATGTCTGTACAAAAGAATTTATACCAGATTATATCACTGCAAGATTTCCAAAGTAAGTAGATAGTAGTGGGCGTGTACCAGTGGAGGTGAAAACAGGATTGATTGGAGCAAGGATATCTTGAATAGAGGAGTGTGAGGATTACTCAAACATGCATAAATCACTCTAAATACATCATTGAGGGGGTATATTTATTAGCATTAAGTCACGTATCCCAGCTTTAAAGGTCCTATATTACGCAAAACTGACTATTGCGAGACTTAAGCCATGTCCACATCTCCAAAGCTCAAAATGCTCTGTTCCACCTTGTGATGTCATGAAGTGGTAGTTTTCAAGTTAACAGCTCCTTTTACCTTTAGTTCAGTAGAGATTGGCAATTCCAGACTACGACCACCCACATGATTCAGGTGAAGGTGTATGGAGTGGAGCACTTCCTGTATTACCAGATGACATCACAAGGTGGAACAGAGCGTTTTGATCTTTGGAGATGTGGACATGTGTGAATGAAACAAAACACAACTCCAGGTATGTTCTTTTGAGAGAAGGACTCAGCCTAAATACGCATGAAAACTATAAGCAAACCCAAATTTTTGAATGAACTATACCCGGTCATATAGAGACTGAAATGGACGCTAGCACTAGCATTAGCACTGTCCCGCACTCAGAACCACCCAAACCCAAAACCCCCAAAACTAAACTAAAGCTAAACTAAAAAGAGGAGTGGAGCTGTGGCGTGTCTGTGCTCTCAGACAGATGCTCGGGCAGATGGTGAGAATTAACCGAAGATGGAGACGAAGAAATGAGAACGGCTCAAACGGGCCCATAGAGGACACACTCGGATCTGTGTGTGTGTGTGTGTGTGTGTGTGAGAAAGAAGGGGGGAGGGAGAGAGAGAGAGAAAGAAGAGAAGAGAGAGGAGGAGAGAGTGTGAAAGAAGAGAGAAGAGAGCAGGAAATAGAGAGAAACGGAGAGGAAAAGAGGTGAAAAGAGAAAGGGAGCCATAGAGAGAGAAAGAGAGGTGGGAGAAAAAGGGGGGAGCGAGATAGAGAGAGGGAAGGAGAAATATGGGGAGGGGTAGAAAGAGAAAGAGGGAGGGAGAAAGAGGAGTGTGAGAGAAAACTAGGGGGAATAGAAAAGGGGAGAGCAGAACAAGGGAGACGTAGAGAGAGAAGGAGTGGAAGAGAGAAGAGGGGTGAGAAAAAGACAAAAAAAACAGAGAGAGAAACATAAAAAGGAAGGAAAGAGAGAAAGAGAAAGGAGGAGAGGTCCGGGCAGCTTACCCCTCAGCTGTGAGGACTAAAGAGGATGAGGGCGGCTCTCGGAGATGGAGCTCGCGATAATAATCACAGGCGTGAAATTACAACGCTGATATTTGTAGCACCCATGGGTGTGGTGTGGGTGGGGCTGGAGCTCACCCGGTCCACACATCAGCACGGGCCTGAGATATGTTTTAGTAAGAGGCAGACAAGCAAACAGATCTGCAAATACAACTAATATTACAATGAGAACTGTGAAAATATACAGTGGATTATTCAATTTTAATGATTCAAGAGAAGTGGGTGAATGAAGTTGCACCTTTAGTTTCGAATGTTCCACAATACAGCATTAAACTCATCGTATCTATGTTGTATTTGGTCATTATGAGAGCGTATTTGCTCAAAAATATTATGAAAACCATGGATTGTTACTTTGAGAGCACTTGCCTCTCCACAGATCTGACCTGTAAGTTTTTCAGCATCTCCATGGAGCTAATCATGTAGCAGACCTTACTAGAAATGTTACGTTCTGCACCTTTAAGCCTCATAGTTGCATTAATTCACAAATTGAGTCATCAGATAAACAGGTGGGGTACTGTCCACAATAGAAAAAGTTACACAGTGTAGCTTTAAGTAGTATGTTTGCCTTATTACACAATAGAAGTCATTTTGTATAGTGCCATACTGTTACTCCTGTTCTTGCGTATTGGTCTTTGTGACAGTCAGTGACACCACACGTCCACTGTGCTCTGCTGAAAGGAGCTCATTTTCATGTCCATCATCTGCCCAGGCCTCTGCAGACCTCCTCACCCCTCCTCTTCCTCACCTCCCTCCCGCCCCTCCTCTCCCTCACCGCTGCCTATGGGACCAAAGTCAAAGTACGAGTGTTGTCAGGCCCAGCTGAGAATAGCCACTGAGTGATCGCAATTGCTCTGTTTTCAGTTGGTCCCCTTCATATCGGCCGCCGCGCTGGGGACCCCTGACAGTTGGGATAGTGGTGAGAGACAGGACTAAAGGACCGGGAATGGTGGATTGTCATATAACTTTTTTTTTTTTTTTTTTTTTACATGGTAGTATGATGTGAAGAGAATATTCTGAATACTACAAAAAAATCATAATCTAATCTAATGGTCTAATTTTCAACATCAGTGTGGACTAAGTGAGTGTGACGTCACCCGTAGCGTCATAGCGCATCGAGGCTAGTGATTATAGCAGCTAATTTGGAGCTCGTATCAATGGTTTAGCGGGGTGGCCTCGTAGCAACGGTGTCAGTCAAACCTTTTGCTAACGCTAGTGGTAGTTACGGGGAAAGAATCCGCCTGATTTGTCTGTTATTAATGTCAATATCTTGATTTACAAAATAGTGAAAATAAAAACCCCAGAATCATGTAGGTGGGTTAATATTAACATTTTAAGATTAAAATGATGAGCTTAACAGCAGTCGATGGAGCCGGAACCGCGCCCATGAGCACTTCCTATTTAGAAAGTAGCAGCTAGCAGGTTAGCTATGTCCATGTATATATGCAGTTTATTTCAACAACTCATTTTTCAGCATCATATTTCCCCGTTAGCTTGACTTTATAAGGCAGTAAAAAAAAAAGCAAACTTACATTTTTTTGTACCCATAATCGCATTTTAATAATATAACTGTTGCCCTGACCAAGATTTTAGGTTCTTCTGGACTTTACTACAAAATACAATGTAGTTTTATAAAACATTCACCAAGTAAAAAGTCTTATATAGATAAACAGATACACAAAATAAACTGTGATAGTATGCGACTTTCTGAAGGTGGAAAGTCACTTGTGTAATTCCATGGAAATAGAAAGTTAAAACCATACTTCGGAACATTCTCCATGGATATACAAAAGTTCCATGCAGTATTGTGGAATATTATAGCCAAAGGAACAACATGTGCATGAAAAACAGCAGGAGGAGGCCTTCTTCCTGAGTCAGGTTTGTGGAGAAGCAAGCCCAGTCACAGGAAGTGAGTTTTTCTATGTTTTTCAGTCCAATCAAAATATCCATAATGAAAAAATATGCTTTTAACTCTGTTGTGTGGCAAAAAAGTTACATATCATGGCTTTAATCAACAAAAATACTCAAGAAAAGCAGATTTTTTTTTTTGCCATTTTTTGTCCATTTTACAACTCCTCAAATGGCGAAACACACAGTTTACATGAAATTTTTTTTATGACCTATCAGCCCACACAACTTCACTTCAAAACAAGACATATGACACATTAACAACACAAGATAACAAAAACGCTACTATCCTGCAGCTCTGACCTCATCCTTTTACATGTATCACTCTAAACAGTGAGGTCATTCTATTGGCAGCACTTCTAAACTCCCTACTCTAACTTTATATTTGTATTGTGTACTCCAAACAGTAACGGGGCCATATTGTAGCAGAGTGGTTATCATCTGACACGGGCTGGTTTCACTGAGGTATAATGAGTGAGGGACAGATCCAGTCAACGCCAACGGAGAAAGCGAAGGTCATCGGAATGTCACGGAGAGTTTGAAGACCGGCTGAACGTCCTGTGAAGGAGAGGAGACGGGGGAGGGAGGAGAGGGGGAGAAAAGGGGAGGATGGGGGGATGTTGACAGATAGGAAAGAGGGAGCGAAAGTTAGATATTGGATTTGTCCCATAAAAGAGAATTCTGTAGATAAAATTGTATTAAATGGGAGTGATTACAAGCTGTGGAATTTCACTGTAGTTTTGGTTCTGAATGAATAGAATGACTAAATAATTTATGTGCAGTTCAAGTCTGGTTCAAATCAGTTTAAATTAACACTCACTGGAAAACCAACATTGGATTTACTGTCAGAAATGAAATGGTTACTGGTTCAATTCCCACGCAGATATAATGTTGATGTGTGCTTCGGAAAGACACAATTGGTTCTGTATAACTTTTCCACAACAACACTAAGCCAGTTGTAAAGCTATGTGTTTTAGATTGTCCTACAACTTATCTTAAAGCTCCCACATGTAACTTTTTAACAAAAAAAAACCCCAAAACAAAACATGTGTCCTTACTCTGATCTGGATTGCATCTCCACTTATTTTGCCTGGAGAAGAGCCTTTTCCTGCGTGTGTCCACAGACGTTTTATTACTTTAGATAAAATGTTGCACAGTATGACATAAAAACATTTCTATCTTCATGGAGAATGTCCCCAAGTGTGGTCTGAACTTTCTACTTTCATTAAAGACTCTGTACTCAACTTTTTTTTGAGCAAAATGTCATACCCCAGCACAGATATATAGTATAAGCAGCTCTTGGGGTCATAATATGTCCACTGTGTGCTGTCTGTCTTATTATAAAGTGATTTATTATCCGATAATCAGGAAGTGCAAGTTAGCATGCTAGTTGGTGTTAGCTTTACTGAAACGGCAAAACTTTTGGTTTCTGAATGTTACGAAAAGTCCTTTTAAACCCATCGTGGTGAATAATTAGGATGCTCTGAATGCATAAGATCAGTGAGGAATAACTTTGGACAAATGCAAACCGTTTAAAATGAACCAGTTCTGTTTTTCACTCCTTTTACCAGGTGATAATGTATAGAAGATTTATTTTTACTGCACCAAAATAGCAATAAGCTTAGTTTGGACTATAAAAGGGGCAGTTTTTTTTCAACTGCCTTGCTCAAGTTTGCTCACACGCACAAAAACGCTCCACGGTACGACTTAACAAAATGTACAAAAATAAATTGTAAATCACTGAGGACCTCTATGTCCAACCGCCATCCAAGAGACGCCATGGAAACGGAAATCACCTCATGTGTAAAAAATAATGCCATAATACGTCACTTAATACAGCGCATAATACATCTGCTGCCTGTTAGCTTCCCCGCAGAGACCCAATGGTAAAGACACAAATATATCTTCAGATGCTAGCCCTCATCCCAACGGACTCCCCGCTCGGAAATTGCAGTTTTTACATTCCGCCATTGTTCTCCCAAAAGGAATACAGATAACAAATGAAATATTCAAGCCCTATTGTCTGATTTATTCTTTTTATTATGTACAAATTTGGGGAGGAAAAGGGGAAGGCAGCACCCAAGGGACCCTGACAGGCTATCAAACCGACGCGGGGGTAAACAGGTTAGGATCAGAGCAGCATTCACATGTGCTATAAACACAAATCGAAAATTACTGGAGAAAAACGTCCCAGTGGTGTAAGGAGAGGAGGAGAGGGGGATATTTGGAAGCGCCATTCTGGAAACGTTGGGGCAATGTATGAAATATGATTGGGTAAAGAACGGGTACATTACATTTCTATTGTGGTTTTAATTGCACATAACATATTAGATCACCATGATAACTTTTAATCTTTTCAATAATGCTATATTCTCTGAAAACAAAGTATTAAAATCATGAATATGTTTCTGTTTTGTTTTTACTCCCCACGCTAAAACACTTCCCCTTCAGAGCACTAATCAAACTACTGCACATTGTATCGGGTTTGTGAAGTTGTAGCCTATTGTTTTGTATCATGCTTTATATTTATGAAAAAGCAAGCGGAGAGCATGAGTGATGTAGGCTTGCAGGTTGAGTTTTGGACAGGATTATACTGCTAACCATAAGAAGGGTTCAAACAGGGCCCAGGAGAGATCACTAGATTACTCAAACATGCATGAATGACATTTAAAACCACTTAAGGCATGTGAACAATGAGAGAACAATGATATAACTTGGTAGAAAGCTCCAAAAAGTCAATTTTGCATAAACCTCCATTACAGCCATATGGATAAATTAAGTCAACATGTAAATCAGTGAAAAATTTGCTATTCTAAAGAAAATATTATATCTTTGAATGTCTCCAAAATATTGCCTTTAAACAGCAAGATCGAATCCATGAATAGGAGGCTAATAAATCCTATAAAAAGAGAAGATGAAGATCCCTGATACCTGATAATAATAATACGAATACCTAAAAATACAGAAATGACAATGACAATCTCTTAAAGGTGCACTATGTAACTTTTATGGTAGGTGAGTCAGAGATGCTTTTCCTGCAATGTTTCCCTGGATGGTATTAAATAGTATTGAGCTTATCTAGTTGCTTTTCTTTCCTTATAGGTGTTTTTATTGCTCGATAATACCCTATAAAACATACATTCTTACCATGAACGGGGTCACTGCTCCACAGATCTGACCTGAAACTGTCATCTACTTGTGTCTCTGGATATAGAGAAGTTTAAAGACTTACTGTAGAACATTCACAGAGACTAGCAGATGGCTGGCCCTCCATCAGAAAAGTTACATAATGCTACTGCATAACTTTATAACAAAAAGATAGACTCAAATAAAAGCGTATATTTTTAGTATGAATGTTTTTATTGCAAAGGAAAAAACCTTGAAAAATATGTGTCCTTACTCTGAGCAATACAAACTCTTGTTTGTATTGGTTAAAACATGTATCTCAATGGAGAATGTTCTGAAGTATGGTTTGAACTTTCTATTCTCATGGGGTCATGCAGATGATGTGCTGCAACCAAAGTTACACGGTGTTGCTTTAATAATAAGTTGTACCAGAGTATAAGTCGCACCAGCCCAAAAATGCATGATAATGAAGAAAAAAGGATATATTTCACATATAAATCAGATATGAGTAGTAGTAGATGAAAAAAAGTGCAAAAAGTGTATGTAACATTCATATTATTATTATGCATTTTATTCTTTTTAAATTCTTGTCCATCCTGTAGCTTTTAAAAAGTAATATTTGGAGACAAAAGGCAGATTGTATTTAAAAGCATTTTTTTTTTTTTATTGAAATGTGACCAGATATCCTTTTGTTGGCCCAAATCTGCCAATCTGACTCATCATTCTAAACACCAGAAAAACCTTGTAAATATTTGGTCAACTTCAAAACATCTCCAAAGCATTAGATTGTGTTTCATTCACATCCAAATCGTCCTCTATAAAGAGACTTCACCCACATTACCCGGACAAAAGACTAAATTAGCATGTGATTTCAGACACACATGTGCTAGCTCACCGCCGTTTGTTTGTGGTCTCTCCAAACGCCAGAGTCACAGATGCCCGTTTACGGCGACCCTGGCCCCAAAATGAGCTCCATCACATATTAGTAATTGACCATTAATGAAGTGGCCATAATAGCCCACTGAGGAATTGGCACCCGGGGGACCATAGCATTAGCATAGTCCCAGTGCGACAAGGGGCTTTTCAATGGCCAATCAATAAAGAGCATTAGTTGGTGATGGCCTCGCAGGGACCCCGAGGTGTCTGCTGTGTGTATTCAGGGGCCGAACAAAGGGCCCGCCGTGATCCTGTGCATAATGAATGTGAGAGCACAAACATAAGCTCAAGAGTGCTGTCTGTCACTGTGGCGTTTGTCGTACGGAACAATACTGGCTTTAACGCAGAGAGGTATAAGGGGGTTTGTACGGAAGAGTCGAGGGCTGAGGAAGACAGCAAAATGAAGAAAATGAAAGCACTTACAGAGATTTACAGATAAATTGTGAAGAAATTGGTAAAGGAATATTGATTTCAGATTTAGATGAGGAAAAACAGCAATTTTGACAAGTAAATTCCAAAAACGTGTACACGGAAAACACTTATCCTGTCCGGCATTGTATCATTTACATTCACTGAGTTCAACGCGCAACTTTTGTAACCCAAAATACACAGCAGTTAAAGTATTTTTTAATTGTTTTATTGCACCGATAAACTTAGAAAAACACGTGTCCTTACTGTAAGCAGGACATGGAGGAGAGATCTGCTTGTTTCCATGGAAATCTTGTAAAATATATCTAATTTCATGGAGACAAGCAGGTGACATGACCCGGCCAAGTTACAGGTCAGATACATGGAGATCACAGTAAGAATGCATGTTTTTCAAGATCTTTTTTCGAGCAATAAAATAACACCTACATGGAGACAAGCAGCCATCAGAAAAGTTCTTCAGTGAATCTTTACATTGATGTTTCAAATATTGCTTTTTGACTAATCGCAGTTCATTACATAACAACTAGACATAATATGACATAACCAATAAACCATCGTACTGCACATTTAAACTATCCAGAGCCTCTGATGACAAAAGCTGAAAATACGCCAACAATTTTTTTCTAGGTATTCCCACTAAACCACAGATTTCAAAATCCTTTGTGTACTCTTGAACACAACTGCTATGTCAAAATCTGGTGAAAGGCCCCAGAGCATCTACACTGGCTGCTCAGTTCAATTCCCCAACAAAGTCGTTTCCTCCTCTTGACCCAACAGCCTCACGAATGGGCGAAATGCAAGGACACATTTTTCTAAAAAACTATAATTACTTCTTTGTTACCAACACCTGCCGCCTTTAGCATATCACCGTTCAGCTAGTCATTTCAATGCCAATTTTTGTTTTATTCTCCTATCCTTGAAGTCACCCTTGGTATTGTTCGTAGTCAAACAGTCCTATAGCTTTATATTACAACCGATTTCAAAAAACCTCTCTGCTCCCTCTACTCGCCTTGTACTTTGGAATTCAAGTCAACATTTTAAGCGCTTGTATAGAACCAAGGACATCACAAATATCACCTGACATTTACTGTACATATTCTATTAGCCCGCTCTGAATACGGCCCCTACCTGCTCATACCCTTAATTTTCTCATTTGCGTTATACGGCCCCAATGAAACGGATATCATTACATAGAATAGCACTATCATACAAATACCGCAACCGAGTGTCCTTGAAGGCAGCGTAATAAATGGTTCATCGTGGAGAAACCAAACGGCAATGGGAATTTATGGCACTGATCCCCCCCTCATCATCGTCGCAAAGTACTCGGTAAAATTTCATTGTAACTTGGGTAGAAATAAATAAATTTGCCCCCTCCCCACCCCCGACCTTGAGCGGAAGTTCCCCCCTCCTCCTCCTCCTCCTCTGCTTGTGTGGTTTCATACATCTTGTCTTTCCTGGTGTATCAGCTGAAGATTGGTGCAGACATTTCTATTGTGATTTGTGCTTCTTTGGGGGTCTGTGGAGACGAGGGGCCCCAGAGGAGAGTGGGAAAGAGAATGACAGATCGTGTAAAAAAAAAAACTGGGGTAAAGAAATGCAATGAGAAGATAAAATGTAGTGGTACAGTGGTTTAATGTTCACCTACCAACCAGAGGACTGCTGGTTCAAAACTCACAAAGATGTACACTTGGGCAAAACAGTTCACCCACCAATTTAATAAAAGAAATAAAAAAAAAGAACTAGCCCCCAAGTTGCATTTGGTCACATATTGATTGGGCCTTCTCAGCAGACTGGAAAAGAAAAACAATACACTATGTTCTGTAAAACATTTTTAAAAAGACACACTGAGCACAAAGATGTAACTTTTATTGTGTCGTTGGCATAACACTTTATAATAGCTACATAATTCATACTTACTATTTAATTAAGGGTTAGTGTTAGGAGTTACTAATGTTATTAAGTTACTAAGCCTGAACCATTCTTAATATCAATAGTTCAGTTGGTAGAGTGTTTGTCCTGAGTCCAAGGTTGGTGGTTCAAATCCTGCTCTTGACATAAAGTTCATTGAGCGATCGGATCCACTGACTCACACATTGGCAGTGCGATTCTAGCTCCCACAGATGAATGCTGTTATTGTGTCCTTGGGCAAGACATTTAACCCACCTCAACCCCAGTGTGTGCTTATACAGGTGTGTGAATGTGTGTGTGAATGGGTGAGTGGTTGCTTGATGTAAAGTTTGAGTGCATTGAAGGTGGAAAATTGTGATCATATACCATTTAACAATGTGTTCATTGTGAATTAAGTCTTTGCTCATGCGTTATTGAGGCTAATAAAAGTGTAGCTACAATAAAATGTTATTCCAATAGATGAGATAAGACATACTTTATAACGTAAAAAAATGTGTATCTTGAGCGAGCCCCCGCATTTCCCAACTGTGACCTCATGACCTCATGGCCTTTAAAAATTAATATGGAATACTTTCTCAAAAAAAAAAAAAAAAGTTTAAGTTGAACCCTTAGGTTTAGTCAAAACAATCACTTTATGTGTGGTTGTTAATGATTGGAAATGGATAAGCATGCAACCCTGGTATGCAAAGGTGACCAAAACAAAGGCCCTTTGAATATAAAGAAGGTTCCCATTCACCCTTGGAATTCTGGAACATTTCTGGAAAAGTTTGTTACTACTGTCATTACAGGAAAAGTTTTCTTTCCTGAAAAACCTAATTTAAAACCCATCAATATGAAAGAAATTAAACCAAATTAGTAAACAATTATATTTAGTGCTTATTACTCATTTCTCTAAGAAGTTATTTTTGGTGATTTACAGGCCTATGTCTGAAACTACAATGTATTGACACCTCTATATTTAAAAAAATAATAAAATCTCACTCTCACCCTCCATGGGTGGTCTCATCCCCTCTTTTCCATGCTGGGGATCTCTACCAGAGGCCTGGGAGCTTGGAGGTTCTACAGTATCTTTGCTGTTCCTGTACTACACTTTTCTGGACTGAGATGTCTGATGTTTTTCCTGTGATCTGCTGTAGCCACTCCTCCAGTTTGGGGGTCACTGCCCCGAGTGCTCCGATGACCACGGGCATCACTGATGCCTTCACCTTCCAGGCCTTCTCCAGCTCTTCTCTGAACCCCTGGTATTTCTCTAGTTTCTCATGTTCTTTTTCCTGATGTTCCCATTACTTACGTACATACTGCAATGTCCACCACAACGACTTTGCTCTGTTGTTTATCAAACCACCACAATGTCAGGTTGGTTCGCCGTCACCATTCTGTCAGTCTGTATCTGGAAGTCCCACAGGATCTTGGCTCGATCATTCTTCACCAGCTTTGAAGGAGTTTCCCACCTTGACCTCGGGATTTCCAGTCCGTACTCTGCACAGATGTTTCTGTGCACTATGCCCGTTACTTGGTTATGCCGCTCCATGTATGTTTTCCCTGCAGCGTCTTTCACCCTGCAGTTATGTCCTGGATTGTCTCAGGGCCTCTTTGCACAGCTACACCTTGGGTCTTGTCTGATGTGGTAGATCTGGGCCTCTATTGCTCTGGTGCTCAAGGCCTGCTCCAGGATGAGCCTCTGTCCTTCAGTCCAGCTTTCTCAACCCATTGGTAGGATTTCTTGATATCAGCCACTTCAGTTATGTTCCAGTGGTACATCCCGTGCAGGGGCTTGTCCTCCCATGGTGGTTCCTCCAGCACCTCTTCCTCTGCACTCCACTGTTTGAGACATTCGCTGAGCACATCATCTGTTGGGGCCTTGTCCTTGATGTACTTATGGACCTTGGATGTTTCATCCTGGACTGTGGCTCTCCTTCCTTGCGGCTCGCGTACAGTCTCAGGGTGCTGGATTTGGGATGGAACTCACCATGCATGGTCTGGAGCTTTCAGGTCTTAATTTCTGTGATCTGTATCTCCTACATTCCCTCTCTTTGTCACCATCCAGCTAGATATCTTAAGTCGGGGATATATATATATATATATATATATATATATATATATATATATATATATATATATATATATATATATATATATATATATATATATATATATATATATATATATATATACATATATATATATATATATATATATATATATATATATATATATAAACATTGTGGACTTCGGGTATAGTCAGACCACATCTTTATTAAAAAGGAGTAATGTATTTGTAATATGTTTTTACGCTAAGCGTGGGAAGCCTAATATGGCCATCCAAAACAATGTAAAACAGACAAATGAATTGCCCAAACAAAATAAATAAAATCTAATAGAGAGAGCTCACATGTGGATGGCAGCAGTGTCTAATAGATACTCATGTGCAGTGTTGTCGACGGCCCATATTCCCTCAGATAATCCGGCCCACCATAAAATTAGAATAGCAAATACCTGAGTGACAGAGATGCATGTCCTCCCTCGCCCGTGCCCCCCATAAAAACTCCTCGAACTTCAATTTAAATTTACTGCGCCGCAAAAGGAGAAGTGATATGCATTCAAAAATTTTAATAACCTATTAAGTTATGACTTCAATTTCCTTTTATGAATATTTTCCTTGGGGAGCGCAGCCATCAGCGGAGAGAGACAGAAAGTTAAAAAAGATAAATAGTGCCATTAATCTATAACATTTCGCTGCCATAATTCCCCAGAATGAGAAGTTATTTTTGCTCAGATCGTCACATAATTAGCTCCTTACAGTCGGCTCACGGGCCAGAAAATCGCTACAGAACAATGTGAGCTCTGTCATTTGGCGGAGAGTAAAAATCATCATTTGTCTTAATAGGTTTCCGCGGTGACAAGCCGTATTTGAAGTTGATTAGGTTTCAGTGGCTTTATTAATAACAATTGGTACATTAGAGCGACTGGTGGAGGAGCTAAATCAAAAGCATGTGGCAGTGGTCAGTCAGGACTCAGGCGTAAGCTGTAGGAACAACCACTTTTATGCTACTTATATTGTATATACTGTATACATGTTGACAAATAAAATGATTACAATAGCCCCCTAAAAAGTGTTGAAAGAAATGCATTGAAGTGCCTATGACAGGTTGGACTATACTCTTTTCACTAAAGCAAAAAAAGGAAAAAAAAGAGAAAAATTATGATTATTATGATTATTATGATTATTATGATTATTATGATTATTATGATGATGATGATGATGATGATGATTATTATTATTATTATTATTATTATTATTATTATTATTATTATTATTATTATTATTATTATTATTATTATTGATTTATTGATTTATTTTGGTGAAAATTATAATTTTTACATCCTGGTTGGGCAGCAAAGGTAATTCCATAACTGTTATCTAGCAACCATAACGTTAACAAGGGCCGAAACACTGTGCAATTTTTGTAATAGTTATGATTAGACTAATAAAAGTAGATAAATGCATAAATATAAAGAAGACGTGTCCCTCGCACTTAAATTATCTAATTTCTTGCATTTTGGATGTATTGTTGACATAGGTAGAGGTATTCTATTTTAGGACCCAGCGCTACTTCCTGGATTTTTGTACTTTCCTTCTCCACTTTTTTTTTCCACAAACTGTAACTTAACTGATGTAAAACTATGATAACTATTTAAGCTACCACTCAAATAATATTTAGAAAAACATGAAAACCTGTCATAAAACAAAGATAGGGGAGTTGTGTATTTCCTAGTGTAAGCTAACATGCAGGTACCAGACAAAACTGAGGGAGAGACACCGGAGGCACCAAACTGTACCAGCGTGGAGAAACTGCAGGTACCAGATGATGACGAAGAGGAGGCAGCTGTACCACAGACTGAGGTGGAGACACTGGAGGTACTAGAGGATACCGAGGTGGACACTACAGGTGGAGGCACCGCAGGTACTTCAGGGGACCGAGGAGACGCCACAAGTATTAGACTATACAGAGGAGGAGACATCATAGGTACCATACTGTACCGATGTGGAGACACTGCAGTTATGACAAGATACTGAGACTGACACACTACAGGTACCAAAGGATTGTGAGGTGAAGATGTCAGATACCAGGCCACATATCAGATTACCTTCAACAGCCACACTCCGGATTGGCTCTTTGGTTGCTATGTTACTCATATGGAACCCGGCTCCAAATATGGCCCCTTTAAACGCTAGCCTCAATAAAACATGAATTTCTCAAAACTTGCAATTATGGATATGACCAATAATTGTGTAATAAATAGAATATAAGTTTGTAAAATAGCCAAAATTACTATCTATATCTCAACAAGAATAAGCAGACTGGCACGTTATAGCTTTTATTTTTAACAGCATAATCATCATATTAAGAAACAACCCTGTATTTTAAAAAGCAAACAGCACTAGCGTACAGCACGTCCCAGTCGCAGGCCTTACTGTACAATCAATCCCCCCCCTCCATTAGCAGCTCTCTTGCTCAGAGCTTAACAGGTTTTGCGCCACCAAACTATTACCCCAAGTCATCACAAGTGCACTTCGGCGAGGCTGGATGTGGCAGTGCAGCGGGCCGTAATGGCTTTAATCTGCCTGTTGTTTGTCTCATGGGCATTAAACACCATCTTGATATGAGCCAGACTACAGTGCACCCATCGGGGGGCCCTCATAATATTTAATAGGTCATCAAAGGGAATGGGGGGTAGACCGCTGACATTCGCCTGGATAGTTAGGAGAAAACCCCAGGAGTTGTCATATGACTCATTACCAGAACACACTCCACTTGGTTGCATCATCGTTCAAAAAACTGTCTGATGAAAAAAAAATATAATAATGAAATAAAATAATTCTAAGCGCAGGGCGATCCGAGCCGAAATAGCCCCATTAAACTGGCATGAGATTTTGATTCCCGAAAATACAGGCTAATCAGTTAATAAAGTCTATTAGCACCACTGTGAATGAGAATGTGGCAGCCATTATGGAGAAAATGATATGGATTGGAAGAGAGTCAAAGCAGTTTAAATGGAAGGCCAAAAATACAAAGGAAGATGGATGACAGCTTGTGATATTTAAGTGTCTCAGCATCACTAGCCAGTACTGTTCAAAGACTGTAAACTGCAGCTAATGGGTTTTTCATAAAGAGGAAAATATGGGTAAACTATCGGATCTGTGTGTGTAATGTAACATGTTCACACATTCATACACCAATGTATGCAGGCACTAGGGACGAGGTGGGTTAAGTGTCTTGCCCAAGGACACAACAACAGCATTCATCTGTGGGACGTTTGTGTTGAGAGTGGGATTCGAACCACCAACCTTTAGATCAGTGAACAAACAGTCTACCAATGAACACAAATTGGCTAAAAGTGGGTAACAGGTGATAATAACTACACCTTACTTAGCCTTATTAAAGCATGAACAAATACTTAACTAATAATGAACTGTCTAATAAGCATAACTACTTCATGAATATCCTAACTCTATCTCCTACCACCTTAACCCCTTAGTTCAGTATTTACCTCAAGCTTAGTGAACAATTTCTTCATCTTTTCATGCTTTATTAAGGCTATTTGAGCTGTACTCATTTTTATTATAAAGTGGTACCACAAAGGTCTTGTTTTTATGAGTATACAGTACATTCTCCAAACTCACTTCTCTAGTTAAACACCATTTTAAAAAGTGCATATATTTGAGTGCATATTTTTTCAGATATTCTTACATTCATACTTCATTGACAGGAAAGTAAAGTAGAAAATGGGACAAAGAGAGTCGTGCAGCAATCCGTTGGAGGCCGCACGCGAACAGTGTTGAAGTGGCCTGTTGTGTTACGGCTCTAACCACTGAGCTACATTGCAAAGTCTTTCGTACTGGGAATACATCAATTTTAATTTAACCCATTTAAACAAGAGAACACAAATGCTCTTTCACACAGTGGACCAACGTGCAAATGGTATGAAAGAGATCCTGGGTTAATATCTTAAAGGAGCCCCCATATTTCATAAGCAAAGGAGACAGCAACACAATGCTCAGGTTGGAACTGTAATCGAACTCCAAATCTTCCTGTACTCACACAACCACTCGGCAACACAAACTTACATCAGTGAGTGGAAAAAGTTGTTTAAGTGTAAATGGCGACTTATGAAATCCGTTCCTGTAAGAGCTCAAAACAAATACAGGAAGAGCTGCTACACTCTACTAACAAATGTAAAATTCTGTTTAATATTTTGTTAATGGCTGCCATCTTTAAGAAGAAGAAAAGTGAACAATAGTAGAAAACCAAACTGGCACAACTAGAAAATTAAAAGTTACTTGCACGTGGACAACTTCAGATATAATGCACCTTCTGTCTCAAACTGCAGCAGAGACACAGTCAGTTAAAGAACAATCCGGCACTGAGCAGATGTGAGGTGGAGGCCAACTGTTACGAACAACCTGAGACTTATCAGGTGATCAAATATGAGGGAGGGTTATCAGAATACAACAGGGTAAAGAAGACTCAAAACTTAGCCTTCAGGTAACAAATACAAAGCAGTTTCAGAAACCCAGATCAACCGCTGGAAAATTGCAAGCAACTCCAAGATGGACTTTGGGATCACACACAATTGAGCTGAGTTCTTTTGTTTCTGAGTTCTTGTATTGAGAAAATGAATTGTGTTGGGCCGAGGGAAAGTGTTTTATATCTCCTCCTGCTGTTAGCCAACAAGTTAGCTCTGTGGGAACAACAGAACAAAAAATATCTGAAAGTAAATCTTAGCGAGGTAGTTTCACAGACAAGGAAATCGTTGGAATGTTGCTGGCCACTTTTTGTAAGAAGATTATGTAAGGCAAAGCACAACCTCTACAACATCGGAGAAAACTCATTGCTTTATAGTTATATCCTCTCTTATTTCCTCCCAAAAATAGCTTGACATTTGGACACCATGATTCCTGCTGTCAAAAATCTGTCCCCTCAACTTTTAGACAACTCCCAGAGCCCTCTCCACCTCTTCCTCCTCCTCTTCCTCCTCTTCCTCCAAACACAACAACAACACTGGTGCTCTTCCATGCCCCTCTCACATTGATTCCCGTCCCGAGGGCCCCAACCAATTTCTCTTGTTTTGAGCGTGCCTTTTCTGTGAAGCTTGAACCTGCAGTGGCCATCGCAGACATCCATCCAAGGGGCCGCCTGACTATGACTGATCTGAGCAACAAACGATCAATTTGGATCTCTCTCTCCTCCCCTCTTCATCTTTCTCTGTCTCTCTCCGCCTATGCCCCCCCTTCTGGTCGACGCCACGTACCCGACGCTGTTTTGTTGATGTGCAGAATATGATGAAAAAGTGAGTGCGCAGGTCACTTTGACACTTGGAGTAACAACGCAATCGCTACTTGACCTTGGGAGAGGGCCTAATTCATATGTTCATCTATCTATATTCTTGAAGGGTGTAACATTTTATTCGGGCGCGTTGGAGGTCTACAAATCATTCACAGAAAACAGACACTGATAATTCTTTACCTGGTGCGTTTGATCCATTTTGATCTTTGAATCGTGGAGGGAATTTTAGCAAAATGTACACGAGTTACATTGGGAAGCGTGGTTGGGAATTGTTGAATCGGAGAATAGCTAATTGGAATCGTCTGGAGTGGAGTAAACCCGATCGTCTCCGCTTTATTATCAAGGTTTGGAAGGATTTGGTTGATTTATTGGCTTTCGTTATAAAATAAGTACTAAAGTTATTCTGGAATGCATTTAGAACGAAACAAAGAAATAAGAAAAGACATCCTATTATAAGATACAAGACGCAAACATGCAATAAGGAAGAATTAAACAAAACCCCTTCCACTTGTCAAGAGCAAAAACGTGGAAGCCCGTCTTTTCGATCTTGAGTTCATTTGACGAACAGTTACTCTGAAGTACATTTGCGAGCAAGTCTGGTCGTTCAAATATTTAACATTTAGTAGTGACGATAAATAGAAGGAAAGTTCTCCACGTAGAGCTTTACTGACACAATGTCGACGGTGGAGTTTAAAGCCATACAGGGGAACATTTAAATCATAACTTTGGTTTTGCATTTTTCATTGTAAATCAGTACGTTTGTTTATATTGTATTTTGCCCCACGGCTTCGTATAAAAAGAGGAGATTTGAACATGGGAGATTTGAATTTGTGGCCAACTTGTACTATTTAACACTTTTACAACTTCATGGGATAATAAAGTTCATAAAAAGTAATGGTACTTTTGAATTGTATTATATTTATGTTGTTAATAAACTTGAACACATTCATCTAATATATGCTCTGTTTCTTCTAATTTAGATGACCTGTCTTTCAAAGAGTTTTCAAAAGAACTTCATTTGCAAAAAGCAGACCAAAAATACATTGATTGTCACACTTCATCTTTTGTCTTTTCCCTCAAGGCAAAATCTATTTCAATCTTTCCAGTATCTCACAAGTTTATTTTCTTTCAGTAGCTAATTGAATTTCTTATTTTATCCCACATTTAGCACAATCGCTAACTCCACTCCAGTCTCTGCTGTACACACTTCTCTCACACACTTCATTCATTAGCCATAATTAGACAATTCTCTTTGCCGTGAAAAAAACTCAACCTCAGATTCCTCCAAGGCATCCGCGGTGATCATGACGCCATGTTTGGGAGCGCGCCGTTAATCGTTCTTGTAATTCCGGGGCTAGCAGACGGCTGGGTGGCCCGTGTCTGCGAGGGAGAAAAAAAAATGCAGAAAAAAAACATTCGTCACCGGGAACAATAGAAGAGATAATTTATTTGGGTACGAACACCTTTGCCGCACATATGCCGCCTTTTGTAAACGGAGTCAATAGCCTACGCGGGGAGCAGCTACGTCGCGTTTGCTAGCACGTGGGGGGGTTGTTCTTCTAGCTATTCAGAGACAATTTGTTAGGCCGGCTGTTAAATCCGAAAAGCTCGCGGAACAGCTGGAGCCAGCCCTATGATTGATAAACGCAGAGAGAGAGAGAACTTTCGATGCAACCGCCCCCCACAACCAACCCCATCCTACTAGCAACCAAGAATGAAGACAAAAGCCCTTGTAGACGCGAGGGCCGTGCGCGGGGTGTAGGGGAAGCGTGCCGCAGAGCTCAGCTGGGGGAGCAGAGGTGCCAGGAGGGAGGTCAGGACCCAGACTAATTACCATTTTATGACAAAACGCCGCTTTTGTGGTCGTTATATAATTGATTTACCTTTCACGGGGAGATCATTATGAAGTGGCTCAGGGAGACTGGGATTAGACAGCGGGCTAAAGGGATCAGTTTCACTTGTACATGTGCTGAGGGAGATGCTAGCAGCGCTAAAAATAGTCTATCACAGCAGACAGCGTCAATGCTAATCCTCGATGTTCAGTTATTAGTGTTGTTGTGATGGATGTGTTGCTAATAGGTGGGGTTTATGTTGTAGGATTGGATTCTGACAAAAGTACAATTGACGGGAGGGGCCTGTATATGAATAGTGCAAATTTGAATATTATTTGGAAAATTCACAAATCTGAACCTCATTTTTATCAGTGATTGGGCACACAAACTCATTTACTATGTTAAAATTCTGTTACCAAACACATTGATCCAAAATACCTCCGTGTTTATAGACTGGTGAAAAAAATATTTAAAAGTTGAAGACATAATAAAGTTGCCGCACCATATTTTACCATTTTAAAAATATGAAAAACAGAACGAGTTGCATTCCTGACACATTTCTAGCCCAATTATTCACAGCAATGAGTTTATTAGCGCTTTTCACAACTCTCAGAGGCCAGAGCGGAGTTTCACCATCACGGTAATGCTAACTAGAACTAGCAACAAATTGGATGCAGACAGCACGTAGCGGTCTGATTCTGAGGAGCAGTTTTTAAATATATCTGTACTGGGGCAAGACTACTTTATTACATGAAAAATGATGATTCCTAAAGACGTGAAGAATCGGGGATGATCAAGTTGACTGTACTGACCACCATCCAAATAGTTTTTAGTGAAAACAATGCTAGAATCTCAACAGAAGACCTACGTGCAACTTCCCATTGGGCTGAGGAGGAGGTGGGTGTGCGCTGACAATCAGGACCACTGGAAATAAGGCTAAGTGTGGGGTCATGCATTCCACTTCCAACATACCTATGTCAGTGATCCACGATGACCTTTATGGAAGAAGCCGTGCCAATCAAAACCATTAACTGTGAGAGAACTGCTCCGGAAACACGCTGTTATTACAACGATTTATACTTTCAGTTTTTTTTTTTCAAGTCAGATTTTTATGATGTGACCCAAAATTATATATTTTCTTAAATTGCCCTTAAGTTGTCCAGTATTTAATGAAATAGTGACCAGGCTTCACACAAATTACAATGAAATATCGATTGAGATGATGATGTTAAAAATAACAGTCAAAAACAAGAAATGAATACTATGTAGGTTCTACTGTGGTAACATTGTTCAAATTAAAGGTTCACTATGTAACTTTCTGGTGGGAAGATTGTAACTGAACTGCTTCTCTCTATGATAATGTTATTTCTTTGCCTAGTATGTTCCACAGTATGGCATTAAATATAACTTCCATGTAATATTTATTAAAAAACAAACAAACAAACATATAAACTAACAAAAAACCTTTAAAACTTGTTCAAACTCAGAACGATGTCGCTTCTTCTTCACCTGCTTGTCTTCTTGGAGATTGATATGCTTAATGCTACACTATGGAATATTCCAGGCAAAGCAATCACATTTCCATGAAGTTAAACTAGAAATTTTACACCTTTAAGGGCTAATCCAAAAGAGAACTACATTTAAAATGACATTAATTCCAACAATAAGTATTAAGTAGTAATAAATTGGGGAAGGGACTGTGGTCGAGCGGTGGCATCATTTTGGTTTGGTTTTTTCAACAGTTTGAGTCGTTTATTTTTTACTCCTGTTTTTATCTTGTATTGTATGTTGAAAATAGTAAAAAATAAAAATAAAAAAAAATTAACATTTAAATTAGAAAAATAGTAATAAATAGTAGATTTCCTTACCACCCATTACGACTCTTCAAAATCTCACTCGCTGTGCATCAATCGCACATGATCCTACATAAATGCCGGTGTCGTATTGATCCTGAACATATCACTATATTTACCGGCTGTATGGGGTTAACAAAGAGGCGTTCAAGGGTCTGCTGCCTCCTTGTCATAAACTTGAGTCTAGTTTGTGACCCATGATGCAGCAGGTCACTGATTCATTTTAGGACCAGCTTTGTCACAGTCACACGGAGCTATAATCGCCCGAGCAGTGGCCAGGAAGCACCCAACCAAGGCCTCTGCAGCACCGGGGCAAACAGGCGAAGAGGTCCAAGAGGATGCGCCCAGATCCAATAGTTAATGTGATGTTACTGATTGTGTTTGTGCAAATGTCAATATTGTTTTTTCATGTGCAATTTATATTGTCATGGCGACAGTACATCACAATTGTTTTTAGATTATAGAAAGTGATGACAGCCTTCTCACAGATCAGGGTAGATGTCGCAATTCCTGTAATAGTTATTCAAAAGGAAAACATCAGCTTGTATCGATAGAGATGTTTAATGTTCCACAGTATAGCATTAAAAATATATACATCACATTTATTCAATTTCAGGTCTTTCTTATTGCTAAAAATACCTTGAAAAACCTGCATTCTTAGTGTGGGCAGGATCATTTCTACACAGATCTGACCTGTAACGTGGCCTTGTGGAGTCCCCTAGCTGTTTGTAGGGAGTAGATAGAGTAGTTTAATACCATACTGTGGAACATTCCAGGTGAATCAACAACATGTCCATGGCGATAGTTTGCGGACTTGACACCAGAAAAGATATCAGTATGTCGTTCCAACATATTCATGTGACCCGACGTGGTTTATTCATTTAAATTTTGTCCAGGTTTATGAATTTACACATGCATTGCCTATATTTAAAATTAGCGTATGTTATTGTTATTAAAAAAATGATATTAACAGGTTTGTTTTTTCCCCAAATGAAGTACAGTATGACATCCTGGGCATAGCGTTTCTTTATAAGGCCATTTGCACTTTAAACCATGCCCACTGTTAAAAACAATTACCCCCTCTGATTACACGTCCTCCTGTGTGTAGCTCACTGTAGCCTGCACACATCCATCCTTGACCTATTTAATGGCTGGGTTTGTTGAGGACACGCCGCACAAATTGAAAAGTTTTCAGTCGCTAAGTGAAATGTATGACTCTGCCTCCGCTCTCAGCTAGAAAAAAAAGCCCACATTGTTCTATTTTAATTCCCGTTCCAGACAACCCCGTGCGTGCGACAAAGTGCATTCTAACCCCATCCATTGCCGCGTAGATTCAACCTGCCAAAACCTACGATGAATGAGTGAATATTGATGAAGACCAAAGATGAATTTATGCCATTTTTTTGTGTTATTGTTGAGTGGAGGTGGGGGAGACAGCAGGCGCCCCACAGGTCCCTGGGGAGTGCGCTAGCCCCCTTCATATTCTCAATATTCCCAGTGAAGTTCAGAAAAAGATATCAATCTCACTTTGAGTCTACGGGCCGTCATTTGTTTGTGAGAGCTGCCGCGCGCTGCTTAGATGACTGTGCCAATTCTTCAAATCCCACTTACAGTATACAAGGCGCGCATCTGCCACTTTGCCCGGGCCTGCGAGTAAGTATGTGTGTGTGGTGGGAGGAGGAGGAGGAGTCGGCTCGGGGAGAGGGAAGCCAGCTCTTGATTGAGGAAGCTGTGTCGCGGCGCGGAGTTAGGAATAAAAAATCTGGCGGTGCGGTTGTTTGGGCAGGAGCCGAGTGGAGATGGGGTAAGGGGGATAGTTTTTCAAAGTCGTGTTGCCTGCTCGGAGAATGTGCAGGTGTGTGGATGAAACAGTGAGGTGGATGAGTCAATCAAGGCAAACGTACTCTATACGCTTTTAACAGAGATAAGTAGTACTCAGTTACTTTTAAATAAAATTGGAATTTTCAGTTTTTGAAAATCAACATGTTTTGGCTAATTTTGGGAGCGGGATTACAACTGGGAGTAGTGTAAATCCCAGTGTCTCAAATCAGTTCCATCAAATTGAAAATGACGTCTGGATGTGAGCTGAAACATTTTGAGCGGAGCAATTTTTAGCACAATTTTGCATGCTTTCTTTACGGTGTATGAATGTGCATTGTGTCGTGCGTCCTGATTGGCTGTTGGACTGTAGACCATTGTCCATCAGTCTCCTCCGTGCCGTGTCTCCTGTGCAGTACAGAATGTGTTCAGACAAATTTACATAAATGTTGGATCGCAGTGTGACTCTGAAGTGCTGTATGTTTGCAAGTTTTCTCCCCGACAAAACCCACAATGTCAATGAAACGTTCTGCACCGACAGTATTTCTAAAACTATCATTTTTATTTACAGTATACGAAAACGTTTATATTTTTATTTCTCAAACTATTTTTTGGGCCTGAAAACGGGTCTTGATCTTTGGTTTCATTCTATAATACTGCGCTTATTTATTTATTTTTTATCTATGAAGGTTTGAACTTGAGAGAGAAATGTGAGAAAATGTTAATGCCTGTGTGAGAAAAGTGTATAAAGTGTGTGGTGAGGGGTTTTACAGCTGCAAAACATATAGAATAATTGTAAAAAATAAAGCTGATACTTAGCGGATTTCACCTATTGTGGGTTATTTTTAGAACGTAACCCCCACAATAAACGAGGGACCACTGTACTCCTCCCCAATGTGTGTAAGTCCACAAGCGTCAAAGGCTTTGAAAAAAGTGTTTCTGTCTCAATGTGCTGTGGTGTCCAACAGCAAATAAGACATATTTTGAAATTGGGAAAAATAACCAGATTGTGAAAAATTAAATATAAGGGATATTTAGAATAGTAACCTCGATAATAAGCTTGTAATCTTTTCCTCACAGATGTCCCACAATCCAGCTCATCCTTCCAGTAGCATCACCTGTTTCTTGTGTCCACAGGTTAGCCCTTGCATGGGACTGTGTGTTTACCCCCTGCCCCCCTCCTGCAGACAGCGCTGTGTCGCGGTCCGGCCTGGCCCAGTCTGCTTTGGTCAGCCAATGGTCCATGCAGGCCTCTCCTCCTCTGTGGGCCTCTGCTTTACCCACACTATTGATGGCCGCTGATGTTCTGGAGAGAGTCCAGCTGACCTCGGCGGAGAGCGAGATGCATCATTGTCCAGGGAGGAACCTCCGGAGAGCGCACAGGAGCTAAGCACAACCTGACATGGTCCAACCTCACATCTGTCAACAAGCGCCAGGCTCATTAGCATACACCTGATAGCAACACGGTCCCAACAGGAAGCACATGGAGGAGAGGGTACGGCCATTTAGACTGCTTGATGATCAGGCTAAGAGGGGGGATATTAGGCTTTGTTCTGGTGTGGGACACATTTGTATTTCAGGTTTTGCATTTTAAACTAATGTGCAAAAATGTGTACTATTTTTGCTGCTATTTGCAAACTTCATTATGAGTTTTTTGTGTTTACTGACAACTACAGAGAACTGAGCTTGTTCAAATAACGAACCGGCAACATTAGGCAGATTATTTTTATTTCAATTTACAATCTTTTTTATCAGAGAAAGCCTTGTTAATTCCTTAGTAATGAATAATAACACACTGCAATTTAGATAGCACATGGTAGAAAGCTACTGACCATGTGTTAAAATTTTTTCCGACCATTTCTAATCACTTACACGCCACGTTCATACACAGTGTATATGATGTGTCTTGCCCAAGGACACAACAACAGTGAAGGTGAACACAGACTGCCCACTCCGGTTTCATTTATGCGAGTGGTTGCAAGAGAAAGGGTGTCCAACCTTAAAGTCTGCCAGATAAACTACTGACTCATTGTGGCCACACCTGAGAAAAAAGATAATGGCCAAATGTGATTTTCTGTTGTTTTAACTGTTTCAGAGACAGAGAAAATACACCAAATCCAGCCAGGAAAACTGAATAACTGGCCTAGTCTTATTTAAACTAAATTTTCAACTATTTTAAACCTGGAAACTACGATTGAGGTGTTGTGGTTTGATTCTCCCAAATAAACGCACATGGAGAACTCCTTGTGTTTCCTATCACTTTAAAGCAATGGACTAAAAAATGTAACAAAATGTGCTAGTCCACAGTGGAAGGACCGTAGTTTGTCATCGCTGCTGATCTAAAAGGAGTGAGTAGAGTACATAGAGACCAAACGCTGGTCTATTATTTTCCTGTCTGTTTCTTACCGTACGCAGTTGAATGCCTCTCCTCGTGTGCTCCCAGCGTGATAGGACTGGACTGTTACTTGCAGCAGACATTTGAGTGCACACAGAGTTCTCTAGATTTGGTTTTGGGATGTTTGAGATTTGAACCACCACATCTCAACTGTACATCCCGGGTTTAAGTGCATTTTGAAAAATCGGTTTAAATTGGACTAGGCCAGTTATCTGATTTTCCTGGCATGTAAACGTAGTGACTGTGAACCACCAAGATCACATACTATTCAAAACAACACTGAGCTTAAAGCGCCAATATAAACCATGAATCTTGTGGTATTACATCCTGTACTGTAATAAACTCTTTAACAAGACGCCCAAAGTGAGAGTGAAGGAAGATCTATGGGAGGGGCCGAGTCGCTTGGCAGATTGAATTAATTACGCCATATTAAAATGTTTGTTTACAGAAGTGAGCAGCTACAAGAGGTCCCATGTTAATTAATTTAAGGCGTACTTCCCCGGCTTCAGCCATGTGTCACGAGCCAAACGTGCAGAAGAAGAAACCACACACTCTCATTGGATATTCGTCAGCGGCTCGGAGGTGTGAGGGAGCAGAGGAGAGGCACAACGCGCAAATTACAGCTACTGTTAACGTGATAGTGCAGTAGGATCTGTATACGCACTACAGGTGGTATAGTAAGGAGTTATATGCTTCTAAAAGAGTAGTTTTAATAGTATTTTATGATATTTGAGGTGTATTATTATGACGTTTGAGTACTGTCTCTGTTAGGGTCAGGGTTGTATTGATGTACTGAAATTTAGATATTAATACAAGTATCAAAACTAGACTTTATTAAACAAATTTGAAGTAGTTTTAGGTGTAAGTTTGAGTTTTATCAGAACTAGTATAAGATCACATCGTAACATAAACAAAGCACTATTATTTTGTGTTAAAAATGACTGTTTATTGTCTAAAAATACTGCATTTTTATTATCATTGTGGTATCGAAATCAGTATCGAGACATTCAACCCAAACTGTAATGCAAACAGGTCAAGATGGAGGAGATGGTGCCTGGCTGTTCAGGTTACAGGATTCGCTCATTAGAACGTTAACTCTGTCCAGGATATATTAAAGTAACATTTAAGTACAAAGCCTGATTTTGAGTGAATCCATGTATTGCTACGTGCTATTCACTCACTTCATTCCTAAATCAAACTTTTAAATCTAGCTTGCTCATACTTTCCCTGTTCTTTGCATCCTGAGCAGTACTTTCCTGGCTCTCAGCATGTCTATAATGGACAGGAGTATTCAGGTAATGCCGCTCTTAAAACCCGGCTTGTCTCCGCTTCACTGTGTCGTATTATAATCCTTGTAGCTCCTTTTTGACAAGACAAGAAGCATGACAGGCCTCCGAATCCACAGCTCACACGCACACGCTGAAAGATGTAAGGAGCAAATGTTAGTTGGCACTTGTGAGGAATGGACCAATAAATCTTACATTGCACCAGTCCTGCCCCTTTAATAGCTTCTGGGTTGTGGCTGCAAGAGAACAAAAAGAGACCCGGGCCTCCTGGGCGTCATGAGCTACTGCAATGAATAATGTTTGCTCTGACAGATAGTCGGCAATGTGTGTTTGTGACACCCAATATACTGGACTGGTCCTCCAACTGCGTCTCACTCTGCAACACACTCCGACCACACACGCCCCGATCAAGTTGTGGACTGGCTCTGAGTTTGAAACGCAGAGGAGAAGGAAGGTTGATCTGGGAAGGGTGATCTGGACAAACGTCTGGATTGTTTTTAATCCTGATAAAGTCATTCAGACGATATTATGGCAAATCGATATGCCTGTAAATGTCATAGCTGAGGTTCAACTATCCCACAAATAACTGCGAAAAACTGTAAAACTTAACCACTAAAGCGCAGAAATGTCACTTTATACCACTGGGAGATTACAGTGAACGTTTCAGTAACTTTGCTCTTTGTTGCATTCTTTCTTAATAGTATTTATTATATATTACATACTAAATATTCCAATTTAACATATCTCCAAAAGAACAGGACTGAAGAAACTACTTGGATGCTGGGGAAAACATATTCATTGGCTAAAACTTTTATCCATTTGGCAGAATTCAATTCAATATATATTTGTTGTTTCATGTTTTGTCCTGTAGATAGTTGTTGATTATAGAAGTTCTAGTTCTAATTGAAGGTTCCTCTTCTCCACTGACATCTTGAAAGATGTTGTCCATGCACTGGTGGTGGTGGTGGTGGTGAAGAGGAGGTAATGCAAAACCTGAGGCATCGTTCTGCTGCTGAGGTGGAGATGGGCAGAATTCAAATGTGTGATCCAACTTGTTCCTAATTGGACCATTACCATCCAAAATGACTCAAGTCAGGTGTGACTCTTTGTGCCTGGTTCTCATGAATATTCCTGTGTCTTATTCCTAAGATTCAGCATATGTTTTCTGAGTATGACAGCACCTCTAGAACATTCGTCAAATCCAAATGCATCTGCCTGACACTTTTAAAAATAGATTAACAAAGTGGAGCTTAGATTTAAAAGTCTATAAAACAAAAACATTCATTCTCTGTGGCTGGCTACATTAGACTAACTCTGCGCCAAATGGATTAAAATGATTTGGCAAGATTTCACTTTTGAGATTTCCAAAACACTTGCCTGTAAATCCCTTTAAATTATCTACAGTGACTAGTTTTTGCATTTCTGCAAAAAAAAAAAAAAAAAAAAAAAAATGGAGGACAGCTTTTTGTAGTTTATGGAAATCCACCTCTGCAGGGACCGGGACTGCCTCCTCAAGGGGCATCACTGCACAGGTAAGCTGCTTTGGAGGGGCTCATGTAAATCCCATAGTCCAAAAAGTCAATTACTGCGCCATGTCAAGCGTGCGTTAACCAAAAACTCTTGATGTTTTATTGAAGAGCGGCTTTTTAATTCTGCAGCGGACGGGCTCGGGTCCCTTTCATTCATGAGAGGGGAGGGGAGGCGTGGAGAGGGGGGGGGGTCAGTGTTATGTTTCAGACGCATAGATGGAGGGAGAGAGAGAGAGGAGGTAGAGGGGATAGGGAACAGAATGGGTGAGAGAGAGAGGGGGGGAGACAGAGAAAAGGAGAGGGTGAAGACGAGGGAGATAAAGGGAGAGACAGAGAAAAGGAGAGAGCGAGTACGAAGGAGAAAGGGAGAGAGAGAGAGAAAGAGAGAGGACAGGGGAGTGGGGGGTGCACTAATGCCCAAAAACAACTCTCAGGTGGTCCTCTCCAGTCCAGTGCGCACACCATTACCCCTCCACACTGACAGGGCCGCGCTCTCGGACCACACAGGCTCAGTCCGCACAAACACAGAGACAGAGCTGTGTACTGCTCCATTCTTCAGACGGATTTTCACATGTTTATTATAACCATAAAGAGTGTTCACTTGGAGTTTAGCGTTGAGTCGCTGTTGTGAAACATATTGTCCTTGTTCGACTTTTTACAGTTTAAATGACGGTGAACTCTGTAAAAATGTTATTGACTGCTGATTGAAGTCACAGTAACATTCGGGTAAATACAACTGCATGTACTTTACTTACTATACCAGTATTATGTGTGACCAATAGCACAATCACTCTAACATATTCATACCACAAGTCTATGTGAACTAGTCCAAGCAGGAATTAAAGCGACAAATCTTGTAGGAAAACATCTTCACCTTTCACTTTGGTCCATTAGTCCATTACGCAGGAAAACTAACATTGATACAGGCAGACTCAAGGCTCCAGCTCAACTGACCCAGCTAAGAATAAGAAGTACTTTCTATTACTTTCTACCTCCATAACACCACAGTTAAGACCTAAAATGAATGTTTCAAGCCTTGTTAAAGGGATGGTGGCTCTGTCAAAGCTGTGTGAAAAGCCCCCATCTGAATGACTCACTGTACTGACCGCCAGTCTGTGGCCCGGTACTGTATTTCCGTCCTGTCTGAGAGATTACTTTCACCAAAATACTGTAAGATTTGTGTAAGGTTAGGTAATGTTAAGGTGCACTTTATTGTCCCCGTAGTGGAGTTTATCCTCTGCATTTGACCCACCCCTTAAAGCTGCTGGGAAATTTGTTCTTCTGTAAGTGCACGTTAAAATCTCACACAAAATTAAACTCATTTTTGCAGGGAATAGTTTCTCACTGGAGTTTCTTACACTAACTCATAAGTGTAACTCAGAATTAACTAGACACATATCTATGGAGCTGTGTGGGCCCATTTGTTCTCATGTGTCAGATAATAAAAACAATGTGCATGCACAGTGTGAGGGGTGTAGCACGTCTCCTCAGAACAGCTGTTATTAGCACAGAGGAGGCTTCTGTACTGGAGTCTCACGTCGACTTTGACTCCTTCCCTCTCCGCACGCTCATTTGCTCTCCGCTCTGATGTGGGGAGTGGGAGGCACGGCGCTGTACACTCATTTCCCGTCTGCTGATCACGGGACACAGACAAACAAAGTGAGCCACATCACAGGGGTCGGTGGGATCGGTTGGGCCAGGTTGGGTTCTGTAGTTAGGGGCCGGTGGTGATGATGGTAGGAAGTGTGCGGGACATAAGGCTACACAGAAACTTCTCAAGAACTAAACAAACTACAGACAAAACAAACTACACACAAAACTACAAAAAAAACCTCCAACTTTCAGCAAAAGTGTGGTGTGATTTCTGTGTGGAGAGACCAAGTGTGCAGTGCATACACAAAACTACACACAAACTACTCAAAAGCAAAACAAACTCACACAAATTACAGACAAACTTATACTAACTAAACAAGCCACACACATACTACACACAATGCAAACTACACTCAAACTAAACAAACCATACACAAACTACAGACAAACTTAATACACACTAAACATCTACACACAAGCTCACACCAACTACATACAATACTAACTACACACAAACTATTCACAAAACAAACTACAGTCAAAACGAACTACACACAAACTACAGCCAAAACAAACTACAAACTACCCACAAGCTGAACAAACTATACACAAACTACAGACAAACTTAATACAAACTAAACAAGCTACACACAAACTCACACCAACTACACACAAAACAAACTACACACACATTTCATAAAAACTATCCACAAATCTCTAAACTACGATCATTTCCTCCCACGTTAGCCAAAGCAGTGGTCAGCCCAGGAGCTGGTGGTGCTGATTCTTTCTGTGCGGTGAGACCAAGCGTGCGGCACATACACAAATGGAAATGGGATGTGCTCGGTCCCCCTCTCTCGCCCGCTCTCCTCCTCCCATCTGTCAAGACAATACATCTGAATCTTTAATCCATGAGCAGCCATTGAGTACGAGTGAATTGGCGATTACAGATGTTTTAGTGTGTTTTGTGCACTCCTCCTGCCCGCTGCCTGTCTGTCTCTGTTTGGGCCCTTCAGCTACCTGCTCTCCCTCTCTCTCCCCTCGCCCTCCTCTCCCCTTCCCTCCCTCCCTCCCTCCCTCCCTCTCTCCGCCCAACAAACAAACGGCACACGGCACAGCTCTCGACACACCGCGTTCTGTGCCATCATGCCACCATATGACACTGCCATCATTTGGTAATTAAACCCTCGCTGGCTTTAAATATGAAAAGCTGGCACGAGCTGATGATGATGATACTGGCTGTCGCTCAGCCCAGGCTCGAGCGGCACACACGGGCACAAGCATATTGTGCACTTCTGCTCCACAATGGACAGACACACGCTGCTCACAAACTACACACAAATCACACACATACAACTCTTTTTTAGTAAACTACACAACCTCTCATAACTACACAGAACTACAACACAAATTCAACAGAACTAAAAAAATCTGCTTAGTAAACTATATACTAACCACACACAATCTCTCACAATCTACACACACAAACGCTACTCAGTGAAATACATAATAGCTCTGTCTCCCAAATATATACAATTCACACAAACTCGACTTAGTGAACTACACATTAACTCTATACAACCCATCAAACTACGCACAAACGCACTACAAACTCACCAAAACAAAACTACTTAGTAATCTACACACTAACTCACACAAATGCAACACAAACTCTTGATATACTCACACAAACTACTAAGTCACCTACTAAGTCTATGTGAAATCACACACCAAAAAACTCTATCACAACCTCTACATAAACACACCACGTACTGCTCAGAAACTCAACAAACACACAAACTGACTATGAACTCACACAAGCCACGCACAAAATAATCAAACTTAACCCAACTGCTACAAACTCATACACACTAAAACTAAATACATACTAAAACTACACATGCGGACAAACTATTCACAAAATAAACTACACTTCAAACGCAAAAAACTACACACAAATGACAAAAAACAAGCAAAACAAACTAATGCAACTTATTCACAAAACAAACTACATTCAAACTACACACAAAGTAAACTAACTACACACAAACTAAATACAAACTTTACTCACAAAGCAAACTACACACAAAGTAAACAAACATAAACTACTACAAAACAAACTACAGACAACTTATTCACAAAACAAGCCACTCAATACTCACAAAAACTACACACAATCTATACTCATAAAACAAATAGCACACAACCTTTTCACAAAATAAACTACACTTAAACTAAACCAAGTGAACACAAACTATACTCACAAAACAAACTGCATACACATTACACAGAGAGTAAACTGCAAACAAACTACAAAAACAAACTACACATAAAATAAACAAACTACGCACAAAGTAAACAAGCTACACACAAACTGAACACAAACTATACTCACAAAACAAACCACATACAAACTACACACAAAGTAAACAAACCACAAACTAAACTAACAAAACAAACTACACACAAAGTAAACTACAAACTACAAAAAACAAACACAAAGTAAACAAACTACAAACTAAACTAACTAAACAAACTACATACAAAACAAACTGCACACAAGAGAAACTACACTCAAACTACACACTAAACAAACTACAAACACACACTAAAGAAACTACACACAAAACAAAAATTTAAAAAAACAATGTAGACACAAAACACAGTGGACACAAAACAAACCCCAGGAGTTGTAGTAAAAGCAGCGGTCAAACGGTGTATCGTTTGTGTCGCAGGTTGGTTTGTTTACTGTCATAAACGTGTGACCTTGTGTCGGTGTTGGCTGTGGCTGAGAGCAGCTTGTTTTTGCCAGATCTGAACAGGAGTTTATGATCCAACATGACATAATATATTAATAATAAACATGGCTCTATTTTCAACTCATGAAATTCCACATGATTTACTGCTTTTGAGAATAACACAGCTCTGCACTCGGATTCATTAACACAACCTCTGTAAGCGAACACCTTTATATTGTTGCATATGTGGGGTTTTTTTGTTTTGTTTTTGTTTTTATAACAAATTATCAGTTTGTTTCATGCTAATAATTAATAACCAACAGAATGTCATTTTGTAAGACTGCAAAACTCTCAGAAATAAGTCTTTAGCGCCAAAATCTTACCAAAATTCCTCAACTTTGCAAAACTGTAACGCGACAAAACAATGCAAATATCCACGGTTGGTAGAATTTTCCGATTGTTTCACTTTTTAAAGCTACAATATTTCCATAATTTCTAAATCAGTTATAGCCATGCTTTTCACTTTTTAAGACTAGACTTCCAACAACATTAGCATTAGCCTGATTAGCCAGTGCTACTTTGATAAATGACAATACGTACAGCGGCCTGCCCGGAAGACGAGAGCGAAAATAGAACGGGACGCGGCGAAAGATAGAGAGAATGGAGAAAAGAGCGAAAGAATGGGAGGGAAAGGGAGGGGCGGGGGTCACGGGGGGAGGGGGTTGCCCGGGACACTGCCTGGGACACTCGGAGGGACAGGGGAGGTGTACTTAATGTTCACTCCATGAGCAAGTAGGGCACTATTTTTACTGAGGGCCCAGATAGAGGGGCAGGTGAAAAGTTAGTTAACAGCAGGGGAGGCGGCCGGTTCGGATACCCCAACCTGAACTTATCCCCCACCCCCACCCCCAGCTCTCGGCGATATCTGGTACCACTGACCACTCTAATGGACTATAGGCCATAACTAGAACGCTCTCTCTCCTCTCTCCTCTTTTCCCTGTTCACTAAATCTTTTCGTTTTCCCCTCCCCACATAAACGTGCAGTGCAGAGCGTTAGCCACCATTAGCGCTAGCCCCACACCGGTTTTATGGGCGTTTAAGCTGCTGCATTTGGGCTCCTCCCGTTTGGATGTGGTGGGTGATGTATTTGGTGTAGACGGAAGGAGAAAAGATAAAAGTATGTACCTGTGTTTGTAGCATAAAAATAAAATTGAGAGATTGGATGTTTTTACTGCTGATTTGTGGTGAAGTGGAAAATTGTAACGGGTCAATATTGGGGGAATGGATTAATATGTCGTTGATAAGTTGAAGCTGATAGTGGACCACAAACGAAAGTGTGTGTTTGTGACATAATTCATGAATAAAAATAAAATGTGATTGCAAATTTGAACATAAACGTTACAAACAAGTTAATTTCATCCTTTTGTGAAGGTCAAGCCATAATTTCTAATGGGTCACTATGAGGAGAATGAATAAATAGATTAATTGATAGTCATTTTATACAATTTTAAACTTTATATTGAAACACAGAGGACAAAATTCAAATACAAAAATCTGTATTTATTATTTACTGACAATTTATCTTTATTGGTGCATTGAAGTACTGATTTTTGCTTCTTTTTTTCTCTTTTTTTAACCCTTTAACTGCTGCAAAACAATGCAAATTTCCATGGGAGCATTTTCAGGTTTTTAAGAGAATTTTTAAATTATTATTATTATTATTATTAAATTTTTATGTTTTTTGCAGAAAGTTTTTTAGTTATCAAAGTGTTAAAAAGAGGTTACCGTTCTATGGACAGTAACGATGAGGCAGCAGCAGTGCAGTATTTTCGAGGTCATTGCAGAGTGTGTACAATCTAACTGTTTCATTTTCTGTTACAAGAAGTGCAGATTCGTTATATTAAAGTGATAATGAAATAGAAACATTTTGACACGGCGTTACATCTTTTGGGGAAAGACCTGAGCCGATTTCTGTTTTTGAAAATGTGTTTTTGATATATTTTTGTATTTAGATCATGAAAATACTGTTTCATGATTGGACTTTTTATCTATGTGATTGTCTGTGTTCTTGTTCACACTGCCTTTAGGAGGAGTATTATTCCAATTTTCTATATATTATCCTTTATTTATTTATTTCGAGCACATTACTGAACACATGTATCCAGTTCACCTCTTGCACATTTCACATATTTTTCTTATTTAAGCTCAAAAAGCAGGAAAACTTATTAAATCCCACCCCTGTCAACCATTATATAGCTAAAAATTGCAGTAAAAAGTAGAAATTCTCATACGAATGTTAGTATTTTGCCTATATTAAAATACAATAAATCACATTCTGTAAAACAACATTGAAAAAAACACATTGAAAATTATAGCAGGCTAAAAAAAACACAGAAGAAAACAGCTTTTTCAAAATTTACCAGCACGCACCAACGAGACAGCCCAAAATCAGCTCATTTTACTGGCTCTTCATCACTGTCACTCGAAATCACCATAAATTAACATTGTAAAAATCCCTTCAGAAAGGCCCCATATGTAAACTATTTATCCAAACACATTTACCATTTTCTATAATCTTTTTTTTTTTTTTTTTTTTTACTCCTGCTAAACTTTAGATACCCAACCATGCTACATAAACCCACAAATGCCCTGACATAAAGGGAGAATATTAACATAGTGTCCACCAATAGAAAGCTTCATCCTGGGACATTTTTTCTCCATCAAATCCATTATGGTCTTTGGTCCAGTGATGGTCTTATAGCCTAAGTCGTCGCACTGTAAAATACTTCTAATGCCAAATGTTTGTTAAATAGCCGATAGAGAACCTATAATATTTTAATGTTGGACTTTATGACTTGGGTACGCTTGGGTGTGCTAGTGGATATTGTAACACTGCATTTTTACTGGTTATTCGTCTGTTAATGTTCCAGTAGCTAACTTTAATACTCTCCCGGATTTTTTTTTTTCTTTTTTGGTGTATTCTCGCACTCAGTTAAACACATTCAAAGTTGGGGCTCGGAAGTTCAACAACAGTGGATTTCTATAGGATGTGAAGTTATTGCGGTGTAAGGTTTGGTTTATGGGGAATTACTGAATCATAATCACGGTGGAAATGATGGTAATAGGCCAGAATTGTGGTACTAGTTAAGTTTATGGAGTTGTCTCATTTTGGGGGCTGGCCAGTCAGATTAAGAGGATATCTGGAGATTGCATTTGAAATTTCACAGTCAAATGTGTGTATTTTGGTTCATATTTATATCAGATTACATTTTTGTCTTTATATTTTCTTGTTGTTTAACTTGACATGTTACCAGTTACAAAAATGACAAATGAATATACAAATATCTCTGTATATTATACTAAATAAACTGCCAGAATTCACTAAATGCTTTCCTTTGTTTCCTCATTATAAGATGGATTTGGCTTTCATATCACTTCGAACTAAATTATTAATACAAATTATCAAACAATATTTATGATTTTTACACCTACTGGCCTGTAAAATGACTGTGTGTATTTAAACGTCTAAAATCTTATCTTTTGTTAACTTTTGGTGCCAATTTTGTGCCATATAAGGTGAGGCTCATTAATATTTATACAAAGTAATAACCCTCTCATCTATCTCTATATTCCAGTGTCTCTTTTCAAACCTGACACCCAAAATAACGCAGTAATTTGGTCCAAATCTGCGTGCGTAAAAGTTGTATCCAAGCTCTCCAAAACACTGCACACACGCCTTGTATTTTAGCTGCTATTTACAGACTGGAAAACCTTAACTTAAGTAACTTCCTACCTCTCTTACGCATCACGCTTTTACGCTTTTCTGCTTTGATTTTCCACCTTTTTTATTTTTTTACTCTTTATCAATGCCTAGTTCATTGGAGCACGCTTGCTTCTTCCTCTTCTTGTTGTCGCCCTAAACCGTTTAGTTTTGGATGGGCGCTCAGAGTTGTCGCACTAGCAGCGGCAGCAGGAGAGAGCCAGGCGGGCGAGGGGAGCAGGGAGGCAGGGAGGACGGGCCAGCCGGGGAGGGCGCGCAGGAGGCCGGACACATCTAGTGGGCTGCATCGGGGTGCGAGGGGGGGGAGGAGGAGGATGCACCATTAGCCAGGACGCTTAGGACATGGCTCAAAGCGCTGCTCTGCCAGGTAAGGACCCCCCTCTCCATGAAAAAGAAAAAAAAAAAAAAAAGAAATCGGAAATGTCAATGTTTATTTGCACTTGACAAAACAGAAGAATTCCATCTTTATGTGAGAACGCCAAGGTTTTACGCACACAAATCCCACTTCAAACTATCACTATTAAGGCAGGGAGGGAAAGAGTACAGAATAGCTGTACTTAAGTAAAAGTACAGTGGCTAAAAATGTACTCAGTGATCAATAAAGTACAAGTAGTGCTGCCAAAATTGTACTTAAGTCAAACTAAAAAGTACTCATGAAAAAACACTCAAAGTACTAATTACTGTAGTTACGTTTTTACAACTAATTGCAGCTA
The DNA here is from genome assembly GCF_009829125.3 of Periophthalmus magnuspinnatus. Lineage (NCBI taxonomy): Eukaryota > Metazoa > Chordata > Actinopteri > Gobiiformes > Gobiidae > Periophthalmus > Periophthalmus magnuspinnatus. The sequence goes on along the minus strand of NC_047140.1, from coordinate 5,732,989 downwards.
CATGTCTAGAATTATACAATTACAACTACAAGTACTGCTGCTGTACTTGCGTAAAAGTAAAACCTGCTATTAACAGAACTACTCAAAGTACTTACTACTATTAAAAAATAATAATAATTACAATTACATGGTTAGAATGATACTAAATTAGAATGTGTATTTAAAAATCTACTGAAAAAATAGCCCACAGTTTGGCCTCCCCCAAAGATCTACTCAAGAACTGTAACTTAGTATGTGTACTTTCCAGCCATTAGGCCCATTATTATATTATGACTTAATACTATCCCTGTACGACGCACTAATTGAAAACACAACCCGCAGTGCAATTCACCTCCAGTTTGGGGCCGAGATGGGAAGAAGATCAATGCGAAACAGTTGTAATGATCTAATTAATTATGGCGAAATTAAAAGCAAGTACAAAATCAATCTGCGCCAGTGTCGGGTATATCGACTCAAATTGATACCCATCTGCGCGCGGGTGGAGAGCGAAGAGGCACAAATGCAGCTGATGTCCTCGCGCAGTTGTGCCATGGCCCTGCGCATATGGCAGCGGGTGTCACGAGGGCCCCACGGCGTCACGGAGGGGCGCGGAGGGGGGTCCACGTGCAGGCTGCAGCTCATCATAAGTGGACTAATAGGGATGGAGTGGGTCCAAAGACAGGATAGGGAATTATTATTGTAAGTGCTAAACGTGGTAAATTGGGTGAAATAAACAGAAAGAGACGGTATTTATTTTATTTATGGATCAAAGGCCCTGTTTCATATAACCAAAAATACGCTGGTTATTAAATACGTATCGTGCAAGCATTACGCATTACTTTTACGCACGCAAATTGGGTTGTGCCAAATAGTGCCACAGCTTCTAATGTGACAGTGTATTAAAATAGAACAAGCAAGCCAGTGGAGCCAGGAACAAGACACAAGGAACAACAAAAAATCCATATTTGACGTGAACGCGCATTACAGCCCATATGTCTCAGCCAGAGACAAAAATCACTTTCTATTTAATGGCATTTATCACCCCCTCCACAAAATCCTCTTATCATTTTTACTATGTATTTATATAGCTATATATTCTCTTCTGCCTGTATATTATTGCTATTATGCATTATTAGTCATAGGATTAGTAGTTGTAGTATATATATGTAGTACACGTGGTATGGAATAGAGATTTTTCATCTCTATTGGTGCTTGACCAGGGAGCTGCTAAACTGTATTTTTTAACCTGACAATAACAATAAATGATTCTAAATTCCCCTAAATCCTAAATGTGCTAATATATAAATAAAATCAGATTTATTCCTCTTGGATTTATTGAAATTTTACAGTGTTACATTTTAAGCCAGAAATGTTAATACATAATTTTCAATAATTGTAAATGTTTTTAGTCTTCTGAATGATTTTATTACAGACTGACCAATTGGTTTGTAAATCAGGCGTTTATTATGTCAGTAGAGTTGATTTAAATGCTCATGAATCGCTGTTTAAAAATAGGTATCATCTCTTGTAAGTGCAGAGAAAGTAGTGAACATATTGTGTGAGAAAATGAGCAGTTTGGCAGATTTAAAAGAACTGAAATATATTTTATTGGGTCAAAAAAGTAAACGAGAAAACTCAGTGCCTTTAAAGTAGGGTAAGAAGCCTCCCCTCTGCTCTCAGGACTAAACCCTGGCACTTTGTTAATCATCGCGTTTTGTTTTGCTGTCGCGGTGACACGGGCACGTCAGCGGTACACAGCGCACAGCCGAGCGCGCTCCGAGGAGGCGCGCGGGGGGCAGATCGGCGGGGCTGTGGTTGTGTGTGTGGGGGAAATAGCAGCAGCTTTAGGGCAAAAGTGCACCGACGTGTGAAATTACTGCCCATGGTGCTACATATTGTACCAGAAGCTCCCAGCCCCAAAAAAGTCACGCACAAAAAGAGGGATCGTCCTCAAAGTTGTCCAGAGGCAAGTGGACCAACACACGGCCATATTATTATTATTATTATTATTATTATTATTATTATTATTATTATTATTATTATTATTATTATTATTATTATTATTATTATTATTGTTGTTGTTGTTGTTGTTGTTAATTGTGTATGTGTATTTTTCTTATAGAATAATTCATCTTTTGCGCATTCATTGAAAAGCACAATACGCACGACATTTTAATATCATTGTACAAATTCTTGATTATTTTTCTCCATATTTTTTTTAACTTAAAATTATAAAACAATTGAATTTAATTGGATTTCGTTGAACCAAATGCAGCCAAAGTTCCAACAGTCAGATCACACGTCCAAAAGGCAAACACTTTCCCTTTTCCCAGACACAAAGCACTGACTTTTGAAAATCCTGTTAGACCCGAGCTTTTCTCTCTTTGTTTCGCTTTGGATTGAGTCCCAACGGAAGAGATTAAGCCGCCATAATTCAGCTACAGTAGGCTTACGGGCCGACCTCTGACCCGGCCGGAGCGCGGTAGAAACTGCGTCGGTAGTGGCGGTGGTTTGGAGAGGCTGAGGAGTGGATGAAAGAGTGGAGTGGACGTGGCCCCGCTGTGCGTAAAAGCTTCTGTGTGAGCGCCATCTACAGAGCGCGCGCGGACAGTGGTGCTGGTGATGATAAAGAGGAGGAGGATGAGTGCACCTTACACCTGCTCCTGACCGTGCGTGCACGGCGTGCACACGCACGAGCAGTAAACCATTCAGACTTTTTAGCAAGGGACATGTTTTTAGTTATTCTCGGATTTGTCTCAACATTTCACCATTCAAAACAAACATTAAAAAGCTATTATTAAAGTGTCTTCTTTCCTCAAAACTGTCTCCTTATTTTATTTGACTTTATGAACAGTAAATATTTTTAAATAATTCGTATGGTTCAAATGTAAGCATTCTGACAGGCCCGAAGGCCATTATTTTACGCACAGTTATCTAATTGTTTAAACGGATACTTGTGTCCTTTGTCTTGCCGTGTCTAGTTTGGACAACTTAAAGCACACTTAGATGATGATATTGTGAGTGTAAAAACGTGTGGGGCCAGTATCTTGACTCGAGAGTCCAAAGACAACAGCTCCAAAGCGCCTTTTCTTAAACACCGCGCGCGCTGACAGTAGCGTCCCTCACTTCTACCCCCTGCCTTTAATTTCCTTGATTCTTCACCCTAAAGTCTCATCATTTCCCATTTCGTCTCCCTCCCCTTCCTGGCTGTCGGATGCAGGGACCTCCTCATTTGAGCTGCAGTTTTTTTTTACGTGGGCGAATCACAAAGTGTTGGAATCTATTGCCTTTGTCTGACAAGTCATCCATCTCTATGCGCGGGGATCTGTGGGCTGGAGGAGAGGGGAGGGAGGGAGGGGGATCTGTGACTGCAGCTTTTACAAACAGACACACAGCGCAGCCTTTCATTCTCAGCCAAAGCTCCGCTCAGCACAGCCCACTGTGAGAGAGAGAGAGGGGATCCTGTGCCCGGCCGCTCCGCTCTCAGCCCGCTCGTGTGTGATACGCTCCGCTCCCGGATACTCCGCTCCAGCCGCAGGATTCACGGTGCTTTTCCTCACGGTCACGATGTGCTGGAGACACGAACTGTGAGCCGTTCGGAGCCCATGTTGTTGCCGTTGTTGGTGCGCTGTGCACACGCGTGGGTCATGCTCTGCACCTGACACTCTCACTCCTGACTCCAGACTCTGACAGGAGCACAGAGAAGTCCGCCTGGCGCAGACAACTTGTGGACCGCTCCACACGGACTGTGTGACCGATACCGTCGAGGCTCCCTTTTTTACGCGTATTCAAGCTGCACCATCGAGGCGAGACGGCGACCTCAGTCGATTACCTTTCTTTCCTCTGCTATCCCATGGATATTCACTGCAAAGCAGACCCCTTCTCGGCGATGCACCGTGAGTATTCTCCAGTAGTTTGCAGCAAAATGTTCACGCACCGTGCGGTTTTAACGGGGCTTTTCCAGTTAAACTGAGTAAGGACCCTTCTTTTCAGTTCCAACTAAAATATTCTTGAATTAATTTACATTCATGCTGTAGCTTTTTAATCGAGGAAATAAGAGCAAAACATACTTTACATTTTCGTTCTTATAGTAAAAATATTGAGCGTAAAATAGGCTGTATATTTTACAGTAAATGCCCTTTGTGTTATTTTGAAATTGGCCTCACTCGGAACCACGTGTCTTTTGGAGAGTTGTTTGTATTTTTAATACGGCTGTAATTGTGTTGTATAATTATTCTTTTGTTTTTGTAAGTAAAGTTATATTACCCATGAGTGTTTTCGTAGGCGTGTGATACAAACGTGCGTTGTTATTAACATCTTTGTCGCCTCGGCAGTGACAGTGTCTGTGGACACAGAAGGTCGTTGTGTGTAAATGAGCCTGACTATATTCAAAGGCATAAAATATACTCATTTAAAACCGAAACAAAAATAAAAAATAAAAATAACGCAGCGTCCCCTGTGCGTCTTTATTATGGCCATGTTTTGCTCCATACGATATGGGTGAAGAAGAGGACCCGGGCGCATGATGCATTATTGATTCGTTCCTCATTCGCACCATTCGCGTTTGTAATATGAGTTATCAAAGCTCATTTTAATTATTTACAATTATTGTGCGAGGAAAATTAAACAGGTTGAAACGTAATATGAGCGACATGTGTTAGGCTGCAAAGGGGCAGTGACGAGAGGAGAGCTGGAAACACTCCGAGCCTCCTGACCACTGTACTAACAGGACACAAACAACAGCAGGATGTTATTATAGGCATTTAGAGCTATTATTTCACAGGAAAGATATTTATACGTGGCTCTTTAAAATTATTAAAAAAAAAAAAAAAGGAAAAGAAAAAAACTCCTCGTCCATGCATTTCATTGTCTAGTTGTTTAATATGTATAATTATTATGATTATTATTATTATTATTAGACGTGCGGTTTTACTGTTACTTTTGCCATGTGTTTTAGTGCATTTATTTATGGATGATTATTTTTAATTTAATACATAAAAACAGAGATATATTTTACATGATTAAATATATTGCTGGCTGCCCTCTTCATAATACTATGCAGATGAAAATGAAAGAATAGTAGGAAAGTTAACGCGCGTAAAAGTGTGCGTAAAAGCGCAGGTCGTAAGACAAAGCTTTGTGTTCAAAGTTCCAAACCAAGTACCACCTCATAAAATATTTAATTTTCCATGTACCACAAGAGCTTGATCTAGACTAAAACAGGTTTAAACTGGATCCAAAAAATAACTTGGTCAATCCTTAACGTGTGTGTTGTGTGTGTGGTGTGTGAACAATGGCCCCGTCCGCGCCGCCTCTGCAGGTATGTAATGTTATGCTCCCCTGTGCTGCTGTTGTATCCCACGCAGGGCACGGCGGTGTGAACCAGCTCGGCGGGGTGTTTGTAAACGGCAGACCCCTCCCGGACGTGGTGAGGCAGCGGATAGTGGAGCTGGCCCATCAAGGCGTGCGGCCCTGCGACATCTCCCGACAGCTCCGGGTCAGCCACGGCTGCGTCAGCAAAATCCTCGGCAGGTAAAAGGGTTCTAGTCCGAATGTGTGTGTGAGAGAGGGAACGTGTCAGGCATCAATCTTAGAGCGCACGCCTCGCTCTCTCACCGCAGCACACAGCGGTTACACCAGGCACATTTTAGAGAGCTCCTCGCCTTCATTTACGTCCCATCACAAAACGCCTTTGAGGAAAAAAATGAGATAAAATTTTACAACTAAACATTAAGTGTAAAATGAGCTGTATTAATAGCAGAGTATAACTAAAGTCATTTTTGGATGTATATGGACCGTGAGGCCATGGCACCTTTAACATTTCAACTATTATAATTACTGTCATCTTCTCAACAATCATTTTGTTAGCTCATAAGGCGTTTTATAATTTATGCAAAACATTTTGAACACATAAACATTATTGTTAGATTTATTTTAAACAATAAAACTGTATTTATCCATGTTAGAAATGAACAGCATGAACGCAGCATTCACATGAGGCTTTAGTGTAAAGTGTAGGACGCTCGTTCTGAACCCAAATGTTGAGAGTAATTTCTCTACATATATTTCTCCCTAGCTATCAGAAGTCATTTCAGAGGTACTCTTCCACACACTAAATGTTGACATTGTGTAGCTACACTGTAGGAGACACGGTGGCATGTGCTGCATGCTGCTTCAGAAGCCCCAACTCCTCTGTGGCCTTTGTTCTGTGCGTCTCACTGTTTGAATAAATAAGTAAACCAGCCTTAAGAGCACTATTAGGTACAAGCACACACTCCACTTTCCAGCCGCTCACTCCGGTAAACTGTCCTCTTCTCCTCCGCCCAGGTACTACGAAACCGGCAGTATTAAACCCGGGGTCATAGGTGGCTCCAAACCAAAGGTGGCGACTCCGAAAGTGGTGGATAAAATAGCCGAATATAAACGACAGAACCCGACCATGTTCGCGTGGGAGATCCGAGACCGGCTATTGGCTGAGGGCGTCTGCGACAACGACACAGTGCCCAGCGTGTCATCCATCAACAGGTAGGTCCACAGCGCCATTAGAGTCCACCGAAAAAATGTTAAGCGGATAGACGGGCTACTTTTCCTTTGGCTCTCTCACACACGCACCATATTATTTACTGATAATATGCTGCGGTTATCGTGGTGCCAAGAAGCTGGGGTGGTCTCCCCCAAGTGCAATTCAATCCCCACTGCGGCCCTCCACGAGCGCAGCGCGCACGACGAGCGCCGAGGAGAGATCACATCTGTCTCGATAAAAACCGATCGATAGCGCGTAACCAGATCCAGAGGCACAGGGAAATACCCAACAAAGCCGTTCAATACGAGGACCACACTGCGACACGACAGCGCCCCGGTCTCCAGCACCTCCTCTCTGCCAACTCCAAGAAAGTGCCGCGTAATGGGCTGGTTTGGCTTTTACGCACGGGAAATGAACATACTAACATCAGAAGAGTTAAGTGACATTTGGGGTAATATTGAGTAATAAAGGCCCATCAAACAAATTAGGACAAATTATGATAAAAATATTTACACTTAAGATAAAAGATAAAGATAAAACACTAGAAACGTTTTAAAAATCGAAACAAAATACTTACTTTTTATATACTTAATTTTTATACTAAAGCTGAAACAATTTTTTTTTTTATTTACGTATATGGCTTCTTTTTGTTACAATTGAGACTTTATTATGAGAACAGTTGTTTTGGTTTTTGGGTTTTTTTTTAGAACAGTTTATTAAAACGTGTGAGTTTATTGAGTATTTCCTAAGTTACTCTACGTCGTCATTGTGCCATTTGCGCAGTTTTGATTTTCAGTCCACAACAGGTTTTAAATACTTAAAATCTGAGTTGTGAAAAAGTAACTGGTGGGTCTCCACGAGTTAGAGTTGATAAGTAGACACCTCTTGTTCCCTGTAGAAAGCACACAGAGCAGAGAAAGCCCGGAGCATGTGGAGTATAGAGAAAGAGAGAGAGAGAGAGAGAAAGAGAGAGAGGGGGAGAGAAAGGGAGAGAGAGAGAGAAAGAGAGAGGGAGAGAAAAGCAAAAGAGGAAGGCTGGAAAACGCCAAAGCCCCATAGTGCACAGCGCGAGTGATGAACTTTGCTTAGGAGGCACTGTTCCAGAGAGTTGGTCATCGGCATTACATTTTAATGAGGCCAACCCGAGTCTCATAACACGTCCAGCTAAACGCGGCGGGTGCGAGGGTAGCGAGGGAAAGGCGCGGATTTGACACGTTATTACGAGAATGAGGCTGTTCTAATGGATCCGTGGCGCTGCGTCTGCTTTTCACCTGTTGTTCGTGAACTAATCGCTCATCACGGCGACACGTCACAGCGCGAGACGGCATTAGCGCGTGCTGACGTCCCGCTGTCATGTGTGTGTGGTCTGTGGGTCATTATGGGAGAATATGGACCGGCTTATATCATTCAGAAGGTTATTATTACTGTAAGCTTGTGCGTTAGGATGTATTATGGTGTGTAAGCGCGTTGATGATTAAAGGATAAACTGTGCCAAAAATCCTTAGGCCTTTGTGTTTGGAGTAAATAGTTAAAGTCAATTTTGCTTTAGATTAAAATAAAAAATAAGAATTGCCTATTTTTCTAAACAAATGAGCACACCTAATATTTGAATTGGATTTAATTCATAATTTCTCCAATAAACATTCTTCATTTTATGTTTATTATTATTATTATTATCATTATTGTCAAGTTCAACATTGGCTCTAGTCTGGCTTCGAAGTAATTCATTAAAATGTATTGCTATTACTATTGAAATTCAATCAGGTAATATGTACAGTGATATTACCCACTGTATTGATCGAACCACAGTGTTATAGTAGATGTATTGTCATTATAATTATAAGGCAAAACCATAAATTATTTTGTGTTTTTTTAATCTTGCTGTGTTTTTGCATAATTTTCGACATATAATTTTTTATTGGGACTCATTATATTTGTGTGTTTTATCGCTTCAAATTGTATTATATCAAAAAATGTTGTTTGACCTTGATAACTTTTAAAAAACTACTTGTTGTTTTGCAAAGTCCCATAAAAATCCAACACATTTTACACCCCTCTATCTCCATATATACTTCATATATTTACCCAAACTGTTTACATAAGACCTCATATAGATCCCATGTCCATTTTGGTGGTGGTCTGTGCGGTTTAGCCCTCTGCTCCCTGCGCTAAAGAGGATGTCCTGGCTTTAAACACATTTTTCCTGCATGCATTATTAAAGATTACACAGAGGCTAGGTTGCATGTCGTTCTGTTGTGGCTTGACCAGAGTGGAGTTACTACGAACCACCTCCCTAAGCTGCCTCTCAATCATATCGATCCACCATTTTAATATTTCTTTGGGGGTATTTCCTCTCTCCCTCCCTCCGTTCCCTCTTTCTCTCTCCCCACACCAAAGTCGTTAATTCAACTGCGCCACAATTGCTTATTCAATATCACCAACATGCACTTGGAAACAAAGTCCTTGGATTTATGCCTTGTGAGGTCGAATAACTGTTGTGAAGCCATGTTAGAAATTCAAATAAAATATTGATGAGGAGAGCTTATAGTACACGGGACTGCTATGCGTATTTGACCCGGGGGAGATTAACCCGTAGTTGTCCGGATAGGCGGGTGTCAGTTCTCATTGGACGGGTGGTACATGTTGTTCACCTGTCAGTCAAACGCATAATGTGATGTTATGGAGTCCCCGCGCTTGTATGGAAGTCATTGTGGAATTATTTTGAACTGTAAAGAATTCAGATTGTGGATGGGGATGTTGAAATCAGAGCTGCTTTCTTGTTAAATTTGCGATTTTTTGTTGTACCATATGGCAACGGATTATCGTCATTATGGAGATTGGAGTGTGTTTTAAAAAGTGTGGTGCTTTCCTGATGTTCGAGAATAGGAAGTGTTCTGTTTTGTGGCATTTTGGGAAATTTGTTGCAATAGAGTTTTTAATAATACCATGAAATTAAAAGCGATTTTGAGTCTTACAGTTGCAAACGAGTAACATTATTGAAGTTAATAATGGAAGACAACATAGGATACACACTTTCTTTTGTGTTTGTTTTGTGAATAAGAATTGTTTAATATATACTTAAGTAGTACTCTTTGTATACTGCTTTAAATACTGCAATTTGTATGCAAAGTTTCAATCCAAAGTGTCACATGTTTACAAAAGTATATAGTAGTAGTAAACTAGTGGTAGAAAAATGCAGTAATTTGCTTATGCTGATATATATAACACAGTTTTTTTTGTATTTTCGTGTACTTTTAACACATTAGATACTACATTTAATCATAGTAATGTATTTATATGTAAAAGTTAGCTGGTAGCGTCTTGAAATATTGTTAGATAAACGTATACATCCCCACAAAACACGCGTATTTGCACAAGTTGCTTCCCCGCTTCTTTACTAAAACCAGTTTATAACAGACATAATCAAACAAAATCTTGAAAAAAATATTGTAATTTTACTATTGTGTGTTTTATTATTGTAATAAATTTATCGCAAGTTCTCACAGTTTACAACCGCTCCCCAAATCATCGCATTATGTCCCTTTACTTACACCTCCTCTCTTGGCGTTTACATCCACACACTGCAATCCATCCTTTAACTTTTCTCTGGCCTGAGTCCTGATCAATACTGTGATCCACCATGAGCCCGGAGGGGTGGTCTATGGTCTTCAATATAACAGCCTACCTGCTACTACTCCCCCCTCTTCACCCCTCCCCTATCCCGCACAGAGAGAACGAGAGAGGAGACGGAGGAGAGGAAAAATGAACTAAAGCTAAGATGAGCTGTGAAAGAGTTTTATTGTGGACTGGACAGCGAGGAGGAGAGGGAGAGAGAGGTTGGAGGGACTCGCGGCCGGGAAAGGGAAGAGAAGGGAGGGGGGGCTCAAGAGGGGTGTAGAGGGAGCAGATTATTAGACTTGGCCAGGTAGAGCCAGTGAAGCCCATCATTGAGGGTGAATTGATGTGATTTCATGCTTTGTTTGCGAGATCATTCCGAGCAAAGTGCAATGAAGACTTTCCCCCCGCCACTTCACATCTTACTGTGAGAGCCGTGCTGACTTTATCATATTTCTATCCCCAAAAGCCAGATTGAATCCAGTAGAGATTGGCCCTTAAAGCTCAGAGACTGGTGATTCGGTGACAAGGGTGGCCCCCAAGTGCAAGGATAGGGCCCTGAGTAGTACATGCACATAAGGCTGGTCCAAACTGTGTGTTGAAGACTATTGATTGATTCTGGTTTGTTGTGCACTTTGCCAGGATTATTCGCACCAAAGTCCAGCAGCAGTTCCACCCGTCGCCCGATGGATCTGTGACGCCGCTGTCCACGCCGGGACACACTATAGGTGAGGTCAAAGAAGTCAAACGAAAATGAAATAATGCCTTACACAACACACATAATAGTTCATTTTAGTCGGTTAAAATTCATTGAAGGTTAAAGATGCAATGTAGGTTTTTTTGCAGTTCTAATGATGAGCAAAGGGTGGAGCTAGAGAGTGCAGGGTCCTCATTGGTTAGTAGAGACTAGAAATATAAAAAAAATAATGGTCATTTTGTGAGAACACTTTGCAAATTTATTATAAGAGACATGTTTTACTGTAATGTTTCTTCTAAAATGTTTCTTAAGTCAAAATGTATATGTGTGAAATATTTGCAATGCATTATAAGTTGTTCAGTTATTTAGTATTAATATTTTGACTGATAAATAGACAAAAATAAATAGACAAAAACACTTAGTAAACTTTATTTTTACAGAGCAATTCACAGCTGCTAACCACAGAATCAGAGTGCGATTAGCTTTTGAAACAAAATGGTGCTCTATTTTGTAGTTTTAGTTTTATTACATGATTACTAAACTATACTACTACTATTACTACTACTACAACTTCAACTACTGATATCAAACTGCAGTGGGTTTCTTTAGCTTCCAATTTCAATACCACGTCACACTAAAACTAACATTCCCAAACTTGAAACTTACACTTTTAATATCCCCTATAACTTTCTAACTCCTCTCCTCTTTCCACAGTCCCAAGCACGGCCTCCCCTCCGGTGACCAGCGCCTCCAACGACCCCGTGGGCTCCTACTCCATCAACGGCATCCTGGGCATCCCCCGCTCCAACGGCGAGAAGAGGAAACGGGATGATGGTAAGACAAAAAAAAAAAAAAGACACCATTTTGTTCCACTTTTTTAATTCTCGCCTCCTACATTTGTGGAGGATGGCATTTATGACAGCACGCCAGGCCAAGTGTATATATTTTTTCTGCATCCTGTGTCTCTGGTGACTTGTTATGTTGTGTAGCAGTCAGAGGGAGCGCAGGGAGTGTGTTGCGATTCAATCAGGTTTTTTTTTTTTTCGTGATGCCCTAACGTTTTACCATACGCCTTACACTAGACGAGATCTCAATTTGAAGCTAGAGCATCCCATATAGCTGTCATAGAGCATAATCCCACGCACGCGGCGCTCGGGGGGTGTTCGGTAACAACAAACAGCATGCCCATCCCAATATGGCTCCGTCAATACGATGAGCTGGATATACATATAGATATCTCCTCTTTTTTGGAAATTTTGAAATAAAATTAACCAAATATGTAACACAGACGCTTTAAATGAGCATCTATTCAACTAGCAATGCGAGCGGTAAACAAAATATAGCCTAGCAAGAACTGAATTACCAATGGAGTACCGTTAATGCCTTCCATCTTATACACAGCCAAAAATGCAAATGTGATTTCACTACGTAAAAAAATTATGTTCATTAATCAGTTTAATTTGAAAAACAGTAATCGACTGTGATGGTTCAGGAAAAATATACTAAAAATAATATGACAGTAGGTGGAATACGTACTAAGGACTTCTGTTTACTAATGTCAATCCACTGGTCCAGAGTGATGAACAAATACATGATGTTGCCATAGTGATTAATAATATTATAGCTTTTGAAAGGCTTCTAAATGTTGCATATAGTAGTGTAATATGCGTTCTGAAGCCTGTGAATATATACGTCTAAATAGCAGTGTTAACTTGCAGTGTAAAAGTTCAAATCCAATGGTGTTAATTCCGTTTTTGGAAGTATTACCCATAAGGAATAACTTGAGACAGTTTCCGTTGACTTCCCTATTATGTTACAGTAAAAATATGTAAAAGTACCAGATAATAATAACTCATTTGTAGTGTACACCGTAGACAGTAGAACACTTTATTAGTCCTCAGCAGTGGCAGCCAAATGCCTCTATCTCCGCTCACAGATTCTATCCGGGTTGAGTTTCTCATTCCACAGCGAGGCGAGAGAGTGGACACACTGCCTGCGGGCTAATAGATTATCGGTTGTGCAAACAATTGGCTTTTTTAATGCCTCTGAATTAACATGTCCCTGGTGGAGGGCTGAACAGGTGTAGGAACAGACCGGGGCAGGCGGGGAGGGGCCGTGTGCGTCTACGTGCGGGTGCGTATTTATCACAATGTGGGGACTCAAATCTGTACACACGCTAACATCAATGGAGCCCTGCGTTTCTTATGGGGACAGAAATGAGGGTTTATTATTAGATCAGCAACATGATTTAAAGTTCAGATATGGGTTAAAATAGGTTAGAGTTTAGGTTAAGGTGATTGTGGTAAAAGGCGCTGTACCTTATCGTCTTGAAACATGAAAAACAGGAAAAAATTGTTCGTTTTAAACCGTTTGCAGAGGTCCAAAGTTAATCCTCACTTACCTTATGCATTCAAAGCATCATAATTATTCACCATGATGAGTTTATACACACTTTTCACAACTTTCCAGAGCGGTGTTTGTGACGTGGTAAAGCTAATAACAAGCATACAAACACGCACTTCCTGATTCCTGGACAATATAACGCTTTATAATTAAATGCAGACTGTACACAGCAAAATTTTGGACCTCAAGAACCGTTTTTTACAATATATCTGTAATCAGGCGAGTCTCATTTTGCTAAAATAGAAAAAAAAAATTGGGTACAGGCCCTTTAAGGTTAGGATCAATGTAAATCAATGTAATGTCCCCAAGAAGCATGGAAACCCAACATGTGTGTCCGTCTATATATGTGTGTGTTTATGATGGGATGTTGTGGTTGAAAATGATCTCAAAGAGCATTCATCAAAACAGGCCACTTCCTCTTTATGTTTCTGTCTCTGTAGTTCTCTGGAGTGGCAACCACTTGGATGGGAGGAAAATAGGACATTGTAAGTGCCAGTTAGACACCCTTCTCTTTTGCTTTGGTCACTATCACTGTCTCTGTCTTCTGTCTACTACTACTGCTGCTACTATTGCTGCTGATTCCTTGCTGTTCCGGCGTATTACAGGGTTTTCCAATAAATCATATCCAGAGAAATTAAATACATTACGATAGAATGACTGGAAAATCCTGTTTTCCGTGTAATGGCATGCAGGTCAATACACAGTCATGCACAGTGTGTTCAATTTAGAGCCCTGTGTCTGATGTACAGCTTCTAAAAGGTTTCATCAAATTGAATTGAACTCACCTTTCTGACTGCTTTATTACATTAGTTATGTTATTTACCAAGCATCATTTTTGGAGTAATTGGCAACAGAACAGCTTTTCAAAATACTCAAATTAAAGCAGCACATTACTGGAAATGTATAAAGTGTAAAACTATGCACACATGTTTAAGTAAATTACTAATAAAATCAATCATTTTTACAGTATAATGTTACAATATTACTGCCCCTTCATTACTCTAAAATTGACAACAAAATGCAAACAGGACCTCTAAATATCTCTTCATGATTTGAAGTTATTTATGATGTCTTATGAATTACTTTAAATGTCCACACAATATACAAATCCTGTCTTTGTTCCTGTCTACTTCTTTCACTGTCCAAATGACGCTCTATGCTATGTTAAATATCGTATGTTGTTGTTTCTCACCTGTGTTGGGAAGAATACTTTGAAGTGTAGTTAGAATACCTGCATTAAACGTATTCTGTTACGTGGTTCAGTCAAAGAACTGTATTAGGAACATTTATATACTGTCACATTATATTAAAGTAAAACCACAACGTAGGGTTAAAGCAGCTTTATGTTTGTTGCATTTATTGATCACTAATCTCACAAATTTCACAGCTGCACACACCACCAGAGCTGTTTTCTTATAGTTAGTTCAAAGTATAACTAGTACTCAAATACAGTTACTCAAAATTTGTTACTTTCCAACACTGTTTCTCACCATTTCCTGTAATGTGATTCTTCTCTTTTGCATGGCTGTTTCACACTGTCTGGTTGAATCCTTTACGGTTTCTTACTGTATAATATTGCTGTTTTGCTGCTGGTTTGGCTGGAGTGGGGTTGGTGTTGCTGGTGGGGTTGGTGGTGGGGCGGTGATGGGTGGGGTGGTTGCCCTTTGCTCAGGCAGAGGTCCCATTACCGGGCGGTAGTAGAGATAATCTACTGTGACATGCGTTATGTACACCAGCTCTGCGAATAGGCCCCGCTCAGGGACAGGGCTGCCATCAGAGCCATTCATCCGGCCTTGTCATGTCCGCCGCAAATTAAAAGTATGTTACCGTGGACGCGGGAAAGGGAAGGGGTGGGGCTAGTGTAAAGCAAGGGAGGGGCTACAAAGGACTAAACAGGAAGTTGATTATGGCTCACTTTGATAGAATTTTAGAATATATGAAATACTTAAGTTGTTTCAGTCAGAGTTTCTTATCAGTTTTGCTTGAACTAAACTTTTTCTCTGCTGTATTGGGCTATTATATCTTTATGATATTAGTTGCTTGTTACCATGGATACGGGAGAGGAAGGGACGGGGCTAAAGTAAAGCAGGGGCGGGGCTAAAGAGGACGAAACAGAAAGTTGTTTTATAAGAGTTTAGCGTGATGGTGCTCATTGGGAATAAAGATTGAACTATATTGAATAATTGTTTAGTTTTTTGGTCAGCTAGCATAGTTTTTTATCGTTTTGTTTAGCGCTGCAACTCATTACTGCTAGAATTTTTCTAGACGTATGGCGCAATTTAATATCTTGGCAATATTCGTAGCTTGGTCATCGTATGCAAATTCTGTTGTACTGTAGAAATATTGTTATTGTTAATTGAATAGGTAAGTTATATTGCTAATTCGTTGCACTTATTTGTGGCTGCAATGAATTGTATTTGGCTTGATATTATGGTAAACTTCACTTACATGGAAGGGCATCTGGTATAAAAATCCATGTGAATTTTTCAATGCTGGATCTTAAAGAAAATATGGCTTTGATTTTCTGCATTTCTCTTTGTGTTATCTTTGGAACTTTGCTTATATCAATGTGTTAAAATTAAAAACATGTCCATTTTGCACTGTTGATTTTTATATATCTTTTAACATTGTGCAGATCTAAACTACGGCTTCACATGCTTCCACTGACATTTTGAACCACTTACAATTCTACAGGGGAAAGCTATTAATTCACAAATTAACACCCTCCCCATACCCATACATCGTACATTCTACCCAGGATGTGCGAGCCATCGGAAAGACAAAAGAAATAGCCTTAAGGGGAGAAAGGAGAGAGTCTGCTTGGAGATTGGTTTGCATGTCTGCGAGCACCCATACCAATTATACCATCGCTGAGGAGAACGTGTCTCCAGTACACACCCCCACCCGCCCCCCGCCCACATCCCACAGCCCTGAGTCTACCCATAGCCAGATTTATTTGTGTATCTCATTACAGGAAATGGAATGTTGTCCCTGCCAAATGCATTAATAGCGAGGTGAAGAAATTAGTCTGTTTTGTACGGCAGGCCAAGCGCAGTCAGTTTATACCTATATGGAAGGAGTGGGAGAGACAGGAGGAGACGGGGCCAGGTGACAAGAGCTGGCGATGGCCTATACAGCAAAATGTGGTATTATGAATTCAGTTTTCTTTATTAAGGCTAGCTAAGGGGTCATTATTTTTAAAAAAGGTTGAAGAATATTAGCGTTTTTTTGCTATTAAAATCAGTTAGCAGCAGCAAAAACAGCTTGTAGATATAAAACCAGGGTTGCCACAATGAATAAGCTATAAGTACAGTTTGTGGATCATTAAACCCGATGCCCTGTCTGTTGTAAACTGCAACGTTGCCATAGCTTGAGCGGACAGTTTGGGTGAAGTGTCTTGGAGAATCTGCTCTACATGTTCAGGCAAGGTTTGACCCAGGCCTCCCTCTAGAATATAGCTAATATGTAACTGTTCAATTGGTTACTCAGTAGGCAAGGTATTTTCAGGTCTACTAGGGTCAGGACTAGATTTTTATCAGGTTGTAACATTCAAAATAATAGGGCTATCACTCTACATAGGCCATGTTGTGAGTTGTGTCGCTATGTCAATCAATTTCTAGAGCGCTTGCCTTGAGTTGAAAAAACATAGCTTGGTTTTGAAATGGCTCCATAAAACATATTGTTAGATTAGCAGCGTTGAAATCGCTAATATTTTGTCAAACAGTTCAGCCACGGTTACATTTAGACATTTTTGCAGTATTCCCGCTGATTGCGACGGCCCCGTGCCTGACCTCCGGCAGGTTGATCTGACCTTAGCGGTAGTTTGTGGACGGCTCTGGGGAGGACAGGCCAGAATGGGGAGCTGCGGTGATGAATTAGCCCAGGAACGCCAAAGGTCATGAGCAGTGATTGTAGCGTGGGCGTGGGATGAACTAGCAGATGAGTACAACCAAATCTTAGGCCAAGACAGATTCTCAACAAATGCTCAGAAGCTTTCGTTAATAGAGGTTAATATCAGGCCTTTTGGATTGTGAAAAAATGCAGAAATTAAGTCTTTTAACTGAAGTCGTGATTTGTTTTATTATTATTTTGTTTTGGTGAAGTTGCTAGGTTAAGATACACTTTTTTTGACCCATCTTTCAATGCTTTTGGGGTGACCTGTCTAGATCTTGAGCGAGGCTTGATCAGGACTGTTGTAGCTGGAAGATTTTACCTATTGTGCATATTTTGGGTTCATGGGGAAACCGGAGTGCCAAGAGGAAACCCATCCAAAAATCCACACTGTTGCAAGTCATGGGCCTCGGACTCCAATCCGAGCGTTCAAATGCAAAGCGAAAAAGTCAGTGAAAGACAAATTGGCGCACCAGAAAATCGTTTCCATAGATGATACATAGATTCATGAAACAGCTATACTGAATTATTTACAAAAAATAAAAGAAACACAGAAAAACCCTGTCTGATATGTCTCCTCTTATAAGTGAAAGCCGGCAGCATATCTCTGACCACATATAACCACAGACGCTGAGCTAAGTGTATGGATTTGAACCTTTGCTTGACTAACCAAGCCAGTCCACCACAATGAGTCAATAGAGGATGACTTATAGAAAATAAATGCATCCAGGGAGGGGCGAGTAATGACGAGAGCTATGATGGCCACCGCGATGTTCTGTGCCGGAGTAAAGCCCGGGTTTGAGAAGGGCCACCGAGCGGAACACGGACACAAGAAGCTGTTAGGGGCCCCGACAAAAGGGCCCCCTCCTCCTCATACACACTCTCCCCTTACCTTGATCTCCAGGCTTATTTGAGCTAATTTGGATCAACAATATCTTTGCAACTCAGTCAACCGTTCACTTAATAAGAAGTCGGTTTAGAATCGCTTCCTTTCATGGTTATTTCTATTCTTGTATGTGGTTGTGTCTGGAGGTTGTTGTTCATTTCTGTTATATTCGGGGAGGCAGTTTAAATTCTACCAGTTGTACATTTTTCTATATAGCTCATGTTTAAACTAGCCTGGACAATACAGCATGGAATTCAGTCTGTGTTTTTAAAAAAAGTGAAGTCAGAAAACAAGTAAACATAAAGCTATCTATTAAGTTGCTTGCAGTGTTAGCATTTACGGTCTTAACTTGTCCTTTAGCAATAGCTCAGGGCATATTTTTTGCTCGATTTCTGCATAGCCCATTCTTACTTTAGAATTTGTTTATATTTAGGTTTAGTAAGCTATTTTTCTCCATTATTATTCACTAGTTATGACTGGATTCTCATGCTGAAATACTGATACTAAAAATTTCTTCAAAAATTGCAGTTTTTAAATAAAACTTTGACATTAAAAAAATACATTCTTTATATTTTAGTTATAATATATTAACAGATAATGGCACCAAGGTAAAATTCTTTATAGTAAAGGAGTTTCAATGCATTTTAATACGAAATGCATTGGTATATATCTGGATTGAAACAAAACTCAGAGTTTCACCCATCACTATTATTCACAACATATGAATTTTATCACAAGTCAAACAATTACAATGTCTCCTTCAACAGCAAATTCCTTTCTCATCCTATATGTACTTTTTGCCATTTGCATGCAACCCCATTCCTCCGCACTCCCTTGTAAACAGTGCACAATGAGACCCGTCACCCAAAATATAAGGAGCCGGGAATTCACTCAATGGAGAGGGAATCATGTCAGAGAAAAGTCAATTATGGCTCTGATGGCGGGAATTAATGGACCGCTGCATTACTCAGCTCCAGAAGGAGGCAGAGGAACAGGAGAGCGAAGAGAAAAAAAAGAACGAAAAAAAAAAAACCTAGGGGACTATTTAATTGCATTTCCGCAAATAGTCTTCCGCACACACACGCTCGGGACACCACTAAGCGACAACGCGGTCCGAAGATATTACAAACTCAAATACTTGTAGTGACGAAGGGCCTTGGCGGTTGCACGGGATATCAAATCAGCTGGCAGTCACTACACTGGTCGGCCGGCGCTAAATCGAATTAATAAAGCTCTTAAACACGCCACAACATAACATGATCTTAACAGCCACCACTCTCTCTCTCTCCCTCTCTTTCTCTTCCTCTCTCTCCTCCTTTCATCCCCCACCCTTCCACCTCTCTCCTTTCCGCTTCACAGCTTTCATAAATATAGCTAGCTTACAGCCTAGGAGTGCTCACCCTCTAGGTATATACCAGTCTGTTTATGATTATTATTTTCCTTAAGCCCGCGTGCATATTTTAAAACTGGCAAATAATATGCAATTTGTGCTCGGTATCGTTTCATTTCAAGGATGGTCAGAAAGAGTGTTGTACCTTCGGAGATAGCCCCATGTCATTGATTCGGTATGGTAAAGGTTGATTTGCCTTTCAAAGTACTCCCCCACACGCACCCTCCTCCCCCATTGGCTTCTTCTCTGTCTCGTCCTCAGTTATCTTATCAGAGGAACAGGGGAGATGAAAGGAGGACATGAGACGCCACAAAAGGACGTTAGCATACCCCACGGAGACAAAGCAAAACAGAACAAGCCTGCGTTTGATAGCACCTTTTGGTCACTGTAGCCACTGTGTGCGGATGGAGAGGAGGGGAGGAGCAGGGGGGACAGGGAGGGACTAAGTGATCATTTTCAGGTGGAACAAGGGTTAAATGGTGCAATATTGAAACTGATTTGACTGATGTAGAGGGTTCAGATCATGCATATGAAGACACTCCCTGTGCATATGTACAGCTTGTATATGATTATAATGCACCCAGTGAGAAAGCCACCTTTATAATTAGCTTTACATGCAACACACTCTATTGTAGCAGTTTTCTTTGCTCAAATAGAACTCACTTAAATAACCAATTTGACAGATTTATTTTCATTTAAACTGTGCATCTGAGGACAACACTCTGCCTTTGCTTAGGGACTACAGATGAAAATTACCATGTGTCTCTCTGGTCTGCACAATATATTAATTGTGCAACGTTCTTGTGAAATAAATACCTTTTAAGATGATTTCAGATGTCAGGAACTAACTATAGAAGGCCGCACAACTGAATTTTAATGTCATTTTGTTTCTATTACATTGTGAAACCTTGTATGACAAAAATACTATACTTTAAAAACAGAAAAGCTCCACAAACTCGTCCTGTTTCTTGTTTAAATCCACTTTGTAACCTTAGTGCTTCTGTATATTGCGCAAAAACATCTATAGATTGTGCAATAATGAGCTCAAATACCCCCAGCCTGGTATAGACAGTCCAGTATATATCCAACTTTACTATATAGAACTCATTTGTTCCCAGCACCAGGGATAAGGATTGTCTTGTTGTTTTTATCCCTTCACACTTTGGTGTTAAAACCCAGATACAAAGTTGTATGGTGATAGCGGGACTACCTGCCGAGCGCCCCACCAGCAAAGGGCTTGAAATCCACACACATTTCCAATATACACAAATACATATACACACAAATGTATCTGACAGCCAGTCTTCACACTCCACTGACACCCTCACTGTCAAAAAGGAGCGCTCTGATTTATTACAGCCCGCTGCGTGATATATGTCAAACATGAACGTCCTAATGGTGAATTTTCAAAAATAAGTGATTTACTGTTATTTCCGTCCAAAGGCTGAGTCAGTAGAGCATAAATCTCGATATAGATTTTATAGGTCATTGTGTTGACGTTGTTGAAAAGTACAGGGAGAATTTGTGCTCTGTTAGCAAAATTGGTGTTTTTTATAATAGGAAATGCAGTAACTTTAAAGTGGAAAACAGTTGGAATTCAATCAAAACTTTATCTGAAATTCTTTTAATGAGTCCAAGTACTGTAAATGTGTTTAAATGATGAGAAAGTGAAACATATATGAGCTTTTAAGGCAACTGTTGGTGTTGTAAACCCAAACCAGTGAGTTGCAGAGGCACACACACACAAAATCACTACATATTATGTTTGACGTTGAAATGGAAGATATTTTTCCAGCTTGCCACGAGAATAAAAAACAACTGAAGATCATTTTGAATAAGCATTTAACCACCATAAGGCAAGACACACTCCCAACATAACAATATAATAAGAACATATGTACGCACATTTACTGTTTGGAATTAATATATTGATTAATTTAATTTAATAATATACTAATAATTTACTTTTTATTGAACACAGACAATATACTATTTTATTGTACTACTATTGCTGGCCATGCAAAATATGAAGACCCCTCCACAGTGAATGACAAACACATTGTATTGATCGAGCGTGTTCTCAGATCAGCTGATACCTCATAATTAACGACTCTGTTTTGTTCCATACCACAGACAACAATTGACTTCCATACATCAACACTGCTGTGCCAGGCAAGCACAACCCCCAATCCTAGCGCAAGACAGAAAAAAATCTTTGTTAAAATGTTCCGTTATCTGGAAATAAAACATGTGACAAAAACAGTGCGAGAAGTAAGAAAAAACTCATTCTGCCGTAAATGTTCCACGTAGCTAAAGTCAATACATTTTAGCACTGACACCTACCCCCCTTCTCTTTAACCACCCCCCAGACCCAATTGCACTCCTCTATTCCATTCTCTCCATGGATCTATTTCGCGGTGCAAGTCAGGTTCATCCTCTGGCTTCAGCCATTGAAAAAAGGTCAAGCAGCCTAGCAGAATGGCAATAACGCCCCTGAAATGGTACCATCAGTGGAACATGATTGATCAATTGAATTCCATAGCACAGAAAAATGTGGGATTAAGTAGAGTATTATACGCACAATGAGTTGAGGCATGATGTTCATTCCAAGTTCATTTCGCCTCCCTCCTCTGCCGCCGGATCGGGCAATCAATAGCGGCCTTGCATATCATATATCACCGCCGGCTCGCCCAGGAGAGAACATAATCTGCTGCAAATTTAGAATGACAGATTTGTACGGCTACGAGCTAAAGCCCTCATCCGCTGTCGGCGCGGTTAACGGGAGCAAGGGAACGGGGAAGGGGAGGGGGTGGCGGTGGCTGGAGGTGGGGTCTAGGAGGGGTAAGGGACGTTTTCAGGAGGCCCAGGGTTTTCCGAGGGGCTTTTGTAGGACAGTATGAGTAATGCTGGAAAGTGGTTAGTTTAAGTTAGCGAGTTAGCAATGTGAATAAGGAAATAAATACAAATATTCTAGTGCAAATATTTGATGTTTTATAATATTATACTGTAAATAGTATTGAGAAAATGTCACCATAAAAAAGTAAATGTAGGCCTATGCTTCCTTTGCAAAATGGCGTACGTTGTTACCTAAATGCCCACCAAATTTCAGTTTCCAGATATATCCTCTAGATGCTGTTTATACGTAAAGCACATGTTTTGTTATCGCCTCAGTTCAGATATATATAGTAAAAGCAGCTCTCTTGAGGCTGTTGTTCGCTGTCTGCATCAAATTATAAACCATTTTATCAGCCAAGAATCAGGAAGTAGCACTGGCGCACTGTTAGCAAGGTAGTTGTTGTTAGCATTGGCGTATCAGCAAAAACTACGCTCTGACCTTTGAACATTCTGAAATGCGCTTATAATCTCATTGCAGTGAAGAAATAGAATATATAGTAAGTGAGGAATAACTTTGGACCACTGCAAACAGTTTAAAACGAACGACTTACGTTTTAAAAGACTTTTTACTCAAGTGATTCAATCTGCTGCACCATGAACGGTGTCTTTTAGATAGTCTCTTTGTGTCCTGATTCCCCTTTTGTGTGAATCTCCAAAGAAATTCTCTTATTGAAAACATCTTGGAAATGCTATAAAAGATTGTACCTTTAGCTACCGCAGATTTCTAGCGAGCCAAGGCAGAGCAGCACTGGCGCTTTCCGTGTCGGCTGGAGTTGATAGGGTCAGGGATCAGCCGCACACGGTGGACACGGACTCATTTGTTTATATAGAGTGTGAGCGAGTGAGGAAATGCATACGTTTGCCCCTGATGGCCCTTCCTCATCGGGCCCTTAGTAGCATCCCTCTACACTCCATTCTGTTCCCCAGCAGACAGGCAATATATGGGGGGATGGAGGGCCAAACGGGAAGGGTAATACGGAGGAGGAAATGGTACAGTTAAATAATGGCACTCCGCCGGCAGAATGAGAGCCTTCTAGACGTAATCGCCGGTCCCCGCTTTCCTCGCAGCCCTTCTTTTACAAGTATATATTTGCAGCCGAGGTAATCCATCAATTACCATAGGCCTATCACATGATGAGGGGGCTGATGGCGGGCCGTGAGGAGAGGTGCATCATGGGAGTGCTGGCAGGAGACACTTGAGATCAAAAGACTGAGAAGCGGCTTGTGCACGGTGACTCTAGTATATACACAGGGATTGAGTAAGGCTCTTTAATGGAAGTCGACTACTAATTAATACAAAAATAATTGATGAATGGTGATTAAGATTGTATCGCAGTGAACTTTTTGGTGTCACATTTTGCGAGTTGGGTGATGGTCTCGGGTTTACCTTACCTCCATGCGTTTTAGCTAGCTCATCAATCGCAATTTAGTATGCATTATGAGATTGTTGGATTTCAAATTGTGTTGGTTAAGATGTAGTGTGCTATTGTAGCCCCCAATGTTCAAAACTTATAGAGTGGAACATTCAGACAACATTGGTAATTGAACTAGTTTCCTAGACAGCATATTCAAGTGTGCCATAAAGACCTTTTATATTACACAAACATTTTTCTGCTATTCTTTTCATCTTTCAATTCCAGTTTCCACCCTCCTACTTCTAAATCTATTGTATTAGCAGCTGACTCCTGAAAATATTAAACTAGATCTATAATCAGATCCTAGATTCTATATTCTGCAGTGTGTAACTTTTATGGTGGGGGTCTTCCAGCTGCTTAAAGGGCCCTTATTATGCTTTTTTCTGATCTGTGTTATAATGTTATTTCCTCATCACAAACATACACAGACATGGAGTCATGTTTTGTTTCATTCATATTTTGTTTAGTGTAACTGTGTTTAGTTTAACTGACAAACCCTGCATATTTAGGCTGTTTTCTTTTTGCAAGCAGAAAACATGCCACCTAATGATGTCACGTGGTAATACAGGAAGTGCTCCACTGTGTTTTTAAACTCCACACACCTTCATTAGAATCATAATAATAATTTCAAAAACAAAAGGGAAAAGGAAGGTGTTAAATTGAAAACTACAGCTTGAAGGTGTATGGAGTTTAAAAACACAGTGGAGCACTTCTTGTATCACCACATGACATCACAAGGTGGAACAGAGTGTTTTGAGCAATTTGTAGACAGAATAATAATAAAGAGTTACTCAAACATGTTTAAATCAAACAAAACACAACTCCAGGTATGTTTTTGAGGCGGTAACAACATTCTAACATGGCTTAAAGCTCACGAGGGTCAATTTAGCATAATAGGACCTTCAACGTTATCCATTTCCATGAACACAAGCACTTAGCCAGATCTGTGGAGAGGCAAGCCCACTCAGTGTAAAAATGCAGTAAAATAAAATAGTCCTGTAACTGAATGTATCCAAGACTGAAAAATAAAATGCCATACGGTGGAACATTGTAAGAAAAGCAACAGCTCTCCAAGAAGACAAGCTAGTGGCGAACCATCCACCAGAAAAGTTACACAGTGCACCTTTAAGTAGCACTCCCCTTTAAATCCTCACATTTGGAAAACAGCATATTTCATTGTCAACAGTTTGGATCCATGCCTTAAAATGTTCACCTCTTCCACCTCTCCTCCGCTCCCCCTCCCTGTTTCCTTGTCTCCTTCATTGCCTGCTCCCTTAGATGGCTCGGATGGCTCAGGTCCAGGCAGCGACTCGCAGGGCAGTGTGGAGAGTCTAAGGAAGCACCTGAGAGCGGACGCCTTCACTCAACAGCAGCTGGAGGCCCTAGATCGGGTCTTTGAACGGCCATCTTACCCCGATGTCTTCCCCACCTCAGAGCACATCAAGCCCGAGCAGGTGAGACCCAAACTCCTTATCATGCAGCTCTTATACACTGCCAAGTTGATGCAAGGATAGCAGTGTTTTCCACCCATTTCCAGAACAAATTTGGGGTAAATAAAAACAAACACTGCACGAAATGAGAAAAACATATTCAGTAACTGTTTTGTATGGCGATAACGATACTTAATATACTTTTACAATTAGTTCACATATAATTTCTTCAGTTAAATTCAAGCAAAAACAGACCTCATGCCTTCATTTATTAGACAAACTGGGTCAAAATAAGACTAGACTAAACCATTTTACTTTGCAACATCGATATATTTGCGATATATTGTGCAGCCCTAATACAAACGTTGCAGGAATCAAGAGTGACTAGTTTGTTTTAAGTTTACCTAAGTTAACTTGCATAATAAGTGCCAATGTGACCTAGCGAGCTTCTGTCCAAACCAGGCTCTTTCAATGAACAGTTATTTTATTTTACTGTTTGCAAAGTGTAGTAAAATGACCCAACTTGCATTATACCTTCTTTTTAATGGAAGCGTCCAATAGGCAATAAACGTAACTAACTAACTAACTGAAAGAAGGTTGAAATGACCCCTTTCTTGTGTTAAGCTGGAAGAGGACATAGAGAGACACAATGAAATAGACCATGGGTAAATTAGACTAGCCACAAAGTAGAATAAATGTCCTCACATCCATCAGCATTGGCGTCTTGATAGAACACAACACTTTAAATGATTGATGCGTGATAGTAACTTATGAGAAACAGATAAACACATGCAAGTTCATCTCCCTGGTCTCATGCTCCAGCTCAGGGCCTATAAGCTCCTGCAGCGGATAACCTTTATTTACATTCATTAGACTGTTAAACAACAAGAGACTATTAATTCTTCCATTGAAACTCTATGTGGGTGCCGGTGGAGCCTTAGCTGTGGCCTAATTGAGTTCATTTTCATCTCTGCGCGATCGCGGCGAATTACAGCGGCGATAAATCAGGGGGACAGCCCCTCAGCCTGCTATACAGCCCCTAATGCAGCTAATTACCAAAGTGATTTCTACGGCAAGATCAATACCAAAACGAATTGGAAATGACTTGCAATCACAAAGAGTGCAGGAGAAGGTATTAAAAAGGCAAGACGAAGGTGGGGGGAGGGAGAGAAAAATGGCGTCGGAATGGTCCAGAAAAATCAGTTTTAATTTAATGTAATATTAATCAGGCCGCTTTGCCCCGCGCGCCGCCTTCCCTCTCGCTGTTTGCAGCACCCCCCTCCTTTTCTTAAACTGGTGAAAAGGTGGGATATTAGGCTATTAGGGGCTTGTCTGGTGTCTGCATCAAGGCATTAAAAAGCCATTTTGAAGAGGCCAAGCTGAATAGGCCTCATCCCTCCCACACTTCTGGCAGCCATGTGGTCAGGTCATTCAGGCCCCAGTGTGCTGCGCCACTCGCCCCCTCCTGCCCCCTCCTGTCCGCCCCAGCCCACTCCATCCCTGTCCCGCGCCGAACCTGGCCCTGCCCACAAGCCCATCTGCATAACAAAAAAATGGCCCAGCGGAATAGAGAGGAACATCCAGCCTTGTGCCAGGGAACAGTTGTAAGCAGACAATTAGAGTTTATCTGGGATAGAGGCAGACAAGGCTGGGGTCAGCAGCCAGTCCCCAGTGGGACAGCCCATTGGCCCATTGAGACAAACAGATGCACCCTGGCACAAACAGCGGGCGACACAAGCGCGCTTAGAGGGGTCAAGAAGTCCCATCCCATTACCAAACAGGATTTATCACATCTGCTAACACTGCGCTGACCGGAGATGAAAGAGCAGGGCACAAAGGACAGCCTTGTCTTGACCCCTCTTCAAGTTTGGAGCACAATATAATGAAGTCCCAGATCAGAAAGTACACACATGGATCAAGCTCTTTATAGCGTCCAAATAAATGATCAAAAATGTAGTGTAATTTAAGTGTAAATAAAGTTTTTGTAAAATATATCAATTTTCCTATTTCACTTGTTCTTTGCGAGTTATTGAACCCCAAATCCAATAGGCTGTACCATTAGTGAAAATAAGCTAATCTTCATATTGCTGCAGGAGCGATTTGAAGCAGTATACGCAATCTTTAGAGGTTGGCATCATGTAAATAGAATAGATTATACTGCCTTGTAAGTCTTAAGGGTTTAGGCCAGAGTCCAAGCATATTTATTGTAGAGTAGTGTATGTTCTACGGCCGCAAAATCCCTATATAAATGCAAATCAAATGAAATAATTCTTCATAATAAATGAATATCTTGGATGACAGATATTGACTCTATGTATATTATTACAATAAATATTAAAAAAACTACTATTTTTTTTAGACGTAGTTACAAGTTAGAATCTTGTTACTACAAAAAATGAATCGCTGACACAATAATCGACATTACATATAAGAATAAGGCAAAGTAAAACTAAAATATATCCAATTGTTCACCCTTATTTTCGCATTAACCCGTACAACCCACCATGACGGAATTCCCCCCCAACCACAGTACACTATACCAACTATTACACATAGCACTACATTTATGGATTTCTCCTGGCTTGCACAAAGGTTGATTTGGAGGTTGTTCTTTGCAGTTGAAAAAAAGCCCACAGCACCACATGTCTCTCCTGTAACAAAGCCCTGAATGTCTCCTCCCTTGACTGGTCACAGGGATGACTGCAGTGGAGCACAAAGAGCCAGCTGACACCCCGTCCTTTTCACGCCGCTCCCAATCCCGCTCTCATCCTCACCGCTTTTCTTTACCCCCTTTTCTGCACCACACAAGCCCTAATGCATGCATACATCACAGGTCCGGCTAAAGCGCAGGAAGCCCAGACAACGGGCCGGAATATTCAGCAGGAAGTACTTTGTAGACTGAATGGATCATAAACAGCTTTCCGAGAGTCACCAGGGGCCGGACTATAGACGTGCTTTATCCCTATAGTCGGCCGCAGAGAAAGTCGTGCACCAGACAATGGATGAAATTGTTGGGAGATGGTGGAATATCATTATTGTGTTGGGTGGAAAAACCTAATTACATGTTGTTGACAAAAGCAGCAATGTTTTTATGTAGTTTACATTTAGAAAGAGTAAGATATTAAAGAAAAAAACAAAAAGCTTTTCTATTGGTGCAACTAAATGTGACAGGGTATTTGCATGAAAAATGTGTTTTATCATCAAAAAACCTTTTATGTTAGGTTTAGCCGCAGCAAACAAGGCATATTTGGTAGCTCGTTATGCCAGATTTCCTTCGTTATCATTGGAATGGGCAGTGTAATTAATTTTGATGCTATCTGAACCAGCAACCGGTTTTTGGCTAGGACTTACGCTTTAGCTAAGATGGTCCTGACCAAGTTCTGGAAAGTTTTCCCGTTGCCACTGAAGAATTGGACAAATGCAGATAATTAATTCGTTAAACACTTAAATAGTACATAACATAAAAGGGAATAGAATACATTTGATTATAGTGAACTAAAATGATATCTTGGAAGATTCTTAGATGCACATTTTATCACAAACCTTTGGTCATGGCGTCTTGGCGTACCCCACTGACAGATTTCTGACTGTTGTCTTGTAACAGGCCAACGAGTACTCCCTGCCCTCTCTGAACGCCGGGCTGGAGGACGTGAAGCCCAGTCTCCCCACCAGCGCCAGCTCTGAACTGGCCTCCAGCGTGTCCCAGAGCTACTCGGTGGTGACAGGTACAAGCCCTCACACACACACAGACATACAAGAGCACAGCAGGGCATGGACATCTGCAGCCGAGTGGAGAGGCCGCTACATGGGCCGGCTCTGTACTCATGTGGCACACTTCCAAAGACTGGTTTTTAACATGCTTAGATAGTAAAAAAGTGCGGCTATGCTGGAGGTAGATTATACATGTACTACCATGGTGTTGGTTGTTTTGAAGTTGTTGAATAGGGTGATGTCGTTCTCTCAAATTTGGGTTCGAAGCATTTATTTCTGTATTGACTTTATGGTATTGTTATAAGAAAAATTCTAATGATTTTTCTTTCCATGATGTTTCAGAGTGATTAAAAATGGGCACTGTTGTCATAGCAATTAACAATTCATAACTGAATATTATACATAACTTCAAAATGTTGAAAAGTCCTCATAATGCCGTAAAACTCCTTATAATTTTGCTAAAGGAAACAAAAGTCCTCTTAATCTTGAAAAGTCCTCACAATGCGTTAAAGGAAACAAATGACGATTATATTGTCACTGAAACCCAAAAAAAAAAAAAAAAAAAAAAAAAGTTCTACTATTTTACCGAATCCTAAAATAAAGAATATCAGTATCAATAGTCACAGTAATTTTCATGTATTCCACAAGCGTCTTGACAATGTAAGTCAATGCTCCCTATGTAATATTGGTTTGTATAGGACACTTGATCATTATGCATACCTAACAAAAAACCTGCAACATCAATATGGCACTGAATACATTTTATATATCTGTTATTGCATGTGTTAGTACTAGGTTGTGAATAAGAAAAAAAAAACAACAACAGTGAATATGATGGTAAAGGCTTAAAATGTATTACTACAACTACTACAGATTTGTCAGGCTCTGGCCAATCTCATGCTTGCATATGAAGACACTTGATCTTATTGGGTGGTGTACACTGAATTCATGGTGGTTGGCAATCGTGAACTGGAAAAGTAGTTTTATTCTATGTTTCTTGTCTATTATTTATTTCAGTTTTATGCCATTTTATTTTTAGGAACTCCTACAAAATGGGCCACGATTGTATTTCAGTTGGAGACATTAGTACCGAACATTCAGCTTTCACATTTTCCGAGGAATTTTTAAAAATTCCCAAAAGACACATCAAAACATTGTCCGACCAAATGAAAACCTCTTCCAAGTCACTTTGTGTTTATTTCTGAGGGGACCTGGGGAGAGGCCATATATCATGAGAGCCCATTAAACGGTACAGGCCCTTCACACACGGCACAGCTCCTAACTGGCTATTGTGTTAGTCCGAATTGGCCCGCTAACAGATTGACTGGGAGCACTTCTCGTAAGCGACAGCTGCTGTTCTCGCCGTGACACCGCGTTGTCATCAAAGCCTATGATAGTCCGCTGATTGACACAGGCTGCAATAGCGCCGAGTCTGGCTGGCTGCCTTTAGCTGAGGAAAAAAAAGAAACAAAGTGAGTGAAATTCGACTTTTCAGTCCAACTTATGAAATGGCGCTCCAATTGGTAATAGCAGGTGTGGTGTATTGGATATCGCGAAGTGTCTGTATCACATATCGGGTTGTAGTTGCCTTTTTGTGCGCTGTCAGGCTTGATGGCTGTCTTGTTAATTGAAATATTGCTTCATTGTAGCGGGCTTCTTTTTCCCAGGGGAGGTTAGGTTTACTGGTGGTCACGGAATAATAATATGCCAGGCTTTTAATAAAAACTCCCATAATTATGCACTGGCTATCAAAGTCAATGAGTCCACTATGTGTGTGTGAGAGAGGGGGGAGTAGGAGGAGGAGGAGAGAGTGATTGAAAAAGTGCAGTGGTCAAATGATCCCTATAGTTTAGCGCTATGGGAAAAGAATGGGGCTCTTTTAACCGCGGGGTATGTGGGAGGTAGATTTGCCCCAGAAAGTTGGGCCTCCGGAGAAGAAAGGTGTGTTTTTGTCTTTGAGCGGGTCCGGGCTCCTCCCATGAAAGCAGGTCTCGGTCCAGGGAGCACACTCATAGCAGGTGGCCTCCACACAGCCACCTGGGGGCCAAGCAAGGGGCCCACCCTCCTCAAGTGATACAGCAGGGGCCACGGATACAAGAAGGTGCACAGAGCGAGATTATGACAACAAACTTTTGTGCTGTTGTTAAGAATGTGGAAAAAGACTGTGCGCTTGAGTGTAAGTCATTATAGGAGTTTTTTGTTACCATGGAGAAATTAATGTTGTAGCATTTTGCAGGATTGGTGATGCAACGAGTATCCATTTTTGCAAGTTTTTCTTGTCTTTTTTTTTTTTTTTTGCAAGAAATCTTTCCAAAAAGTTTGTTCAGTGTTTTTTATTTGGTATAGATATTAGTCAACCAATATAAACATTTCTCAGTAAAAGGGATGTGCTTTAACATGGCATTTGTCCATTAGATAGCACAATGTTTTTATATAGTCTATGTTTTCTGATTATTTCGTATAGCTCAGTGATCTGTAAAGGAAAGTCTGTCCCACGCAAGATTTTTTAACACTTTATAAATCTTGGGCCACCATTCTTAAGGCCTATTCATAAACTGGCATTTTAAATTCACTGGCATGACAATGGACACATGTATCATAAACACCAAAAAACAACAACTGAAGATTCAAAAAGATGTCTCTTAGTTGACAGATTAAAACACACTTTTTACCATCATTCTAAATGTGTCCAAGAATCATAAATTAGACCAATATAATTTCCCCACTAAACTTTTATGATCTCATTTGATGTAGAATAACTCATAAGGAATTTCATTGTGGCACTGCATAATAGGACTTTTCTGCCATTAAGCCAACCCTGTAAATAGGATTGTGCGCCAAGTTTGGAAAAAAAAACACACCAAATTATCTCCTTCACTTAGGATGCCATCCAATTATCAATAAATTATGCTCTCATATCGAAGGGAGCAATGAGATTAAATTCATTCTTGAAATGTTTTTCAGCTCCCAATTAAAATTCATACAGTTATTGATCTTGTTGATTTTTATGCCAGCAAATTTGCATAATCTATTAAAGACGAATGATTAATGAAGTACTTTGCTTTCGAGGGCGCCATAGCAAGTAGCAATGTCGGATATGTTTGCTTGTCCTCTAATAAGGCGAAGATACTGTTACCTAGGAACGGGGGTGGCAACACTGGCACCAAAATGCAACAATAGAGATTAGCACGAGAACCTGGCATTTACAAATGGCCCCACACTACGGCAGACAATAGCACTGGAGCAATAAAAATACAGTAATGAAGCAGTTTAGTAAGAAGACAATGCGCAATATTTCTTTATGCGTTACCATTTATTTTACCCCCTAAAGAGCAGCGCGACAAAGTTAGCTTTCTAACGGCGTGCTGATTATGGTAAATTGTTCAGTGTATATTTTAGGAGGGAAAAATCCATTGCGTTTCAGTAGCAGTAAAATGGCATTTGGATGCAGAGGCTAGCACTGGGCTTAGTTTTGTGCTATTCTGGCAGCGCTAACCCTGGGCATCGAAGCAACAGCTAAAACTGGCCCAACATTCAAATTAGAAGTCTGGACAAATATACAATTTTAGTTACATTGAACTCTACTGAAAAAGCCTTTAACACAAATCAGTCTGAAAAATACATTGTAACACCAAAGTTCAAAATACTAAATCAAGTCCATTCATGCAAGGGTTGGTAGTTCGTCATTGTTCAGAACAAGGCCAAAAAGGTTGCTGTTAATTTTCCAAGCACAGAGGGTCAGAGATTAGTCAAAACCATTAATTAAAAAAGGGGCGGGCTTTTTAAGACTGCTCTTCCCCAATTGGCTGTTCAATATTTTAGATAGTTTACATCTCTATGTTTTCTGATTGGTCAAAAGTATATTCCAATACATTCAGAATTGGTGTACTTGTTCCATCCCATCCAAGGCATTATTTTTAATCAGTCTTATGTTGTTGTGGGGGGCTGGGTGTCAGCTACCCCACTTTCCTGACCAACTAACCTACTTCCCTTCTATATCTCCTTTTACATTGATAATAGCATCACCACCACACCCCATTCTTAGCTAGCATTACACCATTAGCCCCTTGCCTGTGTTCTCTCTTGGGCCTTTGCAGCCTCCTAACCCGCAGTGCCTTCTCACTGTGAGGCCCGGTGACAAACGGCTTGTCTCAGCTCTGTTAACGCCGGCAGCCTCCAGCTCGGAAATTAATGTTTATATCACCCCCCACAATAGCACACTAACCTTTGAGCACACATTTGATAATGAATGGCTTTAAACCTGCACATGGGGGGTAGCCATAGCCGTGGTGGCAGCACTGTGAGATTTGAGCAATTTGGACCCCGCAAATATTCTTTACCGACTCGCCAATTCCATGCCGTGTGATTGTTCTTTTGTTCCTTTTCCCGTTGTAAGTGGTTATAAATTACCCCGCCGACAATGCAGAGGGGGGTAGAGACAGAGATTTAACCGGGCCGCACTTGTAGCGAACGCCAATGTGTCCCTGCCAAGGTAAAATGAATTCCCGATAGATT
The DNA here is from genome assembly GCF_009829125.3 of Periophthalmus magnuspinnatus. Taxonomy (NCBI): domain Eukaryota; kingdom Metazoa; phylum Chordata; class Actinopteri; order Gobiiformes; family Gobiidae; genus Periophthalmus; species Periophthalmus magnuspinnatus. The sequence continues at coordinate 5,699,639 of NC_047140.1, read as the reverse complement.
CCGGTGATGACTTTGCCCTAGCTGCGCAAAAGGAGACGGAGAGAAAAGTTCACAGTAAATTGAATGGCAGTGCTGCAAAATAAGACGGCACAGACAGTAGCTTAGATGCTTAGTGTATGTTTAAAAGCTATGTGCTCACTGTAAAGAGAGCTTTGTGCCTTATTTATTAGCTTAAAGAATGAGCCTTCTCGAAACTACTGGTGGTGGTTAGCTCCTCCTGTAGCCATAGCTGTCATGGAGGCAGACTGGGGACACGTGGCTGCCATTCTACGTGAGTCACACTCCCGTAGTTAGAAAGGGATGGTGGATGAAGTAATTTGGCAAAAGGCACAGCAATGACGTCGAAGTTTTAAGTATAAAAACAAAGGACACAAAATAGTTTGTATAGCAGTGTTATGTTATTAACAGCTGGAATTCATAATAAAGAAGCACATGACTCCCCCTGCTGGGAAATAATATATTTGTCCAGTGTTTTTCGGCAAAAGTAAAATAAATTCTTGAGCATTATTATAGTAGGCCATCCTTGAGAGTGTAGCTTTGAGCAAACTTCCCAGTAAATTGAATAGCACCATTGGAAAACAAGACAGCCCTGCCGACAGTACTTTACCAAGATTCCTCGGTGTACGTTTAGACGCAAAATGCTCACTTGAGAAAAGGGTGATGTAGCTATATCCGTTGGCATCAGTCAGGAGGGCGCTGTAGGTTGCTAACAGTCCATTTCTATGCTTGATGGGATCTGTAGACATCGGTATCCACGCTGGAGACAGATGTTTTGAGAAGTCTATAGCTTCTTGCACTCTTTGCGAGATATGTTTGCCGGAGGAGGAGAGTCCCCAAGGACCTTGAGTTTATCTTTCATCTCCATCATCAGGAGCTGGCTGCTCTGACAGGCTCTCCCTTTAGCCGCGCTCCAGCCGCACCGCCGTCTCTGGGACAATAAGCAGCACCATGTCTGATTAGTTTCAGAGTTCAGTGGGCTTGAACGCAGGGTTGGTATCGGTTGTTGTTGTTGTTGTGGTGGTAGTAGACACCCTCACTCCCCCTCTCCATTCTGGTGTGTTTGACAACAGTTGCTGAAGTGATTGGGAAACAGAACCATACAGTATCCAGGCAGGCACACGTAGAGAGGTCAGTAAAGTTTAAGTCAATGTTTTAGAGGCTGTAGAAGGTTAGTAGTTCAACTATGTGTTGGTGACTGAATTAGGTGTTAAGCATTGTGTTGAGATTATGGATTGGAAAAGAGTTAATAATTTGCTCAAAAAGCAAATTATTGTGGAAATGTACATACAGTGGGACTTTGTCTTTTGAATCACAAGCTTGTACCCAGCAGCAATTGTTTACTTGTTTGAGCAATGATATACATAATACAATATTGTTAATATTAAAAATTAAGGTATTTTTGGATCATACTGTGGTTAACCACATTTGAAATCTCTAAATACTACCATACCACCGATTGTACACTTCTGAATCGCAGCTTCAGTTTAAGACATTGCATTGCTCTGCTTTATGTGGTCAAAGGGAAGACAGTATTTGTGTAATTGCACCATCCCTGTCTAAATCTACATGAACAGCTCCCAGTGACAGGAAGAAAGCTTTCCAGAGAATAGCCGAGGTGGAGGTCTCTCTGGGAAAGCAGGCAGTTCCATGAGCTGTGGCAGGAGGTCCATAGGGCTGACAGGAGCGCACCCCCTTCTATAGAGCGGGCCTTATCTTAATGAGGAATCGCAACACACAGTGCTGTTGTAAAACAACAATGATGTGGGAAGCAGCTAATGAGGCTATCATGGTGTCGGGAAAGAGCCATCTCTCCCCACAGGGCCCCGCGACCCCCGGTGCACAGGCCGCACAGAGCTGGCATTGACTGCACAGGTTGGACATTCACACAGGCTAAAATGAGAGATGCCAGCGCTCATCAGCAGAATCAGATCACAGCGCGGTGTTCTGAAGTGTCTGCGGGACAATTGTTCTCCTATTTGTGGGAGTGATCGTGTTGTGAGAAAGCAGCCGTGAGATGATGTTGTTTGTTTTCCAAAACCTTGGGGAAATTCTTTATGCGTTTGAGCTTGATTGATCAGGCGCGATGTGTTGCTGCAACATTTCACCGGTGTATGTTTCCACTTATACGAATGAGTTACTGCTGGCTGCATATGAGATTATTATTACAAGCTATGTAAATGAACAAATCAACTGTGTATCTGCTTAGAATTCATATACAATACAATCAACACTTAGCTATAGTTAAGAGCAAAAACTTACGCTGCACAACTTCTCGAACTCTGTGAAAGATAGTCCAACGCTTTCCCTTAATTTCACACCAAGGGCCCGGGGCTAGCCTTAATTCATGTCACAAATCTGCAAAGCATTTGGTGCCCGTCTCCGGCTGATTTATTGCGCCGTAGTGTGTACTCAGCTCTGTGCCTGACGAATGTGCAAACTTTCTTTTTCTCTGGCGGCTGGGAGAGATTTGTCAGCGCACAGCCTCTCCCTCTTGACCATTTGCTCCCATTCATCTCATCTCATCTGAGTAAATGACTTGAGCGGTCGTGATTGAGTGCATGTCTACATCACTTTTCCTTTTTTTGTTTTTTGTTTTTGTTCTTGGACTGTGGACCTCCAGACCCTCACCCGTCCCGCGCGTCCTCCATGTGTGCAAAGCGCGAGCCCCACGAAGCGTCCTTTGCCCCCTACACCCCCTCCTCGCTGGGGGAATCGGCCTTAGCTGACATCATGCCCCAGCAGTCCAGCCTGTGTGTAGAAGCCCGTACTCCCAGCTACCATGGTTCCTGCTACAGCCAGTATGCCAGCCAGCACTTTATAGCAGGTACTACCCCAAATAGGCCCCGTAATGATCATGTACAATGCTATTATTGACCAAACTGGAAGAACGTAGGCGTCTTCTACCCATGGATGTGTTTGAACAAAGGTTTAGCAATGCGTGGTAAAACTATATCAATTTACATTACTCAGCTTTGGCAATGTTTTACTTATTTTTATTTTTGGGGTAGCGTCCATGCTAACTAGCTGTAGTAATCAGTACAGCTACTAGTTAAGTTTAATATAGAAGTAATAGAATTTATGAGTACTTCCAACAATGGATTATTTCTACTTCTACTTCTACTAAGTATTTTTCAACAGGCCCTCAGAATGGTATGCCCCTCCTGACTTGCCATATCAAATATAAAAAAATCACCTTTTCGCAACAAAACGGCAACTAAAAATCCTATTTGCTTCCCATTTCTCCATAATCCACACTCTAGGCTCATACAGTAGGAGCGCTGATTGACAATAGCTGTGTGGTTGTTGGGTCAGCATGGCCTCATGACAGCCCGAGGTGTGGGTGGCACCGTTGGCTTTGCCCAAACAGACCATATAGGGTGCTGCAGAAGCGGCCTTGTCCTGGGTGCCCCTTCGGTCCGAGCCGGGCCAGAGCTGTCACTGTTAATTAGAGAGCTGAATGAGGAGCGTGGGGCAAAGAGGTCCTCCATAGTCCTGATGCTTCTGTCAGGATTTAAGAATAGAACAGTGATTGTGACACAGGCTGTATACTTTAGGAAGTTGATTTAAAAAGGTTTTCTAACATACATGTGTGCAGATTATTTTTGATTGACATTTCTGGTTGCATACACTCCGCTTGAAGAACAATGAGACGTTTGTTGCTATAGGCTAGAAAACAGTTCCATGTATTTATTTTTGCTACAGTGCTAGCTTGATTTGTGGTGCGTTTACTAGATCACAGATGGTCACACTGGTTTGCATTTTGATTTTGGGTCATAGCAGAATGGTGTGGATCATTGCAACTTTTGCTATTCTTGAGTCAGTTGTGTCAGTATGTAAGATATGCAAATAGTGGTTTTCATATTGTAAAAAGTGATGATGTCATACTGCCAGATTTGGGGCAAGAGACACTTTATTTATTATATGGTACTTGAAATTCACAAATGTTGAAGCTGATCATTTCTGTTGGTGACTAGACCCTAGAACTTGCTGTACTATACTGTGCTGAATGTTCTGATGTCACTCATGCTCACTCGTGTAAAGAGATATTGAGAAATTGCTAGCTTGCATTTTTAGCATACAACACTTGAAGCATCCTCCTAAGTCTTCCATTTCTTTCTGTGTCTCCCAGGTCGTGACATGGCCAGCACAACTTTACCTGGATACCCTCCCCATGTGCCCCCCACAGGACAAGGCAGCTACCCCACCTCCACGCTCGCCGGAATGGTTCCTGGTAGGTGTCCCTTACTCTTTTTACGACGCCATTAATTATAGCTTTACCACTTTTATTATGAGCAGAAAGTCCCCTTCAGTTAAAAATCTTAAGGTCAACTGCACGCTAAATAACTCACCTGCTATACGGGATGCATAATGTGGAAAAAGCAGCAGTTTGGTCTGGCTGCGGCTTCGTTATCCGTGTGGTTAGCGTGCGGTTAGGCGGACATTAGCCGTACTCGATAAGGCGATCACCGCAATCAGTGGCCGTGAGATAGGACAGTTCCTCTCAGTTACACTCCAGCTCCCAGCGCTTATTAGCCTCCGCCGTGTCCACATGTCCACATACGCGCACCACTAGCTAGCACACAGCCCCGTCAATAAACACTGGTGCTGGTCGGCGCGCCTCTCCCTGGACACCCAGGGCTGCCCGAGCATATCTCTTTCCCCTCTACTTAACCCGCAGTTCAGGTTCACAGCAAACAGTTAAGGGTCAAAACACAGAGGCGTGGAGGGCCTGTAAATATTTAAATCACTATCTCTCGAAGGGAAGAGCTCCGGTTACAACAGCGGCAGGCGGTGAGGATGCTACAGCTGCTGCCCGAGTGAGGAGATGTCACAACCTAAAAAAACTCTTGTCAAAATCATGAAGGGACAAAGCACATTGAGCTGTAAAGCTAGCAAGAAAAGGTGTTCAACAAGGGGACATGTTGAGTTTGCCATAGCGTAACAATCTTGTTTTGCAGCACAGATTACAATACAGTGAAATACGTTTAGGCCACCACATGATTTGAGCAGAGAACAATCAGTTCTTCCAATTACAGAACTTAACCATTTCAAACATGGTTGATATATAAGAAGTAGAGTAACTTACCGAAACACTCTATACAAGAGAAGTACTTAAAATACTGTAATGCACAAAGTAATAACCTGTTTTCCAACATTATTGCTATAAGAAGTACCATTTATGCAAGTTTAGGAGTTAAAATACTGGAATATAAAGGGAAATACATTAAAGCCATGACAGGATTTTAAGCACACAGCATCAGTTCTTCCCTTTTTACTTTACACTTTTTTAACACTCTTTTAGGCTTAAATATAAATGTAGTAACTTACTGTAAAAAACCTTACTTGCAAATGTAATACTTGAAATATCGGAATGCAAATAGTAATGTTTTTTTTTTTTTCAAAAGTGACAGGGCTTACATCTATACTGCACGAATACAGATCTCACTGAATAAATTTACAGTCAGAACAAGTAATGCATTGGAAATGACTGTATTATTTAAGTCTTAGAACTCTGAAGCATAGACTGGATCTGTTTATACAGATGTATGATCCTAAAAAAAAGTCTTTTCAACATTGAATTACATTGTTGGGACCTGCAAATGTAAGAAGATTTAGAAGTACAATTCCTCAATGTTTGTGTTATATACATAATTAACAAAATTTAAACCCACATTATCCTGTATATTCTTTTACTACTTCCCGGTATTTTTACGGTAGCGGCACAAATACATTAAACACCTCCTAATTATGAGGACAGAGCTGATAGCAAACAGTCAGGCAGAACGCTAAGCAGCTCTTATCCGCTCCTGCTGGATTCCCTTTTCATCTCCTGTCCAACGACTTCGATTTACCGTGCGGCCCCCAAACACTGTTAAAGCAAAGGCCATTCTTCAGCCGACCCATATAAAACCTGGCCTTTATAGTCTCGTAAAAGAATGAAACGTGTGGACCCACAGCACTGTGCCTCCTCCTGCCCCTCTTCTAATGCGCACAATGGTTGAAGAAGAGTAGGAAATAAGAACTGGAGAAATATTTAACCGTGTTTTGGTGTTCAGCTGAATTACAGTAAAGGGATGTACTCAGATACTCGGATCTGGCATTGCTGTTTAGTTAGAGGAGTCTATTGTAAAATTGTAAGTAGGTTAAAAAAAAAGTTAATGACATTTTAGTTTTCAGTTTTCTGTTTCACAAAATTTCAAATTCGATTATATTACTAAGGAATTGACTCAGTACTCCATCTCAATTACAATACCACAGTGAAGATGAAAAATGCTACTTTTTAAATAATAGAATGCAATTTTCAACACAAAATAATACTACTTTCTTTATGTTACCATGAGGTCTTCCAGTATCGCTCAAATGCATACTATAACTGTTCAGGAAAGTTCAATTTTTGTTCTGTTAATGTGATTTTTTGCATTATCTATACTCTGTCAAATGAGTATCTCGTTTTGATTTTAGTTTTACTACTGATTAGTATCTGATTCTTGATAGTTTTGGCAACCCTAGGTCATGCATTTAACCTAGGGTTGCCAAAACTTTACTGTAGCAAGACGATGCATTTCAAATTACCATTATACATCTTACCAATTGTTTATTTGGGCAATGCAATGTTACAGTTTCCCCCATACATAACTGTATATAGTTTGCCTATAGAAAAGACATATTCCTTCTGACATGTGATTTTTAAAAATACATTCAATACTAAAGTACTGACATAACGCATGGGTACATGATGTGATATTTAGAAATGCCTCACTCATAATGGTTCTATTGTGTGTGTCTCACAGGAGGAGATTTTTCTGGAAACCCTTACTCTCATCCGCAGTACACCACATACAATGAAGCATGGCGGTTTAGCAATCCAGCATTACTAAGTAAGTGGAAATAAACTACTATGTAAAGGACTATTAGCTCTGTGTTCAAATTTTAAGCTAACAATTTTGATTTACTTCAGTATAAAAGCACTACTAAGAAATAGCAAAACATGTGGCCTTTAAATTGTTTTGCTGGTAAAGAGAATATAATTCTAGACATGTTTCTATACTTTATACATGTATTTACTTTATAAAATAAAAAAAAATAAAATAAAATAAGAATGCATTATAGTATTTCTCTAAACCATAGCTAAAAGGCCTAATGTGTCTTCTCAGAGCAGGAGCTGTGTTGATACTATGTCTGACCTCATGGATTCCAACGGCTCGTTCTTCTGTTAACTTTCAGGTTCCCCTTATTATTATAGTGCCGCATCCCGTGGCTCCGCCCCTCCCACTGCTGCCACTGCCTACGACCGCCACTAGTTACCACGGCGACCAGCTCAAACTGCAGGGCCACGGCTTGGGCCTCCATATTGTCCCCGTCTGAGCAACACTTGAGGTCAAAGGGAGGCAGAGGAGCGGAACGCATTCACGGACGCAGTGGTCATGTGACTGGCAATGAGGAAGAGGGAAGCAGGAACGGAGCAGCGGCGCCTAATTCACACTTTGGGTCTAAATTAAAGGGGAACTGCAAGTGATCAGACCTCATCGCTCTCTCAAAGGCCCGAACATTTCCAAGAATGACTTTAAGAGATTATATAAATATATATATTATAAAATATTAATTGAAGACAAACAGTGTGAAGAATACCATGTGGAAAAATGTTGTGGGTTTTTATTTTTGTTTCTTTGTTGCTGTTGTTGTTGTTGTTATTTTATTCATAGTTCTTCACATTCCTGTACACAATTAAGCACAGGCTGTATGCGAAACTGCTCCGTAGTCACCACATGTTGTTTTATGGTAGTTAAGCCACTTTGTAACAACAATCATTTGGAGCGCACTTTGCTACTGTCACAATCACACGGTAGAGCAGTACTATAAATTTATTAAAACTGAATTTATAAAAGGCAAAAATAAGTGTATTAAAAATTATTTAGACTTGGAAATGCTAAACTTTAACTACCTCTAGTCTATTGAATATTAGCTCATTGAAACTACTGCTGAAGTAAACATTTGCTAGCTTAGCAAATAGCTTAGCTTGGCTCCTGCATTTAACCATTATGGTCCAGGAAGTCTTTTAGTAGTTGATTACAGCAGTTTACAGCTAAAATGTACTGTCACAAAAGTTACCTTACTTAATTTTAACCAGAAAAATCCCAACTAAACAATACTGCTGTATGTTTAGCTTATATTAACATGTTGGTGATTCTGGAGTAGTTTCACATACAGCCTGAATAATTTTGTGCTCTAATGCGAGAGATGTCCAAGGGAGATGGTTCCATTGATCAAACTTGAACCAATGTTGTGGATTCCCAATATTATAATAATAATTAACAAATGCCAGCTATAGCCAGTCCCATTGGCTGCTCTGGTGCATTGACTAGCCTACATCTGCTCCCATTCCACACCTGGCATGTCCTGGCAGCAGCATCCTCCCTATGGAAAACAATCACATGTAAAAATGTAAATCATTTGTCGAAAACCACTGTAGTTATCCCAGAGTTTAAATTATTTTTTGTCATGTAAAGATGTCTGAACTGTTTCTACTCATTCCATCCATGCATGATTTTTTTGCACTATAACTTCTGTTTTGATTACATTCACATACATTTACCTCTCCAGCTGATTTGGAAAGTTGCATCAGGCTCGATTACGTCAAACTGGACCTCTTTGGACATAAATTTCTTAGCTGACAAATTTTAATCCAATTCATTCAACAGCAAAGTCATACCACTAGATGCCTACACAGTTAAACAAGCTTCTACAATTGCCTTACAAACCCAATTTCTTGCCTGTTTAACGACATCAATTCCGTATTTGCCACCTCCCTACGCAACACTTTCTCTTTTGTTTGTTATTATTTGTTGTGAATGTACTTTTACTACATTTGCCAAAGACTTAGTTTGATATTTAATATTTTATTTACAGTATATGTATGCATAAATAAAGCAGTATTATCTTTTAAAATACGTAGTCAAACACTGAACTCCGAAAACACCACTTTTTTGACTGTAATGCTAGCGTCACTTACCGTACCATCCGATGCTGCTTTGTAGATTGATTTTGTGAATAATGTGAAGACAATTTCTTTTTTTCTGTGTAAATAATTCCACCACTACAGTATCACGAGATGTACTGGCTCCCTTTGTAGATAAAACTGACTGAAAAAACATGCATTACTTGTGTCTCAATGTTCTACGGTACACGGTCCGTGCTAGCATGGGCTGTTCATTTGTTGTCCATTTGATTTGAATGTCATAATGATGTTTTATGTCACTATGCAATGAGTTTAATGGCTTTCTGTATCATTGTTTGTGGTTGGGCTCAGACGAAATAATCCCCAAGGTTTTTTTGTGGAGGAGTTTATAAAAGGCGCAATGTGCAAAATGTGTACTCTCTGCTTCAGTTTGTCCCTCAGATTGAGAGCATGGCCACATTCACATAGACTGTAACGGTTGCTTATAATATTTATGTTGAAGGTGGAGTAGGGATTCTGTTTTTAAAAGCCATAACAGTAAAGGGCCTACCCTACGCCATTCATTACGGAACATGGTAGCACTGTTATATTTTATCAAACTTGGAGAAAATTCTTCTAGCAACACAGAAGTTTGTCCACTTTGGCTCCAGTAGTAACAAAACAATGCAATTTTCTTTTGTCTCACAATTTTGCTAGACCAATTTTGTTCCTGCAACAACAAAACGCCTACTCCAGCTTTAACCTATGATGAACAGTAATCTGTGCTTCCATGTAAATTAAGACTATGCCATTCAAGACCCATTTTCTTGTCAATTTTCTCCAGCTCCCATCAGCTAAAACAATTAGCATTAGCATAAGCAAGTCCAAGCTCCATTCCACACACGTGATTCCAGGGTTAACCAGTTAAACCATCTGCAGTCGCCCCAAGAAATTTCATCCTCTCCGAATTGCACTTGGGATTTGCCTATTTCTGTCTACACGCAGCTCAACATACCTGAAAAATGAAGCACTCTGCCGTCATTCAAAAAGAAAGTGGAGCACCTCCGAAGGAATCCCGCGGTTGTAAAGATGATACAGGAGATGTGTCACGGACGTGAAAAGGATTTCTGATGAAAATCTGTACGGAAAGCCTCATGGCCTCAATCATTGTTCTCTTTTCTGTTCCAATTCCTTTTGTGCACATGAGAAATAAAATCTTTTATATGTCAGTCGTTGACTTTGTGTGCTCTCATTATTAACCCCATAACAAAATGATATAAGGTTCAAGGATCCCGGGAGTGAGCCGAGGATCTGGGAGGGAGATGGATAGAGTATTGATGCTGCGTTTTATGAACAAGATGTGCAGGTTATGGCTTTCAAATATGGAAGGCACATAACACGGTGTAATGTGAAAATGTGTTGGACACATTTTGTCAGTGTTTTAAGAAGGTTCAGACGTCTGCAGTGGAAGTAAATGATACAGATATAGAAATTCAAAGATGAGAACATTATTTATCAGAATGTGTGTAATACAAGTAAGGACAGAAGCACAAGTGAATCTCCATAGCGTCAGAACAGATTTAAGTCTGTATCATTTATTTTAACATTTAGGAATTACAATGTGGGGCTGAAAAAGAGTTGTTTGTGTTCTCTTTATTTTGAAAAAGTATTAACTAATACACAATAAGCATGACTTTTAAGTTTTAAGATAGTTTATTATTTATTCATTCTTAAATCATTTACGTAGCCACAGCTGCCCCAGGGCACACTCACACAGACATGACTGCGATTCTGGGTCAAAAGCCTCTTTAACCACTACCAACTCATTCAAACAAGCAAATGGGGAAGATTCTCCAATTTTTTATCTGTTTAACAATATCAATTCCATATTAGCCACTCCCCTGCTCTGTTGTGAATGTACTTTTACTACACTTAGATTGACATTTAACACAACAACACAAAAATATGTAATGACGTATCTGGGATTGAACCAGTGGGTTTCAATAACAGAGCTATAACTTAGCTCTGTCTTATTTAGTTGGTCTCCTGTTTTGTTTCTAGGAGGCAGAATGTATGAATTCTGAATAAATTCAATTGGATAAACATTTAACCAATCAGAAAACAGGACACATCACATATACAAGAAACACTGTCATGCATAAAAATAAATTCTATCCAAAACACCTGCACAGTGGTTGTAATTGCTCTTTGGGATCATTTATATCATAGATGTCTTAAAAGTGACGTCCCAGAACCTTTACCTTTTGCTAAATAAACCGACTTACACCGCCTCTATACTGCATGATGATATTGTTTCAGTATAAATCTATCATAGCATAATTGCAGTTGCATTGGAGCACTTGTTTTCAAAGCCGCGCAGAGGGGGAATAGAAAAGTATTGGAAACCATGGGAGCGTTGCCCCAGCTTCTGACTCCAGTATATTTAATGATGCATTGGTTTCATCCTGCTACACCACTCTGCTGCCCCAACTCTCCCCGCGCACACAATCCCACCGAGTTGTAATTCCATTTTCTCTCTGCTTCCTCTGCCTATTGTTTATTTCATGGATCCCCTGTGAAGCATCAAAAGCTGGTGTTTCTGTCAACCCCCTAACTGTCCTATGTGTTTGTCATTCAGGCCTTGTTAAAAGCTAAAAAAAAGAATCTACAATCGCACATAGACACCAACCGAAACGCACTCTCCTCTCCCAGCTGAGAATTCCCAGTGGTAAAATTATTCCATTTAGATAGGAACTTTTTTTGTCACTACCCTGTCTAAATTGGCATATCTGGCTCTCTCGTAGAAACCAATAAACTGTGAACTCCGGATGCATCTGTCAGTCAAGCTTCTTCTTTACTTTAGCGGGCCAGATGACAACAACAGGAGAAGAGACACACGCCAGTAAGAATGGGCCGCACTGATTGGCTCTCATCAGTTAGGCATTACGGAAAGCACCTGTCATCCTTTTGGGCTAGACACAACGGGCGCACACACAGACACACACAGACATACACACACAGGGAGAATATGAGGGGCCCTGCCATGGGGGCCAACAGCGCGCCTACAGGATTTACTCAAACACTCATAGTAGACTTGGCCCCAGAGCTAGACGCCTATTTGGCATGATTCATGTCTGTCACGGCTAATATATACAGTGGTATGAGCCCATCCTGAGGAGACAGCTCAGGGACATTTAAGCTGGAGCAGGGCGAAACTATAAAATTGTGTTTACTGTATGGTATTGTATGGTTTACTGTACTTTTCTGGCATTGACAAGTTGACTTATGGCTTTGTCAGATTAAGTGGATTTTCCTACACTGTCAAGTAAATGAGAATTTGGTGTCTGTGTTTTCTGTAAAATGAAGTTAAAATGTAAAAAATAATTGCCAATCTAGTGGTTGCTCCTGTGTGGTCCAACTTCCAAACTTTGTAGTACCTTTTTCTGTGAGGTTTGCATGCTAGTAACTTTTTCCGAAGCTACTCCTCAACATAGGTCCACCTGGCTTAAGAGTTGTCCACTTTTCTGGACCGGCTCACTCCCATAGCACTGAATGGATGAGTCGGTATAATCCCTCCAGGAGTGGTCCATGGTAGAAAAGGTTTCAAAGACATTCTGACTGCCATCCTGAAGTCGTTTTCAATCTGAAGGTACTGTCTGAGGAACTAAAATGTATACTACCCTTGAAACATGCCCAGGAATACTTGAGAATTTGTTTACTTTCTAGATTAGAGAGTTAAGTTTTCGAGCTTCTCAGACCACTACATTCAGATTGAAAAATACTTGTAGATGGAGGTCATGCTATTTTTATGTACTAATAATAACCCAAACTGTATAGCCATTCAGTATATTCCATTTTCATAATCATTAGCGACTATTAATATTTTTTATCACCAAATGCTTCTGCCATTGCTCTCATCAGCCTAAATCAGTCTTTCATTGTTCTTCATACTTGATGCCAGAAGGTGAACCTGCATGTCCAATCATCAAAATGCTTCGTAGGTTTCCGATTGGCTAATCCTGTAAGTACTTTGACCAAGATCCTGGCTCAAGAGATAGAAAAGGGTCCCTGGGTGGTGCAAGGTGCTGACCTACAGCTCCTGACACGTGTATCCAGCAAAACTGAAGAATGGATCAAAGGCTGGGTACAACTTTACCAACTACCAACAAACACATACAACTCATTTTTGTACAACTTGTAGGGATGGAATGAGACAGTTCCCTTGAGATGAGACACAAGATTGCGTCAACGAGAACAAGATGAAATTTTAACAATTTCTAATATCTAAATTGTCCGATTCAGTTGCGTCATCCTAGCACTGCCTTTTGTAACTATAAGAACTCAGCAGCACACAAAAAAATCTCACAAGAACATTTTCCTCATGTGTGCACAGTTTTGTCTCGCGAGATCTTGTGGCACGAGATCTTGTCCTAACGATCAGGATTCTCCACTCTCACCTCTTAACACCTCTTTGCTTTAACACGACTTGACCAGGCCTTACTTTCTCTTGTTGTCCCTCCTGTTTTGAGTGGTGTAGCCTCGGTGGTCTATGTCTGGTGATGTGGCTGTCATGTCGGCAGCGCGGGGGTCTGCCGTCAGCCCCATCATGTGGCTGTCAGGGCTGATGGTGACGAGGGGAGAGGCCAGCGCCGCAGTGTCAATCAAGCAGCCCTCATTAGAAACGCCTTTAATTAGTGGCGCTGTTTTGTTCACTGCGGTGTCTTCGTTAACTCCGCTAATCCCAAATGAGTTACCGTGGGGAATGGGGAACGGGCTTCTCTACGGTATGGTATGGCGATGGGTAGTGGGGTTGTATGTATCATGGGCAGATATGAAGAGAATTGACAGTTGTTTAAGAGTAATGCAAATGGGGTGGGATGACGTGAGATTCTGTAATATACCATTAAATGAGTTTTTACATTTCTTACAGTTACCTACAGCTCGTAGAGGCCTCCATAAAGTGGATTTACTAATGCCCATAAAGTATAGAAAGATAATTGTGTAGCATGTCTGGTCAAAATCACAGGCTCAAACTCAAGTTGTTAGTCCTATAAATAAACATAAAAATTATACTGACACGTTTAAACAAAAATGATGCACTCACACTTAAAAAACTGGTGGTTATCCCAGACCAATGCAGTTTCACTTTCCAAATTCTCTTTCCTGAACCTAACCATAGCCTCAACCTGATGGCGAAATAAACCTTTGCCAAACATGAATATTTGCTAGCATAGCACTAAAAGTTGTGCATTCCAGATGTAAACCTGGACTAATCCAGGACTAAAAAAAGGACCAAACCACATCAAGACAAACCGGCAACAAACCAAGTCTAAATGAGCGTGAGCACAGCTTTATTGTTACCATGGACATTAAGTAATCCAGCAGATAGTAGGCTATATAGGAAACATTAGCCAGCTCTTCAGTAATTTAGTTAAACTAACCAAGAAATGTAGTTAGCAATTGAGAGTATTAGCTAGTTTCTCAATATCTTCGAAAATCGTACAAGACCAACCAAGTGTGTGCAGACTCTGAGTGGGTATACTATTAGCTAAAGCTTATGTCATTTGTGTTTTTGTGCAACAGTTAAGCTAACAGGTCTGTTGGTATGTTGCCTGTAACTATTATTTATATGAAAAGGACAAAATAAGAAACAATTTGAGTCTCACTAGCACATTATTGTCCCTATCAAATGTACAGTGAGTACAGTGGTTTCTAGAAATGTATAATTGCATCCTTGTATTATTTAGCATAGAGTAGGGCTAAAATATCTAGTTGTGATTTTTCTGTAAAGCATTGTTATTGTGATTAGATTTGCAATTTATGTTTAAATAGTATAATTTTGTTCAAAGTTCACTTTTTAAACAAATACTTAATAACTGACAGGAATATGAACTGACAAGCTTGTTTTTACAGACCTAAACTACCAGGTTAGTTGGCAGTTTTATGCACAGTAAGAAATTTTGTTGTTTGTGGGGAATATTATTGTACTTGTAAACTGCCATTTTCGATTCAATTTCAATGACTTAACTTATCATAAATATCCTTACCTCTACCACAACCACTTTTCAAATCCACCAAAACAAACCAGTAGAATATGACATAGCAATAATCAGTGTGCGATAACTCCAGTGTGGTGGGTGGGGGTAGTTCAAATGTGCTTTTTGACAATTGGAATCCTGACAGAGATGCGATTATGAGGCCGGGACCATCCAGGCGACAAGAACACCACTTTGTAATGTTTGTAATGAGTGAGCATTGATTGACTCTGCGCGAGCCTAAAGATCTCCTCCGCCATGTTGGAGACTGGAGTGCCCAAATAGTTCACAATTAGAATAATGAACAGCGGGGAAGAGCTGTCTACTTAGGGGCAATGCTTCTCGAGTCGGTCCTCATCTGCTAAATATGTGCTACAATGCCATTGCCATCGCGGTTAGATCAGTCATTTAGCCTCCAGGAACGGGATTACGCTCTTGAATGGCTATTGTGAGAGACGTCGTGTAATTAAGCGCTAAATATGCTACCTGATTATGTCATTCTGCAAAAGAGCCTAGATTTTGTCAAGGCGTTTGGGAGGGATTTAGAAGCAAGGCTGGAATAAACTAAACAGACAGAGTTTTGGAGGAGAAAATTAAAAAGGTACAGACCATAAGTTAAGTTCAAGAAATAATTCAGTTTATAAACTTTGATGGTTTGACACTGCAAGGTAGAACTGTCATGGATGCAGTGAAAGAAGAGAATGTTGGATGTATATCGGATAGAAAACAGTGAAAGGTTGAAGTGGCTGATAGTTCTGCTGCTGCGGTGGTGGATGATTGCCTAGTGTAGTTGAAATAGTTGAATGACAGGAGAGACTGAGTTTATATTATGGGTCATCCGTGTTGGTTTTGTCAAAAAAAAATTATACAAAAATATCAGAAAATTTAAGAAAACTTTGAAATTAAAGATGGACAATGTAACTTCTCTGGTGGAGGTTCTGGCTGAGATGGTGTTTATACTTTGCCTAGAATGTTTCACAGCATGGCATTAAACTTCATCTAGACAAGAAGGTGAAGTCGCAGGGCCAAGTTACAGGTCAGATCGGTGGAAAAGTTCCTTTCCAGTTTAAACGCCACTTGAGCATGTTTTCTATACTGTACTATTTACTGTACTAACTATAACATTTACTGAAACACAATCCGTCCTGTGTCTCTCATATTGTCTGTAAGATACAATAGAGAGGTGAGTTGTGAATGTCTTGGGAGTATTTAGGCCTGAGGAGGAAGTGTGTGTGAGGCACCAACAAAAGGCCCTGACCTATGCCCCTGTCACGCTGTGTCTGACAAGCCTCACCCTCTGCATCTGTGTGGCTGTTGGGTTCCACCGTGCAACAAGACAGCAGCAACGCTTAAAGAGGAAGAGGAGGAAAAGAGTAGAGGAAGAAGAGGAGAAGAGGAAGAGGAGAGGAAGAGGAGAGCAACCCCCCTGCAGCACCTCTGACTGGCTCCCCACGCCGCCCCCGCCCCTCTCCTCCCCACACCCAGTCACTGTCAGGCCAAACACATGATGAATTGCCCTGTCAACAGAATTCATTCAGGGACCAATTAATTCAGCAGAAATGAACTAGAGCCATCAGTCGCTGAAAAACTCAGTGCAAAGAGAGCAAAGTAGCCCACTTCAGAAAAACGAGGGTAGGCATGGAGAGAGGGGGAGAGAGAGAGAGACGGGGGCGCGGAGCACGAGGGGAGAAAGAAAGGGAAGAGGAGAGGGAGCGCGCTGGAAGTTAGTCTGACAGAAATTGGTCATTTAATGCTTTAGCGCACTGGAGACAGCCCCTGTCATAGACGGAGGCCTGGCAGGGGCTCCCCTGGTATTTTATTTATTAATTATCCTATGCAGCGAGGGGCTTTTAACTGTCTGGTCCTGTCCGTCAGCACGGCTCCCTGTCATTTTCTCTCTACAAACAGATCCTTTAACACCGTCACCCAGGTTAATGGAGACAAAGCCAATATCCAGCAGCTTCCCTGCTCCCCCCTGCTTCCCCCTCCCAAACACTGTATCATCTGTACCTTATCCAGGTAATTACGGCTCAGGCCATCTCCTAAATATGTCGTTGGGATGCTAATAAAGCCTGTTTGCAGTCGGCACGCAGAACACGTCTGACCTTTTCCACTGCTGCTTCATGCTGGCTACACCTACTCAGGAGGCCAGAGCTTATTTACATCACACTATGAGCTCAAGTGTGGACTCACCACTGTCCTGTGGATTTAATCAGAGACGCACAAATTAACAGCAGAACACGACGAGGTTAAAGATGTGCTCATGTATTTGTGGAAGCGTCAAGCAGCCCTCCTGTAGGTCACACGGAGGTCTCTGTCACAAACATGTACAGCGTTTCTCTCTCTGAGGAGTTCTGAAGAGGAACTGGGATCAAAAACACTGTCGAGGTTTGAACGTGAAAGATGTAATTCTCCACTGGGACCAACATTGTTTAGTCAAGACAGACTTGTCAGACAACATATTAGTTCAAAGTTTAATCTTAACGTAGAAGAAATACAAAATCTAGTGATGGTCTGTTGCTTTTATCTAGAGAACAACATGGACCTCAGAGTGACAGTGCAGTGTGCATTGACAGTGTGTTTTCATTTACCTCCAAAACAGGATAATACTAGACTTTTGTATGCTTAATAGGGTTGCCAAAATTGAAAATCAGAGAATAACTGATAATAAAACTAGTATCGAAACTAGACACTAATTTCAGCAGGTATCGATGCTAAAAAAGTCACATTCACACTACTACTATTCCTTAGTATCGAGATTAAGTTTGAAATTGTGGCATATTGTGACAACATCAGTTTTTAAGTAGTTTAACTTTTTCTCCTTCTGTTGAACCTTTGAGGCTTATGTCCCACAGGTATAATAGGCAGAAATTTGAAAAATACACATAAACAAGATGTATTAACTGCGACGATAAATAGACGCAAAATACATTCTCGTCTTCATGAATGAGATTCCCTGCATTTCCGTATTAATTAGTATATCTCGGTATCGATTTTTGTTGACAATCCTCACATTTCCTGTTCCATTTTCTATCTCCTCTGTTTGCCAGGAGCCGTTTTGCTAGCGGTGACAAATTAGCGCTGGTGAAGGGCGATATCAGCAGCGGCTAATTAAGGTGTCGTGTGATTTTGGGCTCGGGATCAAGAATGTGCTGAATCATCCCACTGGTGATTATAGCCTCCATATGGTCAACGTACAGGCGGTGCGGTGCAGGGAAACACTAGCAGGGCCCGGTGCTGCTAGCTCTGCCAAAAGTTTGATCTGGTTCTTTGTCCCGGTGTTGGGTGGTGTGCACTGGGCTGCTGAATTATTGAGCGCATCTTTTCTGTGAGCCGGCCCGGGGAGGAGAGAGGGAGGAGGGTGCCGGGATGGGGGGCAGATGGGAGGCTCCATGCTGTTGGTATCAGGAAGTGAAACCTGAAGCTGTTTCCACTGATGATATGCACCTTGGATGCCCCCACACTTACTTGTTTGGAAGGTGTGAGTACAAAGTTGTAATGTGAACAAAAATAATATGATATATGTACGTATAATATTTATATAAGTCCATCATGAGTCATTCCCTGAGATCCTAAATTTGAACCATATTGTTTACGTGATGTGTTATGTTTTTAGGAAGCATATTCTGAAAGGGCATCTGAAGTTTTTTTTAAACTACGTGCCTCTGTCCTGTGTTTCCGTTGATGCTGGAAATATTATAACTCAACACTAATTTGAGCAAAACCTAGAGCAAGCCAAAAGAAGCACAATGGGTAAAATCTTGGAGGTAAGGTAGTCCTGACAAAGCCGAGTTCCAGATCTGTAGAAGGGTCCCAGGAGCAGCACTGGGGCACCTACTGCTCCTGAAGGGTGGGTCAAATGCAGAGGACACATTTCTCTGCGGGGACAATAAAATGTACTGTATCGTAACCTTTGCTTAAATACAGCCCATTAGACGTGTCTACATTGAAAAGAATATTAAAAACGATCCCCTTGTGTTTGCTGGGCTTCAGTAATGCTAATGCTTCAGGGGGAATTGGGGTTAAGCTGTGCTTCAGTAGAGGTTGTCTTCGTATGTTTACAGTTTATTTGAGAATCATTATCCATATACTAAATTTGGCCCCTTGTATTTGACCAGTCCCCCATGTTAAGTGCAACAAAACCTGTCTACAGATCTGACAAAAGGGTTAAGTGTTTGAGCTAAGAAATAATAAAGCTTTCTATGTGTTTCCATGTTTCCATTTAGGTGTGTTAGTACAAGTATTCCAATATGGGCCTAAATGAAAAAGCAGATTAATAAAAATCTTCAGTCTTTGAGTCTTGAATTTGTCCAACTACGGTGCAGTTATGCAAAATAGCATAATATAGCAAAAAGGCATTGTAGCATGTATTTGTATTCAATTGAATAACTCAAGCTAGTGTTGTTTCATGAAACTTGCCGACTCATAGTTTATTCACATTAATTACACATAAAATCACATTGACTTTTCCTTGACTTAAAATGATGGTTTACCCCAATTTCCCCAACCCACCTAGACACCCAGTTACAAAACAATTAGATCTTTGACCAGTGCACTTTGAGTTTATATAGTGGCTGAACGGTGAGTAATTACCAGACTCCATTTCTCTCTCCCCTTTTCTTTCTTTCTATCTCATTCTCCCCCAATCTGGACCTATATACTGTAGCACTAAGCACAGTGCAAACAGCCCTAATAGACAACACTGGCACGGCCGCAGAGTGGAGCTGACAAATGGAACAGAAGGCCTAACGCAGAAGAAAGAGGTGCTTAGGCCCACTGTCACCGCTAAAGTGCTAGCCTGATTTCTGTTTACTTACCCACGCCGCAGACTTGACTTGTTTTCCTCCGGCTCACTCAGGGGTTTGTCTCTGAGTCAGCGGGATATCACACACACTAAAAGCTCACATGAAATAGGTTTGTGGAGTCTACTGGAGTGAGATGTAAAAGGTAAAAAGTATGTTCAAAAATGCCATGGGTATTGTTGGTTTAGATGTTGTACTTTAAACGGTGTTATTGGTTTACATGATGGATGGATTTTTGGATTAACTGTTGGCTCCTGGTTGGAGATCAGTTGTGTATCTTATGTAGTTTTGACTTGGTCCTGTTCTAGTTTTTGTTAACTCTATAATTTTATGGCCAGCAATAATTTGAAACTGAAATTCCAACCGTTGTTTGAACACAACGGTGTAGCACGGGTAAAATACTTGCAGACAGGCATATTAAAGCAACCACTGTGTAACTTTTTATTCAGAAAATATACTAAAATTTATGTTTTTTTCATGTTCAATGTTTTTATTGCACTGAAAAACTTGCATCTCCACAAACCTTATTCGGACTACTCATGCTTGTCTCCATTGAAATGTTGTTCCTTTGGCTCTATAAGATTCCAGAGTATAGCAAAACCTCCATGGAGTTTGGATATTAACTCCAGCATGGGACTCACTGTGCAACTTCAGAAAGTTACAGGGTGCTGCTATGTGACCTTGAGCTTTTAGTGCATACTTAGTGATTATATAATGTTGTTTCCTCATCAAAAATACTGGTAGACTTTCAATTTTCCTGTAACTTTATATACAGTCTCCCTATCCAGAGTTTAAAATGCTCAGTTCCACCTTGTGATGTCACTGATAATCCAGGAAATGACTGCAGAGCTGCGAGGCCCCACCCCATCAAAGTGGCATTTTACCCATAATTAAATTTAATCTTTCTGAATTGTAGTGTATTTTGGTTGTAGTTGCAATGACATACATAGCAGTGGGCAGAGATGGGGGGAGATGAAACATGAATTTTCTGATCACTCAAGCCTTGAATGCAGGACTATACAGAATTACTCAAACATGCATGAATCAATCACAAAATATAACTTTGAGTAAACTACTGATGAGGGACCATCGTTATAACATGACTAAAAGCTCATCGATATTACATAATACTGTATGTCCCCTTTAATCCAAATGTTTAATGAAGTTGAAGGTTTCTAAAAGGAATAGTTCATAAAGTCGCACAAATAAGTTCATGATTACTTCATACCACTCTTTTAAAGCAGAGGACAAAAGTTTACCTGTTCCAACCCAGGGGACAGCTATTAAGAGAAACTACCCCTCCATAAAACCACCACGCTAACCACTTCTAAATATACCTTTTACCATTTACCATTTTATATTGAAATGCATTAAAACCATTACGTCTGAAATATGACGCCATTCGAACAACAGCCAGTGGATGTGTAGCCACGGTGGAATATAATTAATTAAATGAGACTAATTAGGAGACACAGGAGCAGGTGCCAGGCTAGGAGCTGACAGGGACGACAGCGAGACAACATGCCAGCGCAAAAACAAGGAAAGAAGTCACACACACACACATATACACACATACTAACAAAGTACTACACATCTGCGGTTAGGAGGAGCGCGGCAGTGACAGGCGTGGGGACACAACAACTTTGGGTGTTTTTGTCATGTGAAAGCCCGGAGGAATACTGCTGACAGGAAGCAGAGACCCAGGCATCGCGGGGGTCTCCTGGCTTTGTCTCCCTTCAGCACACACACACATACACACATACACACACACGCAATATAGGGCTTTATTATTTTGTTCTGCAATGGTGGAAGGAAGTTTGCACAAGCCACGGATTTCTCCCTTTCGCCCTAATTATTTCAGCACATTTACACTTTGGGTAGTTTTTCTTGGCTGGGAGCATTTAAGAAAGTGGATATGGTGGAAAGTGCATTGAGAATAGTAGTTAAGAGGAGAAAATATCGGGTTAAAATTGTACATAAAAAATGGTGTGCACTGATACATATCAGTCACTTTTTTTAGTTCTGCTACTAATAATCTGGCTGTAAGAGTATGAGCAGAGAAGGTAGATACTTTTATAAATATGTTATGTAACTATCTTCATGATATTGGCATCGGTGTATTATCTTTTGAAATAATCTTGATTAAAATCTAATGTAAAAGTGATTTCTTCATTACGGACAATATGTGACATTTTCAACAAACAATTATAGTTGATTTTATTACAAAAAAAAATTATAAACATGCATTCTTACAGTGAGCAAGGTTCCTCTCCACAGATCTGACCTGTAACTTGACATAATGGCATCACATGCTTGTCTTCATGGATATATATACATTGAATCTCCATGGAGACAAGCAAGTGGTATAACCTCCATTAGAAAAGTTATGAAGTGTAACTTTAAAGTGCAAATATTACACCATTTTTTGATCTATGTTATAATGTTGTTTCCTTATTAAAAACATGTCTGTTGTGTTTGTTTCATTCACACATGTTTAACACACAAACTCTGCAATATTTAGGCTGAGCTCTTCTCTCAAACAGAAAACACACTGTTCCACCTTGTGATGTCATGTGGTAATACAGGAAGTGCTCCACTGTGTTTGTAAACTCCACACACATTCACTAGAATCATTTGGATAATCTCAGCCCTGAAATCTCTATTGAACAAAATGTAATAGGAGCTCTTAACTGGTAAAACTAAGATTGCATGACATCACAAGGTGGAACAGAGTATTTTGAGCATTGGAGATATGGACAGACTAATAATATAGTGTTACTCAAACATATGTGAATGAAGCAAAACACAACCCCAGATCTGTTTTTGGTGAGGTAACAGTATTATAACACGACTTAAAGCTCACAGGAGTCAAGTTTGTGTAATAATGTATCTTAAAAAAAACAGAACTACATTTGTAATTTTGTTTCATTCATACATGTTAAAGCTGTAATCTTCGCTGTTGTCTTTCTGTGAACTTAGTAGTAGTAGTAGTAGTAGTTTATTGTTCTTATCTCCACCTACTCTTTTTTATCCCATCCTACTTTTTCTATGTTATGTAATATATTTCTGCAATATGTTTTAATGCCTAAATATTTGTCATGGTCACTTATTTTTATACAATTTTACATCAACCACTCATCCATTCATACACACATTCATACACCAGTGTGTTGTTTGCGCATCCTTCCACCTCAAACTTGCTTCCAGTACGGACTGATACTTTGAAATGATTCCTGACAACAGTTTGCCCACAAAGTACACCCAACAAACTCCCTACCTGCACAGTAAGTATTCACAACCCACCCGCTAAAGCATGACATTACATCGGATTTACACAAATTCCTCAACAATCACGTCTAAGCGGCTGCAATCAAAAATCAGATCTGCTCGCATTATCGCATTCTCTTTCCACGCTGCTTGGACTTTGTTTTGGCCCATTATCCAAGCCAATTCCTCTGACTGTCACTTAGCCCCACATCCAGGTATAGAACGCCCTGCCCTCCTTTGCCAGTTCTTGATTAAAATGTTGACTTTTTGCTGGGTAATAAGCTGATTAATGTAATTGAATGTAAAAGGGCGTAGCTCAGCAGCCCTGTTGATCAGTTGAGATGGATTAGGAGAGAAGGCTTTCAAATTGAGTACAGTTCTCCCACCTCAGCCTGTTAATTGTGCCGTTTACCACTACCTGAGTCGGTGACCAGTGCTATTTAGTCTCCCTAATGATGATGCACAGTCCGACCCAACCACAGATAATTAAAAAAGCTTGCAGCGCCCCACACCCACCTCCATCCTTTTGCTCCTGTCTGCGCCTCGCATTGACAGGGAGCCGCGAGGGCCGGGATATTGAGCTGTCCGCCGCTGGTGGAGTCAAAGAGCTCCACGACTTCCAAGCGTAGAGGTGGAGGTTTGATAGAAAGGACAGAAGAGCCAGAGATGGGAAAGATTGAGATGTACTGAGATTGAACAAAACAATTAATAATGAAATTTGGTAGGTAAAGTGTCTTGCTAAAGGACACAAAGAGTATGCCCAGTCAGAGTTGGGATGAAGCTGTTAACTTGGATCGGGGCGAACACAGTAGTACTTAGCTGGATGGTTAGCCAATTGTGCAGATTTAGGTTGAGAGGAACCGTTTTTGTGCTCATTGTTGTATTATTGTGAAGTAAAATTTTCTGGGCAAGCTGGGTTTTTTTTTTTTTTTTACTTTCTACCATGTTATAATGTTGTTTTCTCATCAAAAAACACGCCTGAAGAGGTTTTAGATGTCATCCATGATCGTTTCAATGATTTTGCTATCTCTCCCGGGCCCTATTCAAACTCGTCTTACTATTAGCTGTAAGATTCTGTGCAAGGCTCAGCTCACAAACCTCCGTCACCCATGCTCTCACTCAAGAATTCTCCATAAATGTACAAAAGCATGATACAAAACTACGCAGCAACTTGACAAACCTGATGATTGTGTGTGTGATAGCGCTCTGAAGGGGGAGTGACTTAACACGGGGAGCAAAGGAAGAGGAGACTCAGTGTCAAAAACAAAAGTAAGACTTATAAAACATGTTAATACATTGTTTTTGTTAATATAGCATTATCAAAATCCTACATTGAGTGCCTAAACTTAGAAACTTCAGTATTGTAACTAAAGCGGCTAGAAATCTCGACGAAAGCCACTGAGCTATGTCTGACTGAAATGTTGGGAGGTGAAATGACATTGGATATTATGCTTATACTACTGGTCCGGGGAAAGTTGGCAAAGGTCTACTCTCACTTGCATCTGGTCTACAGAAATAGTTTTTATGTGCTTACTTTACAACCGATGGTGTTGCCTTTGCTGACTGATTGCTGACTGCACAGCCAAAGTGAAGCTAATTTACAAGAACCTCTGGCTAAGCAGTAGTTCCTCACCCACTTTCTCCCACTAACAGGGAAAAAAATCAATTCTCAGGCATCTATGACAGTCCAAAGATGTCCGATTCAGTTATTTTTGCATTTCTCTGCGCAGGTTTTGCATTTTTGTCTAGTTGTGAGTCATGCGACGGTCTAATCCAGGTCTAAGCGATGGCGCGTTGATTAATGGAGGGAAATTGGTGTTGTCCAGCGCATAATGAGAGAAGACAGAGGTGAGAACAGCTCAATAGCACAGATAACCACTCTTTGATCCAAACGGTCATGCACAACTTGTTCTGCTGGATGGCCAGAAAGTGCGCTGTCAAACTACTTGTCTCCTCATAAAGTTTCAAGAACAACAAATTCGATTGAAATTTGGAGAATTGTTTGAAATGAGAAAACGCATCGGGAAAATTTGATGAAAACCCATGAAACTTCAAAAGTCCGTATTTATAAACTGCATTAAGTCAGCACATCATATTGTAGAATGTTCAAAACGTGATGCCACAGCTTTTCCAGATTGTATATTTTGTACACAACACTACAAAATGTGTCATTCCAAAGCCTGGATAAATGTAAAAAAAAAAAAAAAAAAAAGGTTTGCTGACAGATCTATTCTAGAGGTCAAATCAGGTAAGTTAAAGTTGCTGTGAACTCAAAAGACAAACTCTAACAATGATATTTTCAAAAGTCAAAATAAGTAATTGACAAGCAAATAATAGCAAAAGAAAAGTGAATTCTGTCAACTAAATAAATGGGGGGTTTTTTGTGTGTTTTTTTTTTTATCTCATTCAAGAGGCTTTTACACTTCTACCCTGAGAGCGTTCTGTAAGTCACTGCCTTCATTATCCGTTTAAAGGAGAAGCCAACTACACTGAAACTAACACACCCTAGTAGATCCTCCCTAAGGTATGAACTGTCACCAGAGTCATGTGCAGGACTCATGTGGTTCTGGAGGTCTTCAGGTCTTTAGACATGTGTTATCGCATGAACCCACGTAAAATGATGCTGCTTTAGTGAAGTATGCACCGCAGGCGACCACAAGTGCGCAAGTAACCCACTGCAAAACCTGACCCACAGTATAAAACCAGCATAACTCCTATTAGCATGCACACTCTGATTAGCTCTATTTTTTCTTTGTTCCATTTCTTTGGTTTGTGTTTTTAGTGGGTGTAAAGTTGTACCTGTAATTACTGTATAATAATATTGATTAGTTGGTTCTTACTGACAACTTAATGAATTTCCATTTATTTTAGTCCAAATTGTTTTGCAAAGATTTTTATGGACAATGCAGACAACAACATTCATCAAACAAAATATGAATCAAATCAGCAAAGTGGGAAAACTGCAATGCATATGCACTCCAACTCAACCACTGAGCCACCTGTGACAAAAATAAATTCAACAAAGAATATAATAATTAACTGCTTATTCCCTAATAGACCAAATCAAAAATAATAGCGTCATCTTTAGCGAATAATCAAAACATTACCCCGTCTTAAAACACAATTTTCAGCACTAACTGGATCCATCTGAACTTGAGACGCCTTGTTAAATTGAGACCTTGTTCCCCAGTGGACTGGAGTGTAGAACACATCCCCAGCCCTTGACAAGCAATGTTAATCCATTTAGTGTAACGAACTAACATGTCCCTAATTAAAATATGCCTTTTAATGATACGTCCTGACATCCTGCAAAACACTGTCACGCTCCCCTCCGTTAATACAGGAATATGCTAATTGGTTGAGAAACGCCGGTGTTCAAATCCCCGAGCTCCATCCACATCCTCAGGGAGCGCCGGTCTGTTGGAACCCCCCGAAAGAGTGACTTTAATGGGCCTTCTCTTCTTTGAGATGTGTTTGTGGGCCGGAAAGGTGAGCCACATTTATTTAAGACATTTAAAGATATCTCACTTTAGAAGTATGTTTGATTTAGGAATTGGATATCTTAAGTTTGTCAAGGAGTTGAAAAAAAAAAAAACACTTGCTTGTCTTCATGGAGATGTTATTGCTTAGCTTGGAGTGTTCCATTAATTTTATCTATGGCATTGAACCTATCTATCTCCATGGAAACAAATGGGTGACACCATCATTAAGAATGCTTTTTTTTTTTGCAACTATAATTGAATAATTGCTATAGAAAAGATTAAAGTCTGACAGTGGAACATGTGAGTGTAGCAATGATGATTAAACATGATTAGGTTGTAATTTGTTGTTCAATCCCTGATCTACTCAGTGCATGCTCTTGTTGTGTTACTGGGCAAGACACATCACACACTTTGCTTAGTCTGAATGCATGTGAGTAACTAGTGACTGAAACTCCTTGTTATCTTGGCCTACGTCCTCAGAGGTATAATACTCCCTACAGCCGAACCATAGCCAGACTGGACTAGATCAGAATGAACAATGCTATGAGGGTTCCCATACTGATGGTAAATAAACGTCTGTGTTAGAACTCCAGCCTTTTTCGTCTTCCTCTCTCTGGATACTTCAATTTATTCTACACTTCAACACTAACCCACTAAGGATGGAGGTTAAATGTGTACTGCAGTGTAAAACAGCTGATACAAAGACATTTCGACATTGGTTTTATATTGTTGGTGAAGCTCTGTCCAAGTGCTCCACGAGAGGTCTTTTTTGAAAGTCTTAATTTATGACACCAGAATGGGTTCAAATAAGTCTTATGTCTTCCCACTCCATTTCGAGTATCCATGTAATTTATATATAAGACAATCTTGGACTCAACCGGTAAATCTTGTATTAATCTCTGTACCACTTTCAGTTTGTCCTGCCCATGACATAGCTCAATATAAAGATTAAACTACAATACTACTAATGTTTATTTCCACTCATTCACAGAGGCATTCGCGCCGTCGCCAGTGCCCCCTCCTGTCCACTGTCTAACCCGCGGGCAGCCTGCTCGCAGACACGTCCTCTGCCCGTCCTGTGGCAGCTCATTTAAAACCAATCAGGCTGATTGCTGAGTTCTGCACTCACAAGGCCCAGGTGATAAAGCAATTAAAGCCCCTATAATTCTACAGTCCAGAAAGGCCCGGCGCGTAATTAACTACATATAATGAAATCCTTTTGTTAGCTTGTGGTGCGCTTTCTGTTTGGTGATGCCGGTTTGAAGGGCAGTGGGGGGGGTCAAGCTGCTAGTGCGGCCTGCAGAGGAGAAGGGGACCTAGGATGGAGAGGAGGCAGCGGTTAATAGGCTCTCTCCGGACAGATGAGGTCCATTAGGAGGTTAATTCAAAAATGAATAGAGGACGTTGGAAATGAAGGAGATGGAGGAAAGGGCTTACTACTACAGAAATGTGCACTTCACGGACACCGCCAAATGTAGGAATGGGGATTTTTTTTTTTACATTAAAGGTGCTGTGTGGGAATAATAGGAGTCATTACTGAAATAATGCCTACGTGATACCTTTGGTTTTGTTCTATAGCGGGATTTGTTTAGGACTGAGGATCATTAGTACGTTTCGCTTTTTGTTTTAACGTCATTAGTGTAGCCCTAATTGGAAATAAAGCGTAAGCTCCAAGAATAGGCTTATATTTTTCCCAATTATTTTTCAGATGGTCCTGTAAAGTAAACTGCATGTTCAATCCCATCTCGGCTATATAGCTAAATTACATTGTTGATTGCGATAAGCTAACTAGCAACAGCACGTTAAACCATAACCTAGCACCACTGTAGGCTACTTGCAGGCTAATCTTTTGCTGCTCTCTTGATGTTGGAGAAGGTTCCTGGCATCATGTGGAGTCGGCTAATCAACTGTCAAAGCACCATAAGACAGATGGTTTAACTGTCTCACAATCAAGCACTTTGAAGACGATGGAATTTGACCTACAACTTAAAAGCATGCCTTTCAATTCATTGGTCAATAGAAGCATTTCCACAGTTTATACAAACATTTTCCATATTTGTTGAAAGCAGGTAAAACGTCCAAAGAGATGAATTTGCCAAATATTTTTTTTTGCCAGACACATGACAAAAAACCCACCTGCCACCATATTGGTTATAACTGCTCACATAAACATAAACTCCAAAGAAATCAGGCAGTATTAAATCAGTTTAGGCGATTTTGACCTTTCAGTTTTTAGGTTAAACCATGAGGAGGTGGTCTGTGAAAAGGCATGGTTTCATAGATCCAATATGGTGCCAACTGCCCCAATATTTGCGCTGACTGCCCTGCGTGACATTAGTTGGCAAAACCAATACAAAAAGTAAACAAAAGAATTGAGGAACAACCTCATTAGCTGCTGGGTCACTAGTGGTTATAATCAGGATTTTGAGGGAATGCCAACCTCGTCTAGTTAGCATCTTAAAATCACAGTTGGCTTAAAGGTGGTCCAAAGATATTCCTCACTTACCTTATGCATTCTGAGCATCCTAATTATTCACCACTAAGAGTTTATAGCCCTTTTCACAGCTCTCAAACGTGGAGTTTTGGAGACACAGTAATGCTAACAACAAGCATGCTAACGTGGATTACTTCTATCGGACAATAAAACGCTTTATAATTAGAGGTGGACAATACACAGCTGACTTATTTTGACCTCGAGAGCTGCTTATACAATAAATCTGTACTGGGGCAAGACAAATTTTCCTCAAGTACACGGGGAACATTGAGTACAGGACCTTTAATATTACACAATTACATTACGAGAATTTTCTGAGATAGGATGGCACAACCCTGATATCTTCCAAGTTGTTTATTTTCGTTCCTTATATTTTGTTGTAGATCTCCAGATATACCTATTTTCATGCTCCGAATGTCCTAACCCATCTGCACATGTTTTATATCTCCTTTATCTTATCTCCCACTCCTGCTCTTTGAAGTCCATCGCTAATTACCCCAAGTTCTCACCACTAGCCCAGCTGCTCTCCGGGATAGCAAAGCCTTATCCCCAGCAAACACTAGTGAACCCTATCACTTCCCGTCCGCGAGGCCATCTCTTAAACATTGAGGCATTGTTCGGATGCATGGACTGCAGACCCGGCCTCCCCATTCCCATTTGTGCCCCCCCTCCCCCCTCCACCTACCCCGCTACAGAAGGGCAGAATCTGATCCGGAGCCAGTGGTGTGTGGATAATGAAGGGGTTAGAGGGAGCAGGGAGAGGCCTGGTAATTCCGAACACAGCCACCGGGGGACTGGCTTTTTGGGTGGGGTTTGGATGAGTAGGCTTGCTCCGTGATGCATGGGCACGGTTGGGAATGGTGACAGCTCCTACACCCAAATCCACACATGGAGGGACCATGAATGTGTTACATGGAGATACAGTAAGAAGGACCGACTGGTTGAGAAAGAGTTTCAGTTCACAAATATGTAATATTTTTTATGTGGTTTGAAATGTTAGTTTTCAGATCCTGGGATGTGATGATGCCATAATCCCAGATGGAGGCAAGACACAGTTTTACATTTTGATATCATTGTACTTTGCTAGGAAATATCCAAAAAGTAAATGTACGAATGTGAAACTTGATAATTTATCAAACTGACTAGACCCAAGAGCTCACTATATTACAACCACAGACTGAGACTAAAGAAGTGGACTGAGGGAGTGTGACGTCAACCATAGCGTTCAGCTCCAGCCAAATGAAGACAATTGAAGCTAACAGTTTTGGCGGCTACTTTGGTGCCTACTTCCATATTTGGAAATCCGAGAGCGAGTATCGTGACAACCAAAGAGTCAGTCAGGAGTGAAGATGCTGAAGATAGCAACGCTGTCAATCAAAAATGTTGCTAAGGCTAGTGAGAGCAACCTCAGTGAAAAGGCACCTGATTGGTCTGTTATTAATATTTATATTTTGATTTACAGATGAAATAGCAAACCACCAATTGGAGTTGATGGAGCCAAACTGCATCCACATCAATCCACATCAAAAATATTTAACAACCTCAACAGTAACGGATAACACTTTATAATAGTAATAATTCTGGCTTAGTAACTACTTAATTAATTCTTTAACTCCTAACCTTGTAATCACGCAGATTCTTAATTAACTCTTTGTTTATTATGAATTAAGTCTTTGCCTGTGCTTCATCAAGCCTAATTAAGGTTTAGTTATTATAAAGTGGTACAGTATAATGTTATTTTTCATTCTCACTATTCTAAGCAGTTATTCAGGTCCCATGTGGAAGCCAATAGGGCACTTCAAATCTAACTGAAAAAAATAGTGTGACCAACCATCCACACTGCATTTATATTCTACACAATGCATTAATCTGGGGCCCCTGTCAAACTTCAGATTTCCAGTGGGCAGAGCAAATGAACACATGTCAATTGGCTTCGAATTTTTATGGGTTTGACAGGACCAAATATGGGCTGTATATATATACGCTGGAGCAAAAAGTGGAAGAGTTGTCAGTTATTAAAAGTTTTTCAACATTTTACTGTAAGTATGTTTTTTCTTTATGCCAATGATATGATAAACAATATGAATTAACAATAAGGTTGCACTCCAGAATTATTAAGGAAAGGACCAACTTTGTCCTATTTTTTTCAGTATCAATACAAATGTGTAGCCTACCGTTGGACAGAAGCCAAAACAAACATGGTGACACCGACGGATGAACTTAAACCTATTTTAGCAGAATTATGCATTTTTGATGTGCAGAGGGAAGATTTCTCCATTTGTGGTTGGGAAAGAAGTCTTTTCTCTCAAATGGATTTAATTTTGATTTCTTGTCTTGTCCTGCTCTTGAGGCACTTTGACTAATCAGCTTCAAATATTAACCTGGATGTTCCACCTTTCCCTGATCACTTTTAATGAGAGCCAATTCAGAATTCAACTCAGAGTGCTACACATATTAAACTGGACATAATTCGTACTGCTTTAGTCCAAAATGTAGGGGAGCAGGAATGATGCCAAGAAGAAACAGAACAAGTTAAGAAGTTGAGCTTTTAGGTGTGTTTTGATGAAAGTAATGAACCCATAGTAAGTGACCAGTGTAAAGTTGCAGTCTAATATGCCTTGTTTTATCTTCATTGTGCTAAAATCAATCTTTGTCGGCCCCATTTCCCTATAGAACAACAGCATGTAAAGAGGATCCTGGTCTATTGTGCGTCCTGAGTTCATCATCTTCCCATTGTGGTGCGTGTGGGAGTGCCCCGGCTCGATCTAAGGTCACAGGAATTAGCATATCATCGGTGAGAACGGTTAGCCGCAGCGTGGGCGTCTCCTCAGGGGGGTCACCTTACACATCAGTATTAAGGCACCAGAAGACCCCCGCACAATACAGGGTTAACTATCTCCACTTCATTATGATAAAGATGTGCAAAACTACAGCGCGCTATAGCCAATACACTGTCAATAGAGTCATACAGTTCTGGCTCTATCCCTGCTGCCTGTCCCTCTCTCCCCGGGACCCCCACCATCCATCATCTGAATACTGCGAATCATTGCCGATCATTATAGTAACACGCGCGGGCCTGATGATTGGCTGTGATTGGTGGATCGCGGGGATCTAAAGGGTGATCCATCACAGCGGCTGGCACGCTAACACCTCCGTGTGATGGGGTTCACCTCAGGGGTCAGGGCCGGGGCAGACCCTCCCTCTCTCCCCACCAACAATAACTACTATCATGGACACTTAGCCAGCCAGGTTCCCTCAAGTGCAAGGTAAAACGTGAGCAACGTCCTACCATGCTAATGTGGGCTGCATGAGGAATTTATGGGTGGAAGTGTTGAGACAGATTAGCATATTGCCATGAACCACTGTGGTAATACAACCTTTATTTAACTACTTGATACCACCATAAAGTATTCAACCGCATATGATCACAATAGTTTTGGGTTGATTCTTGGTTATAACAATTTTAAGATGGATTGTTGGATAAGATGAGACATTTTTCCCATAGAAGCTGTTTTAACCACCGTATTTTCCGGTCACACTTTTTTCATAGTTTGGCCGGGGGTGCGACTTATACTCAGATGCGGTTTATATGTGAAATATGTTTTTTTTTTTCCTTCATTATTATGCATTTTTTGGCTGGTGCGACTTATATTCTGGAACGTACTACCTCAGAATGCAAAGATGAACTACCATATATAGCAATATTCACATAAGAGCTATAACAATTAATTGGAATAATCATGAATAGTTAGCTGTAAAAATAATCATAGCTGTGTTTTGATAATCACTTTTATTACCTGGACTATAGATTCTAAAACACATGTCAAGAGACTTTTTATTACAGACCCTGTCATTATTAAATCAAAATGTCAAAAAAGTATCACTATTTATGTTTTCATCACTTTTTACACTTTATTCATAAACATTCTCTATCTAAAAGCCTCCAGTCAGTACATTTCAACCTTTATTTGGTAAAAAATGTAATATAAAAATTCACATTACAACAGAACTAATGGCTGATAATAATAATCTAATACAATAATCATTCGTTGCAGTCCTAATTCACACTTTTTCCACAAAGTTTCCACAGCTTGTTTGCATAATGCCGTATACCCAAGTTTACTTTTATGAATACTGTACACTGCCTCACTAAGACAAAGACATAAATCAGATCCCAGTGTATTCACATGGTGTTGCTCCACAAAAGGAGTGCTGCTGACCCCATCCCACTCTCCTCTCCAAATCGGCTCCGCACTGGGCGCAGTAACCCGGGGCTACGTGTTGTCATCCAAATGAGATAAGTTTATTTTCCCTAGCCCAGCATTTGTTCCATCAGCCTGTGGGGTCACAGTCCGCACGGGGGAGCGGCGGGGAGTCCTTCTTCGGCACCTGCAGCTCGGAGCAAGGTGGCCCGCGATAGTGCCCGCAGACTTTGGCCGCTGCCCAAATATCTGCCTGTGCCGTCTGTGCCAGCGCGCCAAGCCTTAGGAAAACCAGGAGGCTGCAATATTGTGGAACAAATGTGCGCTAATGCCAGCCGGCTGGTGTGGGGTCTGCGTGGGGTCTTACTGCGGAGCCCCGTCAGCTTTAGTGATCTCCCACAACCCTGTCACGAAGAAGAGGAAATAAACAGGACACATACGGAGAGGGAAGGAACGTTTTGAGAAGAACTGGCACTGGTCTGGCTTCTGTTAAGAGTGCAGTGTGGGAGAGACTTGTGCACTGTAATGTGAAATTAGTTCTAGAAGATATTTTGTATATTAAGGCCTATTTTTAGAATAAATGCCAAATTACAAGTTTTAACAAATGTTGGAGAAACTTTGTTATGAATTCAAGACTGCGAGATAACACTCACAAGTTCAAAACTTACCACATGCTGAGAGACTAGCTGCAACTGGAAGGCAGCGGATCTTAAGACATGTATAAATCCAGTGGAAATCGATCGGAGTGGGAAATACAAATAAAAAGAGAAAAAGAGCTAAAAAATAAAGAAGGAAATGAATGATATAAATGTTGATACAATTATTTGCATGTAGTATTAGCGTTAGGGATCCAGCTGATGCCATTCTTCTGTTATTTGCACCCATGAAAAAACATGACTTACATTATCATTTACTAGTGCGTTTTCATTAGTCTTGTCATCCAAGCCAGTGATACATGCAAATAAAACTACAACTAATAATACTATTTGGCTAACTCTACTCCGAAAACTAGCCCAAATTCTGGTGGTGCCATGTATTTGGTAGAAGTGCAGATAAATGCCCCTCACCTCGTGAATACAAAGAAGACCCGGTCCGTTCAGTCTGTGGTGCAGGAGCAGACCGGTGTCTGTGCAGCTGTCCTGTGGAGTGTGTTATTATTGGAAAATAATATTTGAAATGATTTTCCTGATCACTGAGTTATCTCCTGGAATTCTTCCACCTCCGGAGAAAAGTTCAGCAAAATGAGCAAAACAAACAGAAAGTCAGTCAAGTACAGTGAGGGAAATTTATTTTCCTGTTCCAAAAACTGACTTTCCATTTTTCATAATAATTTGTAATAGATAACAATTAAAGCTTAGAGTGCATGAGAGGAGAGAGATTACCTTCTTTCAGAAAGAAAGTCAGTGTGGAGTTCACTTTTCAGATTTTTAACACATATAGTTTGTGTGAGCGTGGTTGTGCCTTTTTACCTCTTAATTACATTGTGATATGCGAAAATCACAGAAATGGATAACAAGTATGTGGCTTTGTTCTGATTTTTAAGAAGTACATTGGAAAAACATATTCCTTGCATTAGCTCTGGATATAGTGTAAGAAAATGGTAGCAGCACCTACTACACAGGAAACATAGCAGTTTAGTTGAAAAATGTTGTATTTTGGCTGTATATTCAACCTTCTGGACTCTTGCTTTGACCTCTGCCTCCAACAACAAAGTATAAATCAATACATTTTTAGATATTTATATTCTGCGATTATATTTGCCATTTTTCTCATAACTAATTTAATCAAGTGTAGCTAAACAGTGTCATTTTTAGTGTACTTATGGTTTACACTATGTGTGTGTTTACCTCTGGAGAGGTGGGGGCTGGAGGTGGTTTCCATGACAACGACGTGGTCCCCAGCTGTCACAGTGAAGCGGGAGATGGGTGCCACGAGCGAGGAGACCACTTAACCCCAGCCGCTCCTCAGCTTAAGGGAGTCAAGATGCTGCTGAGGCCCGGGACCTCTGTGAATATGTAGACAACCCCCTCCCCAACCTGACACACACGTACGCACACACAGAGGAGGAGAGGCATCCTCCGCAGAGATGGTGAAGTTCAGGACGACTTGAACAGAAGCAGATGGGTAGACTGGGGGAAACTGGCAAATGCCCATTAGAGGTAGTTCAACAGGGACGAGATTATGCTTTAAAGTTCAATGAGGAAAGAAGAGCCGTGAAATTTATCAAACCATTAGTTTCTAGAAACCTTACCACATATTGCGAGTGGTTAAGATACATTTTTTTGTCTTTTTTATAACTGTTTGATCTCAGCATTTGACACATCTATCAGCAAAAGTGGAGCAGAGTGCCAACCTGGTGATCCTCCTCCACATTTTGAACCAAAGAAATCAGGAGTACCTAGCTGAAGCTCTTAACAATTATCCAGGGATGCAAAATGATGTGTGCTGAAAAAGGTGACAGTCAAATCTTTGCAGTTTTATGTAAGTTCCTGTCCTGTGTGAGATACATTTTTTCAGTTGATTGGGAAACTGTGAGCGAATTGTGAAGCCATGGCTGTGGTATTAACAGTTAGCAGACTGACCCTTAACTGTGAGACTATTTCCGGTAAATCATCAGCTTTTTCTCTGATGCTGTGCACATAGAAAACAAAAAAGCCATCTATTTTAGCGCATGCACATACAGTTGGTGTTGGCCTTAAAGCGGCACAGTGTATTCCCTGCTCAAAGGTAAATAAGATCAGCAGGTGAAATAAGTCAGAGGATGTGGCCTTGTGCTGCCGAAGACGAGAATCATGTGTCTGCTGGGTGACAGGCCTGGACGAGGGGACTTGGGGGGGCCGGTGGAGAGAGGTGGTCCCGGGGTGACATAGGGGTGAAGGGTGTGGGGGGGGGGGGGCAGGGTGTCGTCTCCCTCTGACACATATTGCCGGTGACAGGGGTTATGGGGTCAGACAGGAGGGTCTTCTGTTATTAAGGCGAAGCAGTGTGCATTGTTGGCTGCGCTCCCTGACTGCGCAACTATGGCCTAATCAGGCTTTGTGGACGCAGACGACACAAGTTCCTCCTGTGTTGGGCCCTTTATCTGCCTTTGTCTCTTTGTCTGTCCCTGTCTCCTCGTTCAATGGCCCCAGTGAATCCCAAAGCACAGTTATTCTTCAGACTGTCTCGCCTCATTTCGAACTTCCGCTTTCTTATCCGTGTAGCATAATGGTTTTCTCCACAGTTAAGTTATGCTAACACTGAGATGTGGCAAATGTAAAGGGCTCATATTACACTATTTTCTTATCTATGTTATACTTTCCTCAGTAGAAACACAGGCAGAGTTGGGTTTTTTTTTCATTCACTCAAATATTACATATCTCCAAATTGTGATGTAATATGGTAATACAAGAAGTGCTCCACTGTGTTTTTAAACACCATAAAAAAAACTCTGCACACGCTGAAATTTCCTATTTCTACTAAACAAAAGGTAAAATGGAGTTTTAGCTACTGCTTCAAGTGGAACAGTGCACAGTTTTGAGCTTTGGTTGAAGTCGACAAACTAATAATAAAGTGTCGCTCAAACATGTGTGGATGAAACAAAACACAACTCCAGGTATATTTTTGATGAGGTAACAACATCCTAACATGGCTTAAAGCACACAAGAATTTTTTATTCACAGGAGTTCAAATTGGGGTTCCTCAGGGCTCAATACTTGGACCTATAGTATTGCAATCAGCCTATAGATCAGACAGTAACAAAAGAGTATATTCATTTCCACACCCTATTGCTGGGTTTCAGATCACATCACAACATTCTATAGGACCAGTTCAACATTTCTGCATTTGCCTTTTGGATATTTCATGGCAATGTACAATGTAATCAATAGGAAAATCACACATCAAATCACATCCTAAAATCTGAAAACAACCAATAGCTGAATAATTAGTTTGGGCCTGAAACAATATATGTTTTGAACTTGTCCCAAGCCTGCATAAATCAAATTAATATTAAAATGAAACAATATACTAATCATGGAAGGCTTGGATACAGCTAATTTACTGAAATCATCTGGAAATGCCACGTCAAAAGGAGTTGAGTGGAGTTGGTTGTAGCCCAGTCCTAATAGGATTCCTGCTGTTTTTATCTTTCTTTCTCTCTTTCCCCCCTAATCTATTAATGCACATATGAATCACGCTTGCTACACTGCGATCCTTCTTCTGTCCTCTTCCCCATTCTCTGGCCTTGCTGTTTCTCATTTTGTGTTTTGTATGTGCATGCATTTGTATGTAAGTCCGTGCCTGGGGCTGTCCCGCGGGAGCCTTCACTGGCTTTAGAGGCCAAATGAGGTGTAAGTCTATTAAAAAGGCAGAGGCAGCGCGGACACTCCCAGCATGGCATGTCATTCAGGTGCACTTAATTTCCACTTGATCAACAGTAGATGTGCCGCAGACGGGGAGACTGACAGGCTCGTGTCAACACACCCACTCCTGCTGCAGCGAGAGCAGCCTGAACTCACACATCATTTTAAAGGCACAATAAAGCTGTTATCAAGGTTAAACAGACAATGACTTGTTTTGACTTGGATTTTAGATTTATTTATTTATTTATCTATCTTTATTTCTACAGGGAGACCCCAATGACAGTGCTTAGACTCTCTTTCTCATGGGCGCCCTGTTCAAAATACATTTCAAACAAAAACAAACAAAACGAATAAATATGTAAGTCGATATGAAACATTAAAAACAGCAGCAGGTGTGTGTATAAAAGTTCATCACCAGATTATTAAATAGCGATTGGAGCATTAGAGTATCCAATTCTACTTGTCCTTGGATTATATTTCATTTTTGCGAGTTAAAATAGATGCTGTCTGTCATCACCTAATAGTATTGTCAAACTTTTTAATTCATAGCATAGTGTTATAGCAAATGTGTTAACCTGACAAATAACAGGTTTTTACATCAGATGCACTTCCTGACGCAAACGCTATGACCAAAGTTGATGATGTGGCTGAAGTGTCTTGCGCACAGACACAACAAACCTTGTCTTGTTGAGTCACCTAGACCTTCTAGTTAGAGGGTAGTTGTGCAACCACTGTGCCACGGTTGTCCTTTAGGTGAAAATGAGAAGATTGTTGGTACATCTGAGTCTGCAGGTATCGTAATAGTGAACTGGATGAGAACCTGCAGAAAAAAAACGTCATAAAGGTCATTACGCAACTCCGCATTAAGAACCAAATCTCAGGCAAGTTTGGTCATCTCTGCCACGTTAATGGGCAGCTTCATAGTTATTTATTTATTTATTTTGAACATTTTGAATGATATCAGGCTCATAACTAAAGAGGTTAGCTTCCAGTCCGCACCACATTGACACAAAACAACTTTTAGAAAGAGGTGAGGCTCAAGCATAATTATTTAGAATGCAACACAATTACATACATTGTGCATTTACATAAACATATAAACTTTTCTGATAATTATAAAAGCAAGCAGCGTTTATACCATGATTAAGTGGTTAAGCAAATTTAGCAGAATAAAGTTCCTTCAACCCATAAAGAACATGTAAAGAGAGGCACGTTACAGTTGTAGCTTTAAGGTTTTTGGAAAAAAAACAAACTCTAAACATCACGTGACCAGACTAGAGCACAGCTTATTCCAAACACTGTCAAAGTTTCGGCGCCGAATGACAGATTGGTAGTGCATCCCCGCAGTTCATTTGCAAGTGAAATTGTTGATAACCACTCAACGGAACCGGGCCGAAAAACAAGCATGTTTGTAGGCTAACCTGCTGTTAATGTATATGTGCGGGCTACTCTAAAAAAACAGGACAACGAGATTAAATAGGGCTGTTTATTCATATGAAGATGACAAATGTAGTAAGCTAGGGGAGAACGCTAGGCTAGGAGGACATATTAGTCATTATGAGAGCTCCTGTAGGGTCAATGTTTAGTTCCCAACCCATTCGCAATAGCCCCAATGAACAAGTTAACCTACTTCTCTTTACATATGTGATTTATTCTTCCAATTACTACATAATGACTGTATTAGAATTCCTGACGGCCAATCATATGTTTCGATTATGCTGAACCGAATTGGGTTTTTCAATTTAAATATTATAACGATCCCGCTGTGAATAGTATATGTGTTGAGGTTTTTTTTTTTTTCTGTGCAAAGTGAAGGGAGAGCAGTGGAAGCAAAGACTGTCACAAGTAATTACAGGTGATTCGGAGGGTAGCTTGCACTGCTAAAAAATTTAATTTGCTATTGATTTGATACTTAAATGGCTTACGTCCATTCCTATCATTATAACATAGAAGCAGATCTGCCAATATACAAAGAGCGGGCTGGAGGTTTCTCAGGGTGACTCCCACAGACTGAAACCAGGTTGCAGCGCTCAGCAGAAAACAGCATTCCCAGAGTCCCAGGTCTACACACACGCGCTGGCGCTGGATTCTAATGAGTTATGTTATTATTGTATACAAAAGGGTAATGTCACCTTAATGCTAGAGATGTAACAAAACTCACACCTGAAACCCAGAAGCATGTCAATAGACAACTGTGATGATGCTATTAAAGTACATTTAACAGGTTAGACTACTCATTTTTATACTAAAACACAGTCAAAAATCAATACATTTAAGATAACTGATATAGAATTATGGCAAATATTTACCACAGGTACTATCGACACCAAACCAAGTAATATCCATACAGCTTGATCTCATCAGACATCAGAAACTAAGCGTGGTCGAGCCTGGTTAGTTCTTGGATGGAAAACCGCTTGGAATACCAGGTGCTACAGGTGGGGCAGCTGTTGTGTCCTTAAGACACTTCACCCACATTGCCCAGTATGAAAGTGGTGTGTGTGTGTTTGTGTGTGTGTTTGTATGTGTTAGTATGTGTGCATGTGTGTGCACTGTAAGTGCCTTTGGTGTCTTGAAAGGCTCTGTATAAATCAAATGCATATTATTATTATTATTATTATTATTATTATTATTATTATTATTATTATTATTATTATTATTATTATTATTATTATTATTATTATTATTATTAGAAAAATATGAAAACCAATCATATGCACTTAAGGATACACTGTGGAACTTTGGTGGTTCATGGGGGGGTCTGCCACCTGCTTGTCTGAATGGATTAAAAGGATTAAACATGTAATTTATTTTCATTTCTTTATGAAATAATATTTTATTCCCCTTTCCACAGATCTGACCTGTAACTTGGCACGGAGGCGCACGATAACACAATATTAACACAGTAACATCTGTATAGAGACGAGGAGAGGCCTTATAATAATGATAAAAATAACACTTGATTATTTTGGAGACTCAAACACACTTTACATTGAATTATCATTCACTCCACTATTGGTCGTGGTAAGATACTTTTACCATAGCTGCCCTGGAGCAGACTCAAATCTGGGCCAAACTGCACCATCAGCCCCTCCGACCACCACCACCACTGCCACACACTCACACAAAAAGGGAGCAGTCAAATGTGGAAAGAGATATTAAAATCCTGGCACAGTGGGTAGACTGCTGTGCTGTATAGTAAGTGTAGTGATCAGGTTTTGTAGTGTGGTGGTATGTGCACACAAAGCCGCTCCTCTGCAGTGCTGTGGGGGGAGGGGTGGGGTCACATACTGACCTCTCTGGGCCTATTCCTCTGACAGACATTTGTCACTCCTCTCTCCACTCGCTCTGAGCTCTAATAGATTATTGACCAGCTCAGCAGGCCCATCACAGCACACTATCCACAGGCCTGTACACACACACCTGCACAGCCACACTGCACACTGGGCTGGAATAGGAGGTGTGACAAAAAACATGGTACCTCAGTATTTTTTATTCCTTTAAGACCAATTAATGCCCATAAGATATGAGCTTTTAATAATAATAATATTTAGCCTGTGCTAAATTGGTGAGTCTATTTGCAAGACTGGGCCATATGTATGTGGATAGTAACAAGAAAATATATTATGTAAATCAACTTAAAGATGTGTTATAATCATTTCATTGCTTAAATTGGACTCACAGTGAATATCTATAATATACATCATGTTGAGAATAGCCGTGCTGCTGTTATTTAAT
The DNA here is from genome assembly GCF_009829125.3 of Periophthalmus magnuspinnatus. Lineage (NCBI taxonomy): Eukaryota > Metazoa > Chordata > Actinopteri > Gobiiformes > Gobiidae > Periophthalmus > Periophthalmus magnuspinnatus. The sequence goes on along the minus strand of NC_047140.1, from coordinate 5,658,341 downwards.
ATCTTATCTTATTGGTGCTTCTTGGCTGGAGTCGTCAGCTTTGACACTATTTTAAAGCTACAGGGCTACCTGATGTCTAACATCTTGAAAAATAAAACTTGAAAAATAAAAATAAAAAACAGTTTGCAGCTGTCCAAACTCATTCTCACATGTTCTTCATCATAACGAGTTTCAAAGCTAGCATGCTAACAGCACACTAACGTTACTTCAGGGTTTGCACTTGTTAAAATACATTTATAATCAAATGCAGACAGCACACAGTGGTGACTTTGACATTAAGAGCTGACTGCTCTTATTGGACGAGAACACAGAATTTCTTCCTTTGTCAAACTGAATGATCCCCAGAATGTTCCAATCTACACAATGCTTTATGTCATTGAAATAATAACCACCAAAATATCCAGTGTAAGAGCATGTTTTAACCCGTTCATGTCAGTTCATGTCGTCCAACACAACTTAAAGGCCCTGTACCTGAGTTTTTTCCATGTATCTGGGCAAAATTTGTCTTCCCCAGTACAGATCTATTGCAGCTCTTGAGGTGAAAACACGTCTGCTGCTGTCTACATTTAATTATAACACATTTTATTGTCCCAGAATCAAGACATGAGCGTCAGCATGCACGTTGCTGTTAGCTTTACCTTTAAAGAGCTTATAAACTCATTGTGGTAAATATTTAGGATGTTTGGAATGTACAAGGTGAGTGAGAAATAATACAATTAGGAATAACAGAACGGCTCTGGTGCTGTTTTTTATGTTTTTAAGACAGGTACAGTGTCTTTAATGCAGTGTCCTACAGTGTTGTTTGAATTTTAACTAAATTCTGTCCCTTCACCATGTTATGAGACTGTGGCCTGGTGCAGATGAATGTGGGGGAAAGTAGGTCTTTCTTCCATATTGTGTGTTTGGTGTTTTTTGGCACATTCTGGGCTCCTTAATTGTATGATAATTCATCTTGGAGCACTAATTTACCCCCTGCCAGTTGCTTTAAATGTTGGACCATTTTGTGAAACTGCGCTCAGAATTAGAAATGAGCCCATCGCTTTGAGGAGCATGTCTCCCAGCTACAAAACACATTTATATTTTTAAGTCCATATGTGATACTTGCTGATAGAATTCTTTGTTTTAATACCTGATATAGTTTCATCTATAGCACATCCTAACACTGCAAACTGTGAGAAATGTTTCAACTATATCATGCATAATCCAATACGACTTATTTAGCTGCTACTGGTTTGCCTAATAACTATTTGCAGATTTCCTTATTTTGAGCCAAGGCCTATTGTGTTATAGTTATAATCTATGACACCCATGCAAAATGATGTTATAATTTGCATATTTTAAACTGCAATATTCATATAAAAACGACTTAATAAAAGAAACAAGCCCGCTGACTTCCATGTTAGAAAACTGTGCTACCCAATAAGTGCTGATGTCGCTGTAAATATCATTACAACAAAGAGCCGTGTAGCTGTCGGCTCCTCCTGTGGACAGCTGCACATCACACAAGCGAGCAGCAGATTTTTTTTTCATTTGTACAAAAATAACTATGTGACATTGCCGAATCCTAAGTGTAACAAAAATTGGAGAACAAAGTAAGTACAGAGAAGTGGGCGTGTGCCAGTGGCAGAGAAAACAGAGATCGACAATATGACGTCTTGAAAATGAGCAATTGAAGATTGTTCATACACACACAAATCACTCCAAAAATAACGTTGAGAGAATACATGAAGAGGGGAAACAACTATAACACGGTTAAAGCTCTGAAAAGTAGATTTTGCAGAATAGGTCTGCTTTAAGTTGTAGTTAGGGTCACAAATAATTGCAAAATATATTTCTTTATCAGTTTCTTTTTATCTTTATGATTGTGTGACTACAGACACTTTGCTTTGATCATTCTTGACATTCCTTGAATCATTCCCTGACATCACTTTTCAGGTAACTTCACCATGAAGATCATTGAGCCAAGGATTAGCAGCGCTGTCAACAAAGCGAAGTGTGCCTACTTTGAGGATTAAATGTATTTAAAACATGTTAAAGTTTATTTTTCCTTTACATAAACCATATTTGATATACAGTATTTGAAAAAACACTGAATGAGAAGATGTGTCCAAACTTTGGACTATTGATATTGGACCAATACTGTCATATGAAAAAAATCTCTGATAACCACCGATGTTGATATTAGCATCAACTCTAAACTATTTGATTAATAAGTAATCCAAAATGTATGCAATATTATTACTTCAAAATATGATATAAAGGTTTAGTCCTATATAGTGGTAATGACATGGTAGAACTACAACTTTGTCTATACAAGTGCCCTTAAAAGCCTTTAATGCAATTGTTAAAGGACATATATTACACAAAATGATTGTTACCTCATCAAAAACATACTTTTAGTTGTGTTTTGTTTTGTTGTCTATATCTCCAAAGCTCAAAATGCTTGTTTACACCTTGTGATGTCATGTAGTGGTAGTTTTCAAGTTAACAGCTCCTTTTACCTTGAGTTCAGTAGAGATGGGCAATTCCAGGTCTGAAATCTTCCAAATGATTCGAGTGAAGATGTAGGAAGTTTAATAATGCAGTGGAGCACTTCCTGTTCCATGACATCACAAAGTGGAACAGAGCGTTTTCTGTTTCAGAGAAGAACCTAAATAGGCAGGATTGGTGTGTTAAACATGTGTGAATGAAACAAAACACAACTCCTCATCTGTTTGTGATGAGAACTTAATAACACAGGTCAAAAATAGTGTAATATGGCTATTCAATGTCATATTCCAAATGATACAATTTGGATCATGGTCTGTGTAGTTCCCTTTACTTTTGGAGCACACTGCCACAACCAAACAGTGCATTTACACATAGGAGTTGCCATTAAAATAGTGAAGTGTTTACACAGTATCATTCTTATTGTTCCCTCCCCACTGAGAACCCCGGTGATGCACGTTGGCTCTGCAATATGTCCCGCCGCCTCACGTCCCATAATAACTACCTGCTGTTCAGATTGCAGGGCCCTGGCTGTCATGTGATTGGGGAACATTTAGTCTTATCTAGCCACGGGAGGCCTATTCATTTGAGCATGCCTTGTCCTCTCCAGGGGCCCCCAAACCCACAGCATCCAGTAGTTTAGGAGTCATTTACATACGTGGTCAGTGGGTAATGGGCTTGTCCTTGTACTCACCAAAATAAGAATTTAAGTTTACATAAAGCCAAAGACAAAAAAGGACAGTTTATGCGCAGATACTGTTGACATGATGTTGTTGTTGTTGTGTCCCTGAGCAAGATATTTCACCACATTACTGGATATTCATTATTCATAGTGATGTAGCTGGTTGCAGTGGAGCTGTTATACGGGTTAAAAAAACAAAACAAAACTTGAGTCAGGAGGGTTTTTTTCATCTAAATAGGTATAAAATGTAAAAAATAAAAAATAAATACTAACACTAAACTCCACCCTACTGTTTATATCACTAATGGTAATGAATAGATGAATAAATACAAATATAATTATTACAGAAGACATACTGTGTTTGTTTGCATGTATTTAGTATTAAACTATAAAACGTAGATCATTATTGTACATGTTGTTCAGTATTAACCACAATATTGATCTAAAATGGCTGTCATCAGTTAAGATTAATATGACAAGTTTGTGAAGACCCTCCCTCTGTTTTGCAATCTTAAATATACTTTTCTGCTAATCCAACAAACATGGAACATTATTTCAGTAACTTGTTTAAAACTGTCTCTTCATAGTTGCATGTTACCGCAACAAGCAGCAGATTTTTATTTATGTTTTTATTGTTATAAAACCCTAAATATATGATCTGGAGTCTGAATCTTTTTGAATAATTGCAGGTAAGTACAGAGAAGTGGGCGGAGACAGGAGGTAGACGGAAACAGCTATTTTCTGAGCACTCAAGCTTCAAGAGCAGGACCAACCAGCAGGAATCAATAAAAAATAAAACTCAAAGTAAACTAATGATGAGAAAACACTGTTAGAACAAGGTTTAAAGCTCATAACATAAGAGTACTCTATGTCCATTGGAATGAATCCATAACAAAACCAAAAAAAGGTAGTAAAATCCCTTCCTCAACCGCAACAATTCCCACAACTTTCCTGCGTGATTCTCCTTGCCGTTAGGAATTCTGCTGCTACGGCTGTTGTCTTTTGGCATCCTTCCAACCGTTTCTGACCCATTAAATTAGCCACATTGGCGGGTATGGTGCCATGCTAATGTTGAGGGCCTGTCTCCACCGGGCGCCCGCACTCCTGGCACAGTGTCAGTGCCATAGAACCCGCTCCTCCGCTACCACACATCATCGAATATTAACCCTTTTCTGTTCCCTGGCAAATTCACCAGATGGCACGGCACAATAACAGCTGTCAATTTCAGAGCCGGTGCCTCTTCGCCGGAGTGTTCCCCCTTTGCTCTTTGGAGGATTTTTTAAGACATAATAAGCGGCGTGATGTGCTGTTTGGGCTCATAATGAATCAGATGTTACAGCGGAGCGAGAAGCGTGTTTCCTCGGCGGAGAGGAGCAGAGGTGGAGCGGCACACAAAGCACAAACATATGCGTCGCCGCGGTGATGGCGCTGAAGCAGGGCGTCCCCAGCAGGTTGGGCTCTTTCCCCTCACCGACATCGGAGCAGTGGGGAGATGAGGTCCCCAGCGCCCTCTCAGCTGCCACTCCACTTAAATTAAAAGTGAGACTCCCAAATACATTGCTCATTGTGGACCTGCAGCACTGGGAAGTTGTATTTGGCCAAAGCGGCGGCTGGGGAATTGTCCCTTCAACCCGCTCCGGCTCAGGCCATTTACATGATAAAGGCAGAGGCAGGGGAGGCAGCAGCCCCGACAGCATCCTCTGGTTTTCACATTATTCAATTCTTCAGCACATCGCCTCTCCTCATCGGGGCACACATCACAGTCAGAGTGCAGCTCAGGATTCATTCAGTGTTTAGAACAGGGAATACCTTTGCTTTGCAGCTGACATGTGTCACAACATCAAAAAGGCTTTGCTAAGCAATTATCTTTCAGCAAGTTTTGTTATGTAGAGGAGCTGTATTTGTTTAGACAAAAGTTTAGATCCACAGCAAAGTAAGAACAGAAGAACACTGTGCAGGGGAAATTTACCATAACTTTGTCGAGTTAAGTCTTACTAGGACGTTATGGGCATAATTTATTTGATATTTCAGATGTTGATGTCAATTGAGGTTCAACCTTGTTAATCCCTCATGAAAAAGACTCTGCATCCTCTGCATTTGACCCATTCCTCAACCAAACATGTCAGGAGCAGTTAACTGCTACAGTACAGCTCTTAAGGACCCAGATCTTGAAGGCAAAGACTACCATAGCTGGAGTTATTGTGCATATTTTGGCTGGATGTGGGAGACCAGAGGAAACCTACCCAGACACAAGGAGTACACGCAAACTCCACACAGAAAGGCCCAGGTGACCAGGGAGTCCAACCTTCTTGCTGTGAAACATGAATGCTAGCAATGACTGTATAGGAGCTGCATGGGACCCAGTAGTTCATTCAAGGTGAATGTCAGCAGCCATTATATTTCAATGCAGAGGCAAAGCAATCGTCATCCTCAGATGGATACAGACCCTTATAGTGGAAGTCATGTGCAAAAGGTGACTGGCTTCATTGACCAGTAATTCAGTTTCATCAGAGAATATTACTGACCACACATTTTAATCATCATGAATGTGAGATAAATAATAACTTCCAAATATGAAACATTGTGTTTGACGGTCTGTAAATTAAATATGGCTTGTGACAATTACAACTCACTCACTTCTCTAAACCCACTTTCACTTTGAGCAGGACTCACAAGCCTTATGCCATTACACCGGTCTGAAGTGAGCCTTATGGATTTCAAACGCCAGTCTCATTTTACAGTTGAATCCTCCGACTCTATGTGAGAGCCACCCAGACACCCGCTGAAGACCTGTCAGCGAGACCATCTCTCCCTCTCTCATACACTCCTTATGTAACTCAATTTCCCACCTGGCTAGAGCTACGGACATCCAAAGCGTACACTGGTCTATTCCAATAGTCCCAGTCCCCTACTCCGGAGTGCATGTCCACTGGAGAACTCCGCGGCTTAACCTGAACGGACTTCATCAATCACGGGGTGGAGATAAATCAATTTCACATTGACCTGCGTCGCGGGCACATTCTCGGGTGACGCGGCACTGTCTATACGCACAAAAACGCTAAATGAAACTGACTGAATTGTATGGAGTTTAGGTGCGGCTAGCAGCTATCTATGTGGGAGTCCATGGTTGGTGGCATATATGCTGCTCGAGGTTTTCGGTCCCCAGGCAAAGCGCGGAGGAGAGGAGTGAAGTCAGCGGGAGGTAAAATCCATACGAATCTCCAGAGATCACTTTCCTCACAGTGAGAAGTCCAGTCCCATTATGGCACTAATGACCATGTCTCTGTCAATAGATTACACAGCAAAGATGAATGGAAAATGATGAACACGGTTGATGTTGTGGTATAGTGCACAAATGGAAACAAATAAAGGAGTCAAGAAATATTCTGGCTTCAGAGAAATGGAAATGCATGGTGCTTCATTTGAACTGAATTTTCTTTAACAAATTTCTGTCCAAATGATTCTGATTGTATGTAAATATAGTGTATGTCAAAGGATGTTCAAAATAATTTAAGTGTGAGAGAGACTAAAGTAAATCTAAAGTCACCTGCACAACACAATAGGACAAAAGATACACTTGTAATGCACTTTACATGCTTGTCAAAGTCTGTCAAAGTGCAACACTATAATTATGAATTCACTCCATACTTGGTGGTGGTAAGCTATTTCTGTAGCCACAACTTTCCTTAGAGAGAATCAGTCCTCTTGACTTTAATTGAATCATAACGATAGCGGGGTACTCTAAAGTTTAGAGTTGAGTAGACCTGCTATGTTCACTGCATTTGACCCTCCTTTATTCCATTGTTCCAACTTTTCAGTAGTAATGAGCTGTGAGCAACTGCAGTGAAGTGCCTGGAGTACTTTCTGTTATGTATTCTTTACGCTTAAAGGGGAAACCAGCACACTTCACATACACCTCCCTTGTCCAAACAGTCTTGCCAATATCACAAAATACAATGTAATGTTATGAAATAGCTCATCTTCAAAAACACAGGTACATGAAATACACGTTTAAATGTTTTTTTTAACCAATACATATAGACAAATCATAGATAGTATTTATAAGTTCCAAAATGTAGATGAAATGTCAGGAATCGAAAAAAAGAGCTCTTTATTTCTTTTTTGTGCCAGTGGTTGTGAAAGCGGAATAAGCAGAGCTGCAAGGGTCAATTGATGTGGGCTTTTGTTTTGTGGACCCTACATTCTTTTACTGCACGTTTTAGAAATTGATCCCATGATCCACCTTCCTCCTACAGTGTGTGGTCATTATCATCTCTCACCCCTCTTATTAGCTAATAAACAGTGTATCTGCGTGTGCTGGGCGAGAGAAAAACTAGCAGTGAATTAGCATAAGTGGCTAGTCTATTTGCGATTTCCATAATTAGCAGTGTACCTTCTCCCATCCGCAGACACCCTCTTCATATCCCCCCTGCCATTTGCTCTGAATGGTATCCTCCCCCTTAAAGATTAATTGAAGCCGGGATAAAACAAAATGGTTCCCAGGGGGTGGCCCACTGTTTGTTATTCATGTGGGCCTGAAAACAGCAACAGTAAATCCTCTAAGTTGTTGTTAAGCTGGGGATATTACCATATGTGTGCCATTTCCATAGACTGACAGCTCCCTCTGGATCAACTGGGGACTATTGATCTTGCAGCACTCCATTTCAAGTTAATTGTGCTTGAAATGAGGTCCACACTCCCAGGCATACCTTTGTTTGAGAGGTGGAGAGTCATTTTTTACTTGGCAGGATGTTGATATCAAAGACATAGGATATATTCCATATTTAGTTTATGTTTACCCGGCAGAGGCAGCTACTTGTGCAGCCATTGGTCAAACAGTCAAACAGCAATAACAGGCTGAAGCATAGCCTGGAGTGGTTGTAGCGCCGCAGTTTTTCTCACGTGTGATTGGACAGAGTAATGCCCCGCCTACAAAGATTATAGGGATAAATACAACCGTGAAAATGCAGTTAAAATTGGCACAAAAACCTGATTAGCCGTCCTAATTGTTTTTCTATTCCGTTGGAGGGATCTGGCTAACCTCCAGTAAATTCAAGTTGGGATTCTAGGAGGCAGAACAAATGAGCACAGAGTAAATTGCATTTGAAGACATTTAGTGAAATAAACAGAAAAGGGTGGCTCTTTTTACATAGTGAGACATATCGCTCATCAGAGAAACAATGCATCACAAATAGTGTTATGATTAAATCACTGTTTAGGGCACAGATTAACCTTTGCTATGTTCATCATGGCAATCTTCACTTTGAAGGGCTCGATTTCCTCACTATGTCAATGTCCCACCAAGTAATTTTTTAGGCAAAAATAAACTAAAATAAAAGCATGTTTTTTTGTTTTTTGTTTTATCTTTTTCTTGCATTAAAAAAACATATAAGACATGTGTCCTTACAGTGAGTGGGCTTGGCTGATCTATGGCTGTCTATGGCTATACTCCCTCACAGTATGACAGAAAACATCTATCTCTGTGGAGAATGCTCCAAAGATTTGAACTTTCCACACCACTTGTATTTCCATTTCTGTATCCTGCAGGTGACATGCCTCCTCCAGAAAGTTATGTGGTGTTTCTTTAATTATTAAATATGTGCTAAGTGCCCTTTTTAGTGGAGGGTCCACCACCAGTGTGTTGCTATAAAATGTTATTGCTTTATCTAAAATGTTCCACATTGTGGCTTTAAACTCTCCATGGGGAGAAGCGGGTGTTGCCACCAATCCAAGATACTGGTCCAAACTGTAGAGAGGCAATGTCAGAATGTTTTTCAAGGTATTTTGCTGTAATAAAAACATCTGTAATTAAAAAAAATAATAATCATTTCATAGAGATGCACTCTCTCCTTTCTGCTATTCAGCTGTTTCCACCGCAGCAGCAGAACCATCAGCCTCCTCACCCTCTTCATCTTCTTCTTCACCCCAGGCCACAAGACAGATACTTTCCTTATAAAGCCATAATATCATTAACTTTGCAATATAAGATTATGTCAACATGTTTCAACATTTGGGATTTTACCTTGTCTCCCATCGAGGAATATAACATCAGAACATTCTAGTTTTAAGAAAAAAAAATACAAAATGGATTTAAACAACACAACACAAAAATGTAACAGTGACTAACTGAAAAACTACTGGCTAATGCTAGCTAGCTTGTAACTGTAATGTTATGTGTAGGACACAAATCAGCTCTCCTGTCGTAGTTCGTTGTAGTCAGTACTTTATGGTCAACTAAAACTCAGATTAAAGTTTAATTTGAGTAATAAAGCTTCAGACACAGCAGTGCCTACAGTTTGCACCACACTACCAAAGAATGTTGATGACATCAGCTGCAAAGTATCAGTACACATGCTTAGAAATCCCATTACTCACATAAGGCCCACTCATTGAAGGATTGGAATTCCCCTTCGCAGCAATAATCATTTTCAAATCTGTGTTTAAGCCGTTTTGTGCAGATTTTCCCACCGTCTGGCCACTGCTCAACAACAAACAAAACTCAGCCAGAATTTCATCTGTAAATTGGCCTGCTATTGTTCAACACCAAATCTACTTATACTGAAGGTTATTTTCACTCTTGTATCTGTAATTTCCCATTGGAGAATATGTAGCAGGGTTTAACAGCTCCCTGGCTAATGTACATACAGAGTGTAATCCCTGTCATGATTTAGCATAGATCGGATTATGTTATATGCACCTGACAGTCTGACAGGGAGGAGGAAGATTATGGGCTCATTAAGAGAAAACAGAGCAGTGAGGTAAGTGCTGAAAGTAGCCACTTTCACTGGAGAAAATCTTAAATACATTATAATCTGGTCTGGAACTCTGATGGAGAGGTTAGAGTATTTAGAGTATGAGGCAGTAGATGTTGTGATCAAGAGAACTGCAGGTTGATGAAAGTAACTGTGGTTCTATGAGGGTATTGTTTATGCAAAGTGAACAATAGAGTTGACACTTTATACATTTTATAAAATAGTTTGTTAATGGTATGCAGTATGCAATAGTTAAAGTTCCCATATTGTGCTATTTTCTGATCTGTTATAATGTTGTTTCCTCATTTCTCTCAAACTGAAAACACTCTGTTCCACCTTGTGATGTCATGTGGTAATACAGGAAATGTTCCACTGTGTTTTTAAACTCCATACACCTTCACTATAATCATTTGGATAATTTCAGCCTGGGAACAGCCAATCTCTACTGAAAAGGAGCTGTTAAATTGAAAACTTCCATTTCATGACATCACAAGGTGGAATGGAGCATTTTGAGCTTTGGAGATGTAGACAGATTAATAATAAAGGAGGTATGTTTTTGAGGAAGTAACAGCATTATATCATGGATTAAAGAGTCAGGTTTGTGTAATATAGGACATTTAAAAAGAGCAATTATATCAAAGACTCAAACTAAGTCCAGCTGTTTTAGTTTTACTCTTTGATAAAAAAAAAAAAAAATCTGTTAATCTCGAGCTAAACATGCTAAACACTCTTTTGCCAGGATGTGGCTCTGCATGTTTCTGAAAGTCATACACCGCCACACGATCTTCAACACATGAAACAATCATTTTAGCACTTAAACTTGAATCATCTCAATGGTTAGCTTTACATCGCTAACGAACGTGCTACACTCAGTTACTTCTCTTGCCTTAATTGCCTCAGTGAAAGTAGCTTCTTAATAAGAATGTCAAAATTATTTGGTGTACAATTCTATTCCACAGGTCAAAAATAAGTGTTGGTCATGGTGTCAATAATGATGAAAAATATAAAATGCTGATGTTTCTTCTCACAATAATCATTTGTAACATTGTAACATCCCTTCTTGTGAACATGCATTCTTCCAGTAACTTGCACCGCTCCATATTCTCTCCCAAAATATCCCTAAAGACCCAAAGCAATGGAGTGTCAGTCCCAATCTGAGAACCCTCCCTGAATATTCCCAGCGCTCCCTCCTCCGGCGCACAGCACGAACCGGGAACAAATTCCATCTTTGGCAGTAATCACTCCACTCACACTCGGCTCTATCTGTTTACACTGGCACATCAGCACAAATAAAAGGTGTGTAATGGGGGACATTAGGGAGGCAGGATTTCATTTGCATGGCAGATCGGGGCCCTTTAGTCCCAGCGGTGGGGCCCACAGCCTGAGGGGCCACACTCTCTCTCTCACCCCTCTCTCCTTCCCTCTCTCGCTCGCCCTCTTCCTGCGTCTCCTTTATTCCTTTATTAATAGGATCGAGCCTTTTCAAATCCATTAAGTCAATTGAGCAGACCCGTTTATAATCTGATTTCAAATCCAGCATGAAAACACTTAACCAGGAGCTCTTGAGGCACCATGCTGGTTCTCCCCTCAGTCACTGCTTAAAGGCAAGAGGAGAATGTTGAGTTATTATTGTCTTAGGCTAGTTATATTTTCAACATGCACATAAATACAACTGTCATATACTTGAATTAAGATACTTTTAATGGCAGTACAGTTGTACCTCACTATATCGCGGTTCACCTTTCATGGTCTCGCTGTTTCACGGATTTTTTTTGTGCGATTTTACATGTTTTGTTACAGCATATGAACGTACATTGTGTTCTGCGTCCTGATTGGCTGTTGGACTGTAGACCATTGTCCATCAGTCTCTTCTGTGCCGTGTCTCCTGTACAGTACAGAATGTGTTCACACAAATTTACATAAATGTTGGATCACAGTGTGACTCTGAAGTGCTGTATGTTTGCAAGTTTTCTCCCCGTCAAAACCCACAATGTCGATGAAACGTTCTGCACCGACAAAGGCGCCTACGAAGGTTTGAACATTGAGAGAGTTTAAACAAGAGAGAAATGTGAGAAAATGTTAATGCCTGTGTGAGAAAAGTGTATAAAGTGTGTGGTGAGGGGTTTTACAGCTTTGAAACATAGAATAATTGTAAAAAAAAATAAAGCTGATACTTAGTGGATTTCGCCTATTGTGGGTTATTTTTAGAACATAACCCCCGTGATAAACGAGGGACCACTGTAATACATTATAAGGTCATTTTCACTTTATAGGAATTTCGTTTACTACTTTACTACTACTTCGCACTTTTGTCCGCACTGGCCATGGGTCTCAGGCAGAATTGGTGGTTTTCAGATTCTACAGTGCAATGAAGTTATAAAACGCAGATCTCCCAAGAGCCATTTCCTATTGATTACACTGTACTTTGCTATGAAATATCCAAAATGTAAAAGCACAAATGTTGAACCTGATTATTTCTATTTGTGATTAAACCCAAGTATTCACTGTATTAGAAAAAAAACCCTGCAATTTAACAGTATTCATTTTAGCTGCCCCCCATCTGTCTATAAAATACGAATATAAAATGTTGCAATTTCATCTGAAATCCACCAATACGCGCAAGTGAAACATTACACACTCTGGCTTTTTTTTTTAATCCAACCATATCACTGTTCTATGTTATTGTATATGTCTGGAAAACAATAGCTTATTCCATAAACGTTCACATGCATTCTAGTGTAAGTACTTTGAGTGACTCCTGGATTACCACCTAATGATGTCACTAGGTGGAACAAAGAGAAGTAGCACTCAAGCCATGTATTTTATATAAAAGAAAAGAACACTCAAAAAAGTAAATTTAGCATAAAACAGGATCAATTATGTCAAACCACTCACGCATCAATTGCTGTATGCAGTTGTTTTCAGTTATCAGCTCGTGTGTGTCTTTGGTCGTGTAGATTCCATGTAGAGAGATGGCCCAAGGATTGAACCCACAACCTCGAGACAATGGCTGGGTCCTATCAAATATGAAAGGTTGTCCAATCTGTAAGAAAAACAACAAATGAATAACACCTCACAAAATTAAGATCTTCACAAATGCAACAATCGCTGGAGCCTGGATCGTTTTGGTGAGAGGAAAACTATTTGTAATTACTCCAGAACATAATTGCAGTTTTGCTTGGAGAGAACACCATAGGCCTCGCATTCTCTTTAACATGCAAACTCGGACAAAGACCGAATCCAGTTAGAGGGCTCAATCGGTGGGCATATACTGACTAAGCTTTGCATGCGTAGAGCCAAAATGGACACCCGCCGTGAGGATGTACTAATCTCCAGCAAATCCACTGAGAAAATGCAACTAAGTATGAATACCAAAGCCTCAAATGCAAATCTTCAAAGCTGAAATTGTGCACAAGAATGCCGGGTTGTGTACCAAATAAATGCATGTTACATCTTCCGGACTGCCTATTTCCAAATCCCCCAGAGAGTGGAGAAAGAGGAAGGGGAAGCCAGGCTGGAGGCTCTTTGGTCTTTGCCCTGAGCGCGATGGTCTGACTGGGGCCAAGTTCCGCATGAGTGGCCCCCAGCGCTGGAGCTTTAGCTGGGTAAAAAAAACAGCCTCCACCTCACAGCTGGGGTTAGGCGTTATTAGACAGCAAGAGCACAGGGAGTCCGCTACACACTCGCACCAAAAAATCATGCATTCATAAATACATTTACAAGCTCCCCGGCCGGAATCTCAAACATCCGAGTGGAGTGATGGGAGGAGCTGACAGCGGTCGGACAAAAGCCAGAGGTGCAGCTGGTATAATGAGATGAGCGGGTAAGTGTCAAGATGTTCTGGAGGGTTTTGAGAAGGGAAATTGGTTGTAAAATGTGCTTTATTGGGGAAATGATTAGGTAAGATTGGTGTAGATGCAGGTAGATTTTCTGCATGGAGATAAGATGGTTGCATTGGTGTATTTTAAATTGGATATATGTATGACCCTCCCTGCTGGAAGAGTCAATAGAGACATTCAGTATTTATTTTTTAAGGCAGGAAGAGCGTGTGTCCTTTTCTCTTTAGTATATATGACCCATTTTATATATATGAAGAGGCCAATTGAAAGAAATTTGGGGAAGATTGTACACAATCATTTTGTAGCGTTATAGATTTACTGACACAGTGTTAGCTTTTATGTTACTCTGTGATTGCACACTTCCTATTCTCCTACTATTCTTAAACTTTGCGCTGCAACATTGTCATTTCTCGATTGTGAGACAAATAAAGGTTTATCTTAAAAGGATGACTCCAATTCTGGGCCTCTTTGTCCCATCCTGTCTACTCCCATGTGTTGGTGCCATGGTTTGTTCAGTTTATAATATTTAAGTGTATGATACTTTGTTTGTACTGAGATTTTAATGCTCCTTTCTTGTTCTGTAAAGGAATTTTAATTATTTTGTGTTCAAATTGTGCTCTACAAATAAACTTGCCCTGCACATGTAAAGCATTTGAACATCAAGACTCAGAAATATATAAAACAAGCTCTTTTTCCTTCATTATCATTGCACTTATACATTGTGTATGTCATATGCATTCATACCAACTTAAGTATTCTTATATTTAGAAATAATTGTCCAAAACTAGCTTGCTTTTTTTCATGTTATTGTGTAGAAAATATTTACGTTGTGTGCTCTCATGAAATTAGTGTGCATAGAACAACTTTTCCAAACACTTCCAGAACACTTCCTCGGGTTACACTCCGTCCCTTTAAATTGCATGTGGTTGCGTCATGGTGCCTGCTGAGTGTGCATTATGAATTTGTGATGTGCACATGTGCCAATGCCCCTCCCCCCTCGGTGTCAAATTTACATAGAGCCCAACAGCAGACGTAACACTGTTTTGCTACCAGTTCATGCATTACCACACGAGGGAGGGCCTCGCCACTCATCTGTGCATCTCCTACATCACCACAGGCCCCTGGTGTCAGCCCGCTCATGTACAAGGGCCCCTGACACAATCATGGATAGTAATACAAACAATCTGTAAACATACACACAGAGAGGGAGAGAGAGAGATGCAGGCTTAGAAATTACAACGAGTGGACAGTGTAAAAACAAAGACGGGTAAATGTGTGGCACTAAGGGGAGATTTGCAGATGTGCCCCCTAATGGTAAAAGGAAGTAAGAATGACATACTAAATAACTTCATCTTAAAATATGGGGGTAAAGTGGGGGTAAAATTCCATTTCATTGCCAAGGAATAGACTCAATACTCAAAACTGATTCTGATACCAAGATAGTTTAAAAAAAAAAAAAAAAAAAAAAACACTCAACAGAATAAGTTTTTCAGCATTAAATCATAGTATTTTCTTTTATATTCCTATGTGGCCTTGTAACTGTGTACTTCCTCAGTATATGTCTTGTTCTGATACAGCTCAAGATCATTCTAAAGGAAAGGTTTCTGTCCTTTGAATGTGACTGGTTTAGTTTTGATACCTACACAAATTAGTATCCAGTTTTAATTTAATTTAAATAGTTTTGACAACTCTAATGGAGGGTAGAATGTACTGTGTCTTTTATATAGTGACAAAATAAAGTTGTACTATGTAACTTTTTCTGGTGTGGGGTCCACCCTCTTCTTATAGAGAGGTTATTGTTTTTGTTATAATATTTCACAGAATGACATTTTATCTTGCATTTCAGTTATTATCATATTTTTCCCAAAAGCTACTTAGAAAAACATGCATTCTCTGACTGGGATAGCCTCTCCTTGGACCTGACCTGTAACTTGCCCGCTTGTTTCCAAGGAGATAGATGATACAGGTGTCAGAGCCTCCATCAGAAAATTTACATAATGCGTTGTTAAGTTGACGTGGAAATTGGGTGTGAGGATTTGAGCAAGTTCTATGTCAAACAGAAGTTCACGTAAGACATCTTTTAACTGAAATGTTGAAGGTACAAACGCAGTTACAAACACAATGTTGGACCAGCAAAGTGGTCATTACTCTCATACATACAGGAGATTCATCAACCTAAAAATCTTTTCTGGTGGAGGAGCTGCCCCCATCTTGCCTCCATAGAGATGTTACTGCTTTACCTTGAATGTTCTACCATATGGCATTAGGCGCAGTAGTTAGCGTTTTAGTCTCACAGCAAGAAGGTCTTGGGACGACTCCCAGGCAACATGGGCCTTTCTGTGTGGAGTTTGCATGTTCTCCCCATGCCCGTTTAGATTTCTTGCAGATGGTCCAGTTTCCCCTACCCCTAAAAACATGTACAATAAGCTAAGGCCAGGAAAATCAGATTCTTAATCTCAGTGAGACTTTCCTGGTTAAATAAATAATAAATACATTGTGAGATATGAGGCTGCATGCCAAGTTATCACTTCTCACAAGAATCTTTACACTAAATGTGACAATGTGGCATCCTAAGCCTTTACATACACAGGACGCATTATTCCCTGGTGAAAAACTGTCCACCTCTTTCTTCCCCTGACATAGGCTGTTGTTGATCAGACTGAGGCCGTGCACACACAAACACAGGCACACAAACACGTGTAGTGTGCGCTGCAGCACGGCGCCCGGGACCCGCACACTTCTGCTGCTGCCTGTTGTTTCATTTGTAAAACACTGCTTGACAAAGCTGCAGCAAAGCAGGCAATTAGGGGCTCTTCTTAGTGAGGACTTGACTGTACGGCTTTAACCTTTACACAATGATTTATGTCAAAAGGATTTGTCACCTTCGCAGTGGGGCCTACGCGCACACACAAAAACACACAATCAGGAGCGCGGGGAAAAAAGTTGAAATCCCCCTGTGAGGATTTGGGGAACTTATATAACTCCCAATTATCAGAAGTTGTTCCTGCCGGCCGTCCCCTCTCCCCCTTCGCCCTCTCTCAGTGTGTTTGCGCGGGCGGCTCACAAATATCCGCGGTGCCACTGAAGAGAGCATAATGCCTGTGTGCCCACATGACTGCAGACAACACTGGTGCTCTTTCTGCCCCGCTGAGCCCTGCTGCATAATGGGGGTCTGAAGGCTCCCCGGCACCGCTAACAAAGCCTCGGTGGCACGCTGCAGACAGGGGAGGAGTGTGCTAGAGGAGCCACTTGCCAAAAACTCATTTCCAGGAGCTTTTTTTGTATACTATATATGTGTGTGTGGGGGGGTAGAGGGGGCCAGTGGTATGACAGCATGAGGAGGTTTAGATATCTTGGGCAAGCGCGTGGGGAGCGAGAGAGCAGATACAGAAGGTCCAGAGGGCGCTGCAAACACAAGGGCGAGTTCACAAATTGGGAGTTGCGAATATGTTTAAGAAGTTATACAGTTGACATTCTTGGAGGTTTTTACTTTTCTGTTTGTTTCATTGGTGGGTGGTTAAGTGACTTGTTTTTGTAGGTTTGTTTTAGTCGCATCTGTCAGGTAATGCAAATACACTCCAAAATGGCACCAGGGTTGATTTTATAGCTACTAATGCTGTATTTAGTAAGTAGTTGAGTGAAAGTAAGTAGTTGAGTTAAAGGTAAACTTTATTATCCTTGTAGGGGAACCTGTCAGGAGCAGTGGGCGACCGCAGTGCAGCGCCCGAGGACCCAGCTCCAGATCTTGAGCTGGGCTTGAGCAGGACTACTTTACCTCGAGGATTTTGTTTTAGTTTTTTGGGGGGTTGATGTGGGAAACGGGAATAAACCAACCCAGGCACGGTGAACATGCAAACTCCACACATAATAACTCCACAATGTTTCACAGTATAGCATTAAAGTAATCGATCTCCATGAAGACAAGCCAGTGACACAACCAGCCCAAGTTACAGCTCAGATCTGTGGAGCAGTAAGAATGCATGTTATTCCACAGTATTTTTTTTTAACACTATATCACCTGTAATTGAAAAGAAATACAAGACTGATATGCCATACTGTGGAACATCCAGGCGAAGTGATAACATCTCCATGGAGACAAGCAGATGGCAGAAAAGTTACATAGTGCACGTTTAAATGCTTAACCTGTCTGGGAATAGGTAGCATATTTAATAAGCAAGAAGTGAATTGTAAATTTTAAAACTGTATGCAAAACAAAAACTAAATTTATTTGTAAGCTAAGAATGTATTTATCTAGCTCAGATACCTCAATAGTTTAGTAGTTTCAGTGGTGAACTTAGCGTGTCCTGAAGCTAAAATGGTTAAATCCTGCCTTTAAACCTAAATGCAGTCACGATAGCAACAAAGGCCTACAAGTATCACATGCACATGGATTTGAAAATGTCTGTT
Source organism: Periophthalmus magnuspinnatus (assembly GCF_009829125.3). Lineage (NCBI taxonomy): Eukaryota > Metazoa > Chordata > Actinopteri > Gobiiformes > Gobiidae > Periophthalmus > Periophthalmus magnuspinnatus. Next base: position 5,640,174 of record NC_047140.1, on the reverse strand, counting down.
TTAAAATGTGTTTTGGAAAAGAAATCCCTTTTTTTTTAACTAGAGCATTCTTTTTCACCCTCATCTTTACCTCCACCAACCGGCCGTACGTATCCCTCCGCCCCTCTATCCTCCTCTGTATCCACGCCCCATGAGAATCCTGATCCAGTCTCCCTTCGGCCCGGCTGTAATGTACCTGTTTACCTGATGGGTGGTCCCGAGCTGGGGGCTAAGCTAAAACCTCCAGTCCTAACCATCTAAGTGTAGAGTAGCCGCTAATCGGATTTCAGGAAACAACCATGGACCCCCCCTTGCAACTCCCCCAACCATATCCGTCTGCTTCTCCCAATCCGACCGGCCAGCAACCTGTTCGGAAAACACAATTCTTCCAAGGCCTTGAATGTTAGCCATGCAAAGCTAGCTGTTTTAATAAGGTGGATAGAGGTATTACCTGCTTGGTGGTTTGGGCTGTACTCTTCCCGGACTCCCCGTTAGCTAGCATAAAGCGGCCTTTTCATAGCGGCAAGGCTTATCTTGAACTCGGAAAGTATGTGAGACATGCCAGGAAACAAAGGAGCGTCTCTCGGATAACTTTCACAGGCCACACAGCTCCGAACGCGGCTGATACGGAGGGCTGGTGCGGGGCAGGCCTGGGTCCACAGGGGTGCAAAAGGGTGCATTGCAACCTCCGTTAGAAATGTTTGCACCCTTGTGTCAGGCACCTAAAATAATGCCACTTAATGGAAGAGTATAACGTTGGCACTCTTTTGAAACTCAAATGAACCCTGAACCAGTTTGGTCTGCACCTGGGCCTGGTGCAGGGTTAGGAGAGGAGAAGCACCTGCAGCATGGAGGAAGAGGAGGAGGAAGAGGAGAGGATACGTGCTGTAATGGAGAAGAGGGGGGAGAATTAGTAAAAGCAGTGGTAATGTGCAAATAGAAATGTTACAGACCCTATACCAAGAAAAATGTGTCTTGCCCCAGAACAGATATATTGTATAAGCAGCTCTTGAGTCTAAGTCTGCTGTGTGCTGTCTGCATCTAATTATCCAATAATCAGGAAGTGCACCTTTGCATGCTATTTGTTGTTAGCTTTACCGCCATGAGAAAACTCCACACTGGTCTCTTAGAACTGTGAAAAGAGCTTATGAACTCATCGCAGTGAATAATTATGATGTTCAGAATGTGTAAGGTAAGTGAGGAATAACTTTTGACCACAGCAAACCTTTTAAAATGAACTAGTTGGTTTTCACATTTTTAAGACACTAAAAAGTAGATACAGCCTTTAACGTGGTAAGTTATCAAAAAGTATTTTATAGGTGCTGTAAACAATGTCTTTTGTGTAATAAAGTACAGATATATTGTAGGAGTAATTCTTAAGGATAAAATGAGACCTTTTTGTGCTGTCTGCATCTAACTTTAAAGCAAGGAAGGAAAAGAAGTAAGCGCTGCACTGTTAGCATGCTAGTTTTGACCGCTCTGGCCTCGTTGTGGTGAATAATTGGGATGCTATAAATAATATGTTTGGACTGCTGCAAACTGTTTCTGTAGTACTGGGTTAATTTTGTGAGCAAGGATTTCTCTTTTATATAAAATTGTAGTGTACAGGTAACACTACAACATTTGGAAAAGCTCATGAATTTTCTTCACAAAACAGACCAAAACTGAAAAGTGAAATAGAAAGGGATGGGGCCTATTGGTCAAAAACCAACAGTTATTAATGGAGGCAATTGTGATCTTAGTTATTTTAACATATTTTGTTATGTTTATATACTTTTATATGTTTTATTTTGTAATTTGTTTCCATTGTATATGTTGCTGTGGTTATTTTAATGTAATTACTGTATACTCTAATCAGCGTGTCAGTTTTATGCAGCTAAAACCTGGAACTGTCTTCTGAAGATGTGAGACAGGCCTCTACTTTGACAATGTTTAAATCCAGGCTCAAAACAGTTCTGTTTAGCTGTGGATATGACTGATTATGCACTCTTCTCTTTTAATGTTAATTTTATGATAATTATTTATGTTTTGTTTTGTTGCATTGTGATTGTAATGCCTTTCTTATTCTGTAAAGCACTTTGAATTACTTTGTGTACGAATTGTGCTAAATAAAATAAATAAACTTGTCTTGTCTACTGAAGCTTTAAATGTGTTTACTGTTAAAAGCATGTGCTGTTCTGTTCTATCCACTTTTTCATGACCCCTCCTCTATTTCAGAGTCAAAGCTCTAAACACACTATAGTTATCATATTAAAAGTGAATTTTACTAAGACGCAGTCCTGACAGTGAACTATCACAGCAGAGACCACATCAATACTGTACTTTAGCTGCCTTTAGTATTTGACCAGTAGTAGTAGAATGATGTGTGTGGAGCTTATGCACTGAAGCCTCCTCCTGACCCACATGCACTGTTCTGGGATCAGCCACACTGGGCCTCAGAGCTAACACTATAGCATGAGGGAAGTAGGGCCTCCGCTGGACAAACACAGTCACTGCATCTGTTCGTAATACTTTGTTGGTTTAGTTTATTTAGACAGAAAAAAAAAATGTAAATCTATACACATAAACTAGGTGAGGTAAGGATAGTGCAATGCAATGTTGATGGATGAATAATTTGAGGTTATATCTGATACAGAAAGGGCTACAGAGGTAAAACTGTCTACAGTATAAACTTCATTCATATTTTATATGACTTTAAATAATAATACACAGTAGACAGACCTTACATGTTTGGTGTTCTAAAGTTGAACTGGTTACATTTCTCCACAATTTAATATTTACTATGTAACTTTTCTGGTGGAGTTTTTTGTCTCCAAGGAGATGTTATTGCTTTATCTGTAATGTTCCACAGTATGGCTTTAGACATATTTATCTCCATGAGCAGAAGACGCTACCTGGCCAAGATACAGGTCAGATTTGTGGAGGGCGACCCTACTCACAGGAGGAATGCATGTTCTTCAGGGCATTTTAAATCAATAAAAATATATATGTTAAATAAGTTTACAGTCACACTGTGGAACATTTCAGGAAAAACAATGACGTCTCCATAGTGGCAGAGCCAGCACTATTAGTGTACCTTGATTTGAAATATTACAGAAACATTTTCATTTTGATTAATTACTACCTCTCCAAGTGGATGTAATAAAGCTGTCTGTGTTTTTGTTTTGAAAGAAGACAAATGATTCTTATTGCTGGTATTTAGTATAAAAGTATACATATATCATTGTACTACATTTTGTTAATTGCAAACCATAATATTGAATTAAAAGGGTAGGAGGTATTATACAAAATAGATTTTGTTTTAGCTTTGTACCATGTTAAAACGTAGTACCCTCATCAACATGCCTGAATAGGTCTAGACATCATTCAAACATGTTTAAATGACGCGATTATTCGTGAGCTCTTCCAGACCCAGTCCGAACTCTCCTTATGGTTAGCTGTAAGATTCTGTCCAATGTTCTGCCCTTAAGCCTGTGTCATTAATGCTCCCACATGAGAATTAACCATAAATATACTAAACTGTACATAACAACTTCACAAACCTGATGCGATGTGCAGTAGTTTCATTAGCAGGATGCACATTTTTAAAACAATAACAGGTAACACGGTGATTTAAATATGCTATGTGTTATTAAAATACCTCCTCTTTAATAACAGAAACCGATCCAATGACTTCCTGTTCAAACATGCATGAATAAATCGAAATATAACTTTGAGTAACTTAATAACAAAGAAACAACATATTTTTGTCTTATGAGCGTTGATTATCCCATGGTGTATAAATCTGCTCATGATAAAGCCTTACCCCTCCACACACACACACACACACACACACTCAGGGCCCGATGTGTGACACGTGGGATCAGTGTCAGTGTGGCACAGCTGATCCCTGGTGTAGTGTCAAACAGGAGGGACCCCCGAGGGCCCCTCACAGCCACCACCACCCGCTACCCACAATGCACCACTCCATACGGCATCTGTCGCAGCCAATGACACACAAGTGGCTGTGGGGAAGTGTACATGTGAGCGAGTGTGTTATGAATATGGGGTCCCAAGGGAGGGGCCAATGACACAATGAAGAGAATGTAGAAGAGAAAGGCTGTCATAAAGACTATTATTATTGTGACAGATAAACAGAAAATTACTGCGCTCTTGGCTGTGGTTAAGACAACATCTATATGGAAACATGTAAATAATTGCAATACAGTAATAGTAAGGAATTTCTTCTGATATCTAGAATGTTAAATGAAAATGTGCACAAAAAGTTCAGTTTTAACCCTGTATTTCATAATTGTATCATATAATTAAGTTTGGTTTTGGCCCGGGTTGAGTCTTAGGTTAGGTTTTGATTGTAACATGAAAAAGGGGATTCACATTTTAGTTTAAATTTATGATAGGTAAAGGTGTATCTGTCTTAAAAACATAAAAAACAGAAAAAGTTTATGCATCCCAACCATCCTAATTATTCACCACGATGAGTTTATAAGCCCTTTTCACAACTCTCAAAGAACATGCTAATACGAACTTCCTGATCAGATCATAAGACGCTTCATAATTAGATGCAGAAAGTATGCAGTGGACACATTTTGACCTCAAGATCTGCTTATACAATATATCTGTATTGGCAAGAGAAATGTTGCTCAAATACATGGGGAAACATTGGGTACAGGGCCTTTAATTGAGTGTCAAAATTGTAAAGTCAAAGTAAAGTTGTATGTATGTATGCAGTATTGTTACTGAATACGAGTTATCTTTTAAAGGAGGAAGTAAGATTCAACGAAGATACAAAGTGAAACTGGATATTATGACCTAATTCTAAAGTGCCTGAAGAAATAGCTGAGTTGAATTCCTGTGTTGGACTTGGGGTTGTTACGAGCTATTGCCATTGTCCATCATGCACTCTGTCAGTGACGGCACAGACTCCAGACAAATTTGTAAAATGTGGGTACAAAAAAAGACCATTTATGAATTTATGGAGTAAACTTTCCAAAGAGTTGTTTTTGTGTCAAATTGATGATGGTTTGAATCATGTGATTTTACCGACATCCATCCATCATTCTGTCCCTGGGCAGCTGTGGCTACCAAAGTTTACCAAGTGAAGTCACTGAATAATGTAATGATCAGTGGTTCAATGGAAGCACGTATGAATATAACAAATTCTAACACCTGTCGAAAAAAAACAAGTGTTATAAAGCATAGCCTAAAAAATATTTCAGCCAAATTCTTCCTCCCATGTAAGTTAAAGGTGCATAATGCTCTTTGTCTTCATGAAGATGTTGGTGCTATGCCTGGAATGTTCCATGGTATTAAACCTGTATTCAAAGCTGGTGTTTGTATTGGAGAAAAAAATAACTAAATACAAAATAAATAAATAAACTTGAAAAACATTTTCTTCCTGTGTGCAGCTTTTTCTCTCCACAGATCTGACCTGTAACTTGGATGAGTGGAGTAATGTTACCTCTAAGATAAACAAGTTCAATGCCATACTGTAGAACATTCTAAGCAAAGCAATAACACCTCTGTGACTGTATAATTCCAGAAAAGTTGCATAGTGTGCCTTTAAGCAGATCCAGCTTCATTTTATTTGTAGTATTGACAAAAGCACACCACTTAACACACTGCAGATAGGCTTAACTAAACTACTACTTTGAGTCTTTTACACAGTCCAAACATCCCCAGCCCACTCTGTTGTGTTTGTACCTTGTCTCTAATTGTCCAGTGTAGTGTCCACTCCTGTTATTGTGCTCCTTGTGCTGATTAGCTCTGTGTTTGTCCAGACTTTAACAGCAGGTCAGTGAAGTGGTCAGTGTAGTGGTCAGTGTGGCTCTAGCTCCTGATGACCTTGCTATAATACTCCTGTCACAATGGGACTGCTCCATAAATGCAACGTAAACACTCGTCTGTGTGGGGTTAAAAGCACTCACTGTCGCAAACACAGGTAAGTGGGGAAGTCGAGGTAGAATGAGGCCTGGGTTCTTAAAGGTGCACTATGTAACTTTTCTGGGGTCGGGTTCACTACTATGACATTAAACTTATCTGTGTTATTCAATTATGAGTGTTTCTTTACTTGAAGATATCAGATATGTGTTCTGACTGCGAATGAGTTTGTTTTTCCACAGATCTGATCTGTAACTTGGCACCTGGTGGCATCACCTGCTTGTCTCCATGAAGATACGTATAAGTGCAGGAGACAAGCAGGTGGCAGGCCCTCCACAAGTAAAGTTACATAGAGTGGCTTTACATTTAGATTTTCAGTAACACATACTAGCATGATTATTATGATGATTAGCGTGACTGTGAAGACACACAAAAATACAGAGAAACAAATGAAATTTTAAACGAAATTGCTTCAATGCTATTTGGAAACAAAAAAAAAGTGAAAACTTTAAAGCACTGCTTGATTCAAGCTACTGTCACAAAAATGCTCAAAAGTGAAGACTATGAATTGTTGTAATTTTTAATACCTATATTGTAACTAAATTAATTTTTTTTTTTAAACTAAACTTTCTGGCATCATATTCAACTTATTCATTTTTCATTTCTCTTTGTTTATACAGGGAAAGCCCAATGAGAGTACTCAGACTCTTTTTTGGTCATGAGTGTTCTGTTCAAATACAGAAAAAACCTACCTAAGAATAATGCTACAGTTTCAAATAAAAATGTTTTTTAGAGACAAATCTTGTATTTCATTGAATTACAGAAAATAAATTAATCAAGCAACCTTTCTTTCTGTTCAAGATTATGGAGGTATAATACACATGCAGACTTCAGCCTGTGATGAATTTAAAACCCATCACTGTACAAAGTATTTTGGCCATTGCGAGGATTGCCAGGCTTCAACTGCCCAAAACCCACGTACGGTGCAGCTGGATTTGTCACTGTATTTATAAAAGCAGCACAGACCTGCCCCCTCCCGTCTCTCACACACAAATAGAAGCTCCACAGAGCGCTGATGGCTTTCAGTATGAAGATTTGTCACCAAAATTCAGGAGTTTCAATAGGATTATTATAAAATCAATACGTTTTACGTGGAAAATAGCTCTGGCCAAACCCGCGGACAATATTTTTCACCCAAGACAGCTCTTAAAAAGTCGACCAATTCCACGTGAAAACCTGGCAACACTGGCCATCACTATTTATCAGAAGAGATCAACACTGTATAAAATGTATTTGGAAGAGACTATAAGGGACTACTTGATAAACTGCCTGAATATCTCACTTGTTTGTTGAACTTTGATACAGGAGCTTTTAATACAAGATCTCATGATTTCATAAGTACAACTGAAATGGGGGAAAAAAGCTTTTGGTTATTTTACTTCCCAAAAATGGAATGTTTCAAGGACATGCAAAATTGAATACAATGGTGCCACTAATGCACTTTAATAATCTGGTGATAAACATTTATAGTTAGTGATTTGTTTTTGTTTGTATATTCAACTTATTGAATCTAATGAAATGTTAACTTGTGCCTTTCCAGTGATGTTGTTCATATTCTCTATACCTTTGTCAATTTTTGTTTTGTTTTGTCCATAATAAAAAATAATATAATCCAGAATCTACAAGGCTGACTTAACAATCTAAAATAATGATACCAATTCCTCAGTGTTCAATGTTTTTAGGAGGTCTGACTTCTCCAGCCTCTCCGCTCCCTCCTTCATGGACTCCACCCTCCTCTGTTAAAGCCTGTATTTGTTCAGCAGCGTGTCCTTATCAGACTACTGTGCAAAGTGCTGAGCTGACACTTACTAGAGTTGCAGAGGAGAAGAGCCTCTTGAACGGGCACCAAGCGGCCCTCTGCGCTCCCCGGGCAGACATCCGCACGCCGCTCCAGATTAGCGGGTTTTCTTAATGTCTCCTGGCTGGCCGCGCCCCCTCTCAGTGCTGGGCTGTGTCTCCCATTAGAGTGCTTAAATGGCTCTTCTGTGGGCACCATGGTGAAAGCGGGTGGGATAAAGGGCCCCTCCACGCCGCGCCCTCCTGCCACTTCACACAGCTGACTCCTGTACGATATACGCAGGAGTAAGTAGAGCTAGAAGAGAAAGAGGGAAGGATTAATACAAATGTGCAGTGTTCAGCATGGAGGGAGTCAATTTATAAGAGCTAAACTTGTGTGCAAATGGTCTGGTCTAAAATGCAATGTTAAATTTTAAATATATAAACAGTGTATGGAAGGGCTGTAGCTGACTATAGAAATTCTTGATCGGCTTAAGACATGTCTACCGATCCATTAGTCAACTAAAACGGGCAAGCATAGATTGAATTTTTTTTCTTTTGACCATGTATCTGTAAGTAGAATAGTATAGCAAATGGTGTACTTATATGTAAAACAAAAGTCAGATCTGTGCTGCTCCTTATAATCTAAATAAAATAATTTGTTGACTAATGCAAATTTTGGTTGACTACTCGACTGATCGATTAATCGACTACACAACTAATAGTCTACAGGGCTTGTGTATGGCAAAGTATGACAAAGTGCATCAACGGTATGTTTAATGTCTAAAGCTGGAGCCTAAATGGACACTCACATTAGACGAGAGCTGCATACTACGACGTGGGCAGTGTGAGTGAAGGGTGCGGCCACTGTACACAATTATCCTTCCAGCCGGTTCCAAATTCTAAAGAAGCTTTGCCACCTAGATTTCTTTTGGGGGTTTCTTGCTACTTATTTTCTTGTCAGCTATTTAGGCCAAACATAATTTTTGTGTGTAATAGAGATAATAATTATAAAATTACATTAGTCATTATATTATGTTTTTCCAGACACTCAAAGTCACTTTACAGTTTCATTACAATGACAGTATATACACTTGGCCAACTGGCAAGATCCTGGTCAGAGGGCATGCACTTAATCCATGGCCAAAAATTATAATTCATAATTTAAGTGATATTACAGATTATCTTTCAGTTGAAATTTCTTCAAGACATAGTTAAGACAAGTGTTTCTGTCTATTCACTGCAAAATATGAAACGAAATTGCTCAAATAAATAAATGACAAGAAAATATATGTCACCACTGCAGGGCTCCCTCAAATGAAATACCCAGTGCAATAAAAGTATTTAATTCGCTGCTTTTACTACCTACAACACTTTACCAATACTTGAGGTGAAGTAGTAGTGCTTCAGTCTGTCCCTGAACTTAACTTTTTACCTTGTTTGCACTTTTAAACAAAAAAAAAAACTCCCTCTAAGTCCACCCAACTCCCAAACTGTGACAACACATTTCCAGTGCACTTCTTAACTCCTTGTGTCTGGGCGGGGGGTGAGCAGAGGGGGGCGGGGGCAGGCAGCACCCTTAATGTCAGGCCCAGTACTTCCCTGGCAGCTCCGGGATTCTGATTGCATTTAAGCCCACGGTAAATAGCACATGCTCAGTTACCAGGTGAAACCAAGCAGGCCGGTGTGCGGGCAGCCTGGGTAGACGCTCGCTGGACCCTGCCTTGGGACTTTTAAGCCAAGTCAGCTCCTGTTCACCCCCAGTGCTGAGAGGCTGCACGCGGGGAGGAGAAGTAGGCCAACAGAGGAGATACGGAGGCTGCCTGTGTGAAAGAGAATATATTTCATTAATAGTTTCAGAGTGATAAGAAGTTTGTTTAGTGCAGAGAGTTGAGCGAGTTGGAATCACTTTTGTAAAAGCCAGGCTTATTTTGAGCAAAGATGCAGCGGTCGAAGAAGTACTCAATTTTGCTACTTAAGTAAAAGAATAGATACTGGCACAAATAATACTCAAGTAAAAGTAAAAGTATCACATGAAAAAATATACTTAATTAAAAGTATTAAAGTACCCTTTTAAAAATGTACTTAAAAGTAAAAAGTAAAAGTATTTTAAAGCTCTTATGAGGCTTCAGATGTAGTGATTTTGATACACATTTGTGCTGAATCTTGTTCAAAGAAACAACTGAATTGAAAGTTTTTTTCCTACCTGTTTTTATGTATATATTTTTGTTTGCTCAAACTGCAAATGAGTTAAAATAAACCCCCCAGGCTTTTTAGCAGGTCACAAACAATAATATAAAATTTACTTTCACTTTTTAATCCTATTCAAAAATGTAGTGGAGTAGAAAGTACAAATACCTGCTCTCAAATGTAGTGAAGTAAAAGTACAAAATATATTTATAGATACCTAAAATTTGTACTTAAGTACATTACTTTACTACTTTTACTTTGTTATGTTCCATGAGAAAATACTATAATCTTAACCTAAATATACAAATATTTCAGTTGTGTCCTTATTAAAAACACAATAACAAGACCTAAAATGGTCGATTTAATTAGCATGAATTTTTTAAAATACTGTGAAATAAACAAATAAACACATTGTGACTAAAGCCAATAAAAGTCCAATAAACCCTCAGCCTTTTTAGCAGGTCTCAAACAATAATAAAAAATACTTTTACTTTTCAGTCCTGTTCAGAAGTGTAGTGGAGCTGAAAGTACAGATATTGCTCTCAAATGTAGTGAAGTAAAAGTAAAAAGTAAAGTACAGATTCCTAAAATGTATATTTACATATAGTACTTTACTGCTTTTACTTCATACAATAAAAACAGTGCAGCTTAAATACAGTCTTTTTAAAGTGATATGCTCATGTCTAATCCTTTCATCGATTAGACATTTTTAACTCACTCCAACTGTGTTTTACCAACTCAGCTCTTTCAGGTATAACCACTATTGTGTTTTGCGTGTTTGTTTATCATGAAGAACACAGCACATGGAGAGGTAAAGCAACCGTGCCCTGTGTGCCAGAGCAGGGCCTGAGAATACAATAGCCCTCCTCCTTCCAAGGGTCTGTAACCATAGCCTCTAATAAAGTCAGCGGCTGCAAATAAAGAGGCACGGTGCAGCTCCGGTTACAACAACAAGGACGGCGTTCTCCCACTCCGCTCGCTTTAAAGAGCTCGAAAGCAACAAACACGCCACAACGCCCGCCCTGCAATATTCATGAAGTAAGCCATCTCCCAAGGCCCCGTGCGTATGATTCTAGTAGGGGGAGCACTTGTTGACACGCACTCGGAGGTTGCCAGTTCAACAACTAACAGCTGTGTTTGGTGTGAGGCTCAAGAGCTGATTCACAGGGTCTAAATCTTTCTGTGGATGGACACGGAGAATGAGTCAGCACTCAACCGAAGGCCAGTTAAAGGTGGAGGGGTACACCACCTGCTACGCTCAGGATGGCATTAAACTGAGCTGTCCATGGAGATAAGCATTTGGTGCCGCCAGAGCAAGTTACAGGTCAGATCTGCGGAGGGGCAAGCTCAGTAAGAATAAGAATGCATGTTCTTCCAGGTAATTTGGTGAGCAATAAAAACACCCTAAATGATGAAATAAAAATAAAACAAAAAATTGATACATCAACATAGAGACCAACTATGTGGCATAACATTAGAAAAGTTACACAGTGCACCTTTAATGCATTACCTCTTTAAGTTTGAAATTTTTATCAAGTGTTGTCATGTAGGGCATTTTTAGTCCAACGCAATCACATTATACAAAAGGAAAAGAGGCACATACACAGAATACTTTTTAAATGTTACTATTAAGTGCATCATTCGTCCAAGATGGGAAAGTTGTGCACTGAATGTTTGGCAGTTTGGTTTGAGTCACTGCACAGACTCCCCCTACTGGCAGAATATTTTTAAAAAATTACATTTTGGGGAAGACTGAAATATGAACTGAATCACATGTATTTTCAGGCATGTTTGTAGAGGGGTAAACTACAGGGTTACCAGGTTTTATACTTAATAAAGAAATAGTGTAATCTCACATTCATCCAGTGGTTCAGTTTGGAGAAGGTTTCAGCAGTGGTCATCTGGACATTATTTTTATAACAATTTCATCAAGTTCAAAATGGCTTCTGGATGGGAACGAAAACATTTTGACTACAAAATCAGTTTCCAGATGACCACCTCTGGAACCTTCTCTACAATTAATAAAGAAACACAGGATATTTTGTTTTGTTTTTTGTTTGTGTTTTAATGTAACTTAAATAGCCTAATTGTGATTTGCTTAATATGACCATTTACATCATTCTGATTCCACTGCTATAAATCTTCCATTGCTTTAAATCATCTCTCCAGAACTGTCCACTTCTTCCCCACACTTGTGCACTGAGTAAACAATAGCCACTGAGCTTTAAGTTGGGGAATCTTCCTCTCGCAGAATGGGGCCTCCCTGCAGCTAAGGGCCGCGACCTTGCTTTTTATTTTTCCCGGGGCTGTTGGCTTAATGAAGTAACAACAAACTGGCCCTGCGGCTAATTTGGAGTGGCACTTCCTGGCCCCCTCTGTCTGCGGAGGCCAAAGACGTATTCCATTTTGTCTTATCTGTGCGTTGGTCATGTGGCTCTCCGCATGAACGCCCCTGCGCTCCATCCCCCTCTTGCCCCTTTCCCCCCTCCTGCACTGGCGCTAATGGAAACTTCTGCTAATGTCATTAATCCGTAGACCAGGACAGGGACCAAACACGTTTAACCTCTGCCACCAGTGTGGCCCACTTTACGTTTGTATCTTTGGAGAGCCATGTGAGGCGAAAGCGGCAGGGGCTAACGTGACCCGCGCAAGAGATGGTTAGCTAAAAATCAGAACACTGCTAGCATGATAGCAATGATTATTTTGTATCGTCATGGGTTCAAATGCTGATGACTATGAAGAGCATTTCATTAACACTGTCAAAAATAAACCAATACTAATTTGAGTTCAACTGCAGCAATAATGGACAATCTGAAGTAGATCTACACAAACGAATGTGACATGCACAATACTGTAGAGCTGTTAACATCAGCAGGGTTTAAAGATGCACTATGGAACTTCTCTAGTGGAGTGTCCACCACCTGCTTATCTTTATGGAGCTTTGCCTGGAATGTTCCACAATATGGCATAAAAATATCTATCCCCATGGACAAGTTCAAGGACAGCCCAAGCTACAGGTCAGATCTGTGGAGAGTATAGGCTTTCCAAAAGTATTGAAAATCAGATACTAATCGATACTAAAACTATTATCAAAACTAGATACTCATCTGAGTATCAATACTAAAAAGTCACATTGACAGGACAGAAATGAACCTCCTGAGTAGTTTTATAACAACCTTGAGCTGTATCTGAACAATTATAAGACAAGTATATACCTGGACGACTAAGGGAATTACACTACAAAGGAAAGTACTATTATTTAATGTTGAAAATAATATTAAAAAATGTATGTCTAAATCAAGATTTTTTTTTATTATCATCGGAGTAGAGAGTCTCTCTTTTAGTTTTGAAAATGAGTTTGGAATTTTAGTACAGTGTCAACGCTAGTCGAGAGGCAAGCCTGCTCACAATAAGAATGCATGTTTTTATTATAAAAACACCTGCACTGAATAAATGTTTAATTCCATACTGAGAAACATTGCAGGAAAAGCAATAACATCTCCATGGAGACAAGCATGTGTCAGATCCCCCACTAGGAAAGTTACATAGTGGCTTGATTTAGTTGATTTTCACTAATTTAAAATACCACCTAAAATTAAAGTAGAAAATACAATTAAGAAACATGAGTAAACCTATGTCCATCCAAAATTACAATAGCAACACATACACTTTTCAAATCTAGTTTCCTAATCTGAAATATCAAAACCACCAACGTGAATCGTAATGACTCCAGCCAGTCCCTCTCCAAAAGCATATTTACACTATAGGCTATAGGCTAAACAAGTATAACTAAACCTACTCTAAACCCATTAGCCACAGCATTTAGCAACACTTCCCAATCCACTTCAGCTGGTGCCCCCGGTGTTAAGCCTGTACTACTGCGCCCTCTCCACATCGGGGGCTGTGATTGGTGCATTCCTCCGGCTCAGTGAATGAATGGACACTCCGGGCTGCATATGTCACACTCTCTCATTCATAAAAAAAGATGAAAACATAAGAACAGAGAGAGTGAGACAGAGAGAAAGGGAGAGAGAGCAGGGAAAGAGAAGAGCGAGAAAAGAGAAAAAGAAAGAGAAACAAGAATGGGACCAAAGAGAGAGAAAAGAGGGAGAGAGAAATGACAGACAGAAAAGAGAGAAAAAAGAGGAGAAAAAAGAGAGAACAAAGTGAGAGGGGAGAGAGAAAGATGGAGAAAAGACAGAGAGAGAAAAGAGAGAAGGGAGAGAGAGAACAAGAAAAAGAAAGAGAGAAGTGGGATAGAAAATAGACAGAAATGAGAGAGAAGAAAGTCAGAGGGAAGAGAGAGAGAAAAGAGAGAAAGAGGGAGAAAAGAGAGAGAGGGAGAAAAAGAGGGAAAGAGTGAGAGAATAAAGGGCTAGGAAGGCTAACATGGTGGACATTTTCTTTTGTGTAGCGCCCGGCTTATGGGGCCAAATGCCAGCAGGCTTACCTCGCCACTGTCTATTCTATGTCCTGTTTTTTCTTTCTCCCCTCCACGCGGTAATTAGGAGGATCTTAATGGAGAGGGGGTTTATTAGTGTCTGAGGGAAGCGTTAAACGTCACTTTAATTAAGGGGGATTCGGCAGACAGCTTGTGTGGCGATGTCACCCGTTTTATAAAATCCTTGTTTGGGCACAACAGCCAAATAGGAGCACAGGGGCCTTAAAGGGGAGGGCGGCAGAATGGACGCTCTGACCCCAGCATGGTGGTCATTATGGGGGAGAAAATTCCATCCTGAAAAGAAATGGACGGGATTCTTTAAAATGAGTTTGATTCATATGAAGGGAGCCTGCCTTGAAAATAATAATAATATATCTGTAATTGATCATCATTTATGGATTCTCAAGTCAAAACTACAAAAAACTACAAAAAATTCTAATTCAGATGATGTCCACAGTCCTGGAATGTCTTCTCTGAAACCAAAATGGCGGTCATTATCTGCAAAATAAATAAATAAAAATAAACAAATTGAAGCCCACTCCTCTCCAAAATGTTTTTAATTCACAAGATTACCCACAGTTTGGGATGGATTCTGGGACACCAATATGGTCATTATCTACAAAAAAAAATTGAAAAAATTGAAAAAGAAAAAAAAAGAAAGAAAAGAAAAGAAAAAAGAAATTAAAGACCACTTCTTACAAAAAAACTGTTAATTTCACAAGATGCCCACAGTCCTGAAATGACTTCTCTGACACCAACATGGTCGTCATTATCTGCAAATTAAATAAATAAAAAAAAAAAAGAAAAAAATGAAAGAACTGAAAAAAAAGGCCACTCCTCTCCAAAAATTATTATATATTTAATTCACAAGATAACGGTGATTGTGAAAATTTTGGGGTGGGAGATTAATTTATTCACAGCATATCCTCCTATGGTCATTCATGCGGGGTATAAAATCCCAGATTATTTGCTGCTTGGTTAACCTGCATCCGGCCAGTCCCTCTCACAAAGCCATTCTAATGTTGCCATTAGTTATGCTCCTCTGGTGGCCAAAAGATTGATCCGGCGCACTCAGAATCCAATAAATGTGTACATGAATGGCAGGGGCAGATAACAGGTTTTCCCACAGATAGTAGAAGGGGCCGATCCCGCTGCTACACGATTCCAAAGATTATTAATCATATGTTTGCAGATAGACGCCGCGCTTAATTCTGTTTAAATTGTGTGTGCCTGGTGTGTTATGGGAGATGGTTTTCACAGATGTGGTGGTGGAGATTAGACATAAAACTAGTAACCAGAGCTGCACAATTTGTGAAAAATATCTAATTGTGATTTTTTTTTTTTACAAGAACTGCGATTAGACTTGTGATTTATGTTCTGAAAATAGGATACAGGTCAAAGTTCACATTTTAAACACATACAGAAGAAGTGACAAAAAGACCGAAATATGAAGTGAAAATTAATACAAGAATCACTTTTCGGAACATGTTTGTACAGATCTAAACTACAGGGTTTGCAGTTTTTATGCAGAATAAAAGCTGCTGTTTGTGGAGGAAGCTATGGTACTTCGATTTAAATTTCAATTTGTATTTAATTGCGATTAATCTTGCAGCCCTAGTATTAGTTTTGTTTGTTTTTGTCTGTATTGTGCCATATTGTAACAGGACACCCTGGTATTCTCATTGGCCTCTCTCTGTATGAATAAACATAAATGAAAAGAATGGAAAAAATCCATATGGGGCCATCCTTACTTTTTAGTTTTGTTAGAATAAAAATGTCTCATGTCCAAGTGCTTTAGCAGTGTTCAAATTACAATTTTGTTTTCTAGCTTCATCTAAGATTTTATGTTCAGTTTATGAAAATATATGGTGTTTTTAAATGTTTTAATTTTAATAAAACATCGTGTCCTTAGGTTATATAACAGTCTCCATTATTTCCAGTATAATTTGGTGAAAAGTTTTGCTTCTAATTTTCATTGATAGTTATTTGCATAATTACTTCCATTATCCAAAACATGTTGGTGCAGATTTTGTTTTTGAGTTCAAACTCTTTGTCTCCCTGCAGCGAATGACTGTCTGTGCCTCCGGAGGTTTTACCCTGGATGACCTCACTGTTGTTGAATCTCTCCATTCTCTCCTCTGGATTTTTGATCCCCTGTGGCTTCAGCTGACTCAAAAAGTTGGCTTTATAAAAAAAAAAAATAAATTACAAAAAAACAATAATATAAGTTCTATAAGAAGTGCAGTGGCAAAAAATGTATTTGCTTTTGAGCCTCTTTCATTTAATTTGGACTTTAGTATTCTATTATTGCTAAAACATTTAAATTCTGAAATATTATTTATAAAAGAAAATAAATGACTTTGTAGAGCTACTAATAGGATTGTCAAAAATATCAAAAATCAGATTTTACTCAATACTAAAAATAATATTGGAACAAGATCAATAGAAGTATCGATGCTAAAAGTCACATTCACAGGACAGAAATTAATCTTCCTGAACAGCTTCAGGATGATCTTAAGCCGTAACAGAACAAGTATAAGACACATAGACTAGTATACACCCATGGACCACTATGAACCTAGTATTGTGACTAGCTACTAAACTAAAACGTGTTGTAGGTCTACAACGGTTATTTTAGTAGTCAACTAGTTAGACAATTATTTATTTCTATTCTACATTGATATTTTTAAATTACATTTTTAACCAAAAAAAATACAGTTGAAACACAAAATGGTGACTGAAGCCTTCTATATAGAGCATATTTACTAATAGTGTATTGTTGTTATTGAACAAAATCTGAATTTTTATGCTGCTGTCTCTGTTATAACATCTCTTTTGGCATGTGTTTTAGAGTCTATACATCCAAGTAACGCTACAATTACCAAAATATTAAGATTATTTTAATAGTCAAGTAGTAGTGTTTACTCTGATTAACTGGCCTAGAGTACTGTTAAAATGAAATTATTCAAGTAAAGTCAAGTAAAAGTAAAATGTACACTTAGGAGTACTCTTTACTGGCAAAGCTTTTCAAGCCAATTACTACCCACCTCTTTTCCCAACTTTACTGATGCACAATTGTTTTAGGGGTTATTCTCCTTTTCAAACATCATATAACAACGTCATATACACAGCCTCGTCTTATCAGTAACAGGAGGAAGCTACTCCATCAAACAACACACAACTACTGTCCCCAACCAGCAGCAGCAGCACTCACCAGCACTCATAAAACACAGCACTGTTATCACAGGCATCATGAGCCTGTAAACAGCACACAATAACCTCACAGGAGCTTTAGAGAGGAGAGAGAGACAGAGAAAGACAGAGAGGGGATGAGAGGGAGAGAGAGCGACAGGAGAGGGGGGAGAGATGGGAATGAGAAGAGAGAGAGAAAGGAGGGGTGAGGGGGGAGAAAGGGGATTGAGAAGAGAGAGAGGGCGAAGAGAAGAGGGGGTAGGGGAAAGAGGGGAAGGAGAAGAGAGGGGGAGAAAGGGGAGGAAAGAGGGAAAGAGAGAAAGAGACAGAGTGACACAGAATAGAGGGAACCACTGTATGTGTCATGTATGTCAGAGAGGGGAGAGAGAGAGAGAGAGAGAGAGAGAGAGAGAGAAAGGAAAAGAGAAAGAGAGAGGAGAGAAGGTATCTGAGAGGGAGAAAGAGAGTGATGCATAAAAGACGGAGCCACTGTCTGTGTGAATGACCGTGTGTGTTAGAGAGGGTGGGAGAAGAGGAGAGAGAGGGGGAGGCAGGGGATGGGGAGAAAGATATGCGAGAAAGAGAGAGGAAGAGAGAGGTAGGGGGCATGGGAGAGGTGAGAGCGAGAGGGAGAGAGGGAGGAGAGAGAAAGGAGACAGAAAGAAGAGAGGGAAGAAGAAAGAACGAAAGAAAGAAAAAAAGGGGAGAGGTAGAGAGAAAGAAAAATGGGGAAGAGGAGAGAGGAGGGGAGGGAGAGGGAATAGAGGGGAGAGAAGAGGAGAGAGGGTATCTGATAATGGGCCCGCAGGGAGACAGCTGCCTGCTCGGGGACCTGCCATTGTGAAGGCTCAGATAAGAAGACACTGGGACAGGTTATCAGGCCCTTTACGAGGTGTCAGCGTGTACAAACACTCACCTGTTCTAGACTATAGCAAACAGGAGCACAGAGGGGGGGCGGGGGCCGAGCGGGAGGGGGGGGCATGCTGTTAATAATTTAAATGTGTGTCGCTAATGTGTCGCCGCTGTATGAGAGATGAGACGATGTAGTTAAAGGGGTGTAGGGATGGCTAAGGTGTGAAGTGGTAGACGTTATGATAATCGGTTTTGGCAATGGTGCAAAAGTGTCTGAGTTTGAAGGTGTCTGTTGCTGGTTGTAGTAAAGTAGGTTGGGCTTAAAACAATAAATGAAAGAAATTGAAAAATAAATACATTGTCGGCAAATATTTCAATATAAACGATATGGTGTATTTATAAGTCGTTATTGTATATAATCTTAGCCTAAAACTTCAACTCAACTGTGTAATAGCAAAAACAACTTGTCACTTTAGCTGGCAGGGCCCATGTTACACTATTTTCTCATCTATGTGATAATGTTTAACACACAAACCCTGCATATTTAGGCTGAGTATTTCTCTCAAACAGACAACACTTTGTTCCACCTTGTGATATCAGTGAGTGGTGATTCAGGAAGTACTCCCCTCTGTTTTTAAACTCTATTCCCATTCACTGGAATCATCTGGATAATTTCAGCCCAAATGTGAAGAGATTGCCCATCTCTACTAAAAAAGGTAAAAGATAGCTATTAACTTGAAAACTACAGCTTCATGGCGTACAATACAGCATTTTGAACTTTGGAGATGGAGACTAATATTAAAGGATTACTCGAACATGTGAGAATGAAACAAAACACAACTCCAGGTATGTTTTTGATGAGGTAACAATATTATAATATGGCTAAAAGAGTCAAGAGTCAATTTTGCATGATATAGGACCTTTAAGCACACGTATGACCCCACCCTGAACACACACAAATAACATGATTTAACCTGAACTTGGGTATACATTGCAGATCAAACAGCAACAAAATAACACCATATAATTTAATATTTTTCTATAAATTTATCTCAAAAGGACATTTAAAAAAATACTCAAAATAGCCTCTACAAACTGTTTCTTGTTTTATTTAAAATGTATTATTTAAATTGTACATTATTTTAAAATCATGAGCTCTACTGTATGTCATTATGTTGTATTAGAAAAATTTCAAATAAAGATTCAGAAAATGTCATCAAGGGTGACAAGGCTTTTACATTAGAACCACTAGAGGGAGTCACGAGCAACTGTGTCATACTCCAGTTCTTTGCCATAACTTCTTTTTTGTAGCTACTTATACTATTAGTTTAACCTTCCACATAGGTCAAAATAAAAGTGATACATGTTTTATTATATATCCAGTTGATGATCGAGGCTCGAGAGGCTAAAAGACATTACCGACCACTGCGTTTGACTAAGACAAATGAGGAATGACCTGGGATTACATGGGGGTGACATGCCCCGCGGCACTACAGGACAGGTGCTCTCAGACACTTCCTGCTGTGGCATCACAACACCAGCCTAGCCAAAACACTACACATGCAATAGCAAAGGCGGCGAAGCACAACCCAAAATATTCAAGTCAAAGTGACCTGCAATTTGCTTAAAACAACCAAAAAGTACACAGATTTCAAACTCCACAAAGTTACAAGCATTCCACAAGGGATAGGCGATCCTGACAAGATTAATATATTTTAATAATCCCTGTGACAATTAGGTCTGTGCACAATAGCACCTGGCAACCTCACTGTTAGCATCAAAACATTTAAACATCAGGCAGTGGACCAGGAGCTGCGGATGGATGTCACTGATAACATGTTAAACACTACACAGATAAAATTAATTCTCCACTTCTATGTTTTTGTGTCTCAGTGCTAATGCTAATGCTAATTTTGGGACATTATGAATATTAAAACAACACCACAAGCTGAAGTATTCGTATAAAAATAATCGGGTAGCCTTTATCTTAATTAATTTGAATAGGTTGTTTATTTTCTATTTTGCAATTTTAATACAAGTGAGCTTTGAAATAGTGAGCTAGCTAGTGTGCCCCTGCGCACAGAGTCTATATTATTTATGCTTTGAATTGTGTGATTTTAATGTCTTTCTTATTCTGTAAAGCACTTTACAGAATAAGAAATTATTGTGTATTGTGTATGAATTGCGGTATAGAAATACACTTGCCTTATATTATATCAATCCATCAGACCATCTAAAACATTGCTGCAAATATCTTGGTTGAGTTCCTGTTAGGGTTGGGCTTCACAGGGTTCCTCCCAATTCAGTTAGATAGACCACACATGGCTCACGATACAATAACACCACTATGGAAACACATGTGATCGTCATGATACTGCACATGATATTCTATGATATATCACTGTTCGAATATAAACAAATATATTCTTACATCAGTTTTTATTTGGAGTAAACCACTATATGAACATCCCGTCTGCATGTACTGTATCAACAAAAGAAGTATCACAATATCTAATTATTTGGCCAACTCCTAGTTCAAGTACTGCGTCAAATGTGACTGTAAAATGGAGTGTAAAACTAACAACCACAGCACAGACATTGTTCAGAAATTAACATGTTACACTATCTGTTATTTTTAATCATCTCTTACTGCCTTTTTAATAGCGTTTGTCCTATAAAATATATTTAATAGTACAATTTTGTTCTATCAATCTCCAAAACAACAATTCTATATAGTCTCCATTTTGTAATATCTCTCACCTCTGATATCTAAATCAAAATCAAACCGAGCTGCCATTCTCTAACCCCAAAACTACCAAAAACTGCACAAATCACAAACTGCACCCTGTCCGACACTTTTTAACAACATGACACGCATCAATGTCAACAGACGCCCCCGAAACATTTAAAAAAAAAAACAGCAAAAACAAAAGACATGTAAGTATAGTGCTCTCAGTTTGTAAATACACTTTTCATCACGGCTCCCTCTCTCACCTAAATGATCAAAAAAAGCACATGACAATCTAAGAAAGGAGCCGAGCCCACAAAAGCCAGTCTGACAGCCCTACTCTACAACAGATGTTAGTACCGAGGGGTGTCTTCTCTCCACTGAGCAGTCTCACACATGAAAGACCCCCAAAAGCTCTGAAAAACGTCCACCAAACCAACATGTAAATTTGTAACTGCCAAGTCCTCCCTGTTGTCTGCGGAGAATATTGTAAAGGGAATGCTGTATTAGAGGTGGAGAAGAGAAGGCAGAGATAAAGCTGGGTTAGATGAATTGGAGATATGCAAAACTGGAGCAGAAAGAAGAAACTCATGAAAAAGCTGCAAAAATATATGGCAAAAAATATAACAGAGGTGGGTAATATAAGAGTGAATATATAATACTGAATGAGATGTTTTTAAGCTATGCAAAATTGGAATAAATCGAAGAAAATTATGAAAAAAAAAAGCCACAAAAAAAAAAGCTAAAACAAATCTGACAAAAATAGTCAAAAATTGTAAGAGACATTGACAAAACTGATAACTTGATATTTTTTAAGCATCCCGGTAACGATAATAAGAAAATATTTTGGTAATCCAGCAAAAATGTGTTCAAATGTGTCTTTAAATGTGCTGGTTGAGTTCTACGTATAAGACAAACGTGAGCGTAAAATGATCTACAAGAGAGCAGATCAGTTTATACCTTTATTTGGAAGATTAAAACATATATTTTCTTTTTTTTTTTTTTTTAAATGACTCTTAAGCCCTTGCAGCATTTTGAGATCTTTCTTTATTATTTTTAAATTTGGAATATGTTAAATGCAACATTCACAATACTGTGCAGCCCATTCAAGGTGGATTTTAAACTCAAACCTCAAGACATGTACAAGGTAAGTATAAAAATGTTGAAAAAATAAATCAATAAAATCATCTATTGTGATTAAATTTGTGATTTAAGATTTATTTCACAATTTTATCATCGAATAGCATTAGTATTTGAGAGAGAACTGAAATCTGAACTGTTAAACTAATACACGAATCTCATGAGCATCAGAACATGTTTGTAGAGCTCTAAACTACAGGGTCAACAGGATCTATATCAATAATGGAAGAAGTACTCACATACATTTTGTCACTTAAGTAAAACTACAGAGACAGAGGTAACTGTTACTTAACTAAAAGTATCACATGAAAGAAATTGACTTAAGTAAAAGTATTTAAGTACCGGTTTAACAAAATTATATTTTTAAAGTGCCAAATTTAATGATATTGATTACTTATTTTGGCCCACAATATGAAGCAATTTCTTAATTTTTCTTATGAATTGTGTGTATTTATTTTTGTTTGCTCAAAGTTAAAGCTTGAGTCAGGATGTTACCACAGACATGGTTTTTACTACTTGTACTTCGTTACCTTCCTCCACTGTTCTATGTACATAAGACAGGATATGTTGATGTTTGCAGAGGACACTATCAACATAATTACACACTCTGCAATTTGAATAGTTGCAGTTTTGACTTGCTTGCAATTAATTCCGCAGACATGTTTTAGCAAATTTCCAATAAATTCCAAAAATTCCATTGGATTATCTTTATCAATATAAACATAAATTGACAATATGTTTTTGTGAATACCCCCCTCTCTCAAACATATGCAATTTGGCTGAATAAAGCGTGCAAACCGAAGGAGACAAGCAGCGTTATGTGTTATCATGAAAACATAAGTCCGTATTGATCCGGGTCGCGGTGCAAAGGCTGTGCTATTGACAGGAAGACGGAATATGTCTCGGGGGCCATTTTTCTCAAACTTGGCCGGACCACTCCATCATGCGCAGAGGCAGTTTTTCTGGGTTGTATATAATAACACGTGCACTCTTTATTTCCCTCAGATCAATGGTAATGCGAGGGGGGCCACACAAGATGGATACCACGGGGCAGGTTAACCTATCGACTGCTCAACAAAGACACAAGCAGCCAGACAAGGGAGGACGGCCCCCGCGCTAGCTAGCACCGCGTATTGAATTGTCCTCAGATTATCGCGTCGGGGAGAGTGGTTTGAATGTGCCGTAGTGACAGATGTAGTGGTAATGATGGAGACTACAGTTTGTGCAAATTCTCTCATGATGAAGATCTTGTTCAGTTCATTATAATATTGGCTAATACGTTTCAGTTTTGTTTTGAGTAATTGTAAGGTAATTTCTTGGCAAGTAATATTTATTTATTTATGTTCATTCATTCTTTTTTGGGTGAAAATTTCAAATCATTGACTTGTAACTCAAATCCCCGATTGTACTAAACAAGAAATAGGGCACAAAAACTCACTTGTGAGTGTCATTAAAGCTGCAATACCTAATTTCTCACATATATATTTCCCTCTCATAAAGGCTATTGTAAAAGCAGTTATTTGTGATATAAGAACGCTGCATATGTCTGCATTTAATTTCAAAACCTTTGATCAAGCATAAACTCGTAAGAAAGACTGTCTGAGGCTTTGGGATGAGAGCTGATTGGTTGTAAGCGGTTCTAAAGCTGTGCATGCACCCACCCAAAATGTGAATACAAGCAATGTACTAACAGATCTGTAAGAACTAGGAGCTATTTAGATAGATTTAAATGCCATATTCCCACTGGTGGAATATGGCATTTAAATCTAAGTAAAAGTAGTAAAGCACTATACTTAAGTACAAATTTTAGGTTTCTGTACTTTTTACTTTTACTTAACTACATTTGCAGAGCAGCTATCTCCACTTTCTACTCCACTACATTTTTTAACTGGACTGAAAAGTAAAAGTTTATTATTATTATTATTATTATTATTATTATTATTATTATTATTATTATTATTATTATTATTATTATTATTATTATTATTTGAGACCTGCTGAAAAGCCTGAGGGACTATTTTTATATTTGTAATAAACAAAATTATGCAAATAAAAAAAGGTAGGAAAAAAAGATCAGTCCCGTTTCTGTTGAACAAAATTCAGCACAAACCTTTATCAAAATCAATACATTTTAAGCCTTATAAGACCTCAAAATCTCCATGAAATACTTTTATTTTTAACTCTTTAAGTACAGGTGCTTTAATACTTTTAAGCAGATTTTTCCATGTGATACTTTTACTTTTACTTGAGTATTTTTTTCCCTCCAGTAGCTGTACTCTTACTTAACACAGTTCTTCCAGCACTGCTTATTCCTCCTTTCACAGTTTGAAAATCTGGTGTGGTACTGTTGTCTGGAGGATTGAATCTGAGTGATCTGTTACCAGTACAGAATACACGCTCATATGTTCTGTATTAGATCGGATATGAAGTTAACTACCAAATGAATGTACCTGCCTATGCCTGTACAACTGTAAAATAAAATAAAAAAGTGCTATTCACCAGGTTAATGTCTAACTGCGTATATTCTTTTGCATTACTAGAAGGCATTATTGAAAGTTTCTTAATAAATCCCTAGACGATGCCTTTACTATTGTTGAGCCTAGCAATATTAATTTTACTAGCCCCGATCTGTATTAAATATTATTGTCTTTATAAAAAAGTTTTCATCCAAAACCCAGCAATAGGTGTGCTTTGTTAACAAACAGAAGGGAAAGACACTTGATATAAATAGTTAAGTTATAAAGGCTGACAACTCCATATAGAGCAGCTAGTTACTAAAAGCTAGCACCAAATTTCTCAAATTACTACTGTTCTATCTCTTACCTCTGTGTTTTGTCTTTTACATGCAGAAGAGCAGAAGACGTGGTGCGTTCGCTGACCACTTCCTGGAGTAGGACAGGACACAGACAGAGTGAGCCTAAGCCAGCAGACACAGGTGGCCCCCATCCGGATTAGATCGCTCCTGCAGTTGGACAAGCAGCCTGCCTCCTCCACCGCTACAGCAAATCTCCATCCACTGTGGTCTGAAATGAAAAGGGGAATTACAAGTGTGGTACAGTACACAAGAGGGTATCAATGTGTCAAATTTTGAGTATTTGAGTAAAATTGAGTATTTACATCACTAATATCACTAAAAACTGCTTATGAAATGACCTGGAAAAAATATGCTAATGTTCACATTTGTTCACATCATGCAATACTGTACAACTTACATTTAGAGCTAATATTTTTAATTAAAAATGTTTCAAACTTTAAATGAACTACTCTTCCCCTTTAAGTAAAGATCCACTCTGTAACAAATTTCAAATCCTTTTATTTTACAGATCTGCTTGAATGACCTTTTAAACACACTACTACTACTATAGACTAAGTCCCTATTTTCTAAAATTCGTATAATTATCCAACTATGACGTTTACATTCAAAATTAATTATGCGATTCCTTACATCGTAGTAGTACACAATAACATTTCTGAATAGGTTAAAGTTGATTAATTTAAACCTATTTTGTAAAAGTTTTATTAATTAAACCTTAATATGCTCAGATACCCTTTTTAAAAGCATCTTTTGTCACGTCCCGAATCATAGACGTGAGATTTTTTTGAACAAATCTTATCACAAATATCATTCAAATTTACCATTTTAGCCGCACAGGTAATTCAAGTTAAAATATCAACTACACCCTTTGCCTTTTCACTATTGTGCATGCAGGGGCACCAGATAAAAACACTGAAATACAAAGTCACTCTTGCCGAACTGCAAATTGAACTTTAATAGAATCAAAGTGTTCCGATAGACAGCCCTCGACGTTATTGTCTAAAGTTGGGTAAAAGGGGTAATTAATTTTGCACTAAATCATTCAGTGTTTTGGGTGATGAGAATTGTAAAATGATTTCTTTTTTCCTCTCCTCCGCTCAGACTCCCCCCACAGCCAATCGGCAGCTCCATTGTCTGTGCGCAAATGAAAGTGTGTGGCACCAGTACAGTCTCCACATTAGGAGCGCTGCCTCGACATTGTTGAATGACATGCTTGATTGTGTCCCGGCATATGGAACAGAAATGTGTAAACATACCATTAGCCCCTAATAGGGTTTGGCTTCAATTTACACTCACTACAAGCATATAGATTTACAAGTTCGTCATGGAGTGCTACTGTTGGGTTGCACACTTGCGAAAATGCTGTGTTGGGATTAGCGTTGTCGTGGTGTTGCAGTGCTAACATTTCAAACTCGATTCGATACTGAGGAAAAAGTTTGATACTCGATACTGATTTCGATGGTTACAATCACGAATCACGAATATCACTAAAAATTGCTTATAAAAATGTAGTTTAAAATCTAATACCATGCATAATCTTACACATTGCTAACGTTTAATCACATATTTATAACTAATATTTTTTATTAAGAATTTTTTCTAATTTTCAGATTTAAAATTGACCATTTAATCCATTCTGTAACATTTCAAATTCTTGTATTTTTATTTCCACTTGTGAAAATGTTGTGTTGGGATTAGTGTTGTCATGGTGCTAACATTTCAAATTCAATTCGATACTGAAGAAAAGTCTTAATACTGGATATCAATTTCGACAGTGACACTACGGTGGTGAAAAAAAACAAAAAACTTTGTGGATCTAAACTGTGTAAAGTTCAAGATTACTCTAAAATTGTTCAAGAAAGGTCAAATTTGGCCATGTTCGTGAATTCTTTCAGTATAGATTCTTGCTAAATCGATTATCTATTTTCAATCCTGGTTGTAGTATTGATTAGTATTTGATTTTCAACACTTTTGACAGCCCTAGTTGGAATTATACAGTAAAAAAATCAATACTAAAACTTGATGGCCGATATATTAGTTCCAATAGCGATAAAAATTCCTCTGTATCGTCCGAAATCGATATATTCAATACTGATATTTGATATTGACACATTTTAGCTCTGCCCCATTCTCTGTGTGTTCATGTGTTATCCTCAGTGCATCTGATTTGTGTTTTGAACAGACTCATGAGTGACAGTTGAAATAGAAGAACATTTTATGGCTCTATGTTTACGCAAACACCAAACTTTACTTCAACTTAAGATAAATTTGAGGGCCTTGCTATGTTTTAAAAGCTACTGGTTATCAGCAAATATCAGTTATCACCACAGCAGCAGGTCAAATATCAGATATCAGCATCAGTCCATCCCTACTAAAACAATTCTAAAAAAAAACAAAAAACATTTTATCATGATTGGAACCTAGATACTCAAGTACCAAGTATAAAAAATACATTTATATACTATACTACGTTTTAAAATGGTCGTGAATTATTTATGTACAAAAAAATAATAATAAGTCAAGCATTTCATACTAGTTATTACTTCCATAGTACAACTTCATTCCATTCCAAGTTTTGCAATGGGAGCAGACCAGAAGCTCCCTTAGCTAAACTTTTACAACAAAATACAACACAATAATTCATTTTAAAGAGGCAAGGACTATCCCAAACCTACAAGTAATATAAACCACATTCTAATAGAAAAGATTACTTTGCATTTCATTAAAATTCCTTTCTATTATTGATAAAATGGTGTATTTCTTATCATTGTGGTATCAGAATTTGTATTGAATTTCAAGCCATGTCCTTAAGAGTCAAATCAAGTTCGAAATTCTAGTATTGTAACAACCCTAGTGTTTTTTTGTATTGTTTTTATGACAAAACTATTATAATTCTTTCATATTATGTGGCTACACTGTTCTAATGCACATTTTCACATTCACCATTGACGCGCAGTGTTAATTAAAGAATACAGTTACAAATGTACTTCCATAACAAAGACTGCAATTAAGATCCAATTGCGTTTGTGTGTGGCTCGGGGCTCAAGGCTTAATATGTTGTGCTATTGTCGGAGGTGATGAGACTTTTTATTATAACATGTATACATAATTATGCGCTAATTAATAACGTCTGACAGTGTTTGTTTATTTTGCAGGGCGTTATACAGTGGAACAACAACGGCTGCTGATATTACCCAAGAATAGATGTTGGGCATTGCTTTCAGATACATGTAAACTAGGGCTTCAGATTCATCGCAACTAATCGAAATTTGAATCGACAACATTAGCGAATCACAAAAACTGCTCATTTTGAAGTGGGCCTAACATAACTTCCTCCAGAACAACAAACTCTCCTGTCTTATTCTGCATAAAAAACAGCTAACCCTGTAGTTTAGATCTGTGCAAACATGTTCTGAAATGTGATTCTTGTATTAGTTTGTCATATTTCAGTGTTTTTGTCAGTTCTTTTGAGCGGGTTGAAAATGTGAACTTTGAACAGAATCCTATCATTAAACCATAAATCCCAAATCAGAAAAATCGCAATAACATATTTTTCCCCAAATTGTTCAGCCCAAATGTAAACTACTTTGAATATATTGGTTTGGTTGTATTTTATTATTTGTTTGTTGAAAAATCAATGAAAAATCCAAATTATTCTTGTAGAACTCAGATGGAATGACTTTAATTGGGCAAAAATGTTGACAAGGTAAACGTAGCTAAGTTGAAATGTGCTTTAAATCTTGTGCAGAGTCACTAGAGTGGATCTCATTACGGTATAAACCAACTTGTACGGGCTAAGAGGAGGTTACCGTGTTTTAATTCAATAAGCAAGGCCTGTCACTTTGTCTGTCACGCCAGCGATGAGTGCCGCCTGTCACTAATGACTCAATGCTGCCATCTTGTGGTCGACACGGGAATGGCAGTCCAGTATTTTGTAAAGTGGCATTGTGATGTATGTGTTATTTTCAAATGGTAAGTGGCACATTACAAAATTAGAAAAAAGAAGAGAAGAGGGAAAAATGTATGTCTGTAAGATATTTTTGGGATTATAAATATATAAAGTTGGCAGTGGTGGAAGGTAACGAAGGACAAGTAGTAAAGTACTGTACTTCAGTAGAATTTCTAGCTATCTTACTTTCTAGTATTTTTTTTCATGTGATACTTTTACTTTTACTTGAGAAACTCTCTATGACTGTACTTTTACTTAAGTAACAAAACTGAGTACTTCATCCACCTGATAGCTGGTCACTGATATATAGAGAATCTATACTGCATGGAACTAGAGCTACAGTTCTTTAATCATTTTGTTGATTAATCAGTTGATAGTGGGTTTTTTTTCTCTGCCTGACTTTTCATTAATTAACAAATTATTTTGATTTGGATTATAAGGATTGTAAGGATTTATATGGATTACAGTAGAAAGGAGCAGATAGCTGAGTTTGGGAGTGACTGGGCAGTTTAATCTGCCTTTTTACTCATAAAGATATGGTTTACTGCTTATACATGTATGCAAAGTCAGGCCCGTGGACAGACGTTTGGGGGCCGGGGGGAAGAAGCCTCGCAGGTTCCCCCTCTGATATACATTGATGGGAAGAGTGTCCAATTCTGGGTCCCTTAGACCTTGGGGCCCAGGACAACAGACCACTTTGCCCCCTGCCTCGACTCCCCTGTGTATAGTTATTTTTAGCGAGATCCTTATCATTTTGAGAACTTTTTCCAGTGTCACGCCACATTCCCACCTAGTCGATTTATCGATGCACAGTGCCTGTCGACTACAGCAGTAACTGGAACAATGACACATTTTGATGTGATATTTCATTGTTTTGTGTATAAGATGTCGGCTTGAAAATTGCCTTGTTTATTAAGACAAAGTTTACAAACAGGTGTTCTTATGTTGAACTCAGATTAGACAGAGAACATATATGGACAGACGTGTCCATTCATACATTTTGTTACTTGAGTATTTTTTGCTCCAGTATCTGCACTTTAACTTAAGTAAAAGTAAAAGTATCATCTGAAAAAATCAACAAAGTAAAAGTATTTCACATGTATTTTGAGGTCTTATAAAGCTTCAGATGTAGTGATTCTAAAGATTTGTGCTGAATTGTGTTCAGCAAAAACAAATGAATAGATTGTTTTTTTCTAGCTGTTTTGATATGTATATTTTTGTTTAAATGTCCATTCTAACAGAATAACTTGGCTAAAAGCTAAAAATGTAATTAGCTTAGCATGATATTTAAGAACATTTAAGGTTGATTCTATTTTTGCATTTCTCTTGTCTCTTTCACCAAACACAGAAAGTGAGGAAAGCAGGTAGTAAATAGTATTTGTTGTTGTTTTCTGGGGCCCTTTTGACACACTTGGTTAACCATTTGCAAACCAGCTCAGGGGCAGTATCATGTGAAGCCTGCCCTGTTATTTGGTCAAGCTGCATCAGGAAGGGCATCCAGTATAAAAACCTGCCAAATCACTGTGCGATACTGTGGTGACCCGTGACAAAAAACAGAAGAGAAATGGAAAAAAAAAATCTCTTTTCATAATTACTGTTTTTATTATAGTCTTCCCAAATGGGTTGTAATCGTGGTTTCAAAAATAACATTCATATTGTGCATGTTAAGGTAGAGACTTGTATATCAGAAATATCAGATACCATTGTTGTTTTGGATTACCATTTCTTTTTTGCTTTTTGTTATTATATTGTAATATGTCAGCTACTGTGTAGAAGACTGTGCCCCTTGTGAATGAACAGTTTGTGTAAGTCTAAGTCTATATTACAATACTACAGAGTATATATTTTATAAGAGCTTATTCAAAATTAAAACATTAAAAACTTCCACTTTTCCAAATAAGGGTATATGGTGATATTTTTGTGGTTACTTTTAGTTAATGTTCATGTTTTGTCCATACTTTTTCAAGCAGATTCTAGCCCGATAGCTCATCCACATAGCAAATTCAAGAAAAACTGAAATTATATCAAAGCACATGTCAGGTTTTCATGTTCCTCTAATTATTACTTGGTTTTGGTTGCAAAGCACCTGGTAAATATTAATTAAAGAAAAGTACAAAAATACAGGAAGTTCTAAAACAGAATCCCTTTACGTCTGTCATCAACACTGAAAATCCCACACAAATGTGCCAATTTACGCACAAGGGAGACATTTTTCTGGCAGATTAAACAAACAGGTGTTATATTAAATGTTATGTTAAGTTAAATATATTGTTATCAGTCAAATTATAATTATAAATTAGACACATTTTGGCCCTTTCATTAGCATTATAGTTGCTGTGTAACAGTTACAGTGGAATTACCTTTACGTTTGTGCAACCAGGAAATAAAATTATAAACTAGAAATAAACTAGGTAAGCATTTTAGTAAAATCTTAAATATAATGATGAACTAAGAGTAGTCTAACCTCTCATATGCACTTTAAGGGATTCTTTTTTGGTGAATATTGTCCACTTTTAACTAAGGAATGTATTAAATAAGTTTCATGTCTACACAACAGAGGATCTGCCTGGCTCTGTAATGTGTGTGTTGTATTACTAGTAGGCCGATCCCGGAGTCAGGCATGATTACTCAGCGGAGGAAGACGAGAAGTATCCTCCCTCTTTTCTCTCTCTCTCTTCTCCTCCTCCCTCTCTCCCTCTTTCACTCCACCTGTCTGGTCTAGCCGTGAGCTCAGGGTTGAAACAGAGTTCAGCCAAGTCCAGAACTGTTCCTTCTTATTTTATCAGCAGCCAGGGACCATATTTCCTGATGATCCACGGCAGGAGGCATGAGATACTGCGAGGAGAGAGA
Source organism: Periophthalmus magnuspinnatus (assembly GCF_009829125.3). Taxonomy (NCBI): domain Eukaryota; kingdom Metazoa; phylum Chordata; class Actinopteri; order Gobiiformes; family Gobiidae; genus Periophthalmus; species Periophthalmus magnuspinnatus. Next base: position 5,608,325 of record NC_047140.1, on the reverse strand, counting down.
GAGAGACAATTGAACTGGCATTAATGATTTACAAGTACATATCTGCTATAATACCAACACACGGCCCCAGGTAACGGAGAGAGGCTCTGCTGACATCACTGATGCTGTTTCAGATAACAGCCCCGTCATCAACTATGTATGCAAGTGGTAAAAGATATAAGATAATGCGCGAGTGAGAGTGCGCTTTTTAGCAGTCTAATGAAAAATAGACACGAGGACAAGTCAGGCACAGGTCAGGCAGACAGGGGAGACTGGAGCTGAACAGGTGATCCATGGATAATTGAGTTAATGTACAGATTATTATTGAAGCTATTGACCTTATTCCGGAAGTTGCCGTGGGCGCTGCCGTCGTCATTGCGGTTGTTATTTTATGCATGGGGCTGCCGATCTTGACAATAAAAAAGGTCTATATGGACTACAAAGATGTTTTAAAGTCTGTGTTGATTTGTTGGTGCACAAGAACACTGAACATTTTACACAAATCAATGTACTTAATAACAAATTTTAGCTCCAAAACATTTCTTAAATTCTCTGTTTAAATGAATAAGATTAACTTCCCACTTAACCAGAAGTGCCACTGCAAAGAAAACACGGTTTAGTCACATTTAGTGGCAAAAATGGGCAGGGCGGAATAAGGCCAATAGGTATCACTACATGTTTTGTTTTTCTCAACATGGTCAGTTATATGTGACACTTGTGTGTGTAATATTCACTGTAAACTCTAGCACATAATTATTGTGTAATATCTGTATGAACAATTTTTTAGGGAAGCATTAAATGTAGTTTTTTCGGATTGATGTTTTATTGTGTATCTTATTGTGCCTTTAAAGTTTGTTAGTCTTTCTTTACCAGTAGATTACAGATGTGAAACATGTTCCTCCTGTCTCCTCACCTGTGCTCTCTGGTCTTCCTCTGTCAGGCCAAAGCTGCCACACTATCAGACAGCAGTAGCATAGACAACATCTAGTGGCGATATGTGAGAATACACTGGGGTGGGGTTGGCCAGTCTAGTTACTGATGGTAGCTTTAATGAGCTAAGTTATAGTGAAGGAATGTAACTATAATGTAATGTGTATTTTTCAATGTTGTGTGCAGCTGATAAAGAAAGGAATAAACTAAACTAACTTTATACCTGAAGGTTTAAAGGTACAGTAGGTGATTTTCTGCATGATTCCATGGAAACAGAAAGTTTAAAAACATACTCTGGCCATTCTCCATGGCATAAGATTATGCCGTACTGTGGGAGATTACAGATAGAGAAACAACATTTCCATAGAAACAAGCAGGCTTATAAATCAGGTTTGTGGAGATGCAAGCCTGCTCAGAGTAAAGGCACCTGTTTTTTGGTGGAATAAAATAAAATATTCCATAGTGTGGCTTTAATAATTTGATTTGAGATTATAACTTCAAACTTTCTATTAATCCATGTGCCCTGATAAAATGTATGATAATATGGGTAACTGTGTTTAGGGGTTACATTCACTCACACTGCATGATCATTTGGGATTTAACCTAGATTTTATAAATAAACCAGGATTTGAACATGACTGAACCAAGTCTACATCGAACTAGGCGAATGCACCCATAGTTTTGGCAACTTCCTGACTCCAAGATCCAAAAAACTGCATGCAAAAATGAATAGTTTGGTATCAGTATTTTGAGCAAAAGATTATGATAAACCTTATCCGTGCAGTCATACAGTGCTGCACCCATACCGTCTTCTTATGGAAATGACTTTATGTGAGAGTGCAGATAATTTGTAGCAACCCTCAGTCCAGACAGGAGAACCTGAAAGACAAAAATAGCCACATGACTTTGAAGAATGTTCATAAGGGAAAGTACATTCAGATTGATGTGTAATATATCTACTTATCATCATGAGCTATTCAAAACATGGCCAACCCACACCCAACCTCTGGTGTAGGAGGCACAAAGCAGTTGACACTCATTATCTTATCGGCTTTGTGACATTAAATTTGCGGGTTGTAGGCTGTAAGAAATACATTTTATCAATCAGAGTCTACAAAAATATACATAATAGTCTAATCGTGGGTTTCAGCTTCCTGTTATAATAATAATGCAACAGCTTAAGAACTTTTTTTACATTCAAGAGATAAATCCTCATCATTCTGAAACTCATAGATAATTCTGATATTGTCCTATATTTTACTTTTACTTGAGTAGATAGCAGGAAACAGTGTTTTGGTTTAGCTTTGTAAATGAGAAATAAGCAGTGGTGGGATAAGTACTCAATTTTGTTACTTAAGTAAAAGTACAGATACAGAGGTAAAAAGTTACTTAAGTAAAAGTACAGATACAGAGGTAAAATGTTATTTAAATAAAAGTACAGATACAGAGGGAAAAACTTATTTCAGTAAAAGTACAGATACAGAGGTAGAAATTACTTACGTAAAAGTACAGATATAGAGGTAAAAATTATTTAAGTAAAAGTACAGATACAGAGGTAAAAAGTTACTCAAATAAAAGTAAAAGAATCACATCAAAAATCTACATAAGTAAAAGTTTTTAAGCACACATTTAAAAATGTACTTCAAGAGTAAAAAATAAAACTGTTTGGTTAAAGTCTTAAATGTAGTGATGCTGTTGATTAAAAAATATAGTTGCAATATGAATCAGTTTCAAAAATTCTCTTATGAATTTTGTGTATTTATTTTTGTTTTGCTCAAAGCCGAAGCTCGAACTCAAAAACTTTAGTCAGGATGTAACCACAAACAGAAAAATAAAACCCCTCAAATCATATGAAAAGTACTTTTTACTTTTCAGTCCTGTAAAAAATGTAGAGAGTACAGTAGTAGAAGTAGAAAGTACAGATACCTGCTCTCGAATGTAGTGGAGTAAAAGTAAAAAGTATCCACAGTAAAAATGTACTTAAGTAAACTACAGATACCTAAAAAATCTATTGTAAGTACTAACTTGCAGGCTTAAGATCAAGTTCAATCATTAATAAATGGGCGAAATATGTGGTTAAACTGGGTTAAGCTCAAACCCTGGATTTCTTGAATTTCGAAGGTCACTTTTCAGCGTGGTTCATAGACTGTTGATATAAAGTGAAGAGGAAAAAGAAGAGGACCTGGTTTGTAAAGGCCGTTCCCGCTTGGGCTCACTGATTAAAGCCTGACTATGTCCAAACCGCTCGGGGGCAGTCCACAATCACCGGAAGTGACGTACGGATGTTTTGAATTGTGCGTAAAGAGGTTGCACGATTTGCACCATAAACACATCTCTGAGCTAGCATCCCCTACAACATTTGGGGAGATCTACGTGCTTCATGTCGCCATAATTAGACCTAAAGTACGTATATTTATTAGCATCTAGCTTAATGTAAAGGTATTGCAGTTGACAATGTTTATGCACAGTAGAAGGTGTCCAATGCTAACATTATGCTAGCTATAAAACAAATGTCTGCTAACCTTATTAGCAGATCGGCTAACGTAAACAGTAATGCTATCCACCATTTTTTGTAATGTACGATAAAATGTAAGCTACTGGGAGGTTTTATTCATTCATTTGCGTTTCTGGCGCCGTGTAGCTGATGCAGTTTATCTCTGCAGTAAGGCTAAAAATAGCATAACAGTGGTCAACTAATACACTGTGAAATGAAGTGGCTTTGGTCAAAATGCTGTACCCGTGAATTTGTGCGTAAATTGACTTTTGAATTCTCTAAATCCCTCATGATCTGCATTGCTGCCTTGTTTTAAATTACGTGGACCTCTGCTTAGTCTATGAAACCCCCGTACCAAATTGAATAACTCGTAACAGGCTTTTAAACTTCAGTAATCGTTTTGCCATACCATAAACACATGCGACAACTGGTTATGAAAACATGAACCATTGGTGACTTTGTGCAACCTCTTCTTCCCTTCTGTGTTGTGTCCCTCAGTTAGGAGAAAGCAATGGACCTCCACAAAATTATCCATGATGCATTGCACGAGTTTATCCAGACTTACATTCCAGATGCAGATCTCAGGTATTATTTTTATTCTTATCTTATATCAATATATCACAATTGGAGTGAAATCTAAATTTGAGTTGGCACACTTATCAAATCTCGAAGCTTTTAATCATTTAATAGAACATCTTAATGCCCTGTCGAGCAGATTCTTGTACCAGTTTAACAGGTCATATTTCAGTCTTCTCTCAAACGTTAATACTGACATTGTTTGCTGAATCCTACATTTTACATTGCATTTCTTCAGATAAATTGCATTTTGATTTTTCAACTTATACATCGATATTTGTCCGGACTGAGGGTAAACTGGTCATTGTCATTGCAGCACACTGGATGATGTCCTGCTGTCATATATCACTGGGGTCTTGGAGGACCTGGGCTCACAGGAGAGTGTGGAGGAGAACTTTGATGTGGAGGTTTTTGCTGAAATGCTGGAGGCCTACATCCCTGGGTTTGCTGAAATTGACAGGTACAATATTACACTGTGTAGCTGTGTATCACAGGTGGGGAGGCTAGAAACGGAGGCGGCGCTACCGTTATTGAAGCGTAGGCAGCCACCCCAGGGCCCCTGAACCTGAAGGGGCCCCCAATCATTTTCCCTTTAGGGCCATTAATGGCCTCAGACCCATTTCATATTCTCTCTCATAATCTTATAATAAATGAGAATTGTTTATTTAAAAAAAAAAACTCTCCAAATAGTATCTGATTTTCAAATTCATCTACCGGTATCAAAGCGTTCCTCCTTTTCACGTTAGAATGGATTAGTTCATGAGTATGCAAGTGGGAGAGGCTCTGCTGCTGTGTTGGTTTCAAAGATGTTTACAAACTGGACAGGCATCAAACTATTGTATGCTTTTAACAGGACTTTTTCTTGCTCTTTGGAGAGACATGAGGATGTCTGTCATGTGTTAAACAAAAGCATCACTCTTGACGGTACTTTAATAGCATTCTTTTCACTTAAGACATAGCTACCCATCAAAAAGTCTGTTGACAGAATCAGTGTTTTAGACAAACATGATGAGTAAACAAGCAGTAAATGCATTGAATGCATATTAACTACTTAATAATAACAGTACAGGGAGGAAGGGAGACAACGAGCTGCCAAACCTTACTCACAGTTAAGTAGTCCCACTGAAAAGTCTAGACTGAAACATCAGTTAAGTTATTTAAGGTAATTTATTTCTGGGTTAGTCTGTGTCTGTGTGTTTTGATAATTAATTTTCCTTACCCAGGACTTTTAGCACTCATGTTGGCAGATTTGAGCTTATTCATTTGGATCTGATTCGCCCCTCTATCTCCACACGTAAGGAGTGCGGAGAGAGTGGCGTAAATGTGTTTAAAAATTAAAAATACATTTTTCACCTTTTAAATATTCAGAGCACATATTTTCAAGCCCTCATATTCAACTGTCACCTCTTTGCCTTTTTGCTTGTTCTCCTTCCTTACATCCTTCCTTCCTTGCTTCCTTGTGTCCTTGCTTCCTTTCTTCCTTCATTGGCTCCTTGCATCCTTGCTGTCTTCCTTCCTTCCTTGTGTCCTTATGTCCTTGTCCTTCTTCCTTTCTTGCTTCCTGCTTCCTTTCTTCCTTGCTTCTTTGCCTGCTTGCTTCCTTCCTTGTGTCCTTGCATCCTTCTTTCCTTACTTCCTTGCTTCCTTCCTTCATTACATCCTTGCATACTTGCTTTCTTTCTTCCTTCCTTCCATCCTTGTGTTCCTACATCCTTGTGTCCTTGCCACTTTCCTTCCTTGCCTCCTTCATTCCTTGCTTATGTACTTGCTTTCTTCCCTCCTCGCTTTCTTCCTTCCTTGTGTCCTGACGTCTTTGCGTCCTTGCATCTTTCCTTCCATGCAGCCTTCCTTCCTTGCATCTTTCCTTCCTTCCATCCTTGTGTCCTTGATTCCTTCCTTTCTTGTGTCATTCCTTCCTTTATTGCCTCTTTTTTTCCTTCCATTTGTCCTTCCTTGCATCCTTTCTTCCTTGCGTCACTGCATCCTTGTGTTCTTGCATCTTTGTCTTACAAGTGTGACTGAATCATGGTTTTAACTTTCTTCTTCGATTCCATCTCTAAAAACTTATGTAGTGTTTGTTTAATTTATTTTATATAAGATATACCTCAAATATTACATAACTAGCTCCTCCCCGTCCTCTGTTGTGTATTAGATTTTTTATGTTAAATGTGTTGTGTGAGTGACAACAAACAAGATGAAGCCAAACTAATGTGATATATTGGTTGTGATTGCAGTGTCAAAGTGTGTGAAATGATGTTCAGCCTGGCTTCGAAACTGGCCACAGCTCGCGATTCAGGTACAGATCCATGCCAAGTTTGTGCACACTGTCCAAGCATCTTTCTAATGTGATTTCCTATCAATATCCTGCTGGCAGAGGCTCTACACTGTGATATGAATGCCAGACATGGATCACCAGCCTGACATTTGTTCTGCTGTGCTGCTGCTGATTAATTAGTTTAGTATTTCATTTTCAGCTGACAATGAAAACAGTGTGCCTAAGGCGAGGACAGATGAGATTTCACTGAAACTCACCACCATGCCAAGTGCATCGCCAACAGGGAGTGAAGCGCAGTGCCTTACAAACCAGACAGAGGGCGCCACAGCCAAGGTAATCACTGGCCATGGTTTTTATCATTTCAGTGCTTTCAGTTAATCCAGGAAATAAATATTCCCCTTTTTGGTATCAGTTGGTAATTTGCAGGTTGACCAACAACTTCATACCTTTACAACTATTGATTCAAACTTGATATTAATCAGCCTCAATTCAAGTTACAATGTGAATGATTGAGTTTGGAAAAAGCTCTGATTAAAAAAATAGTATTTATAACTTTTTTTAGTGAAACAATAGACCAGAAAAACATTTTGTTTTTTATTGCACTGTAAACTTTAAAGCGTGTGTTACTGTTAGCAGGGTTGTATCTTGACAAACCTGACTCTTATTGGCCTTGTTTCCATGGATATTTTAAAAATCTTTAGTTCAGTTCAAGAACCATGAGAGATCCTTTGACAATTCATGATTTTGATCATTTAACCCTTTTAGGCATTCCCCCTATTTAAATCCAGATCTCAAATCAACAAAATATCTTTAATGGTTATTCAATAAAAAGTGGGGAATTACAGAAGGTCATTTTCACATGACAGCTGTACTTTCTCATAACTGACTATGGCATTGGGTATTTGTTAAAATTTTCAGATGCCAGTGTCTGAATGGGAGGCGCAGGAACAACACCTTCTTGAGATGTTCCCCAAGTGCACTGTGTCGGAGGCACGTAACGCTCTGTCCATCGCCAAGGGAGACATGGAGGAAGCTGTGCGCCTCATCATTGAGGGGGATGTTCAACTCAGCCCTACTCCTCTAAATGTAAGAACAATGAGACAAATCTAGAGATATGAAATGTCCATGTTGAGTTGTGTATTTGTACAGTGCAACTTTCTATGTGCTAAAGTGTTAGTATATCATATAATGCTGAGTATGGAGGCATTGAGGGGCCGTGTGATGGGACCATGGGGAGCGCTGCAGTGTGCCCCTTGGTTATGCAGACTTGTAGTCTGAGCTTTAGACCAGGCACATTCGTTTGAATAGTGCCTATGAGAGACAACTAGATTACTCAATCATAAACAAATGACTCAGAAAACCACTTGAAACATGTTTTTGATGAGGGAACAACATTAGAACATAGTGAAAAGCTAAAAAAAGTTGTCTTAGCATACTACCCCCTCTATGATCCACTTTTATTATGTTGTATTTCATTATGGCATAACAAGTATACTATTCACTTTTTTAAGGTCAACCAAGGAAAGACTGTAACATCAGTGGCTGACCAAAAGCTGAAAGAGAGCATTTTGGAAAAGTGAGTGAAGCACAAGTTGCAGATTTTTATTATTTAAATTTTGCCTTTTTTATTTTTTATTTCAATAGTCAGTATGTGCAATGAAAATGTTCTGTAATGTCTAGATACATGCTTGTGGACAGTGAGGAAGACAACAAAACGCATCGACCTGTTGCCCCCAAAGACGTGAGTTCATCCCTCTTCCAGCTCTGTTCATTCTCATTCGTTTGTAATGACCTTCCCGAAAACCATCTTGCAGGCGCCGAAGAAGCTAGTGCGTTACCATGACAACCAGGTGGTCACAACAAAAGGTGAACGTTACCAGCTGGTGAAGAAGAACGAGACAGAGGAGATGAAGAAGACATACGTTAACCTCAAACCTGCCAGAAAGTACAGGTTCCATTGATGACTGGATCATGAATCTATGAGCAGCTACTGACCATATCGTTTACATATATTATTTATTATTGAACTCACTTAAACTATTCTGTGCATGTGGCTTATTTGGAACAAAGTGGTCACAATTACATGCATTTATTTTTATTACTGGTTAAAGGTGCACTGTGTAACTTTTCTGGTGGAGTTGGGGTTATTGCTATGCCTTCAGTGTTCCAGAGTATAGCATAAAACGCATATATAGGTTTCAGATTCCTTTATAGGCAACACTTTTGAGTACTACTTTTCACTTAAGATAGGATATTTTGTTTTGAATTGTTAATTGCTATGGCAATGGTCATAATTTTTCATTCTTCTTTCATTCTGAAACCTCTGCTAAAAATGCCTTGAAAAACATGCATTCTTACTGTAAACAGGCTCGCCTCTCCACAGATCTGACTTGTTTATTGGCCTGATGGCTCCATTTGCTTGTCCTAATGGAGATGGATAAGTGTAATGTCATACGGTGGAACATTCTAGGCAAAGCAGTCACATCTCCATGGAGTAAGCCAAGTGGAGAACCCTTCAACAGATAAGTTCCACAGTGCCTCTTTAAATTGTTGCTTTAATTTGCAGTTGAAACTTTACATAACAATTTAGTGAGCATCTTGTGTTTTATGCATAATTGCCTAACCAGACGTCCGAGATATTCACATTTATTTCTCAATATTTTTTTGTAATTAATAGGAAATGGGTGGTATTTTTGCAATCCCATCAGAGACGTGTCTGTAAATATTTTGGTTGAGGTCCAAGTATCACACAAGTGTAACTGGATTATAAAATGAATCACACAAGTGCAGAAATATAACTTTAGATTACACTGCACATTTCTTTTATTTTTATATGATCATTGTGAAGCTTTTTGTTCCTAACAGATACTGTATTTGAGTAGGTCTGATGTTGCACTGACAATTTTGTATATTTGCTTCTCATTTCACCAAAAAACCTTGAACATAGAGACTGTAAATAGCTATGGTGCTTGCTAGATTTTAATCATGATTAGTGGCAGCCTCTAGCTAGAGCAGGAAAACCCACTCCCAAAGTTGTAAGAAATGTTGATCTTGTGTGATATTTATGGGGCAGAGTTTTGGGCAATTTAAATTTTTTAAATTTATTTAGATTTTTTGTGTGTGTAAACGTGCCATGCATAAAGGATTTCCTATATTCTGATTCAGTCCACTCTGTCCATAGATTGTGCCAGATGTAACTTGAATCTAACACATTTTTTTATTTTGGTTTTAGTTCTTGCGGGCCAATTTCTGACAGTGCTTTCAAACTCAAGTTAATTGTATTTTTCTAGTTTTTTTAAGTTGTTTTTTTTAACCATAACTTGTTTGATGTTTAGACAGGCAAGATAAAGCTTATGAGGAGGTATGTCACAAATGTTTAACACATCCAGAGAACAGCTATTTGGAAAATTATGGGGATTTGCTAACTGAACAATGATTGTCAGTATTTAGAAATTCAAGGACAAAGTTTTTAAGTTGGAGTTGATCTACACTCTGTTCAGTGCTCTGTAGATTAGACAAAAATTGTACTGATGTGTAATATGACAGCTATTACCTTTATTTTTTTTTTAAATGTTTTTGTATATTGTGTGTGTGCTATTAATGTGCGTACATAGTTTAGGCTTTTTTCATCTAATTCTTTAAGTATGGCTGTGTAATTTATTTGGCCGTTTCCTTTGCCAAAATATATATTTTGTATTTTCAGTAACATTTAGTCATATGCAGTTGTTATGTAATGCAATCAAGATGTTCATACTTATCAACAGCAATGTCCTAAGTGTTCAACTGTAGAAACTGGAAGTTTTAGTCAAAATAATTTGGGCTCTTAGCAGACGCACAATTTATAGTAAATAAATACAACTTTTTGTAAAGTATTTGTGGCTTTTCATTATTTCCTGTTCCACACTGTTGAACAAATGATTTAGGCACATTTATTTTCTCTTTTGTCTTTTATTAAGCAACATGCAGTAGAAATTCTCCAGGAATGAAAATCCATGACTTCAGTTCCAAATGGAATAGGGAACGCACACGTTCTTCATGTTAATGAACACTTGATGAAAACAACACAACATTAATATGTTAACAAAATCAACTGCGAACAACACTGCCATATTTGTTCTGCAAGGCACACAGTAAACATTTTCAAAAGCAGTTAAACCTCAGGTTTATAATGGAAGTAGCACTGCTTCAGTGTGGAAAAGTGAGTTTATATCCTGTCTTTTGGAGTCTTTGCAAGTATTTCATAAAGATTGGCACAAAAACAAATCGGACCAGATATTTTATGTACACAATTACCTTTTTTCTCTTGTGTATACAAATGGTTTTAGAATTATAACCTACTTACTTTAAGTACAGTATGAAATGAAAATGAAACGTGAACATTACATGTGGCGGGAATCATAAGAACAAAATGGGACAGCATCACTGTGGATGAAAACACTGGAGTGTGTCTACAGTGAAGTATTTGGCTGTGTACTTAAGCTACAGTTGTGTCATGCTGCTACTGCCAAAATGTATGGCCTTGACATCAGAGGTTGTTTCTGCTCAAAAATTATTACATGGGTGGAGTAAATCAACAGCTATCTACAATTCATTTAATGTTGAAGTCAGTCAAACATGAATCTGAAAAGGAGTGTAGTCTGAAAAACAACCGTATCTGTCCTGATTTAATTAAACTATATATTCCTCAAACTGAACATATGTGCTATTTTAAATTGCTTCCCTACATACTGGACTATATAAATGTAATGTTTTATGAACCTTTATGGCCGCTAAAGTTATTACAATCACTCCCTTAAGCCATTTAATGCGCCAACAGAAAAATGTTGCTTACATAGATAAATACATAACTTCAAAAAACACTTTGATTTGAACCAGTTATCAAGTTGTCATGAGAAAGATTCATACAATATGCAATAAAGACTACTCCATATGTACCAGTAATAAATGATATAGTGATAATTCAACACTGACAAATGCAGTGATTCAGCCTCTTAAAATTAAATAAAGATGCTTCTTAGGCATCAAAATCAGGCCGGTTCCAGTGAGTATCTTCTGTAGTGATGACACAATGGAACGTAAAGCAGGGGATTCAAAATGGCCGTTTAATGCCACGCACAGACGTGTAGCTCCATAGTCTTCATTAATACCCTACTTTTCCTACACAGCAGCACATGAATGCAGCCTCTTCACAAGTCTATAGTGGTTTCACCTCATTGGTAAGCTTTAGCTGGACTCCTGGTCATATCGCCCCTTGATCATCATTTTAAGTAAAGGTCCGACCTGCAAAAAACAAAATCAAGATTATATTTTTAGATTAAGCAAAAAATACAATACTGTGCTTTAAAGATGCACTATGTAATTTTTCTGGAGGGTCTGCCACCTGCTTGTCTCCATGGAGATTATGCTTTATAAAAGATTTGACTAAAAGTGCCAAAATAGCTGCCTAACCTTTACTGAAAAAAGTTAAAATGTTGTCTTGGGTTTATAACATAAAATGACAGCACATTTTTCACAGTGCAATTACACTGAGCCATAATGCATTTATAGTGTTTTACTAGAGCTGTGCAATTGGTAAAATGTATAATAATTACAAAATCATTGTAATCAAACGTACGATTAAATAAATGTACAATAACATTCTGAAGGTGGCACATCACCTGCATGACGCCATGGAAATAGAGAGTTAAAACCATACTTTGGAACATTCTCCATGGATATAGATATGTTTTACATTTGGGAAGATATAAGCCCACTCACATTAAGAATGCAATTTTTCATGTAGTAAATGTAACCAAATAAAAAAATTACATACTGTGGCTTTAAAAGCCTGTGTAGATTAGAAAAGTGGCAGAAAGAGCACAGTTGTTAAACAAGTGTCACAAAACATTTCAAATGAAACATAAGGTCTAGAGAATTTGACAATTTAGATTTTTTTCCCATAGTAAAGCAGCCCTGTTTTTACCCAGGCAATAACTGGCAGAGGTTTCATTAGATGGTAGCAGACAGACTGTGCTTATGAGTCAGTGTAATCCCTTATTTGTCCAGGAGAGGTCCATGATAGAAAAACTTTCGAAGTAGTCCATGTTTGTTTGTTGTTTGTTTTTGGTTTCGACTGCCATCCAGGAGTCATTTTCAAGATTGAATAGAATGTTTAGAATGTGCTAATGTAAAAAACACAAGGATACATTTCTACTATAGTATAAATGTTAGAAAGACAATTATCAACGGACATAGCTCTATATTAGATGTGCGACTGCCAGGTATTGTAGCTTAACTGTCAGTGTAAAAATTAGCACTACACTGTGACATTTCTTTGTACTATATGAAGACAGCCATAAATATTCATGCTAATTGGGTTGCTGAAACGGTCAACGTGCCCCCGGGATTACATGCAACAGCTGACCTAAATGTAGCTAGTGCGCATTTGATGTTCTAAGAAGCCTGTCTGCACAGGCCTACAGATAGATGATATAGGAAACACAGTATGTTTACTTCATGTGGGTCTCCTAGTGCTTCTCCGAGCATCTTCTCAATATTCCGCATAATGGCCACTTTTTGATGAGCCTTCAGTGGGTACTCTATCCTCTTGGGCGTAGGTGCACCCTGAGTGGAAAGCACAGAGGTATACGTTAAGTTAAGACCAAAAAACATCTTCATATCACCAGTTTATTTGGTGACAAAGCTTTAACTTAATGTTGTTTTTGAGCAATCCTGATGTTAAATTTGCAGTAACTACAAATTCTTCAGTTTAACTGTCCATTCAAAGGTCAAAGGGCAAATCAATGGTGATGGTTGTGATTGATAAACATTAACTCATCATATGGTAACACATAAATACACTTTCATTAGTCTCTGACATACACAGAGAGACAACATCAAAACTTTAAAGAGAATGCAAAAAAACTTACTTTGTACCAGAAGTTTACAGTGATTGTAATACCACCATTTAACAGGGATTCAATATGATGCCACCTGAAAAACAGAAAGAATTAAACATGTTAAGAAAAACAAGAATTTACCTTAATACCTAATTTACTATTTGAATTTTAGCAATAATAATAATAATAATAATGATGATAATAGAAGACAAATAAAAATAGACACCACCTTCATTTAGACTGACACAAAATTATTGCTACAAACTTTTTATCTACTTATTAACTTATTAACTACTTATTGAGTGATTGACTGATTATTTTAGTAGTCAACTAGTGAAGTAATTAATTAATAAGTACATTTTGATTTTCAAAACATATTTTTATCAACAAAAAAAATTAGTATGTGTTTTAGAGTCTGTACGGTCCATTAATCAGTGAATTGATGCAAAATTAAACTCTCAATTGTGATATAACTTATATTTAGTCCAACCAAACAGTAATAATTAGAAAAACACTAGAACTTGTCATACACATTTTAAATCACATATCTGTATCACATTATTGAAACAGAACTGAAAAAAAAAAAGTTTTGAAATAATTATACAGACTATACACTGACATATATAGTGCTAACTCCCAACATCATCAGGGTAAAAGGTGGGTTTTTTGTTTTACTTCAGATTTTTCCCTTCTTTAAATGGGATCATACCAGATTTTAAGGTAATGGCCTTCTCCAGTTACCATAATGCCTTAGGATTGCTATACGACAAGAAATGGCCATAAACAGATTATCATGCAACTAGATGGACTTAGTAAAGCAATACAAACACGACCAATCCAACCATGTTAGTACTTACCAGTACATGGGGATATAGAGGACATCACCAGGACCTACAACAGCTTCATAACCAACTACATTTTTAAAATTAGGAAACCTTTCATAGTCTGGGTTTTCAAAGTCCACCTGGAAGAAGAAAACATGCAAGTTATTCTGTGACATACAAGAGATTTAGTATTAAAAACGAGCAGTGACTGACCTGGCTCTGTCTGTCACAGGGGTGATGCACAGGGTAAGGATACAAACAGTCAAACTGGTCTGGAGGAAAGAGGATGCATCGCTTATGACCTTTAATCTGTGCAAAAAAGTTCTGCTGCTCATCATAATGTGCAGGCGTCACATTCCCTACAAGAAAAATAATTTCAAATCAATTACCTATGATTGGTTTAGTAAATAACATAAAATAATGATGGTTATCCTAATATCAGTAAATGCAAAAGTAACATAAGAAGTTATTGTTTTCTTTTTGGAGTTTCCATTTCTTCTACTCCAGAGCCTACAATTTAATCTTCAGACTTACAATTTCCAGTGATTCAAGGCATGTCCTGGTCCAGATTTTGTTTACATCACACAAGTTTTATTTTTGCAGTTGGACAAGTACATAAAGGGATTTATTAATTAGGATGCCCTCAGGTTAATAACCTCACCTGGTAAAAGTTCAATCTTATCTGATCTCTGAAGCTAAGCAGGTTTGGGCCTGGTTAGTACTTGGATGGGAGACTGCTGGGAATAGCACACAGTGGGGCATTAGTCGCTCTAGTGCAAACTTCTGCTGTGTCCTTAAGCAAAACACTTCACCTAAACATTGCATAGTAGTAAATGTGCGTGTGAGTGATTGATGGTGGTTGAAGGGGCTGATGGAGCAGAGTGGCAGCCTCGCTTCCATCAGTCTGCCCCAGGATAGCTTTGGTTACAATAGTAGCTTACCACAACCAAGTGAGTAGTGAATGAATAATGCACAAAATTTGAATGCGACTTTGTGTGTCTGGAAAAGCGCTATACAAGACAAATGGGTTATTATTGCCCTGGGTTTGTCCCAGTGCTGGCAGCAGCAGAAGTAGTGTAATAGCACACATACCCTCCATGCCGATGAGCAGCAGGTTGGATGTCAGCTGGCCCCAGTTTCTCTTGGCTTGCTGCTTGTTGATCCAGTTCCAGTTGAAACCCAGAAAGTCCACCACGATCTTCTTCCCGACCGTGTCATTGAGGGTCTGCTGAAGGTACACCCTGATGTCACAAGGCAAAAAGTCGGTTTAGTTAGTTGTTAGTTGGTAAGTTAAAGTTAAAGACGAGAACAATTGAGTAGTGTCCAAAACTGGTCAGATGACTTTTGACAGGTGTCAAACAATACACTGTTGTACATCAATTCAGCAGAATTTTAGACTTAAAATTCAAATTGTATCAGCAACCCATCATCAAAAGTTAGAGGGCAGAGCAATATGGCAATAAAAATCAAATCATCTCATCCCTATGACAATCTGCTATTCTGTGAATGTGCAAACTCTCAGAAGCAGCAGGTAACTTTATTATTGGCTTTAAGAGGTAAACAAATACTTAAGTGTGCATAAATCACGAAAAAATCTAAATCGCCCTCAGGTGTCATGTAATTTGTAATATTTTTTGCCATATCGTCCACACTTACCTCAACGTCAATACACAAAATTTAACATTTTAACAAATTTTACATATTAAGTCTGATTATTGGTGTGCTTACATGCACAAAAGAAATCTAACTGTTGTATTTGGAAGACAAAGCTCAATTAATTAAAAAGATTCTGTGTACACATTACTTTGCCCTTTTTCATATAATTGTCCTGATCAAAACCTGTACTGTTTACATGACCTCCTCTGATATGTCCATATATCACATAATGATTTGATTTGGTGTTCATGTAAACAGTATCAGGAGCAGAGGAGGTCACAGAGGAGGCTGCTCTCTGCCTCTGCTTGTGCTTAGTCATTTCCTTCACTCCCTTCGGCTGTTACTACTTCAGTCTGTCACGTACACCTGCACTAGCAGTCCTGAAGCGCTGCAACTTGTACCACTGATCATAAAATAAAAATCTGCATTAGTGCCATAGAGGAGTATGGACTTCCTGTTAAAAGGTGCACTATGCAACTTTTCTGATTCAGGGTCTGCTGCCTGCCCCCTGCTTGTTTCCATGGGGTTATTGCTTTGCCTGGAATATTCAACCTTCTATCTTGCATTTATTACATATGAGGCATTTCATAGCTAAAGAAATGGCTTAGAAAATGGTAAGGTAATAGATAAGTTTAAACCCACAGTGTGGAACTATGGCCAAAGCAATAAAATCTCTATGGAGACAAGTTCCAGACTATAAGTCGCACCCTTTTTCATAGTTTGTCCGGGGGTGCGACTTATACACAGATGCAACTTATATGTAAAATTATTAAAATATATTATTTCACATTTTCATTATTGTTACACTGACATCTGCGCGAGGGCACTCTAGGCTTGTGTACCAGTATCTACTGCTCCTGTAACACTGAAAATTTTAATTTAAACATTACGGTAATTTAAAGGACATCTGAGAAAGCCCCCTAAAAGAAAATAGTATTCTGCTGAGTCTGATGACAGCCACATGGAAGAGGAAGCAGCGCTTCATCTACCACTGGAGTTGGCAGAGTTGTTCAGAAGCAACACCGAGGATGAAGAATTCAATGGGTTTAGTGATTTGGAGTGAGATTCAGAGAAAACTTGTTAGCTTGTTTTTTATGCTTTATTTATCTGATTAACTGTTAATATCTTACGTTCACAAACCAGACACATGTTCAGTTCTGTCTATGCTTCATGTAGCTGAATCATGTAGCGTGCTATACTGCTACTCAGCCTGTTGTTCTTTATTTTATTGTTACTATTATGACTTGCCTTTAACACTAAAATGTTTGTTGTTGGTCTCGGATTTTATAAAAATAAATTTCTGCAAAAAAATTTGACTTAGTGTGACTTATATATCTTTTTTTCATTTATTATGCATTTTTTCACCGGTGTGATTTATACTCCGGAGCAACATATAGTCCAGAAAATACGGTAGGTGTCACACCATTCAACAGAAATGTTACATTCCTTTCAACCATGTTCTGTGCTGAATCTAAATACAGTGTAAATGATAAAAAAGTTATATGCGCTGTAGGTTTTTTGAGGATCTATCACCTGCTTCTGATGAAAATACTATTGCTTTGCCTTGAATGTTCCACAGTATGGTATTAAACATGTCTATCCCCATGGAGACAAACATATATCTTTCATTTATTAAATTACAGGCATTTTGAAGGGGAAAATTTCTTAGTTCTTGATATCACTTTCTACTCTTGTTTGGAAGATTACAATGCAAGTTCCTTTTGTTTTAAAGGAATTCATTATTATAGCTCCCAGCTCTATGTGGAGTGATGGCATGTTGTGGTAAAGTCTTGTCCAAATGCAAAACACTCATTGTGGTTAACTAAGACGTAAGTACTTATTACCATTACCGAGATGGTAACATTTGTCTATCATTGTTTAATGTCATTCATTCATTACATTCATATCATTTTCCTTTATAATGTAATAAATCCTACTTCCTTGTACTCTGGGGACTGTCCCTTGAGCAGGAAGTAAAACAAAAAGTACCGATGAGTGTGCAAATGCATTACAGTGTGCGTTACATAATGTTGTGTCTTACCTCTCGCCTTCCTCCTGTTTCTCAATTTCGTGCAATTTCTCCACAAACTCATTAAATTTCATCTCCATTCGTCTGGACTTGGGGACAAAGTTTTGGACATTGCACATTTTCTTTTCATCGTAGTAAAGGAATTTGTGGTTCTCTGAGGCGTAAACTGAGAAATCCCCATTCCCGATGTTCTCCTGGAGGTACCCGATGTCCCACTTCAGAGCAGGATACACCAGGTTTGTGTCTGTCAACACCACTGGCTCCTGGAAAAACACAACTATTATTTAGCAGCGCATGTTATAATGTGCGTTTTTCCCTCTAAAAATAGTAATAAATGCAACTAGATACGTAATTTGTATGTGCGAATCTGGTATCACACAGATGAAGTGATACTTGAGGATACGCTGCGCACGAGGGCTACGTGACAGGCTGAAGGTACACCCGCGCGCGCTCCCGTCAGCTAGAGGCTGTAGCACGCGCGGCGCACGAGAGGCTTTTCCTTCAACAACAAACGACAGCACAGACACATCTGTGTGTTTATGTGCGCGTTATCCTCTGATACTGCCTCACAGCGCAGTGTTTAAGTGCACTCGTCTTTTATGAAACTGTTTTTGTTTTGTTTTTTTTGCATACTTTTGACACTCGCGACGCGGACACAGCGTTTGCACTTTGGCATAAAACCAAGCACGTGTCTTTGTCCAAATCAGTAGTTTGGACAAGTTTGCAGGACATGCGGGTTTGCACCATTGGTAGCCACATTAACATTAACTCGGGAATAGCATCATTCTGTGTGACTGAGTGCAGGCTGGCGCTTATTGTTTAACACAAACCGAAGCTACATTTGAACATTTGACCTAAACCTGTGACATTTTCTGTGTAAATGCTCGGTAAAGATGCGTAAGTGAAAGTCTCCGCGGGTTTTGTGTACAGCGGGGATGACCAGAGGCGCAAGAGGTTTTTTCTCCCTGTAAGCCCTTGCTATCCATCCATGGACCAGGTCCAGAACATTCTGGTATTCTCACAGACAATGGACAGTCTTTAAGCTCCACTCCTATAGACTAGTTGTAGCCTGTATTTACCAAAGGCCTAATCTTTGCTCTTGTTTTTGTCCATAGCCTCAGTTCACAGTATTTCAGACATTTTGGCTGTTGTTTTATCAGAGATAGATAAATGATTGTATGTTTATGGTGTGGGCGCATGTGCTGTGTCATCCGGAATGTACCACAAACAAACACAGACGTGACTGAACAGACACGAGCTGCTCCTGTGGATCTGGGACAAGGCCACAGCAGAGCTCTGACAGGTGCTGCGGCACAGGTGAAGGGATCAGTGGTAAAGCAGAGGCTGAGGCCACACGGGTGTGACACAGGCGCACCGCTCACTGCACACACACACACTGCACACAAACACACTGCACACACACACACTGCACACACACACACTGCAGCTGTCTGCTCTGTCTGCTGTATGTAGGCGAAAGGTTTGTGTGAATGACAAAACTACTGTAAGGAAGTAATACAAGCTTCCTGTGAAGTAAATATAACAATTTTAATTTCACTTTCACAGGTTCTTTTTGTTTGTCTTCAGAGCACATTAGTCTACAGAAACAATGCTCTACACGGACAATACACATTATGTTTGGTCCCGTTACGCGCTTGTACCGAAAGTACCTAACATAATAGTTAACTTATCCTGAAATAGACATGATCTGCTGTCCATGATCAAGGCGTTACCTCGTTGTTGATGAGCGCCTCGGCCCGGGGGTCCGCGTGAGACAGCCGGGGGATGGCTTTAGTGGGGAAGGTGTACTGGCGCAGCTGAGACTCGTCCCAGTCCCGGCCCAGGACTCCGGAGAAGGCGGCAGAAGCCTCGCTCGCAGACGGGTCAGCCTCCACCACGGTGGCCGCTGCCATGGCTGTCACTGCCCCGGGAATGCTTTCACAATGAGAGCACAGTGACCGGCTCGTGCCTGGAGACGGCCCCGGTGAGTTACACCCTCGCGCTCATGCACACACGGTCTGATCCACAGATAATGTCAGATGAGGTGCAGGAGCAGCGCAGGCGGGAGCGCCGCTGCTCAGAGCAGGTTTGGAACTGAAGTAAAAGTGTAAACACCGCGGTGACAGAAACTAACGATACCAGAGAGACACTTCCACGGGAACGCGCCAGAGCAGCGGAGGACAGCGCCCCCCCGCGGCCTGGAGGCTGAGTGTTTGTTGTAGTTCTTTATATCTGCCAGTCGAGGGAGACATTGTATGTGCAATTGAACTTTCAAAGCTGACGACTTTCGACTTTTTTCTGTTTTTTCTGTTTCAGTTAACATGCTGCATATTTTTATATTGCAAAATATTTTATGGCCAGTCTATACATTTGACTTCAATAGTTGAGAACAGGTAGCGAGAATTAGTATGGAATAGACCCACATACATTCTGTATACGAATCGTAGCAGTTTTATTCTTGGCCTGTCCTCCTGATTGTCTTCATGGAAATACTGCGCCACTTTCTATGGAGAAAGTATGGATTTAGCATTATCTCCATGGAATCATGTAGTTAATGTGCCACCTCCACAAATTTAAGCAAAGGAAAGTATTATCATATTGGGTTAGAAATCACTGTTTTTTGTTGTTTTTTTTGGGGGTTGGGTTGTTTGTTTTTTGTTTTGTTTTTTTGTATTATTATTGTTGTGGTATCAAATTTGTCATTGAATATCAAGCCATTCTCTTTGTGTCAAATTAAGTTTTAAATCTTAGTATTGTGACAACATTAATTGAGAATTCTATCACAGTCGTGCACTCATAGTAGTAACAATCAGCACTGCTCAACAGGCAGCATTGACTCATCAGTTCTCCATGTATTCACTTTGCCCCTGTCACCTCTGATCCTGCTGGCTCAGTATTTGTTTCCTCATATGCTGATCTTAGCTGCTGTTCTTATCCCTGTCAGCATGCCCCTCTCTCCCCTCTCTCTCTTCTCTCTCTTCTTCCCAGGGGGTTGTGGGGCGACTCCCTGGAGTGTTCCCATGCTCTGTGTTTTCCAGTGGCAGATCTAGAGATGAGCCTGATCCTCTGATGTTCACCCATACCCCGCATACACCCCTCCCCATCCGTTCACCGGGCAGCCTGGAGAATGACCACCCGGGAGGGGCAAGACAGCAACATCTCAATCCAGCAACAAGAAGGTCAGATATAGGTAGATATAAAACACACAATCATTTTAAATTTGAGTCTATCTAAGATCAACTCACTCATTCTGATGAAGGATCTGCCTCTTGCTTTTCTCTGTGCAGCTGTTATTGCTTTCTCTAGAATGTTCGACACCGTAGCATTAAATGTATTAACTTAAATGTATTAACTCCCCTTTGAGACAAGCAGCTGACACCCCCAGATCAAGTTACAGGTCAGATCTGTGGAGAGGCTGGATATTTTTGCAAGTTATAGCAATTAGGATTATTAGAAATAGAAACACTCACAGTTCAATAAATGCAATATAGATCATTTTTATGCCACACTGTGGAAGATTCAAGGCAAAGCATCTCCGTGGAGATGAGCAGTTGGCAAACCCTCCACCAGAGAAGCTACATATTGTACCTTTAAAATGAGAGGCATATAATCTACTTGCACTTTGACAGTATAGAGATCTGGATGAATATAAACATAATATACAGTATAATGTATAATGTGATGCCACCAGGCCAAGTTACAGGTCAGATCTGTGGAGAGGCTAGCCAGTTCACTATAAGAATACATGAAGAGTTTACTAGCAAAAACAGATATTTTTGTTTTGAAAAATTGCCAAAAAGTTTTGTTTTTTTTTCTTTATGTTACCATTTTCTAAGATATTATCAATTACAATATTATAGTCATAGTCATGATCATGTGTAGTGGATTTTATCAAAAAGGGGTGGAATCATATTTTGATAACAGTAAAATACATTTGGTTTTTGAAAATATTACTATACTAAGGGTAAACTACAATCCTCCGATGATTTTTATCTGATTTTATCTGTTTTTGCAAATGAACCCTTCAAATGTATTTCAAGGGTTGTTTTTTTTTCCACCAGAAACAAAAACATAGTGGATCTTTAAACCTCTGAAACTACGGGTGGGAGATAGTGACAAAAATCTCATTAACATCTTCTCCCACACTAAACATGAATGGACCGTAACATTAACCACCAAAGAGCAGAAATGACACTTTATACCTTGTCTGGAAGATTATAAATTTGCCGTCTGTTTCATTTTTTAGATAATTTTTAATCATTATAATTACAGAAAATGTTGCATATCTCCAAAACTACAAATGTGATCTTCCTCTATCTGAAACTACACCCTGGTAATTGGTGGCATATGTTGAACAGAAAAGTGTGTGCTCGTGCAGTGGTGAGTGTTGAGCGCCTCACATCAGGCTGACCCTGGGCCCTGTAGGTGCACATCCCTAAGCTATAAATCCTATTAGTCAGGGATTCTCTCTCTCAGGCATTTCCCATTCCCCATTCATTCAGGTGTTACGTATGAGAAACCAGACTTCCTTTTCCCACAATGCATTACTGTGGGTGCCCTCCTCCAAGCATCACTGTTTGATAAATAAATATACTGTATAGGCAAATTTTAAAATGTAGCTATCCAATGTGTTTATATGTGCGCTTAGTTTCAGTTTGGTGATTGTGTCAACATAGTTTTACTTTAAAGTCAATTATAATATGACTTTAGGAAACATGTTCTGAAATGCATGTGGATCTTGTATAATTAAAGGCATGCTATGTAACATTTCTGCTTGTCGCCATGGAGATCTTATCGTTTTTGCCTGTAATGTGCCAACGTATGAGAGTGAACTTGTTTATTTACAATGAGACAAGCAGTTCGGATCTGTGGAGAGGCAATACCACTCACAGTGAGAATGCATCTTTTTCAACGTATTTATTTTAACAAGAAAATGTCTGGAGCTGAACAAATGCCTTATAGATCATGTTTAATACTGTATTGTGGAACATTCAAGGTGATCTCGTTATCTCCAGAGACATCTCCATGGAGACAAACAGGTGACCTACTCTCCACCTGAAAAGTTACATAATGCACCTATAAAATAAAATCCAGTGATTATAAAATATATTTAGACTATGTAGAGGATGTGGGGTAAAGGCCAAGTGCTTTGTTGCAGATGACGTCACAACATTTTATAGTCCAATAATATTTAATACAGACAGGAGGCAGTTAAAATTGATACTGTTTAAAGGGACACTGTAAAGCATATATTCTTACACCTTTCAATAGAGTTTACCTGTAACTTGGGCTGTGGATAGAAATGTTTAATACAATACTCTGCCATACTCATTCTAGGCAAACATAGAATGAATATGAAAAGTTACATAGTGCAACTTTATGTCGAGATTTTTGTTGTAATAGTAAGCAAGTTCTTGGAACAAGTCAACATTTTGTGCCTTTACCCTTTGAATAATTTATGATTAAGGGGAAAGTACGGTTTCACGCTAGGGGAGACAGCATGTATTATTATTATTATTATTATTAGTTATTATTCAGTTCATCATCTGTACATGCATTTTCTGTTATAATTCAGAACACATAACTCTCATAACTGTGTATAAGACCTGCCATGTTAAAAAGTGTCTGTATGCTCCTCTCTCTGGTCTGTCTCGCTCATGCTTCACTGCTGATCCAGACGACAGCCCCGAGCTCCGCACCCTGACATCGGAAGTTCACAGCCCTTTGTCGGAGGCCCTGTCACTCTCGGGGTGAGTGCCAATGGGCTGCGTGTATGTGGTGTCATAACAGGTCACAATCCCATGAGAGTCGTCTGTTTAAGTGTCAAATGGTGTCGCCCAGTTCATGGTAAATATGTCTGTATTTACTAGGCCGGTCCATGGGAAAAGCATATTTGAATGCATCACAGTACATACTATACTTCAAAAATATTGTCTTTATTTGCTTTGTATCACCATAAAACATGTCACGTTTTGAGCGCAGCAGTGGCTTATAACTTTAACATACAACGTGGCAGAATGTTGTACATGTTCCTACTTCCTACTTGAACACCAAAAATGCCTTGGATATCGATTGTATATTTTTTTTTACTATTTCACTTTTCTGGGGTCCCTGTGGGAAATTACATCAAATTCCATCAAAACTATGACTGCCCTTGCAATGCTACTCTAGTTACCAGTGAACTTGGGACTGGATTCTACTCATTTTCACTTGAGAAGGTCCCACAATGTGCATAAACACTGTTCTGTTCACTTATATATGCTAATTATGAAGTTGATCTAAAAGAGCTCTTCAGGAGCTGAAAAGGCATTTAAGGCTTACTCGAGTAACCCTGTATTATTACAGGTAGAATTTACCTTTTGTTTAGTAGAGATTGGCAGTTCCAGGGCTGAAATAATCCAAATTATTCTATTAAAGGTGTATAAAGTTTAAAAACACAGTGGAGCACTTGCTGTACTATCATATCACAAGGTGAAACAGAGTGTTTTCTGTTTGAAAAGAACTCAGCCTAAATATGCAGAGTTTGTGTTCAATATGAAACGAAACACAACTCTGAGTATCTTTTTGATGAGGAAACAACATTATAACATAGATCAGAATATTGCGTAATATGGGCCCTTTAATCACATGTCACTCTTACAGTTACTCTTACTTTAGCTTTTTCTCTAAATACCTTTTCAGTTTTACTTTTTGGACCATTACTTTTGTACTTGATTAAGAGTATAATTATTATACTATATTAGAATATTTGTGGAATACCCTTGAAGAAATTTAATACAAAAATATCATACAATATCTACAACAATTAAACTAAATTAAGAATGTAAAATACTTAATACTATATAAATTGTTCTTCTCATAAATTTCTCGTTCTCTGTTGCCAGGCGCTTATTGCCGAGCATCCGTCCTCCCAGCCCTGTCATCCATCCAGCCGGCCTGCGGGGGGTCACCAGCGCGGGAGGCGGAGTCTCGATTATGCCCATTATTTGGTAAATAAGATGTCAACAAGGTGTTTCCCTGACACTTTATTGAGCCAAAGGAGGAGAGTGCAGGAATGAACTACCCCGCGGTGAATGGGCCCACTAATCTCCTCTTGTATACCCCATCGTCTTAAGGGTTTGTGAGGTTGGGTGAGGGGAGGAAAAGGGGTGTGGGGGGCATGCCAGGCGAATGCTACCCCTGCCTGGTACTACTTTTCTTGGGGTAGTGACAGTGTGTGCGCTCGCTAGGCTATCCTGGCAAAGTGTTTATAAAAGCCACTTGTTTGGGCACAATACTTGAACTAACTTTCTTTGAGCTAGCAGTGTGAATGCTCCCTAAGCCTTTTCCCAAAGCTCTTTAGAAGAAGGCCGGCCCATTGAGGAGCCCGAGGAGCGCAGGATTACCTTGCCCGACGGTGGTGCATTTCCGACCGAGCTGATTAGGCTGCGTTCATTGTTAAATCGACCAAAGGAGAGGCTCTAGACGAGAGAAAAGACCCTGAAATAGGTGGGCCTAGAGCAATAAGACAGCCACGGGAAGCCCAGCGCGGACAAGCCAAAGTTTTCCCAACAGTTCTTAAGCGGAGGTGCGCCGTGAAAAAGGAGATTAGCATACAAAATGAGAGAATGAGATATGTGCATGTGTGAGTGTATGTGTGTGTGTTTTGTCATGGGTAACTTGCAGCATGGCCCGTCCACCCCCAAGGTCTTGTCCGTCTGCACAAAGTTAATTAAACCAGTATTAAACAGTGGAGAAAGTTCCAGGGGCTCTTTGGAGGATTACACCCAGGATTTGTAGAGACGGAATTGAGAAAGTCGGTTCAATTGAGCACACTTTTGTTGGCTCAAATCAGCATGTATAACTGTCACTAGTAGAAGAAGTTAGACCAGGATGTTTGGAGCAATATGTACAAACATGTATTATTCTTTTATTTCAGTAGGAAACAGCAAAAAACACAGAGACAGCTATGCACAAAGTACAACTATAGGACATACTGTGCAATAAATTAACCATGTACAGTAAAAAGTGCTTCATTTTATGTACATTTAAATACAAGGACAGGGCAGCAGGTGTGTTGAAGAGCTCCTAACACACATAATAACAGGAACAATATGTTTACAAAGGGATGAAGGACCTCCTGGTCATGTGATTGCCAAATTGTAAAACATTTTACAGTTCAATAACTTACAACAAAAATGTTTTGAAATGAAACAGCCATAAAATACCCAACATGTTTAAAATGCTTAAAAAAAGTAGTACAAAAATATACATATTTAAATACATTTAGTAAGGTCATAAAGCATCCTCTCTTCACTCTCATCTTTGTGCTTTACAGTTTTGTACCAAACTCACAAAATATGATTCTTATAGTGCAGTGGTACTTCAGAGGGCAGCTCGTTTGTGTGAACAGACAAGGAATGTCTTCAATGTTTTCATTTCAGAGAACAATCCTCATTATTTCACATCTATGTTTTGTATGTGTTAAACTACTTATGGCACTAAATCACCAATAACATTTACTGAGCCCCAGACTTTCACTTGACAGGTTTTAGAGCACTTAAATACATTGTTCGTAGTAAAGGCCTCTTCAGTTTTACATTCTCATCTGTGTTGTCCAATACCAGTACTCCATGTTTCGAAGATAATGAAGCCTTGTATTATCAAATGTTGTGCTGAATGCCCTGGTGAGCTCACCTCCTCATGTCCCACACTGCCTCAGTGCTTCTTCCTTAGTCGGAGGTTCTTCCTCCGGGCCCCTGCGCTCTCTGCCCGGCCTCTGGTTCTCTTCACACAGTAGTACTTGGTCACTGTCTTTCTGCACTGCTCACACTTGACGGCGCAGCACCAGTGGAACTTACAGTTACAGCTGGAGATGGTCTCGGCCCTCCTCTCCTCCACAGCCAGCCCACACTCCCCACACAGCCGCTTACAGCTCCTCTTCTCCCACTTGGTCAGGTGTTTGCCCTTCTTCAGACACTCGCGCCCCTCTGTGCCTGCTAAACCCAGAGTGCGGTTCTCCAGGCAGTAGTCGGGCGAGTCTTCCAGGTGAACAAGCTCTTTACGTGAGATAGAGCTGAAGGTCTCAGCAATGGCCCCTCTGCTGGCTGCGCTGTTTCCCGCTCCTCTGAGCAGGTCCACTTTGATTGCCCGGTGGTATTTCTCCTTCAGGTAGTTCCCCACCTCTCTAAACTCAGGCAGCTGCAACCAGCAGGTCTGTGTGGTACAGCTGCCCGACACACCATGGCACTTACAGGTACGCTGCATGGTTCCTTTCACCGCCTGGGGAACAAAACACTCATCAGTATTTAGGCAAGGGAGGTAAAGCAAGTTTATTTTATTGCACAATTCTTATACAAAGTAAGTGCTTTAAAGAATAAGACATTAAAATCACAAAACAAACAAATCAAAACATAAATAATCATCATAAAATGTACTTTGAAAGAGAAAAGTGCAGGATAAAATCCTTTCAGTCATATGCACAGTTAAACAGAACCATTTGGAGTATGGATTTAAACACTGTCAAAGTAGAGGCCTGTCTCACATTTCAGGAGGACTGTCCCAGGTTTTAGCTGCATAAAACTGAAACACTGATTCCTCATGTTTAGTCCTGACTGATTTATTTAGCAAAATGGACAGTACAAGGACACAAAACGCAAATGACTATTACTATAAAGTAGAGGCAGCTCCACACACTTTTTCTTGGTGCTACGGTGTTCCATTTAGGGAGCTCACATAACATGGTGTTTGAGTCTTTTAACAGTGGAGCGCACCTTTACCTCCTTCCAAACAAGTTTATACATTAATCATATTTACTTTGCATCTTGTAGTGTTTTAAAAACCTCATTTCAGGTTTTCGTGCACAGAAAAGATTTCACTTGCTACACTATACTAATGTGTGAGTTTGAATATTCATCTAGGTGGTTGAATAGTATTATGTTTTCGTGCCAAACAGTGTGTTCTGAAATGCAACTACCATTATGACATAGTTAAAAAGTTTCCAAATACAATCTTAAACAGGACCAAACGAGAAACCAGGACCAAAAAGTCTAGATTTGGAATGAATTAGTCTAGAGTAAAACTATTTCAATATTTTGTAACGTTAGTAGAACCTTAGAAACATGATCAATTTTGTGCAGCCTTAATGTACCACCCTCTACATTTGCACTCTTGATAATATTTGTGTTGACGTAAATGAGATATAGTCAGTGGTCACATTTTTATCAGAGCCTTTCCAACTTTACCGTAGTTCACTATGAATGTTAAACACAAGCATATCACCTGGCTGTAGTCTTTTGTAAGTATCTTTGGAAGCCGGATGCAACAAGACAAATCGAAACATTGTGAAATAGTATAAACATCAATATTTGTCTCATGTTTCGCCTCATGTGTGAATACTCATGAAAGGGAAGAGAGGACCCACGCTGTTTGACTGATGTGTTGTCAAATTCCCTTATTGTACTCGAGTTAAGAGGGAAGCCTGAATGCACAAAATAGCTGAAATGGCCTAGCACTATTGTCTCCTTGTATCTCCTGACTCTGCCCAACACAAAACAGCTGTCCCATGAAAAGCAGCTCTCCCTGAATCAAAGTTTCACATTGCGCCTTATTGTCCCATCCGAAAGCGCAGACGTATTTATTTAGCATGTCCATTATCAACATGTTTTTACCGCATTGAGGAGGGCAATCAAAGAGGAGTTATTCTCTCTTTCTCTCCCCATTTTTTTCTGTTACATTGATGGTCCAGGTGCCGTGGGGTTCCATAAGTAGGGTAAACAAAGCCCACTCAATCAGCGTTCCTGTGGTCCCCTCTGGCTCCCCGCGGCTAAACAAAAGCTAACATAAATGCAAGATCCTTATCGCAAGAATAAAACTAAACACTTATTTTCAAAAGCAGCGGCGTACAGAGTGTTGTGAACTGTCTGGCACTGCGGGTAGTCTAATTAAAGCGGTACCGATTTTGGATTGGGGATTGTTATGAGAGGGTGAGTGCTTGTTAATGGGCTCTTCTGGTACAGCGAGCACACTGTTATCTTTGGGGACGAGTGGCACCTTACTTTTGGGGATGTGAATGGGATGCTTGGGTGGCATGGCTCGGTTCAAGTTGGAGAAGAGAGGAATTATTGAAAAGGTGCTTTACACTTGTCCATGGTTCAGAGGGCCTGGAGAGATGATCAGGTTTAAGCAGGATGCCCAAACTAGCTCCTCACTGGTTATGTTTACACACGCACCAAAAATGTGGTCTTTATCTGATTTCTGGGGTTATCAGATTATTGAAATGTTGGTAGCACTTTTAATAACCTTAATAAAGCATGAAAATTTGAGTGAATTCATAATGAGCAAATAGCTCCTGACCCCTTAAGTAAGTAGCCTAAATCATTCTTCAATGCGCTGTACCTGATTTTCCCGTCTTCAAACAGTTTGCAGTGTTCCAAAGTTATACACAGTTGTACAATACATCTGTACTGGGCAAGACAAATTTCACTAAAATACATACATTCATAATAACAAATAGTGTATTAAGAATGATTCAATCCTAACTCCTCACCATAACCCCTTAATTAAGCAGTCATTCTTAAACTATTTGTTCATAATGAGTTAAGTTTTTGTTGATTTAATTTGTTTAATTAAAGCTATTTAAGAAGGTGTAGTTATTATAAAGTGGTGACAAAATGCCAGTAAACAGTTACATCTGATGTGAGTAGTCTTTCTTTCTGACAGTTCACACTTGCACAGGTTTTGATGAAAAGAAATAAGGTAACTAACTACGACGGAGTATAAGGGTCAGTTAAATAAAATAAATTATGCAGGCGCTACGAGAATAAGGTCGTAGCATTTTGACATTAAAGACGTAATTTTACGAGAATAAAGTCATAGTACTACGAGAATAAAGTCGTAATATTACAAGAATAAAGACGTAATTTTATGAGAATATAGGCTGCTGTGTGTGAATGAGTGACCAGTGCGTTATGAAGAATTTGGAAGAATTTGAAGAATTTTTTCCAAATCTGTCTGGTTCCTCTGACTAAACAAACTGAAATGCTTGCAGTGTCCCTTCAAAGTACTTATAGTAATGATAGTGTGGTGATGGTGGGCTAAAAGACACAGTATTTCACCGTGGGTAAACCCCAGTTGAAAGTTTATCTGAACAAAATGCTCCAAATTCTCCATAACGCATAACACATTGGTCATTCATGCACAGCAGCCTATACTCTCATAAAAATATGACTTTATTCTCGTAATATTACGACTTTTTTCTCGTAATATTACGACTTTTTCTAGCTTCGACTTTATTCTCGTAAAATTACGACTTTAATGTCGAAATGCTACAACTTTATTCTCGTAGCGCCCGCATAATTTATTTTATTTAAGTGACTCTTATACTCTGTCGTAACTAACTAATGTGGCAAAGATTTTAAAAAATTTAAATATAAAAAATGTAAACAGCTATTTTAAACTTCATTGTACTTTCTTTTCCAAATACAACAGTTCAAATAAAATCCACTGATTAACTGACACATGTCACCAGCTGTTTTTGATTATTTCTTTTGTGCAAGTAAACACCAAATGTCAGATCTAATTGTTCAGTGATCTGATTATTCTAGTGATCAGATTTTTACTGTCCATGTAAATGTACCCACTGCCCATGCATAGATCTAGTGTTCACAGTGCTGTACCTTGCGTCCTGCCTCGTTGTTGTGCAGGTTCATGGCTGCACGGGCGTCCTGACCGGTCTCCAGAGCATCCACAAACTGTTTGGAGATGGCCTCTCCAAAGCCCACATTGTCACTGCAGCCTCCCCACAGCCACCCATGACCGCCTGAAAGCAGCAGCAGAAGAAGTGTGAGGAGAAGAGCTGTGTCCGGTATGTGAGTTACAGCGACACAAGTTTAGAAAAAAAAAAGTTCAAATGTGGTGGTGTCTATGTTTAAACAGTAGGATTCCTTTCAGAATTCACATACAATGCAATTAGTGGTTTTCAGACTCTAGGATGTGACAATGTCATACTCCCAGATGGGCGGCAAGAGACAGATTTTCATATTGTTAATAAATGTCTAAAAGGTAAACGCACAAATGTTGAATCTAGTCATTTCTAATATCACTAGAGCCAAAAATTTTCATTTGATCTAGGTACTGGAATTGGATATCGTGCCGATACAGAAACATTTGCTGGATTGGATATTGTCTTCCAATTATTGGTTCAACCAGCATATAAATTTATGTAAAAGGCCATTTAATTTTTTATGTAAAAGGCCATAATGTTTTAACTTTTATTTATACAAAGCTGTTCTGTAGTGTTATGGCTTTCTTTAGCATAAATCTTTATTTGTATTATTATGGATCATTTTGACCTAACCTTCATAATACCATCTGTTATGTATGTTATGTTGTTATGTCTTTTCTGTGTGTCTAGCGGCCTCCAGCCACTTCGATTAGACCAAACTGGCAAGATTGTTTTGGTGCTATAAATACTCTGTATTGTTTACATTTGTCAGCTGAGGGCGAGACGACACCGTTAGGGACACAGCTCTGTGACAATTGTGCACAGTTGATTCAATAAACCAGACCTTTGATTCAAGACAACTTCTCTGTTGATTTTTATATCTTTAAGACTTGACCATTAGAAATTCCACAACAGTAGGTACTAGTGAGATAAATAACAACTACATAATGCATTTTGCTCAGTTTTGTCTTATTTTATCTTTGTTTAAAAAAAATAAATTCTGTTTTCAGTCTCTGCACTGGTATCAGTTGATATCAGGTATCAGCAGATCTGTAAAGCTGTAATATCAAAATGATTAAAACAGAAAAAGCTAGATAAATGCATTCCTAATTTGAACAATATTCATTTTAGTTGTCCCTCATTTGTATTAAATGTTATTAGTCTGTAGAATGTTTGTCATCTGAAACACAGATAAACATAAATGCAATGAATGAAAACCTGTTTATAGAGGTCTAATACACAGGCACGTCAAGATTTTACTATAAACTAATAAATAATTGCAGCCTTTCATTTTCAATATTGTGCTATTTTTATGTATATATTTGACTGTGATATATTGTGCAGCCCTAATGTGAGCTTGTGTGAAATGTAGAATAGAGAAGATGTTTACCGCGTTGTCCGTTCCTGCTGTCATCACAACCGCAGTTATCAAAGTCTCCCAGGCTGCAGTTCCTGGTCAGAGTGTACATGACCCCTGCAGAGCTGATAGCGTGGACAAAGGCTGCCTCGCGGTTTGCTGCGGAGAAAAAACATGCGCGTTTCACTAGTTTCTTAAAGAGCTTTTTTACACAAGTTTACTACAAGTTTGTGAAAAGCTTCCCAACAGTGTACTGCAGACGGGCCCTTTTGTCTGCTTAGGATCTGTTGCCAATCTGCACTCAGACACTTTCTTGGTGCATGTTGTGCTTTGGATTAGTGAGTTTGTTTTGGCTCTGGTCAATGTGGCCAATGTAACAGTCCCAATGGGAGCAGTTGTTCAGACCAAGCCAACAGTTCACACTTGCTCTGTTATAGATAGATCCTCTTGGACATGTGACGGCTGCATGATTTTGGGCAGTGATATATATATTTTAAAAGTGTTCACATGTAAACAACTTCTACGTATTTTAGGAATAGTTTGTAGAGATGTAAAAACTATAGGTACAGCAAGATTTTCTATAAAAAGACAGGATATTCTTTGCAGAGAACATTCTATAATCAAAATAACTGCAGCGTTTTAACTGTGATTGTGATAGTATACTGTTGTGACCCTAATGAGGTGTTGACTGACCACTGCGCAGACTGCTGTGAGTAGACAGCTGAAGGGCTCTTTCGGGACAGTTCCAGCGGTCCCATTCAAACTGATACTTGCACTCCTCGATGCCGCTCTGAGCCCCGGCCGCCACACTGCTAGAGTAGATCAGGTATGCCTAGAGGACAAGACAGGGCTGTGAGATCAATGTGTTCTACAGCAGAACTTCACACAGTCACATGGAAGCCTTATTCTTATGGTAAGAGACACTTTATTGTCCCCATAGATAAATTTGCCGTTGGAGCAATGTATCAGGAGCACCCATCTTCAGCTAGGCTTGGTCAGGACTACCTTAGCTGGAGGATTTTTATTAGATATAGACGGACAAACTGGGCCAATATTTGCACATTTTTGTGTATCAGCTATTGACCTAGGCCAATATGTATTTTTTGTTCACCAATTTCTGCATAAAGCTTTATTTTAACATTTGAGTGCAACAATGGCATACACAAAATAAGATGATACTGCTCCATTATAGGTAAGTAGTAAAAACAGTGTTGTGGATGTCTAAAAAGTATTTCTATTCGTAGTATAAGTTGTATGTTAGCAGTCATTTCAAATCACATTTTTTGGGGAAATTATGATCAAAATGGTCTCTACATATCGGCCAAAAAATAACAGTAGAGATTATCGAGAATCAGCTGTTCGGATTTTAAACAATCATATCGTCCATGAAAAAACCCACATCGGTCCATCTCAAATTTTTGCCCATAGATCTTGAGGGAATGATTACTTCTAAAGACATGATTCTAACTGCCAGCTGATACAATTGGCTGTAAACGGAAGAGCGTATTTGACGTTTATGCCTGGACATTTCTATCTCATATTTCGGTATGAACTCCAGGGATGGACCGGATCAGATATCGGCTTCCAAATATTGATTCAGCCGATATCCTGGTTGGATGTATACCTTGATGTAATAAGACTATTAGCTGGTCGTAGCTGCTCCAGAAAGTCTCATAATGCTTGAACTTTTACTTATACCAAGTTGTTCTGTAGTTACTTCAGAGATAAATAACAGCTCCATAACACATTTGGATCAGTTTTGTCTCATTTAATTAAAATTTTTTGTTTGTTTAAAGGAAATACATGCCATTTTCAGTCTCTGCACTGGTATCGGTTGATATCCGGTATAGGCAGAGGACAATACAGGATTATTAAAACATGCTTAAATCAATCAAAATACAACTTTGAGTAAACTAATGATCATTGGTCTCAAAAGTACTCAATTTTGCTATGTAGGTAAAAGTACAAAATACAGCAGCAAAAAAATAAAAAAATAAAAGTATCACCTGAAAATATCTACTTAAATAAAAAATACTGAAATATCCACTTATTACTTTATTTCTGACAGATTTTGAGAACGATTAAATTGTAAAATAAAGTGATTTTGATAAAGAATTATTTGGTTTGTGTACAACAGTAATCGCTGAATAAATATCTTAACTATCTAACTATCTGTTTCTATTTGCATATTTTTGCTTGCTCAAACTATAAATGTGCTAATTGTGCACTGATATGTTTAAACATGCCCCTCAAAAACAGACCATTTGCTTTTGTCTAAAACCAAGTCCAATATATTTCATGTTATTTCATTAGGCCTTCTCTGTTTGATACAATATAATTAAAACAAGTGCTAGACCTGTTTATTTACGGGCACTCTGTCTTGTATGGCTACACCTCTCGTGTGTGAAGCCGCAGCCCTCAGCTCTTGGCTTTCGCCTGCTGTTGTCCCCGCGGCTCGTACAGACCGGGCCCACTATAATATAACTAATATGTCTCAAGTGGTCTTTGCAGCTATGGAGTGGTTCCTCTTCTTTCTCCTGCTCGGGCTCGTTAATGATGACCACCCACTACACCGCTGGGCTGCCCCTCTCCTCTCCTACCTCTTCACACATTCAACTCAAGGAAACACAGGGGCCCATGATAAGGTCAAGTGTAGCGAGTGAGAGACCAGTAGAGCCGGGAATCTTGTCTATCTAGGGTTGTCAAAAGTATAGAAAATCTGATACTAATCGATACTAACACTAATCTCATTTGAGCAGGTATCAATACTAAATAAGTCACATTTACAGGACAGAAATGAACCTTTCCTGAATATCTTTAGAATGATCTTGAGCTGTACCAGCACAAGTATAAGACACACAGACTAGTATACAGCCATGGACCACTATGAACCTACACAGATACAAGACCACATGGTGATGTAAAAAGTACTATGCTGTTGAAAATCACATTCTATTGTCTAATGGAGAGTTTTTTATTATCTTTGTAGCATCAAAATTGGTATTGAATATCAAGTCCATTCCTCAGTATTGAAATTGAGTTTGAAATTTTAGTATCAGGACAACACATAGTCTATCATATACGTGTCAATTTAACATACAATATGCGTGAGAAAAGGGGAAGGGAGGGGGATCAAAAGAGAGTTGGCTTACCTTAGGTCCAGTCATCAAGAAATTATTCACTGACCTGGAAAAGAAGACAAGCTTATTTAGTCAGGGAAGCTCAGTGTCCTTCCGCAAATTCATCTCTCTCATTAGTGCGGTAGGATCATGTGAAAGTGAGGTACAAGGATTTGGAGCGCTGTGAGAAAATAGGAAGGGTTTGGATTGTTTTTAGAATATGAATGTATAGATCAGATGCTCTGTGTTTGATGAGTTCGTCTAAGAGGGTTAACACTTGAAGTATGAAACTCACCACCGTGTGCATAGTGTTATAGAGTAAATCAATCATTATGTAATTGTAGCATCAGCAGTTACGGAGGCTATTCTCTTACCCCTTATGAGAATACAAAATATAAACATACATTTTACCATAGCTAATCCTCCTAAACCAGTAAACTAAAACTAAAACAGGCCTATTCATGAATTTCACCCTGCTGTGATAAGCTGCAACATTTGAAGCACTTTTCACCTTTCAAAAGATATAGTATAGTAATATTGCTTTAAATAGTTAATTGCTGTGGCAACCATCCAAATTTGTCATCAATGTTAAATCCATGGATATAAAATAGAATGAGGAAACAGTGGTTTGTATGTGGGGTGCAAAAACAAAATAAACAACAACAAAATAAATGTATATCTACCAAAACAGATAATATTTTTCTTACCTATCACCCTATTGTAATAGTTACATTTATATCAGAGAAAAGGCAAACCAATGGCCTCTGTTTCTTGCTCTTATATTTAAATGTTAAAAAATAAATAGAATACTCTCAATCTCAGCAAATGTCTAGACAGTTTTAATGCACATTGTGCAGAATAGTCTGTGGGTCTGTTCATTGGTTTAAGAATGATTACAAACTAGGACAGTTGCCATAGCAATTAACAATTTAACACATAATTTTTTAATGTTCAAAATGTTGCATGTAGTAGGGGCTGAACCCATGAATACAGTGAACTTAGCTTATTGAGACAATTCCGTAACATGATTATTCCAAAATTGTATCAAAATAAATAAAGTGGTTGCATTTTACTTATAGATTTGAGAGGCCTTACAGCAAATCATCATGACACAACCTCATCCAAAACCACGGAACAAAAAATGACATCCTTTTGTTCCAGACCCTGCCCGTGCGTAAACCTCAAACTACAGCCACGAATTGGCCTTACCAGCATCCGTACGCGTTCATATTGGCCAGCAGAAGCACCACGTAGCAGAAGACCTCCAAATGCATGAACATCCTGACAGGTGAGGCCGCAGCGTGCCCGTCCGCGCTCTGTTCAAAGTGACTGAGCCTCCTTCAGCGAACCACCAGCGACTCTCCAGACCTTTCGAGGAGGGGGCTTCTGAAATGGAGCTGCTCGAGTCCCCAACAAGAGATTATCTGCTTAATTAAAGATTTTCCCCCTTCTTCCCCTCTCGTCCAATCAGCGGTGCAGCGCGGAGGAGGACATGATCAAAAGAGCACCCCGGGCCTTCTTATGCCCTCTGGCTCCATTCACGGGCGCAGGGAGATCCGCTCTTCCCTGTAATCCCGTTGGAAAAAGTGTAACATTGATCCCTCCACGTTGAAAAGTTTATTTAGGCTATCTAACTTAACACACGGATGATTATTGGGGATTAGCGAGTGGATATGGTATAGTTAAGGTTGATAACACCGTAAAAGTATAAAGGGCCTGCTAGTGATTGCTTTCATGTCTAAGGCATGATTCAATCATCGTTTATCAATTGACGAGAAGCAGCTTTTACGCATGAGCCAAAGTTTTACGCGCGCTCGTTTTGTGCGCCATTTTTAAACTGCCAGAGAATTTACAGCAGCCTGATTTGGAATAGTAGGAACAGAAATTCACTTAGCTAGGTATTTCGTTGTGTTTTATTATTTGTTATGCTTACAGTTGTTATTATTATTTGTTCTTGTTATAGGGGATGATAGCAGAAGGTAGCCTGCTTGGTGTTGCCTTTCTGACTGCTGATGCCAAAAAGGACATTTTCTCATAGTGTTGATCCCCCTACAGAAAATAAAAGGTAAGGAATTGTGCCGGGCTCAAGAAGGCCGAGCTATTGATCAGATGGAGTGCATTTGCATGACTAATCCAGACGTTCCTAGCTCACACACTAGATAAAGGCAGTTCCCCCATAACCCCGTCTGACCCGTAGGTCTCTTTCCTTTGGCGCAGGCAGCCCTTTAGCCATCTTCTTGTGTGCAAATTAGGATTAGGGCGAAAAGTGATTTGGGGAGGACATCTGAGGGATGTTTTTGGATTGAGATTTAAAGCGGAATGACACGTGAAACAAAAGAGGGATCAATGTGTTGTTTTAGGTATTTTTTAATCCTAGGAAATACGAATGATTCTGCAGACTCCATATGTCACTATCTGTATGGGAATTCCCGAAAGGCATAAAGCATCATGTAACGTGACTCAACAACCTTGCGACAGGCTTTAAACTCTCCTGACCAAAAGGACGCATGGTTTGGCTGTGCGTAATGGCGGTGCGTAATGAGGGCTGTAGAAGGCGCATGGAGCTTGTCGTGTGCACTTTCAGTTGCTACTGGATTCTGTAGAGCGCATATTTTCATTCATTATTCTTATTACTGACTTCTTATTTGGGAGGTGAATCTTTTCATGTGACCAAAATGTATAGATTTTAAAAAGTAGGCTAACTCCAACTATTCCTTCGTTGGTGTTTCATGTAGCCTATTTTAAAACGTCTTCACACTGTCATGATATCACACTTTATATTTGATGGAAAATAAATAAATGTTATGCTTATCCTAGATTATGAAATACTTAATTTGAAATCAAACTATTTGAATGAAAAGTACAGTTATTGTGACAAAAACCTTTTATATTTAGGTTTATATTTTTTAAGTGTACAGATTAAAATGTATTGTATTTTATTCCTTCATGCCCTGATTTGGGGCACTGGGACAGAAACATGAAACTTAGGTCTCCACTCATTCTTTCCTTTAATTAATTTGTGCTTAGTTTTAGATAATATCCGTAGTTTTAGTTTACAAAAGATATATTTTTGTCAGCAGAATTAACACTTAAGGTTAAGGTACTCCAGCAAACTCCAGAAAGGTCCCAAAAGGCCCCTCTGATACCTTTTTGCTGTGAGGCAGTAATGGTCTTAAATTTGTTCTCCTTCATCCTGTATAACAGATGTTAAAATACTTAAGGTCTGTAAATAGCGTAAGCATACACAATACAGGATCTACACTCAGGCTTTCTAACAGTAACTCATCACGCAGCTATTTCTCAGGAACTTTGAACCACAAAAAGACTTTTGGGCCTGTACTTCAAAAGCAGTCTTATCACTGGAGAACATGGAAGCTGCTGGGCTGGTACCATCTTGACATATGAAGACTGTAGCCTACTAATAAAATAAATGAATAAATAAATAAAAACAAAATGAACCAATAAATGGATGTGGCAAAGACATAAGTTATTCTCCATATTTCAGACGTTGCTGTGGGCACCAACGTTGCCATTGGGGTTGTATTATTTTACATGGGCTTGACAGCAAATAAGTTATATAAGGACTACAGAGCCGTTTTAAAATCTCCCAGAGAACCAGTGCAGTGTTAACTTGTTGGTCACATAAACATAGAACATTTTTACACAAATTAACCTACTTTATATCAGATTTTAGCAGCAAAACGTTTCCCAAATTCTCTATCAAAATGAATGGAATTCCTGCTTAACCAGAAGTGCCACCACAAAGAAAGTGTAGTTTAGGTGCATTTATGGCAAAAGTGGGTGAATAAGATCAATAGAGGCATATCTCACAGGCCTGGCTGTATATACTTGCAGTGGTGTGGGTAGAAAAATGTGTAACTTCTATGAACATCATTATAATGAAAAACATGTTCCATTACATATCAACATGTTTCTTTTATTATTTTACAAAAACTGTGAAATATGCCAACACAATGTATACTGCATTTTCTTATAATCCATCAGTGTTGTCCTCCTGACACAAACCCTGCATCATGGATCATATGGAGCACAATGTAGCAAAACCCATCCAGGTATAGTTTTCTTAAAGAAAAAATACACAGGCACTACAACATTAGAACTCTTGGATCCAGGCCCGTCAGGATAACACATTTTGGAGTGTGATATATCGCTGCAGTAAATATAGACAGCGATAATAATGAGCCTAATTTATGCCTTTGACAGAACTGATACTTTGGTCTGCATACACCCATATAATACAGACATGGGCCCCATTATGTAATGTTGAGTGGGAAAATATCCCATCTTTTGAATCTTCAGAATGTTGCATGTATTTGGAGGCTGAACCCATGAATAAAGTGAACTTAACACATCACGACAGTTCTGTAACTTGATTATGGAACTTGTTGTGTACACTTTCAACAGTAGCTACTGGATTTAGTTAGTTAATGTGGCAAAATTATTATTATTATTATTATTTAAATGACTTTTTATTCTTATTCTTAAATTCTATCCCGTGGTTGTGGCATCTTGTAACTAAGAGAATTTCCCTTCGGGGATCAATAAAAGTGATTCTGATTCTGATTCTGATTCTGAAAAACTCATTACATTTAGGTTTATATTTAGATTATCATTTCATAGTTCATATGATTCAATTATGACCCGCATATTACTTAACCTAATCTTCACTTACTAGGCTACAATATGAAATTAGTGTGTTTAAAGAACCATCGGAGGGCGTAGGGATTCCTTGTACGTATGCAAGTATGTAAACTCAAGTTTTTGTTAGTTTTTTGTCTTTTTTATCTATGACATACTGTATTGCATTGCTTCATGACCTGATTTGAGGCACTGGGACTGAAAAGTTAAACTTAGGTCTCCACTCATTCCTTCCTTTAATTAATTTATGTTTAGTTTTTAGATAATATGCATAGTTTTAGTCAACAAAATTAAATATTCATTGTTTTAGTCATTATGATTACTTTTAACTTTTATTTTTTGGTAAAACTATAAAATATTTTTGTCGACAGAATTAACACTTGAGGTACATCTGCAAACTCCAGAAAGGCCTCAAAAGGTCCCTGTCGAACCTTTTTGCTGTGAGGCAGTAATGGTCTTAAGTTTGTTCCTCTTCATCCTGTTTAACAGCTGTTAAAATACATAATGTCCGTAAATAGCATAAGCACACACAATACAGGATCTACACTCACTAACTCAATGTGCAGATATTTCTCTGGAATTTTGTACTACAAGAACACTTTTGGGCTTATATTTCAAAATAGACCTACAAATGCACAGATTTTGAGGAGCCTTATCACTGGACATGAAAACTGATGGGCTGGTGCCATCTTCTGGACATATGAAGAACTGTGTAGCCTATTCATTTATGTCCATTGTAATTAGAAATTAAAAAAAACAAACAACATATTTTAACCAATAAATGTGTGTGGCAAACACATTATTATATGTTATATAGGCATATCGTACAGGCCAGGCTGTATGTTCTCTGAAAGCAGTGGTGTGGGTGGAAGAATTCAGTGTAGCTTCTATGAATGAATATGTCATTATCATGAAAAACAAAAACATCAGATTGTTGCATTACATATCAACATGTTTCTTTTATTATTTTGCAAAAACTGTGAAATATGCCAACACAATGTATACTGCATTTTCTTATAATCC
Organism: Periophthalmus magnuspinnatus; assembly: GCF_009829125.3. Lineage (NCBI taxonomy): Eukaryota > Metazoa > Chordata > Actinopteri > Gobiiformes > Gobiidae > Periophthalmus > Periophthalmus magnuspinnatus. The sequence goes on along the minus strand of NC_047140.1, from coordinate 5,567,823 downwards.
ATCAGTGTTGTCCTCCTGACACAAACCCTGTATCATGGATCATATGGAGCACAATGTAGCAAAACTCATCCAGGTACAGTTTTCTTAAAGAAAAAATACACAGCCACTACAACATTAGAACTCTTGGATTCAGGCCTGTCAGGATAACACATTCTGAAGTCTGATATATTTCTTCAGTAAATACAGACAATAAGCGATAATATTGAACCTAATTTATGCCTTTGACACCAGTGACTTAGCTGGAGTTACAGCAGGTGAGCTGATCTGTCCTGTTAAACAAGTCCCTCTCAAATAACACTTTTTGCTTAAAATCAAACACATAAACAGGACCATGAATGCTCGTATTGATCACAGGCTCCTTAAAATGTGTTTTTTAAATCCATTTTGTATTTTTATTCTATTACTTTTTTGGCAGTGTTTACAAATGTGTGCATTGTGTCACCATGATAACTGTTCAACATTCCACCATAGAAATACACTGCCCGGCCAAAAAAAAAGTTGCCACCTGGATTTAACTAAGCAAATAGGTACGAGTCAGGTCTACAATCTGTGCTCAAAGAATGAGGTCTGCTCACTACCTGAATATACTGAATTACCAGGTTATCCCATCAATGGATTTTTTCTTCCCTGATGGCACGGGCATATTCCAAGATGTCAATGCCAGGATTCATCTGGCTCAAATTGTGACAGAGTGGTTCAGGAGCATGAGACATCATTTTCACACATGGATTGTCCAACACAGAGTCCAGACCTTAACCCCATTGAGAATCTTTGGGATGTGCTGGAGAAGCTTTGTGCAGCATCACACTCTACCATCATCAATACAGCATCTTGTTGAAAAATCAATGCAGCACTGGATGGAAATAAATGTTGTGACATTGAAGAAGCGAAATTGAAACAATGCCACAGTGAATGTGTGCTGTAATCAAAGCTAAAACCAAATATTAGAGTGTGTGACCTTTTTTTTTTTTTTTTTTTGGCCAGGCAGTGTAAATACATGCAGTAAACCTCCAGAGTGATGTCACTTTAAAGTATCAATAACCATAAAGCAGATAAACTATTCTAAATGTACAATATTGTTAAAAACAGGAGCTGCAATAAATACATAGCCCATAAATATGCAATAAATATAATATCAGAATGCAACACTTTGTATTTAGTTATGAGACAAGTTATAAATTCAACCTTCTACCGCTCAAATCTTATTAAAATCTTTTTTTTTTTTTTAAGGAAAAGGTTCAAAGGATAAATATTCCATTATGGTTAGATCCATCACTTATTGAGTCTATATAGTAATTATCGTGACAGGCCTACTTGGATTTGTCAAAGCAAAACGAACCAGATGCAAGTATTTTAGACACGTCACATGCATTAAAATATTCAGTTTATAACTTGACATAGCTACTGTGCAAGACAACCAATGTGATTGCACCCCTCTTTTGTAATAATATATAGAGACTGATACTGCTGTTCCCATAAACCTTTGTAAAGAATGTAACAAAGTGCCAGGAGTAGGCAGTCGATATAGCACAAGAGAAATTAAATATTAGCAGATTTGACATACAGTTGCCAGATCTGTGCATTTCATTTCTAGGCAGAGTATGTAGCCTGCATTAAAAAGGGAACTACAGTCACAACTGATCCAGGGTTGTCAACACCTTAACCATCAGTAAAAGTAAAAGTAATATTTGATTTGAACATGTTTACCTGTTAAAATGTTTATGAAATCTAAAACAAAAATTCTACATACCCTCCCTTTAAACAAGTCATTAAAGCCCCTGGGCCTCATGTTTTCCATGTATGTCTCTACCCATGTACAGATATATTATATAAACAGCTGTTGAGGTCAAAATATGTCCACTGCGTGCAGTCTGCATCTACTTAGAAAGCGCTTTATTGTATGATAATCAGGAAGTGCATGTGAGCATGCTAGTTGTTGTTAGCATTACTGTCACTGCAAACTCCGCTCTAGTCTCTGCATTTGTTGTTAAAAGCGCTTATAAACTCATGGTGAATAATTAAGATGCTCAGAATGCATAAGGTAAGTGAGAAATAACTAGACCACTGCAAACTGTTTAAGAACTAGTTCTGTTTTTCACATTTTTAAGGGTAAGTAAAAATCAGACACAGTGCCTTAAATAAAGCATTCAAACCCAACACCAAAACATTATATTACAAAGCATTATAATAGTCACCTTCTCGTGGCAGTAGCGTTGACTTGGGCCACATACATAGCCGTAAACAGAAAGGACTTAGTCACTTTTGCTGTTTTCGTTGCCTGTTCGCTGCTTACGTGCCAGGATCATCTCTTTGGAGACTCTCTTACGGTCTGAAGCCAGACCCAGGAAGCACATGAGGTCTATGAAGGCTGTGGTGAGGTTGAGTCTCCAACCAAACTCACTGGCGCCATAGTCGAAAGGAAAGGTGTGGTGGTAGTTGTGGAAGCCTTCGCCTGAAAAAGAAGGACAACAATCTGAGAAAAGGGCAGAGATGAATGGACTGAAAAACTAAATTCCCTGTCAATTTGTAGTATTTGAGTTGGTTCAGTCCCACTCAAAACCGTTGTTGCAGTCACTGGGCAATAATTAAAGGAAATGTACACAGCCTCCACTTTCAGGTTAACAAATTTGACGACCAAAACACCAAATTGTTAACAACTTGACAGTCATGCCCAATATTGTCCATTGTAAATACAAATTTAAAAAAAAACATGTTTTAACCAATAGATACATGGTCAGACCATAAAGATATGGAAGGTAATTAAAAATAAATCAGCATTATAATTGTTATCAGTAAAAGCTATTTTTGATTTTATCATGTCTACCTCATATCTGGGGACACACAATTAGGTTATATTTATTGAATCTAAAATCGAAATCTTTCATACAGTTCATTTAAAAAGAAATAAACAATTTAGATTTTTCATTGCCACTTTAATATAATAAGAGCTCGGTTCTTACCCAAGGCACTCAACGACACCAGGCGGTTCTCTCGGGGGTTGATGCTGATGTCATATGGCCTGTTGCCCCACATGTGAGCAGCACTGTTCACCAGCCAGGTGACATTCAGCTGCAGCGCATATCGGAAGAGTCCAGGAAGGAAGTACGCCACTTTCAAAGACTCGCCCCAGCCCCACCACGGTACCAGTGTGGGCAGCACAAAGCACATGACCACCAGAGACAGGCGACTGTGTCTGCAGACAGAGGGGCAAAGATCACTGTAAAGCTACTCAGGAGAGGTCACACTTTGTCCTCTTAATGTGATTTTCTTTTAGTATCGATACTTTGCTCAACTGAGTATCTAGTATCTTATAGACAGACCAGAGTTGCCACATCCATTTCTTTATACATCTCCCACATGTTAGAGCCATAAGAATCATCTCACACTCTGAGGACTTCAGGGACCGGCCTCCTGCTGGTGCCCAGAGTCAGGACTAAACATGGGAGATCAGTGTTTCAGGTTTATGCAGCTAAAACCTGGAACATTCTTCCTGAAGATGTGAGACAGGCCTCTGCTTTGACAATGTATAAATCCAGGCTCCAAACAGTTCTGTTTAGTTGTACATATGACTGAAAGGGTTATATTCTGCACTCTTCTGTTTTAATGTTCATTTTATGATGATTATTTGTGATTATTTATGGATTGATTTGTGTGATTTTATTGCTCTTTGAAGATCTGGAAACCCTAGAACAGACTTGAAAAGGATAAGTAATGGAGATTTTTTTTATCATAGACTTTTACCTTCTCTGAAACATCACCACTTTGTCTTCCTCCAGATCGGACATGTCCAGCTTCTGCCCCTTCTCTTTGACGTCTGGATGCTTGCGCACCAGCAGCCAGCCCACGTGGGCGAAGAAGAAGCCCCGTGTGGCATTATGGGGGTCTGCATCAGTCTCGGAGTACTTATGGTGGACCCGGTGATCTCTGGCCCACTCATAGATGTCATTCTGCACGTGAAAAGAGAAGAGAGGATTGCGTGAGACAGACTTAAATATGAACGCATCCACTCACCAGATTAAGGTCAGTAAACATGTAAAAGCACTCAGATTATATGATTATTATACATGTTTTATGCAGGCGTTTAATCATGGTTACCAAAATGAACAGTAAACTTAAGTGTTAGTTTCAAAATCAAGTTTTTTATATTAAATTCAAAACAGTGATTAATTATATAGTTGAATTGATGACTCCATGTTACTATTAACTATCTTTTACATAAAGTGTTCCTAAGCATTTACAAAGTAATTAGGGATTTTTTTCTGCACCATCCTAGTCTAGCATCAGATTTTCTTACTTGTTTTTACTGTAAAAAAAAATATATATATTTCACCATTTCTTAACCTTGTGTGTATGACCTGATTTTTTTGAATAATAACAACTAAGTAAAGAGAAGTGGGTGGGTCCATTTTTTTAAGCTCCCAATGCTTAAATGAGATATACAGGATTAATGCATAAATCTATCAAAATAAAACTGAGTAAATTAATGATGAAAGATGACGAATTTCCCAACCAGGCATATAGGAACCTCTGGGATAAGTGAGCAACTGCCAGGGGGAACTTGCAATGATTTCAGATTTAAAATTGACATTGTTATTATATTTAAGTGTAAAATATTCTTTGTAATACATTTTGCATCCTTAACAATGTTTCTGTATGATATGTTTTGTATGTATTAGAGACAAAAACATTTGGGAACCACTGCCTAAAAGCTCAAAAAAGTCAAATTTAGATGATATGTCCTCATTAAATAATTTTATTTTTGTTTCATGGTACTTTTTTAGTACATTTATATATTAAAGTAGTAGCAGTAGTAGAGTCTAGGGCTTCGGTCGTTAGTCAATTAATCAAATTTTGTATGGGTCAACTAATTATTTAATTTATATTACATGGGATTTATATAGGACAGCAGCCTAAAGAAGGCACACAGTGAGCCATGAGTTTAAATACACTGTTTGTACCTTTCAGTATGAATCATGTGGTTGAAGTCTTGTGAGTACAGTTTGGGTCAGATACGTGGTCAGACCATAAAGATACAGAAGAATTTGAGCACTTTTTCCACTTTAATGCTATTGTCCCCTTTTAGTCGAGTAATTGGTCAGTAGGGAATCACCAAGAATTTCTTTAGTCGACTACAGCCCTAGTAATGTCATTGCAGGCCACAGTGGATTACCTGGGAAGCCATGGAGTTTCCGAGAGCAAGGAAGACTCTTAGTGGAAATGAGGCCTTGTATGATCTGTGACTCCATAGTCTGTGAGCACCAGCAGTTACTCCAAGACCACTGAAGACATAGCACAGTGCCGCTGAAATACAAACAGGCAGGTCACAAAAGTATTACTCTTAAGCCAAATAGATACATAAAATATGTCTATTATTCCAAAACACTTGTGCCAGGCAGGGCTTAATCATTTGGGAGAATATCTAATTGCTATTTGTGAAAAGTACACATTTTAAAGGCATCCAGAAGTATTGACAAAAAGACTGAAATATGAGCCAACAAACTAATACAAGAATCACATTTCAGAACATGTTTGCACAGATATAAATGTGTTTTTTATGCAGAATAAGACAGGGTATTTTGTTTGTGGAAGGAATTATGGTACTTGAAAAATTGCAGCCTTTGCATTTTGCCAATTTTGTCCATTCAAATTTTGATAAAAGTTGTTTCTTTCCTTTGTGAGGAAAACGATCAGCTAATGGCACGTCACTTACAATGGGATGTCTATAATGGAACCGAGCAATTGTGCTTTGTCCTCTGGAATAGCTTGCAGCTCCGTAATGGAATAAGAGGGTACGACTAGGCACGCAGAGTGGAAACAAAGTTGGCACTGTTGAAAAATTCTTGTCATGCTTCCCTCATACTTTCTATATGGTCCACATGCAAACTGCAAACTATTATCACTATATACAGAGACGCCATATGCGCCATTGGCCTGTCATGACAAATACTACATACATACATACATATTGCCTAGTTTATTAGTTTATTTTAACAGGAACCATGTGAAAACACATTAATCTCGTAAAAGAAGAGATGCTTAAGCCAAATTTAGCTAAAGCTAATTTCCATCTGCAGTCCCCAGGCAGGTTACAAGCAGTTAAAATACATCCAAGAAATACATCCATCCATTTACAATTAAATCATGCATTCTGCCATTCTTTCATCTAAAAACATCACACTCCACATTTCCGCATTCTATACATAACTGATAGAACAATTATTTCTGATTATTTTTGGTCAATATTTATCGTGAGGACTTCTTTGTACTAGTGGGCAACTTTTTGTTGTTTTTCTGTACTACTCACAGTAGAATTGAGCTGGGTTAAATACATAACTTCTATGACTCATTATACATTTAAACTACTACTACTTAAACTGCTAAAGTACTACAATATTTAACATGCACAATATGGTTCTGAGGGGTAAGGTTTATTGTGTCAGTGCCATAAATTCATTTTAGTATCATTGTTTATCGTCTATATATACTTCAAAATTTGTTATTGTGACAGGATTAGCCATATCTAATGCTGTCACGATACTAAAATTTCAAACTCAATTTTGATACTAAGGAATAGACTCAATACTCAATATCGATTTGGATACCGTGTTGATAATAATCACTCTTTCTTTAGACATTAGAATGTGATTTTAAACATTAAATTATAGTACTTTCTTTTACATTACCATCTGGCCTATGGAACATACCTGGACGACTGAGGGATTATGCAAATTCCTCAGTCATCCAGGTATGTTCCATAGTGGTCCATAGGTGTATAGTATGTGTTTTATACTTGTATCAGATTTTCAGTAGTTTTGACAGTGGAGATTTTTGAATCGTAGTTACCATATCATTTGAATTGTTAAAATTGTTTTAAAAAACAGTAAAAAAAGATTGTCAGTGGGCAATTAACTAATCTTGTTCCATTACTGAACTCTTCTGGTGGAGTGTTTGACCCCGATCTTGCAATTTTACAGAATGTAGAGAGTTTTTTTAGTTGAAGAAACTAGGATTAAAATTAAAGTTGGACTGACCAATGCTGTCCTACTTTTCATCATATTTTACCTCTACTTAGGCTAGGTAATGTATAAATAACAGTACTCTTAAATAACTTTACAAGTTTGTGCTTACTCTGCCAGTGACAAAAGCTTTATGTTGTATGTAACGCAATGATTTGAACATTTGCATGTTTTGCTTCAGCTATAATTTGTTGTTTTGTGTTTGGTGCATCATATTCTCTGGAAATACACAATACAATAATAACACAGTAATTAGAATGCAAACTGTATGTACAGACAGTTACTTTAACAATTAGGCCCTACTCTTACTTTAGTGATTACTCCATTAGACTAGCCTACATTTACTTGACATTTCTTGGACCACTAGCATACTTTGTACTACTAGGGTTGTCTAAAGTATGAAAAATCAGATCCAAATTGATATTAAAACTAATATCGAAATTAGATACTTATTTGAACAAATATATATATGAAAAAATCACATTTACAAGACAGAAATTAACTATTCCTGAATAGCTTTAGAATGATCTATAGCTGTATCCAAACAAGTATAAGACACATACACTAGTATACGCCCATGGACCACTATGGAACATACAGACAAGGGATTGCACAGATAATCGGTAATATAAAAGAAAGTACTATGATTTAATGAAAATTGAAAATAACATTCTATTGTGTAAATAAAGAGCGTTTTTATTATCATTGTGGTATCGGAATCTGTATCGAGTATCGAGTCTATCCTGTCTCAATCAAATTTGAAATTTTAGTGTGATGACAAGACTACTAATGTACTAAAGTAATAGCTTGGGTATTATTTTGAGTAACAGGTTTTTGGTTCCTCCATCCACCTTTGGGTGTAGGTCCTGTAAATATAAATAAAAAAGGCTATGCAAAAACTTACATGTTGGCATATTAGTGCTTGTTGCTGACATATGTAAGAAGACACGAAGGCAACCTACTCTACACGAGGACATTTAGTCACCTGGATGTATCTCGGCTTATAGACCCTTTAAAATACTATGTCAATTAGGTGAATTGAAGCACAAAATACAGACAAAATATGTTTTCACAACTGACAAGACATCTAAAGGCTATTGATGATATTGATGATTATGAAGTAAAAAAAAAAATAATAAATGTTCTATTTTGTGATATTCTGTGGTTAATCCTGGTTTCCACATTGAAATTACGTTGTTCCACTTTGCCTTGAATTTATTTTATTTATTTATTTATTTATTTATTTTAATTCTATTATTTCTATTGTTTATTTATTTTTATTATTTTTAAGGGTCTATAACCTACCTGTTGGTTATTAGTTTTTCTCCTCATTAAATAACATTACCCTACATTATGACTACTGGCTGATGAACCCCTCGACCCCTGCACATCCGCACACCCGCACACACTCTGTTCCCTGGTTACAAAGGGGGGTGTGACACCAACAACCGCCGCGACTGTCGCTCATGACGACGGTCTACTTACTCCAAATGAGCGTGAGCGTCTTGGCAGAAGGAATGAGCGTGAATCCGTAGACTGCCCCGATATGCAATAAAGACATTAGAATGATATTTCTCCAAACCAGCTGCATTCGCGGTCTACGTCCCTCTTTTCCTTTGTACGTTGCGTCAAAAGCCTCATCGCCTGGTGCCGTGGCGTGGCCGTTTTGGTGCTGTTTCGGCGGCGGCGCGTGGTGACTGATGGTTTGCGTCTCAGTCATTTTTGCTGTCGTAGATTTAGCTAAAAGAAAGCCAAAAAATAACAGTCCATGTTGAGGAGAGGTCTATGTTTTGAGAAAAAAAAAGGGGGGGGGCTACGGTGGCCTGGTAGAAACAGCCGTGCGTAATGGTGAAATGCGCAATTAGTCGTGCGCTCCGGTGTCACTCGTTCTAGTCAAAAGGTAAATGCGGGGATTATATCAGACGTGTCGCTCTCTCTCAAATCCGATGTTGTTCAGCCCAGTGTTATTTAAAAGCGGATGGGGAAATTGATGCTCCTGGCTGCGCGTATCCCATTGGCCGTTGGCTCGTCTGGTGTTGCGCGCGTCCATCCTCTCTGTTTGAGCAGGGAGGGCTTGTTCTTGTTTCTTGCTTTCATCACAATTCTAAATGTCAGCAAATATTTAAGGCTAAGTATTTAAGTCATTGAATAAACATAGTTAACGTTTTCTTGAGACCTGCTCCTGTGGACGTGCCTTTAAAATATAGATAACTGTTTTTGGAAAAGAATACACAATAAGCTTGCATGTAGTAGAGGAACGCCTTTATAGCTCAACTGACTTATGTCTGTTATTTATTATTGAGCAACGCCACATTTTTTTAAATAACTAGGATGTCTTGAAGATCGTCTAACCCAGAAATTGATGCGCTAGTGTCGTCTTGTGGCCATTATGAAGAACTACACACTTGAGATGAGACGAATTATGTCCCCAACTATCCATCCAACTTTGACCGCTCCCCAGAGCAAGTCCTATAGCAAGTATACCTTTTTGGGTGACCAAATTAATCATTTTGTCTAATTAAAAACATATAAAAATATATTTTAATATTAATTTCCTGAACATAAACAATACAAACTTTTAATAAATGTCCTTTAAGACATGCAAAAATGCACAGTCAAATTTCTTTCATTTTACTGACAAAGGACCCAGTATAGACTTATACATAAATAATGTTCCCAGACGGTGTGGAACTCTTTTCATGGAGTTATACAATATATCTGTACTGAAGCAAAACCCATTTTGCTCACATAAATGGGAAAGTTGACAGAATAATAATTATTTTTTCCCCATTTTGGTCTTTATGCAGCTATGTTTCATTTTGTTTAAGTTAGATGTTACCGGTTTTACCCAGAATGTGAATAAACCAACCCACAGTCACAAGCATACCCTTGTTCTAACATATGTTGTAGAGATCAGTGACCTAAATGTCCTCCCTCAAAACCCCATATTATCTGACCCATCCATCCATTTTCTTCCGCTTTATCCGGGGCCGGGTCGCGGAGGCAGCAGTTTCAGCAGGGAGGCTCAGACTTCTCTCTCCACACACACCTCCTCCAGCTCTTCAGGGAGGATCCTGAGGCGTTCCCAGGCCAGCCAAAAGACATAGTCCCTCCAGCGTGTCCTGGGTCTTCCCCGGGGTCTCCTCCCAGTGGGACGTGCCTGGAACACCTCCCTAGGGAGGCATCCAGGAGGCATCCGGAACAGATGACCGAGCCACCTCAACTGATTCCTCTCGACGTGGAGGAGCAGCAGCTCTACTCTGAGCTCCTCCTGTGTGACTGAGCTCCTCACCCTATCCCTAAGGGTGCGCCCGGCCATCCTGCGGAGGAAACTCATTTCGACCGCTTGTATCTGCGATCTTGTTCTTTCGGTCTTTCCCAGAGCTCATGACCATAGGTGAAGGTAGGAATGTAGATTGACTGGTAAATCGAGAGCTTTGCCTTTCGACTCAGCTCCTTCTTTACCACAACGGACCAATACAGTAAACGCATCACTGCAGAAGCTGCACCGAGCTGCCTGTCAATCTCACGCTCCATCTGTCCCTCACTCGTGAACAAAACCCCGAGATACTTGAACTCCTCCATACTTGAGGCAAGGACTCTCCACCCACCCAGAGAGGGCAAACCACCTTTTTCCCGTTGAGAACCATGGCCTCGGATTTGCAGGAGCTGATTCTCATCCCAGCCGCTTCACACTCGGCTGCAATCTGCCCCAGTGCCTGTTGCAGGTCCTGGCTCGACGAAGCCATCATCTGCAAACAGCAGCGATGAGATCCTGTGGTTCCCGAAGCAGACCCCCTCCGGCCCCTGGCTGCGGCTAGAAATTCTGTCCATAAATATAATGAACAGAACCGGCGACAAAGGGCAGCCCTGGCGAAGTCCAACATGCACTAGGAACACGTCTGACTTACTGCCGGCAATGCGAACACAGCTCCTGCTCCGGTCATACAGGAACCGGACAGCCCTTAGCAAAGGGCCCCGGACCCCATACTCCCAGAGCACCATCCAAAGGACACCACGAGGGACATGGTCAAATGCCTTTTCCAGGTCCACAAAACACATGTGGACTGGTTGGGCAAACTCCCATGAGCACTCGAGCACCCGATGGAGAGTATAGAGCTGGTCCATTGTTCCGTGACCGGGACAAAAACCACACTGCTCCTACTCGACTATCGGTCGGATTCTCCTCTCCAGTACCCTGGAATAGACCTTCCCAGGAAGGCTGAGGAGTGTGATTCCCCTGTAATTGGAACATACCCTCCCATGTTGCAAAGGTGTGTCAGCCAAAACAGACCCACAACATCCAGAGATTTAAGCTACTCAGGATGGATTTCATCCACTCCCAGAGCCTTGCCACCGAGGAGCTTGCCAACCACCTCAGTGACTTCAGCCAGGGTGATGGACGAGTCCTCTTCTGAATCCTCAAACTCTGCTTCCTCCTTGGAAGACGTGACAGTGGGATTGAAGAGATCCTCAAAGTATTCTTTCCACTGTCCAACAACGTCCCCAGTTGAGGTCAGCACCTCTCCACCTGCACTGTAAACAGTGTTGGTGAAGCACTGCTTCCCCCTCCTGAGGCGTCGGACGGTTTGCCAGAATTTCTTCGAGGCCGACGGATAGTCCTCCTCCATGGCCTCCCCGAACTCCTGGCTGAGGCAAACTTGGCCTGACGGTAATAAAGTTTTCTAACTTTCTGTTGGTTAAATCAATTCTCATGTTCAGCCCGAAGAGGCAACTTTAAAAAACAGAAAAAAGAAAGAAAAAAAAGTTGGAAGTTGGTTGCACATTTGTGACTTATTTTATTGATGCAGAGAGTGGACCGATTTCATGGAATTTACTTTGAATACTTTTTATGCAATTTGTGAATTGAAATAATAGTATATATACTGTATAATAAATCAGAAATAGTAAATCTATTTGCATATTCATTCATGTGTTTGGGCCATTCTATTTGCATAATGAGGTGACATCACAACACTCAATGGAGTAATATTGTGGAGACGTGTGCTCTCTGCTGTTCATTTGACCTCAGACACAGACACAGATCACACAGACTCACTAGAGCTTGTGAACCATTATTGCAAACATGTCTCCAGTTTTGGAATTCACTGATTTCCAAGATGACCAAGATGTTGAGATGACAGGTATGGAGATAGATATAAGATCTCCAAAACCACTCATTGTGGACCAACAAACCATCCCCGAGAGCAAATACGAGGTAGTGGGGAGGGGGAGGTCATTAGAGAGGGATGCTGCCGTGATTGAGTAACAGATGTTGGGACCTTCTCAGAGAGCTGGAGATGCTGGGTTGCATCAAAGAGCTTGGTCCAGATCTCTTCAACCTGATCAAACTGCCAGACACCATTGACTACACTGGCTGTCAGCGCCTGGCGTTTGAGATGCTTGATATGAGTGTCTATGATCTCATGAAAAAGACCAAGACTTTTACGCTGTGCCAAATTCGACCAGTGGTAAAGCAGCTCCTGATAGCTCTACACGGTTTGTGGCGTGTTGGAGTCATGCACATGGACATCAAACCAGACAATATTATGTTGGTGAATCACACGCAACAGCCGTTCAAAGTCAAACTGATGAATGAAGCGTTGTACACCTCGAAGTACTTTGTGCAGGAAAACTCCAAGTGGAGACTCAAAACTTGGCCGGAGCTTAAAGAAACCACTGGGATCACTCCTGAAAGGTTTTGCCAGTCTCCAGCCACAAACCTGGAACAGCTAATTAAAGCTTTCAGAATGTTTGTGCCTGATCAGGAGTCTAGAGACATGGAACAATTTCACCTGCTCAGTAACATGTTTAAATTGGATGTGGATTTACCTGAAGGGGATGATTACACAGAGGCGGCCCATGAGTTAATGCATGTTAGTGAGACAGAGTCTGGAACATCGCAAAAAGAAAGCTCCAAATATGACCAAGATGTTGAGATGACAGATATGGAGATAGACATAAGATCTCCGACATCAGTCACCTGTGTTTCAAAGGACAATATTTTCATCACAAGTCCTCCCATCTGTTACAAACCATTTCCTAGGGAAAAAAGGAAGGCAACACAAGATAGTATAATAAAATAAGTAGCGTTTATGTAGGGAAATGAAGGGCATTGAACAACTTAGGATTACAATACAAAAAAACAAAGCCAACAAAAGGAGGCTCTAAGAGTAGAGTACAAAGTCAGTGAAATGGCATGCCGATTCACAAACAGAATTGGCAGTGAAGGACGTAAACATCATTGCTCATAATATCAAAGTTTAGACTAAAAGGAGGTTTAGGACTTTCACGCAACACTGCACAAACAAACTCCATCCTTGCCCTATCGCATAGAAAAGAATGTACTGTGACAATAGATAGTGTAGCATGTCCTCCCAGGTCAAGCTGTTATAGATAACGCTGCGCCAGTGGGGCGCCTGGAGGGTAGAGGAGTGCCAGAAGGAAGAAGATGTCCATGCCCAGCAACTGAATATTCATGATTTATGTGTAAATGTGGCGTTCAGGGTCAAGCACTCAGATCAAAACGGGACCACCCCTGAGATCTCCGTGCACGTACTAGGGACAGCAATAACGCCTGACGTGTATTAGATTGGATGTATAGGGAATAATAAAACTCGAGTGATTCTACTCTCTGGTCTCCAGTGATTTTTCTGATCAGATTAAAGGAACATGCTTACAGCAGCAAGGAGTAACTGGGGGCGAGTCCTTTTGAATCTGGAGCAGACACAGGTGGAGGGCGACGATTGGCTGAGCCTTGATTGTCCCTCCAATCGCATGTAGAGTAGGCTGTCAATCAACGCCAGCTGCGGGGCATAACGGGAGGGGCCAAGAGGAAGAGAGAGAAAAAAGGAAGAGGCACATGGTAGGAGGAGCTGGAGCCCAGGGGCCGTAACACCATCTCATTTGAATCTGCAGTTGGGAGTGACACAAACCTATCTACAACAAAATCTTCTGATGAGGTTTCAGTCTGTGAGTCTGAAAGTCCACTATGCAAAATGGCTTTTTTAAAACATATTAACCATGTTGTAATGTTGTCTTCTCATCAAATACATACCTGGAGTCGTATTTTGATTAATTCACAGTTGTTTCATTAAGCCACTTATCGATTAACAAGACCCAAACTTTATTGAGAATTAGAATTTTTTTATATTTAATTTAAATTTAAATTCAAGTGTTTGTACAGCCCTACCCCAAAATTAACCTAATCACTGTATTGTAGGACAACAATCACAAATTATATTATTATTTTAGACACAAGGATGTGCACTGAAAGAGAATGCATTTTTACAATTTTAATCAAAGGCCAAGTCATTTGTAAAGATTTACAATTTTGTTTGTTTTTTAGCTGCAGAATTTTATGGCACATAAACACAACTCGCATAAAAATGCATTTATATCTTAATCTTAATTTCAACCTTTGGTAACACATAATAACTACACTTATTTATGCCTTAATAAAGCATGACTTTATAATGAACAAATAGTTTAATAATAATGACTGAGGCTTAGTAACTACTTTGTTAATACTCTATATCTCATAACCCCTTAATTAACTAGCTTCTAAGCCTGAATCCTTCTTAAAATATTAGTTCATAATGAATTAAGTCTCTGTTTTTGCATTATTCTGGCTAATTAAGGTGTAGTTATTATAACCCTACCGTTCAAAGAGCAGGACAAGTTCACAGTGCGGGGTGTGGGGGAACATGTCCACAGGCACAGCTAACGTAGGAGTGAAAGCCTCTCCTGAGAGTTTCTTCTGGGAATCTGGAGCACAACACAGCTCTCTGAAGTTCCTCATGGCCTCACCTTCTGGCTTACATGACACATACACCAGTCTGCGGATGGCTGAGTGGTTCCTCAGCGCTCTTACCACACGATAATGTAGGCCTGCTCGAGCTGGATTCACCACTGCCGTAAGGCCAGATTGTATGGAACTTAACTCCTTCATTAGACCAGGAAGGACCACCTCTGCTTTCCCCGATTTAAACTCGCAATTATGCACA
Organism: Periophthalmus magnuspinnatus; assembly: GCF_009829125.3. Classification (NCBI taxonomy): domain Eukaryota; kingdom Metazoa; phylum Chordata; class Actinopteri; order Gobiiformes; family Gobiidae; genus Periophthalmus; species Periophthalmus magnuspinnatus. The sequence goes on along the minus strand of NC_047140.1, from coordinate 5,552,801 downwards.
TTGTTGAGGTCTGCATTGTGTCTGGCATCTTGGACAGCCTGCTCCACTAATTCGATGCCAAGGATTTGGTTCACTCTGGGGGATGTGATGATGCCAATAGCGCCCGTACCACAGCACACATCTAAGAGAGTGCCACCACCTTGAGTAGTTTGTGTTGCATTGTGATAAGTTGGCGTGCATAAGTCTCTGACAGTTCTGTAGAGAACCTCTGCTGCAGCCTGGTTCACCTGGAAAAAGGCATCTGGAGATATACGGAATTTAAAGCCTAGAATCTGTCAAAAGAAAGAAAAAATATTATACAACTTGAGCTTTTTTTAAGAAAAAAATGCAATAAGATAACTTTATTTACAGTTAAAACAGTGATTAATAATTCATTTTAAATAATGATAATAGTCTGTGCTTCTAAATATAGCTTTACCTTAAACTCAGACCAATGGATGTAGTAATCTGGACAGTATTAAAAGTAAATAAAGGGTTTAATTTTTTGGTAGTCCTCATACAACATTTTGTTTCTTCTTCAAAATCATAATATAGTCACTGTGTGCCGTGTAGTTAAAGATTTTTATTTTAAGCAATTTTTAGGCAAATTAATATTTCATTCCCCATTGAATGCCACTGTTATGAGTAATCCTGTATTCTCACTCTTTCAAAAGTTGTATTTTTTTCCAATCTTCTATGAGTTTTTTGTTGTTATCCTGAATAGATTATGTGGCCCTCCAAATATTACCAAATGACACGTGTTTTTTAAAAATACTTGGAGCTAATTTTGTCCATGCCACTATGTCTTCTTTGGATTTGGCAATTTTTCTGATTCAGAGGTTTGCTCGGGACACTCCAGAATGGAAAGTTATTAAATTAAATGTGAATGTGTTGACAGAAACTTTTCTTTCCCAGCACATTGGTTGAAAGTTAAGGTTTCAAAGTCAAATTGAGGTCCCTAAAAACTCTGGCAGCATATTTATCGTACACTTTGTGGTCCTTGAATTGCACTGTGCTTATTTTGTATTTATCTCATTTCATATTAATTACCTCTTCATAAATGTAGGGCACACCATGCAGGAGCTGATAGGGTGATTCTTCATGTGAGCAGCGAGTCATGGTACTCTCCTGGAAGAACAGTGAGTCCAGCTGACAAACTGAGCCTAGCCCAGTTGTGAAGTAGTCCACTAGGGCTGCCTTGTGCTCGTTCACCTCATCTGGACATAGTGTCTGTGGGTGAAAATACACAATCGCCATGGTGTGCCCCCATGCATTGGTCCTTATGGTGATTTCCCTCCAGTGCCCGCCAGTGTGAAACAGGAGGCAGGGCTCAAGAGGGGAGAGTCGGAGGAAGTTCTGATAACATCTAGCCACCAGTTTGTGCTTCTCAGGCATGTTGAGCAAATGGTCTCCATTCACACATACAATGTTGTTGGACCTGGCTGTTCCAACATAAAACCCAACCGTCTTTGGATTTCCATCCACACCCTTGTTGACAGAAAATGTTGACTTGTTCCTATACCCATTTTGAACTGGAGAGGGCAAAATAGACAGGATAGGGAAGTTGGGTTGAACTTTAATGCATGATGACCGGAGATCTCCATTAAGATGTCCATAAAGCTGAGAAAGGATTGTTTCTTGGCGTTTTTGCTTTACTTCAAGTTGTTTATCATAATTCAGTCTCCATAATGGGGTGACGACATCTGCCAATCTTTCCTCCCAAGATAGATGTTCAGATATAGGAGGTCTCTGTTTTTTCTGATGTTGCTTTGACAGAAGTTGCCTCTGATGGTTGGTAGAAAACAGTACATATGCAGTCTTGACAGGATTCCAAATGATATACTTTACAAACGCGTATGATCTAACTGCTGATAGTGCCATATAGATGCTAACGAAAGATATGCTTACAATTCATATGATAAAACGTATGGCTCTACCAAATGAAAGATAGACCATACGTAAATACTTGACACATGCAAGCTACATTACCTTGAGCGTGTGACGAATACAGTATGAGCCAGTGCTACATACGTCATCAAAACGCGGCTCTGGACAGGTAAACATTTCCGCTGTGACGCGATGGATTCAAACAAGGACGAAGCGGAGCGATGTATTAAAATAGCCCAAAATGCCATCAGCAACAGCCAGCCGGACAGAGCTAGGAAGTTTTTGGAAAAGGCTCAGCGTTTGTTTCCGACCGATCACGCCCAAAGTACGTTAAATAAGTGCATGTTTTAGTCCTGGAGTGTTGTAAAATGGAGGGCCTTCAGCGTGAAACCGAATCGGCTACTGTTAGCAACGTTTTAACGTTCAACGTTTTATGTCTTGATATATCACCTCACATGCTTGGCGATTTATTTAGAAACATGCCAGAATATTCTTACTTTTTCTGCTGTTGAGTATTAGTGTTTTATGTGATCTAATTTGTCAAATGTTTGGATCTGGGAGGTTATAGGGTAACGTGAGATGCTAACATAGCTTATCTTGCTAAAGTGACTGTTTACCTAATGTGTTGTTACTTATTATCTTGTAGGTTTACTGGATTCAATAACTCAAAACGGTAAACCTTCGAGCGAGAATGGAGCTACGATGAATGGTGAAGGCCCGTCAGTAAGACACAGGGGCCACACAGAGGAGGCGCAGGGCTCCGGACAGGCCCACACCGAGACTGCTAAGCCCTACACCGCAGAGCAGCTGGAGGCGGTCAGAAAGTGAGTTCATTTCATGCAAGTGCTAAATCCAAGCGGGTTATAGTGTTTTCACGTTCCACTCCTAATGCCAGACGATGTTTCTGCTGTGGGGGTTTGCCTTTGTTAAGTATACAAAACAAACTACTTTTGTGCGTGTGCTTATTAACATGGGTGTAATCCCCTTGGTCTTGTCTGTCTCTTATAATAGTTGGAGTTTGCCTTTAGGATATGTAATTATAAATGATTACCTCATTCTGTAACATTTTATAATGAGAGAACTGATGGAAACTATGGAAAAACAGAAAAAGCACAATCATCCTAATTAGGATTCACCATGTTCCATGTAGGGTTGAACACTTGGTGGAAAGTATCAAATAATGATTTTTTTTGACAAGCATTTTGATTGCAATTAGATTTGCAATTTATATTTAAAAAGTTTTAATAATGGGATTCTGTTAACAAGTTTGCAAGTGTCCTGAAGAACTGACAAAAAGACTGAAATATGAACTGACAAACTAATACAAGAATTATATTTCACTGTTTGTTTGTACAGATCTAAACTACAGGGTTAGCTGTTTTTATGCATCATAAGACAGAATATTTGGGTGTGTGTGAAGAAATTGTGCTAGTTCAAAATTTGTAGCCTTTGTTATTTGCTAATTGCGCTGAGATTGAGATTCTAATTCAATAACAGTTAATTGTGCAGCCCTAGTACTTAAATTTGAATTGGAATGATTTTCTTTTTTTGTGATGTTTATGTGTGATTAACCTTGTTAATGTATGATTGTTCCAGGATTAAAAGTTGTAAAGATTACTACCAAACTCTGGGCGTAGAAAAGAATGCATCAGAAGAAGACTTAAAAAAGGCCTACAGAAAATTAGCTTTGAAATTTCATCCAGACAAAAACCATGCGCCTGGAGCCACAGAAGCTTTTAAAGGTACACCCAAATATATATTTTTCTTGTTTAATTATGGTCAGGAAAAAATGTATTCATTCTGAGTTGTCTTAGCCATTGGAAATGCCTATGCTGTGTTGAGTAACCCTGATAAAAGAAGACATTATGACCAGTATGGGGAGGAGAGTGCACAACCAAGTAGTAGACACAGACATCACCATCGCGAGTTTGAAGCGGACATTTCACCTGAGGATCTCTTCAACATGTTCTTTGGTGGTGGCTTCCCAACAAGTAAGTCCTGGATAGAAGCAATGTTTGCATTCATGTTTGAGAATGAGAATTCAGTCATTTAAATTATAGTATAGAAACAAAACATTACTCTATCAGTGAGGTAAACCAAGAAATCTACAAATGTTGCATCTAATCATTTTTGTATTAGGATATGGGTGCTATTATGCGTAGTGTTGTACAACTCGATATTAAAATTTCAAACTCGATTTAGATACTAAGGAATTCACTCAATACTCGATACTGATTTTGATACCACTGTGGAGATAAAAAATGCTATTTTTTTAGTAAGAAAATGTTATTTTCATATACGCAAAATAATACTACTTTCTTTATGTTACTACGAGTTATGATAAAGCTCAAAATCATACTAAAACTGTTGAGGAAAGCTCAAATTTTGTCCTGTTAATGTGATTTATTTTTTTTTTTTGCAGTATTGAACTGCTCATATGATTACTTAATTTTGAATTTCAATATTAGTTTTACTATCTGATTTTCAGTACTTTTGACAACCCCAATGTACATTCTTTTAGCTGAATGCTAACTAGTGACGACAATTGTTCATGCCTTTTGTGGTCAATGGTAGTACAAAAAACTTGCTAGTTAATCTGTGCATAAAATAAACAAATTATTAGATAGCATAGGCATTTTGACACTTTTGAATCTCAATTTCATTTTCTGCTCAATCTTAAATCTACATTTCCCTTATGACAATGGGTGAATCCAACCTTAACACAGGTTAGTACATTGTTTTCAAATCAATAAATTATCCTTTCTTTTGTCTCTAGGTAATGTCCATGTTTACAGAAATGGAAGAATGCACTTTGGCCATCACAATACACATGAAAGAAGAGAACAGCAAAGAGATGTTTGTCCTTTTTTCTACCTCATGTGTTTCCTTTTCCTTTTACTGTCATTGCTAATCAGTATTGATATGTTTTTTTTCAATAGGGAGGTCTGGCTCTTTTTGTCCAGCTGATGCCCATCCTAATCCTCATCATTGTCTCTGCTTTAAGCCAATTGATGGTGACGCAGCCTCCCTATAGCCTTAGCTACCGCCCGTAAGTAGTCAGTGACAGCTTGAGAGCACCACATGTAGGTATGCTTTAGGGGTTCAAGATTAATCACAATCAAATTGAAATTTTGAATGGATGCCAATAGCTCATCGAAAAAGCTAACAATTTTTGACTTATAATAATTACACAATATCATATCTTAATCTGTATAAGAACTTTGATTTTTTTTTTTTTTTTTTTTTTTTTTTTTTTGCATCTCCTGGGTGTGTTTAAAGAGTGAACTTTGAACAAAATCAAAGTATTAAAACCTAAATCAAAAATTGAATCATAATGCTTGTGAGAAAAATCACAATTGGATTTTTTCCAAAAATGCTCAGCCCTAGTATGCTTACCTATTTTGTCTGTTCTATAATAAATTAAACCTCTTCTCCATACCATAGGTCAGCTGGACATATTCACAAAAGGCATACAGCCAGCCTGAAAGTGCTTTACTATGTGGGAGAACGCTTCAACGAAGAATACAGTGGAAATAGCCTGAAGAATGTTGAGAGGAGTGTCGAAGAGGACTACATCTCTAACCTCAGGAATAATTGTTGGAAGGAGAAACAGCAGAGTATGTTAAATTACAGTCATCGTCTCTGCCATAAAGTGATTTTCCATATGTGGAAAATGCTAGATAAGTTCCCATTATACTGACACCTTGTTTCATCATCTGCTCCACCTGTTATTTTCAATATATAAGAAAAGCGATTTGGTGCAAAGAGATGTTTAGACTATCAAGTAGGTTCTACACTGCAAAAAATGAGTTTCAGTGAATGGAAAGTGGTAATTTTTTTATTGTTATGTTTATTTTACTGACACCTATAGTGGAACCTGTCAGAAATGTCTTGGAACAGTGAAAAATGTTACATCACGCAAACAAATAAAACAAATCCAGAGGGTGAACATTTTTGCAGTGTTGGTTTACAGATAAAATATAATCTGCTCAACATCATTCAGATTGTGTTATTTTGCTAGTTTATGAAAAGAAAACATGCATATGGACAAGTTAAAATGGGTTGCTAATGATGGCATGTTCTTTTTTTTTTTTTGTTTCAGAGGAGGGTTTATTGTATCGAGCTCGTTACTTTGGGGATTCGGAGTTGTACCAAAGGGCGCAGAGGATGGGAACTCCAAGTTGTTCCAGATTATCTGAAATTCAGGTCATGCTGGACGGCTAAAAACCACTGGACACCTATGGGTACGTGGCTCGCTGTATGCTCTATTATTTTTTGGTTACACTTTTTAGGGACCACATATTAATAGCCAACTTGTGGTAATAGGCATAAAAAGTAGTTAATTTGATCTTATATTTTGTTTTATTTATCTATATTTATACAGGGAAAGCCCGATGAGAGCACTCAGACTCTCCTTTTCATGGGAGAGTTTGTTCAAATAAAGAAAAAATACCAAAACAGAACAAATAAGTACATAAGTCCATTTAAAACATTAAGAACGGGTGCAGGTGTGGGTATAAATATTTGTCACCAGATTGTTAAAGTTCATTTGTGGCACCAAAGTATCCAATTTTGCTTGTCCTTGAAATATATACAATTCTTGGGTAGCAAAACAGCCAAAAGCCCTTTTTCACATCTCGGCTCTGGTGCGGCCAGTCCTTTGACTTATACAACCATGTGATCTTATATTAAATGTTTCTCTATCAATATTCAATGTTTATCTTTGTTGATGTTTATAAAGCACTTGTTAAATACAGTAATAAAGAGTAAAACATTAATAACTATTAAACAATTCAATGAAGAGGTTTTGTAAGTGACTCCACATGCATGTTTGAATAGGGGGAGTGACATAGCATGCGGAGAAAAGGGGTGGGGGACTCAAATCGTAAATGAAACATATTAAACATGTTAATGCGTTGTTTTTGGCAAATATAGCAATTTCAAAACCATAAAAGGTAACATGTTGGTTCTAATATGTTATGTGTTAGCAGCTAATACCCCATAGAAGTGTAATACCCCTTTAACAATTATATTAATAAACTATCTATTATCTCAATAAACACTAAGTATCCAAATACCACTTAAGCCCCGCACTACAGGATAATTTGCCTGATTTTGGACCCGATTTGCTTCTCCCTGGTTTTGAGTAGGTGAGACCCGACCTTGAATGTTGATAAGCGATTATTAATCCACTGCACTCTTTGTGTGTGGTGTCAGTGCAACGCTGAGCTGCTCTTTCATATCATAACCGCAAAACATCACCACCATTGCACCAGCCAATAAAACAGTGTCAGGGGTAAACAGAGTGACAGACAGAGAGGTGCAAGATAAGAGGAAAAAATAATTAGGAAACTTTAACTTTACAACTTTATGAGAGGCGAGTAATAAACTGCAGCATTCTGATCTATATTATCCATTAGATTTTGTCCTCCACAAATAATGACACTCAGTCAACAAAACAGTGCTGTTAATCCAGTTTGAAGCGTTCTTTAAAAGTAAAAGAAAGTAGTTCCTCACGCAGTTTATAAATCCATACTGCTACAGTAAACACGATTTTACTTTCTGTGTTGCTTATCTCCAGCCTTTTGTGCATTAAAAGCATTTATCTGAACTATTGCACCACATTTCACAAATAATAACACAGTTTTGACTTGCATCTAAAATAGAAGTGCAATGCTCTAATCTTTGGAATATAGTCTTAAAGCGAGTTGTTTTACTGTAGACAGGAAACAGCTGATGCAAGGTGCTCTATAGTTCTGATAGCACAAAACACAAAACGTTTAGCTTGTGGTGTGCGGTCACTCCGCTGCAGGCTTTGCGTTCGGGGGATCATAAGATTTAAAATCTCATACGATTCTCCTCACGTCTGTGATGTGCACTTTTGTGGCATGTTTAAAAATAGTTTAAGACTGATTGTTGTGTGTGTGGTAGGCTTTAGTTAGTGATTACTGGGTTTTAACAGTGTATATGATTCTACTATATTCTAAGAAAATAATTATGAAAAGGGTTTAGTAATCAGTCCATTGTCCTAGTGCTCTCTAGATTGTCAGTATAGATAACATAGAGGCAACTTGTATGTGTTATTGGAACTATTGTCCATTTGCCTCAACCTGACTGCCATTGTTTGATACAGTCAGCTGTGTTTTCTCAGCACATGGATCCTTCAGTTTCTAAATTGCATGGCCTTATGATTTCTCAACCATATCCAATAACTGCTATTGATGCCTCTCACATGTACAATATCTGTACATGTTTGGTACTGTATTGTTTGTGGGGTTACTGTGAATTACTTTCAGGAGACATAATTTGCAAATTATGACCTTTTTTCATCGTAACCATGTTGCCGTTATGTTTGTAGGGCTGCAAGAAAATTGAATCAAAATTGCAATTTCAATGGACACAGTTACCAAATCACAAAGACAGCGTTTTTTTTGAGTACCGTAATTTCCTCCACACACCAAAATATCCTGTCATATTTTGCATAAAAAGCTGCTGACCCTGTGGTTTAGACCTGTGCAAACATGTTCTGCAATGTGATTCAGAGTTTGTCATTTCATATTTCAGTCTTTTTGTCAAATCTTCTGAACACACTCAAAATATGTACTTTGAACAGAATTCTACTATTAAAACATATTGCAAATCTCAATCACAATGCTTGTCAGAAAAAATCACAATTACTGGTAGCTATTCTTCCCAAGTCATTCACCGTTAAATGTTTGTGCCTTAAAATCATACCAAGAGTTTTTTAGTTCCTTCTGTTTAGGTAACAATGTTTTGTGAATTGAGGATTTATCAATAAAATGTATTTATCGTTCACAGATAATATAGTTTATTATAGAGATTAGGGCTGAAAAAATATCTCAATGTGATTTTTCTGACAAGCAATGTGATTGAGGTTAGATTTGCAGTTTATATTTTTAATAATAGAATTCTGTTCAGAGTTCACATTTTAAACCCTTCCTGAAGAATTGACCAACTAATACAAGAATCACATTTCAGAACATGTTTGAACAGATCTAAATTACAAGGTTAACAGTTTTTATGCAGAATAAGACAGGATGTTGTCTTTATGGAGGAAATTATGGAACTTGAAAAATTGCAGTTTGCAGTTTGCTAATTGCATCCATTCAAAATGATTGATTGTAATGAATCTTGCAGCCCTAATAGAGACTCTGCTCTGACAGTGTCTGCAGTTTAATGATATATAATTAAAGGACATTTAGGTATGTACTTAATCTTACTCTTCACCACTGACAATCTGATCTTTTTCTGTGAGGCTGCCAGTGACACTGGATTTAAAACTAAACTAATACGTATAATACCTCATGTTCTTACAGGTTGGTCGGTACTTGAATCTGAAGGAATGCCCACTCATCAGGAGCATATTACGTTAGCAAACCAAGAGAAGAGATGCCTTACTCGCAGTGGGCAGCAGACGACCTTATCAGGGAACCTTTCTGCAACTCTGTAGATGGACTTCCTGTAGAACTGTGAGACGCTTGAGTTGACTGCTGATATTTTTTTACTCTTCAAGATCCCATGTCCATTTGATGTTGCAGAGAAGTAACTACATAGATGAAATGGTTTATTTAAAGAGGTTGACAAGGCTGCTAATTTAAGCTCTCTCTGTCCACCTAAAACTTTAGAGAATTCTCCCTGGCCTCCTGTTCACATTTCTGAGCCACTCAAATGAGAAGCGTGTAATTTTTATAGTTCTCGCCATGTATATATACATTTTACTTTTAACAGTGCAGGATTTATGGGATTAATATAATTTAATATGCTGTTATTATGTGGATTTGCCTGTAGCTCGTTGGATTAAGTATCAGAAATCATTGCACAATTAAAAGTAAATCTTATTTATTAAATTAACATGCTAAATTTAATATGTTTCTTTCATTAAAAACTGTCAAATTATTACTGGTATGCCTATTCTTTCCATGTGTGCATAATCTGTGTATCAGGACTGACAATTATTATAATGTAATAATTATTACCATAGTTAAATGAAGCTTCACTTTATAAAAAAAAATAATTTATTACAAAAGCACTAGTATACAAATCACATATGAGCATGTTTGAGTGCAAATACAATGCCATCCACATTGTTGGCATTTCACATTTACAGAGAAGACAATGTGTCTTTGTCATGTTTGCACCTGTCAGATAAGTGTTTCAACAGTTCAGGTACAGTTTAAGTGAATGACACAAGTGCATTCATAATAGTTTGTCCAAATGGGAGGATTAGGACAATGGTGCTTGGTCAGCAGCACTCCTCTATGAGCAGCTCTCCTGAACAGTACAGCTTCTTCTTGATGGCTCTGAAGCTGCGGCTCAGTCTGAGGGTGGGCTGGTGCTTTGTGGGGGTCTGTGGAGACTGGCTTCCCTTTAAGAGCTTCTTGACTTTGGGCCATAGTCCACTCGACTCCTGCCTCAACACCAGCGTCACCTGAAACGTGGGCACCACGGAGTTGTCCACTGCGATTTGGTCCAGTACACACATGGAGCTCTGGTCCCCTCTGTCCACGCACAGGTCCACTAGGGCCCCTCTGAGACCACACGGCTCACTGAGGGCCAAGTGCACAAGCTCCTGGCCAATGTTGTGCATCAGACAGTCAGGCACAATGATTTTAGAGCAGCCCAGCAAACGTGAAGATTCATCCAGACTTTGTGCAATAGTGCCCACAGCTTCAGAAGCCAGCAACTCCTCCAGAGGATAAAAGCAGTCGTTGCTGTCACTGTCTGACAAAGACAAGTCTGCTACTGAACCTAAACAGAAAACATGAAAAACACACAATCAGTAAAATAGGCCTATTTAAAATGTTATATATGAATGGATGTGCTATCTTATTTTTATCTAAATAAAATAAAACACTAAAACTGAAGACTTAATTTGAAAATTTGAAGACTTACCAGTGTCACTCCAGTTGCACTGTTGTTCTCTTTGATTCCAGTTAAGTTCGACTAGTTTATTCAGCAGACTGCCCCAAGACAACCTATTCAAACTCCTGTCCTCCACAGGAGAAGGAGGAAAGCTGCCGTCCAGAGACTGATTGCAAGAAAATGGCATATTTCTAAAATATAGTTAAAATACCCCGGGTGTGTAAGAGTAAGTGCTATAGTTGGTATCCTCTCTATAGTTGATCCCCTTCCCCGGAGCCAGACCAGCTGAAGCACAATCTGTAACAATGGAACAAAGCCTTAAATACCCCAGCTGAGAGGCCCCGCCTCCTGCATTTATCGACCAATCAGCTGTGACCTCACGTACCAAGCTCTGCGGTTTGCCTGGTAACATTTGGCCCTTTGATGTCCCCTGGCCCCTGACCTCAGGCGTCTCAAGGCTGGCCTCCCCCAACGGACGAAATTAGCATTTTTACACTTTAAACATGTTTAATGAATATACTGTATTATGTATTATGTGTGGTGTGGCATGACTAGTGCATCGCTCTGTTAGTCGTCACCCAAACAAAAGACAGAAGACACACAGTTGGTTCGCACAAAAGAAGTGGTGAAAACGTCACAAAGAAAAGCCCCTCTAGCTCAGTCCCAATGACACGTGACACGTACGGCACGTAGCACGTATGGCACGTAGGCCGAGTCTCCGGGACCGGATGAGCACGTTTTGACGTGTTTATTACAGTTGCAAGCTAACGGGAATAATTTCAACATTTGGGGAAAAACACTGGCAAATTCTGACTAAGGCATCATTGCAAATGATTTGAACAGAGGCTTTTTGAAATGAATTACTCAGCTAAAAACACAAGCCTCACATTAACATCCACCAGTGTCAGCCCAGTGTCAACAGACAGAATAATAGAATAATAGAGTATGCAACTAACGGGGAATGAAATGTAGTTTGTTTCATGGTGAACACACGGCCTCTTTAGCCACTTTAGCTCCTAGCAAAGACTGTGTGTGTATATATACATATATATATATATATATATATATATATATACACACACACACACACACACACACACACACACACACACACATATATATATATATATATATATATATATATATATATATATATATATATATATATATATATATATATATATATATATATATATATATACACACACACACACACACACACACACACACACACACACCTCCACACACCCCACACAATCTTATTTACAGATTTATGTTTACATTTATACAGTCTATAGTTACAAGGCCACTCATTTTAGTGAAGTCTGTAGTAAACGGTCAGGAGAGGTCTGTTTGTTTTGTGTTTCCACCCAGTGTTAAGTAGTCTTAGTCAACTTGGTCAGAGTAGCTTATTTATTTTTAGCATTAGGCAGTGTTATTTGTAAAAAAAAAAAAAAAAAAAAAAAAGGAAATGTAAATAGGCTAAATAAAGAAGTGAAATGAATAGTAAAGTAAATGGGCAAATTAGCTAATTAAGGAAAGAGATAAAGATAAACACGGGAAAAGAAAGATAGAAAAAGGTAAAGAAAACTACAGGCTATTTGCTTTCTCAGCACCAGGACAGTGATGATGATGAGTAAGAGGACGATGATGAGAGGCGTCAGAAAGCCTCATGTGAAACTTTGACACTTTTGGGCTCCTGTCTTAGGGGCACGTCCACATTTAACCACCCCCCTCCAACAGGCCGCTCACAGCAGGACTTTACTTCTCTCTATTTTAAGATGTCTGTGTAATCCCTCAGTCCAGGGATGATCCATAGTAAAAGAAAAAGTCGATTCTGCCAAATATATAAAAAGTTACACCTATTTGAGTGATGACTGTTTCTGCTCATCCACAACTTTTCTCTCATTTAACTTTTAAAGGTGGTCACCATTAAAGTTTCCACAATCTAACATGCACGTTATAGGCTGATAATATTGTTTTGTGTTGGAAAACCTTTGTTGTTTTTCTTAACATAAGGCAGGGCTGCAATTCGGACTACAATGCCATAACCAAACCCCACGCTCAAAAAGCTGAAGTGTAACTTTGCAATAAATATACAAATTACTCAATTATAAGTGAAAAAAATGATGAATTACCCGGGAGCACATTCAAACATAGGTCTAATATAAAAACACAAAGGACCGAATGCACTGTTTTGTGCACACGTTCTGCGTCATCATAGACTGTACTCTACCAAAGTACCACACGGGGGCGTCCTTGCAGCATTCTCGAATAATGTTTGAGAGAAGTTGAGAGTCTGATTTCTTCAGTTGTCATGTATTTGCATGTGCATTGTGTCTGCCTGAGAGCACACTTACTGTCTGGGCATGCACAAACAATAGGCTGTTTTCCACAAAATAAGCCTGTACTTTTTACGCTGGAGTAGGGTGACCAGATTTTCAAAATTCAAAACTGGGACACACCCAGGTTGGGATGGTTGGTATAAATAAAATAGTAAAAAGAGCATGCACCATTGTTCATTCTCAACACACTCGTGCGTCTGTCATAATCTGAGGGACTTCAGTTGATGTATATTTTTTTTTACCTTATGCACATTATAAAGCATGGATTTCTGTATTTTACCTAAGCAAATATCCAAAATAGGGACACCTGGCACATTTCTTGAATAAAACCAGGACAAATCACTGGTTTTGGATAAATATGCTGGGACAGGGGACACAGGGCTCAAAACTGGGACTGTCCCGGGTAAATAGAAACTCGTGGTCTCCCTACACTGGCCCCACAAGTCATGCTCCTTCTTTGTTACTTGGAGTCAAATGTGCCTACTTTTGTACAAGGTTGTACTTTAGCTTAACCATTATTTGTGTGACGTCATGGAAAAGAACGTGCAACGGGAATGGAGACATAAAAGTGTGTCAAGAGCTGTGTTTTACAATTCAAACTAGCCTTAGAGTGTTGTCAGCCGCCTCAAGCCTTCTGAAGCATGGATAATAAGTTTAGCACTTCATGAGGTGTTAAATGTAAATGCTCTTTCTTTTAAGAATGTTTCTATTGTTATAATAAACCTAGGCAAAATGTCCATTATGAGTGTTAAAAGGTGTGGACTTATATTGAAATGAGCTCAAATTATGTTTGCCTCTTGATGTTATGAAAACACTTATATGTGTGGTTAATTAATTCACAATGAGTAAAGGGGGTCTGGGCATTGTGGTGGGTAGCTATAGCAACAGCATGCACTACACAAAGTACTAAACTGCTGATAGCCCTGAAATGTTTCGTTAATTAACCATTGTATTTTTCTATAGCAACATGAAGTTAGGAATGTGTAGTGCGCATAATGAATAAGAATGAGTTACATTCAGATATACATTTCAGATTTAACTGATTGATGAACAGTATAGGCCTACTTATAGATGTATATTTTTTACTTCTACTCACATTATATCATTGTGTAATATAATATGCAAAATTTCAATATCAAGTAGATCTTTTCTAATGTTAAGTGGTCACATTTTTATACAGTGTACACCCTCAAGGCTTTACATCAAGGTACTTCTCTTCCATTCACACACACATTCACACACCAGTGTACACAGACACTGGGGGCGAGGGGGTTAAAGGTCCTATATTGCACAATATTGACTCTTGTGAGCTTTAAGCCATGTAATAATGTTGTTACCTCCTCCATACCCAGAGTTGTGTTTTGTTTCATTCACACATGTTTGAGTAACCCTTTATTATTAGTATGTCTACATCTCCAAACCTCAAAATGCTCTGTTCCACCTTGTGATGTCTCAAAACAGTAGTTTTCAAGTTACTTTTTTACCTTTTGTGGAGTAGAGTTTGGCAATTCCAGGGCTAAAATCATCCAAATGATTCCAGTGAAGGTGTGTGGAGTTTAAAAATAAAGTGGAGCACTTTCTGCAATACCTCATGACATCACAAGGTGGATCAGAGTGTTTTCTGCTTGAGAGAAGAACTCATCCTAAATGTGCAGGGTTTGTGTGTTACATGTGTGAATGAAACAAAACAAAACTCCAGGTCTGTTTGTGATGAGGAAACAACAATATAGATGATAAAATTGCGTAATATGGGCCCTTTAAGTGTCTTGCCTAAGGACACAACGACAGCATTCATCTGTGGGAGCTAGAATCGCACTGCTAATCTGTGGGTCAATGGATCTGGCTGCTCTTCCAATTAAAAAATGGTGAAAAGAGATAATAAAAAATGAAAATGTAAATGTAGGCCTATGTTGTAAACTTCCAGGGTGTGAAGGGATATTTTTGCACCTTTGTGGATCATTCCTCTCCTAATACAGGCACTAATCCACTAACACGTGTAAGAACAGGTTATAACACACTTGTGTTGGACTGATAGAATGTTGTCTGAATATTGTTATAGGGTATAACAATATTCAGACAACTATAAAAGCTTTATGTTAACAATAAGGAGAATTAAAAGATTGTATCTAAAAGTTACCAAACCAATCTTTTTTTTTTTTTTTTTTTTATCAGATTTTGGTTGTTTATAATTTGAAAATACCAGAATTTAAAGCATTTTTTTGATCAACCAGTTTTTACTTATTTTGGGAATAATGTTTTTCATATGTAGTTAAAGCCGTAGTATGTAACATTTTTTTAGGAGGGTTCACCACGTCCTTGTCTTCATGGAGATGTTATTTCTTTGTTTCAAATTTTCCACTGAATGGCATTAAACTTATCTAGTATGCCCACCATGCAAATAGAAGGTTGTGACAGCAGCAGGCCAAATTACACGTCAGATCTATGGAGGTGCGATCCTGCTCACAAGAATCCATGTGAGTACTTTTGAGCGATAAATAAATGTAACAAAACGGATCTAAGTTTTATGCCTTAGCTTACTGTGGAAGACTCCAGGCAAAGCAACATCTCCATGGAGACAAGCAAGTAAGAAACCCTCCACTAGAAAAATTACAAAGTGAACCTTTAAATAATGTTAAAGTGGCTGTACCTGATTTCTATCTGTGTAGTTGAACATTTGTTTTACCCCAGTACAGATATATGGTATAAGAAGCTCGTAAGGTGAGTGTTTGCTGAGCATGCGTCTCATTGTAAAGCGTTTTATCCTCCGAGAATCAGGAAGTAATGCAGCAAAACTCCAATGTGGTCTCTTTAATTTGCCGCAGGGAAGTAAAATCCTTGCTTTCTGTACCAAACTCTGCTTATGTCCGCAGCATTGATTCCACCTAAACAAGAGATAAACTACATTCTCATTTTTCTTGTATGTGCCATCCGAGCCTGCTGTTTATCTGCAGCCCTCTGCTCTGACAGGACAGGGGCTGTGTTCTGCCTCTGTGCGCCTGCCTGCGTCACCTGAACTTGGAGAGCGGACACGGTTCCATTTGGGCTTTGATTTATTGCTGGGGGAAGCAGAAAGAGACCCGCGCTCTCAAGGGGGGGAGTACAAATGTTGATGTTTTGGCAACTTCTGCTGAGGCCCACTCTTCTTTATCAAAGCGTTAACAACTCTGCGCACAATGTCCTAATATATGTACTTGAGTCATATGTTGTGGCTGACACTGCAACTAAATACAAGCAAGTGCTGTTTTCATAGGCTGACAGAGGATGGGATGATTAGTACAAAGGTTTAAAGGTTCTATATTATGCAAAATTGATTCTTGTGAGCTTTAAATGATGATATTACCTCCTCAGGAACATACCTGCAGTTATGTTTTGTCATTCTCACATGTTTGAGTAATCCCACTTTATTAGTTAGTCTCCATCTGTAAAGCTCAAAATGCTCTGTTCTACCGTGTGATGTCATGAAGTGGTAGTTTTCAAGGTTAAGAGCTACCTTTTATTTTTTGTTCTGTAGAGATCGGAAATACCAGGGCTGAAATTATCCAAATGATTCTAAATATGCAGGGTTTGGGTGTTAAACAAGGAAACAACATTATAACATAGAGCAGAAAAGAGTGTAATACAGGCCTTTAAGTTGTGGGACAAGTATTGTTTTGGGGCCACAGTGTCCATTAAATTGACTTACGGGTCCAAAATATTTTTTATGCATTTATTTAATTCAATTACAGGAGTTTTTATAGCTCAAAAATAACGTGAACATGAATGAATAAAGAATGTGATGGTGGTCGCCTCTCTAAACCATGGCCGGGTTGTCCTAACGGTGATGCTAGATTTAATGTCATGCTGTGGAACATTTCAGGCAAAGCAGGTGAAGGACCCTCTTTGAGTTAGTTACCTAGTGTCCATTAAAGCTGTAAACCATGAAACACCAGGACTTAAATGTCCAAAAGTCACTATCCTTTTATAAGACCTTTAAAGGGCCTGTATTATGCCGTTTTGTGATCTGTTATAATGTTGTTTCTTCATCACAAACAGACCTGGAGTTATGTTTTGTTTCATTCACACATGTTTAACACACAAACCCTGCATATTTAGGCTGAGTTCTTTTCTTAAACTGAAAACTGTTCCACCTTGTGATGTCATGTGGAAATACAGGAAGTGCTCCACTGTGTTTTTAAACTCCACACACCTTCACTTTGGACAATTTCAGCCCTGGAATTGCCATTCTTTACTGAACTAAAGGTAAAAAGTAACTGTTAACTTGAAAACTACCACTTCATGACATCACAAGGTGGAACAGAGCATTTTGAGCTTTGGAGATGTAGAAGGACTAATAATAAAGTGTTACTCAAACATGTGTGAATGAAACAAAACACAACTCCAGATATGTTTTTGAGGTGGTAACAAGATTCTAACATGGCTTGAATCTCACATGAATACATTTAACGTAATATAGGACCTTTAAGTATTCATGGTTTTCAGGCTAATAATTCTATCTTGATTTGAAGGCTTTTGTCTACACCTTTCCAAAACTTTCATATACAATTTTTATTTGAACTATGCAACTCCTAAACAATGGATTGCACTAGATCGAAAATTTAGTCCAATATTTACTTATGCAAATTGAGTGTAAGCACATCAGAATAAAATAAAGAATGTTTATAATAATTCATAAGTACCCTTCCCATGACTTACCCTGTCCCGCTGAGTGGAGCATGTCTCATTTTAGAAGCACATGCATTATTGAGGATGTGTACTGCTGCCTATCTTATGTTTTCACTTTGCCTCTGAATTAATCAACACTCTGTGGACACTTCTGCTGGACTGTTTTTCAGACCGAAATTAAATTGGGTTATGGTTGTGACTCACACAGACTATACTGAAGTTGTTTCCTATTTACATTTAGGCGTTGTAAAATAATTGGTTAAGTACAATCCAACATTATTTTTAGAACACAAAATAACACAAAACAAATGTGCTTTACACAAATTCACTTAGAATTATTCCACTATCATTGAATATACAGTGACAGTGGAATAATTATAAGTTGATGATTAGATTTAAAAATACTAAAAAGAGCTAAACATAAATCAATCATATAATACATTTATAAATTCATATAGGTGAAGTGTCTTGCTCAAGGGCATAACAATGATATGAACAGAGAAGCGATGAATCATGCAGAAGGGTCTGTGGATATTTAATTTCAACCCTATTAAAATTTTAGATTTGAATTTTTAGGTAAATTTTCAGTAAGATTTTGTTTTCACAAATACTGAAAAAGATATCTAGAGCTAAAAGATATTCCTTCTGTATTTAAAAGATATTGCTTCTGTATTTATTTTGTATCCAATATGCCAACATGATGAAGCAAGACATTTAAAAATGATTCTTTCCATGTTTTTGTGTTAAATGTCTCAAATATGGTCAATTTTGGCCATTGTTGCACATAAAATATCTTATTTTTATATGAAAAATAAAAATGTAAAAAAAAAAAAAAGTTATACTTTTTTTTTTTTTTTTTTTTACATTTACATCATTAAACTATTGAAGGAGTTTCAAATTGATATGTTTAAATGTAAATTTTTTCCTATTCACCTGCAGCGTCTCAGTGTAAGCACTATCACCCCAAACGGACCACAGTACTACTGTACTGTCTTTTTTGCAATTATTTGTGGTACTTTTGGTAGTAAGTAAACTGTAGGAATTTAAAGATATTATATGTACTTTTTGTCTAAATGTTAATGTTAGTTAATTTGTCAAGAATTGTGTTCACAAAATTGCATTAAACTGATCGATCTTCATTAAAGATGATAAAATATCCCAAAAGAGACTAGAGGACTGGGAGGCCATCTCTGGTACGGCACCAAACTGGTTCAAGTTCTATCTAGAAAACAGAGAGTACTATGTTGAAATTGGAAAATGTGTCTCAGATAAAATGTCCCTGACCTGTGTGGTGCCCCAGGGGTCAATCCTTGAATCTGTACACGCTGCCGTTAGACCAGCTAATACACAGCAATGTGTCCTACCACAACTCTGCAGAGGACACTCAGATCTATGTCTCACTGGCAGCAGGTGAATATGGACCAGTGGATTCACTCTGCCACTGCATCCAACAGATCAGTGTGTGGATGGAAAAAATTTTCTCCAGCTAAACTCAGACAAGACTGAAGTCAAAGTCTTTGGTCCACAGAAACATAGAGAAAGTGTCAGCAGTCACCTCCAGTCTCTCTCTCTCTAAAACCTTCAAATCAGGCTGGAAATGTAGGGGTAACAATGGACTCAGACTTGAACTTTAACAGCCACATCAAATCAATAACATCTGCAGCTTTTTACCACCTAAAAAAACTTTGCAAAAATCAAAGGAATACAGTGAAAACCAGACTCGTAGAGACTGCAATTCCTGCAATTACCTCCAGTAGGTTAGACTACTTCTGTAACGTCCTGCTCACTGGCCTTGCCAAACGAGTGTTAAGACAGAACAGTACATCCAAAACACTGCTGCTCGGGTGCTGACTAGAACCAGGAAGTACTTCACACATGTGTCCTGTGCTTAGGTCTCTGTGGCTCCTGTGGCTCAGAGAATAGACTTTAAAGCAGCTCTGTGTGAACAAGTCTCTCCACGGACCAGAACCAAAGTACATCTCCCACATGTTAGAGCCACATGAACCGTCTCACACTCTGAGGACTTCAGGGACCGGCCTCCTGCTGGTGCCAGAGTCAGGACTAAACATGGAGAATCAGGGTTTCAGTTTTATGCAGCTAAAACCTTCCTGAAGATGTGAGACAGCCCTAAAAATCATGTTTTTTTAAAACTGTAAGTTAGCTCACCTTTCCGCAGACCTGATCTGTAACTTGATCTAAAGTGGCATCACCTACTTGACCCTATGGAGATAAGTTAAAAACTGTGAAACATTTTTGGCAAAGAATCACATCTCCAAGAAGACAAGCTGGTTGCCAACTCTCGGCTAGAAGTTACATAGTGCACTTTAAACATCTGCATGGCCAGCTCTCTGTTCCTGTTCCTCACACACAAACTGAAGCACAGTCAATGATCATTGATCTATTTCTTTACAATGAGGATTCTAACCTGATAATGCTAACTTTGTGCAGTGTGTAATAATCCAGTATTACTGTGCATTTAGCACACACTGAAGCACTGCTCCTTCCATCTTAAAGGTCCCACATGTGCTCCCATTCCACCTGCATACTAAAGCAAGAAAAGGCATTATTAGCCAAACAATAGCTCTACTGTAAATATAAAACTTGACACCTGGGTTAGAAGGCGTACGAAATAGCACCAGTGATTGATACCAAGTTGCCCTAAGCTAATAAATATCATCTTCGGTGCTAGCATTCCGCACGTATTTTCCTGTTGACATGTGTTTTGTATCATCTGATCTTTGTATATGTCCCCGCCCTGCAGCCATGCCAGATAACACACAGTTCAATTTGCTCTCCGTTAGAACCATCGGACGGCACTTTGACTGACAGACAGGTGGACATTTTCTCAAGATTTCCCAAGGAGATTACCTGAAACTCCCCATGGCCCTGGCTCTAAAATTACTCCGCCATTTTGGTCCTTTTCATCAGCTTCTAATAAGAGAGACACAGTTGGCTGGTATGTTTTCGCTTTTCTTTCTTTGTATTCACAATCTATAAGTATAGTATTTTTCTACTTTTCGCTGGAAGGGGTTTGAAGTTAGACATACTGGCTCCAAAAAGTACTGCTGGGTCTCAGATGACATCTCCACATTCTATGGGCCAGTACTATTTGATACAGATGGGGGTCAGCTAAACTGCAGAGTTTTGTTGTAATACACTGAATGATTGGGTCCAGTACATAGCACAAATATCAGGTTCAGTATTTGGGCATCTGTCTTTTGGCTATTTCATGGCGAAGTACAATATAATCAACAGGGAAAATGGGTTTTAATAAAAATAATACTAATGTAGCCCAGGAGCAAAATGATGGAAGCAAGGCTGCCAAACTGCGCCATCAGCTCTTCCAAACATCACCAACACTCACATGTCCACCACTTTCATACTAGGCAATGTGGGTGAAGCATCTTGCCTAAGGACACTGGCGCCTGGTATTCCCAGCGGTCTCCCATCCAAATACTAAACAGACCGGGCCTGGTTAGCCTCTGACATTTGACAGGATCAGGCTTTGACGAGGAGGTGTGGCCTTGTGCCGCCCATCAGGGAGTATGACATCATCACAATCTGAAATCCACCAGTATAAATTTGGTTGACAAACAATTCAATACCAAAATATACTAAACTAGTATCAACTAGATTCTCATTTCTCCAGTTATCAGTACAGTAAAGAAAGAATAAGTAGTAGCTCTGGAGATACTAAAGGAGACCAGGGTTTGTTATATAGGAACAAGAAACTGATACATGTTTGTAGGGTTGTCAAAAGTATCAAAAATCAAATCCTAATTGATGCTAAAAATAGACACTCATTTGAGCAAGTATCGATATTTAAAAAGTCACATTCACAGAACAGAAATTAACCTTGATTAATGAATAGCTTTAGAAAGAGCTGTACCAGAACAAGTATGCCCATGGACTACTATGGAATATACCTGCACCACTGAGGGATTACACAGATATAAGGCCACATGGGAATATACAAGAAAGTACTGTGATTTAATGCTGAAAATCACATTCTATTGTTGAGTCTTTTTTATGATCATTGTGTTTTTGGAATCGGTATTTCGTATTGAGTTCAATCCTTACTATCGAAATCGAGATTGAGATTTTAGTATCATGACAACACTACATGTTTGGGGTGGATTATATTAACAAAAATGTATATTAAGATATTCAGATGATACTTTAGCAATGCATTAGAAATGTGCTAAAGTATGGCACAAAATTTTAAATTATCCTACAAAAGCACGAAAGAGCAGGTTACCTTTCATTTTATATTTAATCATCTCTTAAATCTACGCATTTTTCGGTCAGGTGTCAATCCGTTACCATGGAGATATTACAGTGGAACATTCTTGTCAAAGCATAAAATCTCCATAGACAAACAGATAAGGTACATACTGCACCTTTAAACCTATTTTATTTTGAATAGATAATACACTTGCTATTCAGGCTGCAAGATCAAATGTACTGATTGATAATCCAATAAATAAATGATCCTCATATAAACCTTATATATTTTAGAGGCTGTTGACAAAGCTAGTGTCATAGTGCAGCATTCCAGTTAGGAGCTGTCACTGACTGTGTTTCCCAGGGGAGACACTGAAAAGGCAGAGGAGAGATACAGATTGTGAGATAACATAGCAGGCTTCCCTTCCCAGAATACACCGAGGCAACATCTATAGGCCATCACAACACTACGACGGATCCTGGACCGCATTGATTTGTTGTCATAGAATTTATCGAGAATTGAGTTTCATACAGGGATGTAGCATTTGAGGCATTCACTCATTACAGCGATATGTTAATATTGATTCCTGTTCTGTAGGTTGGTGATTTTTTCTCCCTCCACATCCAGTCTCCCCATGGCATCAGCTTGGAAATCTTTACAGTAGTATATGCTACAAAATACGTAGGCCAACACAGACAATTGTTAAAGGTGCATAATGTAACTTTTCTTGCCTGGAATGTTCCGCAGTATGGCATTAAACATATCTATCTTGCATTTCTTCAATCACAGGTATTTTAATTGCTAAAAGAAATATGTTGTTGGTAGTGTCACCTGCTTGTGCATGTTTAATCCTGCACTGTGGAACATGACATCTCCATGGAGACAGAAGTTACAGATTGCAGCTTTAAATAAATGTTTGGTTAAAATCCATTGATTTAATCCACAAAATAGCAAAATAGATAAACAATAATTTTGTTTATTGTGATAAAAAGGGTTGACAACAATCATTCGTGGCACTTTTTATATAATCGTGATAATCACTGTTGTGGAATTTCTAATAATAAAAAGCTTAAAAAATATAAAATCAACAAAGAAGTTGCCGTGAATCAAAAAGTCAGCTTTATTGAATCAATTGTGCACAATCCTCAAAGAGCTGTTGTCCCTCTAGTGTCATCTCGCTCTCAGATGAAAAATGAACATGCATACAGTGTATTTATACCATCAAAACAATCATACCGGTTTAGTCTAAGGGGCTCAAGGCCGCTGGACACATCGTCTTGTAGACTAACAGACAAGAGATACACCTGTGTGTAATAACAGATAATATCATGAAGGTTAGGTCAAAGAGATCTATAACAATTTATAAAAATACAAGTAAAGATTTAGGATAAAGAATGCCATAACATCGCTAACAAAGATAACCACCACTGCATCATCAGAATGTGCAGAAAAAAAAACTTCTCCCTGATCATCTCCTCTAGATCACTGTTGTTTTCAGTTGTAACACTGTACAATACTTTAATTGTTGTTTAAATATGAAACCTATTCATAATATTAAAATTGTAATTATTCGTATCCAGAACATTTTTAAACTGTCAGCAACAATAATTATCATGATATAATCGTTAATCACAATTATTTTGGCCATGATAATTGTGACACTAAATTTCAATTTCGTCCCATGCCTATAGCAAAACATAATGACATATTTTACTTTTGATAGAAGCTGTCAATCTGTAATCACACTGAAATTGTTATTGTATCCTTGGGCAAGACATATCCACATGGAAGGCCATCTGACTTAAAAACTTTCAGTGTCATGGGGAACTTTCGCTGTGGGGCTCTCTACAATCTTAAAAATAAACTGCAATAGCTGTGTGTTTAATAGCTGTACCCAATGTTTTATATGAGATAGGCTATGAAGTTTACTGTGGACTTGTTTGTATTTTCCCTGACATAAATATAGCCGAAGTAGTGCAGGGGTAATTAATGAACTTGATTATAGCTGCCACGCTGTTAGCTGCTCCACTTTCTGGGGCTCTACCTGCCTCAGTGGCTTAGTGGGACACAGGCTGTATATAGAGCAGAGCATCATTACACTTTTCACTTACACCTGCGCATTTTCTGCTACATCAACAAAACTATCCCCCCTCTTTGGAAATCTGTATCACTGCGATGTGGGAAAAATCAATATTAATCCACAGAAAAGAGAAAAATGGTATTCTTAATCATTTTGCACGTGTTTATTTTTCTGATGAATGAATAAGTGAAGTTAAAGGAAAAACATTAAAAAGCACAAATGCAAACACACACTGTTTATGTGTAAACCCATTGTGTGTTAATACATGTTTAAAGTTGCTTGTTACTTGCAATTCGCTGAGAGAAAAATGTCCTTTGTCACAGGCTTATACTGGAAGCCTAATCCTAGTTGTTTTAGGGCTATTCAAATTGAATACAAAATCATTATGCACTCATTTGCATTGTGATTAAATGTGAGATAAAACTAGGCTATTTGTAACTCCTATCTGCATCATCTCTGAGCGTCTTTGTGCTAAATCTGGAAAAGTCAAGCCTAATGGGGGTGACTGAACTTTAAAACGTCCAGTTGTGGCCACAGAGTGTACCCTTAGCTGCAGTCCATACCATTGGTCCATACCTTTCCTTACCGGCGCGTGAGCCCTCCCCTCGCGCTCCCCTCGCCGCCTCCTCGCGCTCTCCCCTCGCGCTCTCTCCTCGCGCTCTCTCCGCAGCCGCGCGCTCCTATAGGCTAATCAGTTGGTAGTTTTATCACAGCCTCAGCATCCTCTCTCCCTCCTCCGGCAGCAGAGGAACACCGACAGCCCGAGCGAACACTGGTGTTTTTGACCGCGGCCATGGTGGAAATGACGGATATCGTGTGCCTTCTCGTCCCGCTGGTGATGCTGGCGGGCTCCAGTCTCCAGACCGATGGGAAGAGCGGCAAAGAAGCGGATAAGACCGGGAATTTCATGGAAGACGAGCAGTGGCTGTCCACCATTTCACAGTACAGCCGCAAGATCAAGCACTGGAATCGCTTCAGAGACGTAAGTGTGCCGTGTGGAGATGCGAGGTAATGCGGTAAAGACGAGCTCACGGGGGACAGGCGCCAGGGAAAAGACACAGAAATGGACACTTTTACACACTTAGTTTATGATCTTTCTTTAAGACGGTCACATGCAAAAGGCGTGCTAGGAAAAAAACCCCAAAAACTTACAAGTGTGATCTAAATGAGCCTTTATAAGTTAATTGGGATGTAGCATAGTTGACAAAAAGTCTTTATAATGCAAACAAAAGGCTATTAGTCCACGTGTAAGGGCTTAAAACATGTTTAGTTTGGTACAATATGAACATGAGTATGAAAATAACAAGTTAGCCTACCTCCTCAGCTAGCAACAATAGAAAAAAAAGCTTGTTTACATGAGTGAATCCATGGCTCAATGTGTGAAAACTTGAGGTCAATAATTGATTCATACATGATCATCCAGTTGTAGCTATTCACAATTAGTCTGAACATTTTGACAGAGCAGGCTATCCAACCTGATGATGTTATTTAATGGAGTCACAGCACCCTATCCTATCCTAAATAAACAAGCTAAAATGTACTCCCTTTTTCTTTTTCCAGAATGAAAAAAAAGCACCATTATAATTATCCACAGTTTTCGATCTCCTCCCCGTTTCCTTGGTAATAGGCCCTTGTTAATTACCAGCAATTAATGTTGTGAACCTGCTGCAATAACAGTAGCACAGCCCCTCTCCATCACTTTGGCCTTAATATAGCTTACCTCAGACGTGCTTTCACTTTGCTCTCCGGAGGATCCTCAAACAAGAGAATTAAACTATTAAGCATTGGGGGGGCTGATTGATTGATGGCCGGGCTAGCCCAGTGCACTGCTTCAACTGGGCTTCATTGGATTGATTAAAGCCTGCTGTGTTTGCGTGTTGATAAATGACTGTGTCTGTAAACCTATGGACATATCTATGCCTCCAGCGCTGGGAAATGATTACTAATGATCACAATAGGATTTGAACTGCACGGGCGGATTATATTCCACGCGAATCCCGTTAAATGAGTTTTAATTGATCCGGGGCGCTTGCTGTAGCATGTGATGGCTACTGTTATTGGATTGGAGATGAGTAATTGTCTTAGGACTGCTATAGGAGAACAACAACATGTCTTCTCAAGCGAGGTGGTGAGCCATCCTGCGTTTAATGACCATTCCCAGTGAGGCTGTGTTGTTTTTGATCGTAAGTCATCTCTACGTATATTGTCTGTCCCTGAAGTGCAAGGTGATTGTGTGGGAAAAGGGTTAAGTGCATGGCTGCGATTAGTCAAAAAGTATGCTGTGTCCTTTGGAGCCGTACTTAGAGAGGTAATGAAAATGTGGGTGTTGGGAGATTGAGGTAGAATTGTGGCATTCTAAGTGACTTCTAAGTGAGAGCTAATGCATACATACGGCTATAAAAGCTGCAAGAACAGATGCGCCACCTTTAGAGATACCATTGAAACTTTGCTTATCATATTCTTGTCAAGTCACAATAAGATCTGAATAACATCATCGAGCTATAGCAGTGAAGAAGGTAGTCAATTACATACATTGGTAAACACATTCACCATACAGGCACATTTGATCATAGCAGTTATGTTACTATTGGCATATACATTATTTTGTTATTCATGATACTGCTGAACAAAAACCTCTTTCATTTTTTTCTTGTATCTTTATTTATACAGGGAGAGTCCAATGAGAGTACCAGTCTTTTTCATGAATGCCCTGTTAAAATACAGTACAATACAACAACAACCAAAACAAATGACTACATAGTTCCATTTATAACATTAAAAACAGGTGCGGGTGAGATTATAAATCACCACATTATTAAAGTGCATTAGTGGTACCAATGTATCCAGTTTTGCATGTCCTTGAAATGTATTCTATTTTTGGGAAGCAAAATAACCGAAAGCTTTTTTTCCCCATTTCAGTTCTAGTGTGACCAGTTTTTAGACATAGACCATCAAGAGATCTTGTATTAAAAGCCCTCGTGTCAAAGTTCAACAAACTAGAGAGACATTCAGGCAGTCTATCAAGTAGTCCCTTATAAATACATTTTATACAGTGTTGTTCTCTTCTGGCGGATAGTGATGACCAACCTACTTTTTCATAGAGAGTACACTGATGGGTTTTAAATCACTGCCTGCTCTGAAATGAAGGGCTGAGAGAGTATCTAAAGGTTTCAAAGTAGAGGCTGAAGTCTGTACCGGTATATATATATTATACCTCCATAATCCAGTACAGAAAGAAAAGTTGTTTGAACAGTTTATTTTCTGTAATTCAATGGGATACAAGATTTGTTTCTGTAATAAAAACATAATTTAGATTTAAAACTGTTACATAATTCCAAGATAGGTATTTTGAAATTAAACTTAATACTATAGGAAAAAAATGTATATCCTGTTTTCCTTGGAGCCAGATCATGATTTTGATTTTATCACGATTCAATAACAGTAAATAAAGTCATCTTCTTTGGAAAATTCTCACTTCACTGTGGTTAAATCCAGCTGTCACTCACTCACCAAGGACACGATGATATGACCGAAAAGCAGAGAGATAAATGTGAGAAGCTATGATGTAGTAAATAGATCAACTTTGGCGCTTCAACCCTGGCAGGTTACCAATATGACAAATAATGGAGACGAGGAGAAAATGACAAGGCTGGGGTGGTTTAGAGTTCTGCTGCTGTGGTTGAATTAGGTTGTATCAGGGGTTGGAACTCATAGTTGATGGAATGGGAGAGAGAGTACCTTTATATGAATGACCTGAGAGATTGGCTAGTATGACAGAATTTTCCAGTTGCTTTAGAAAGCTAGAAGTTATGAACTCCTCACACAGCTAAGCTAAATGGACCATCTTTTAACAGCTCTAGATGGGTTTGCCTTGCATTAAGATGTAAGCCGCTACCTTCACTTTCTCCTCAGTTTAAGATCAAAGCTCCAACCTCAGCCCCAAGCTCTCTATCCATTTCATAATGCGCTCTATCTCTTTTAATGATCATAATTCCCGGAGGTAATTTCGGGGCCTGTGTGCACGTGGATTTGCCGGCGTTTACACAATCTTCTTTGGATTCTGTGGAGACTGTCGAACGTGCCAGTTTGTGTCAGGCGCTTGTAATGAAGTGTTAAAGGCCATCCGTGGTGGTAGCGGTGTCTCCGGTGAAAACGATGGTGATGATGATGAGAGGAGAAACATCAGAGAAGCAAACCAGTCCAAGGACCCACGGGATTCACCAAACGGAAGGAGCTTTGATTTCAACTGGCTGCCGTAGCAACAGCAGCCCTCTCCCTTACACTGTGGAAATGGAGCATGTTTCACTGGGAGTTTGATGACTCTATCGTCAGCAGTCCCGCTTCAGGCTCATGGAATATGTGGAAAGACTTTTTGAAAAACCCATTTAAACTCTGCAAGCCTGACAAGCTATTTCTGCCACAAATGTCTGGAATGTTTTTTGTTTTTTTTTGCCAGCAAATCCTTTGGTTTGACTTTCTCACATTATTTTAGGTGTCAGAAATTGCATTCAGCTGGCTACATGATAAGATCAACTCTGAAACAATAGATGGTGTGTTTCTTAATGTAATGCCGCAACATAATACTGTACTTGCTGTAGTTTGCTGTAAAACAACTTGAAAAAATACAAGAGCGAACAAAATCTGGGTATTAGCTTATTTGCTGACATGCTGGTACTAACATTATCAAAATGAAAATAGATAGTCATTTGAGCTGCTATCAACATTTCTTCTAGAGATTACACTTGTGGCTGTACTGTGAAATGTTGGACAGCCACTGCTCTAGAGATTACACTCCAAATAGATGAATCAAATCGATTTTGATACTAGACTCAATACTCGACCGATTCCCATACAACATTGATCATAGAAAACACCCTTTCTTTAGGTAATAGAATGTGATTTTCAGCATTAAATAATAGTACTTTTATTTTATATTATCATGTGGCTTTATGTCTGTGCAGTCCCTCAGTCACCCATACCTGTTCCAAAAATAAATTTAAAGCTATAAAGCCATTGAACACTTTACGCAACAAAATGTCTCAGTTTGGCAATGTTAGTTTACTTTATCCTATACATAAGCCTCTTGTAAATATCTTGTGTACATGCTGTGTGAGGCTTGACCTGGTAATGACAGTGGTGTAGATGTGGTTTGGGTTTGCCAACATTTGTAACTATAACCAGAACACAAAGTTGTTTAAAGTGAATGCAGCCTCGGGCTGACTTTACATCATGCTAAAGTTGCTCATTGCTCCATTTACAGACTGACAATGCTCATTGACAACAAAGAACACATCTAGCTGCTAAAACATATAACATTATTGCATACGGATGAAAGTGTGTCAATTACAGCAGTAACCCCAACGTGACAAGCGGTCGGATCACATGCAAATGGATAATCTCGTTTGATGGTGGGCATGAAGTTAGCCATAGTCAGATATCACATCAAATTTGCACATTTTTTCTTGTTTACAAGACACTAGCTGCATGCAGATGTAACTGCGTACTAAAGCAAACAATTATTCCAATGACATAACTAGAACAATGATATCGTGAGTAATGCAAATAAAACTTACGTGATCAATAATGACATTGCCAGATCTGCGTCGCTCTTCCGCCTTTCTCTTTCCTTGAGCTCTCTCCATTCTTCAAACGCCTTCCCCAGATTTACTCGTGTTTGATCTCTAGCCCTGTCCAATTCACCTGTCCTTTTCCTTGCATCCTTGGACAAAGGCTTCCTCTGTCTTTTATCTGGTTGTGCCATGGCTGATACATCACAAATGAACATTTATTCTTGTAGTGAACTGTGGACAGTGTTGGTAAGGGGTCTGTCACTAGCTTGGTTACCTGCGTGTATATTGAACTGCCATAAAGCAATTTGTTTATCGCAAGAGCGAGAACAGACTCCTGAGAGTCGGTGGCGACCAAGTTGCATGTCTGTTTTTTCTGCTCAAGAGACTGCTGGGTGAGCCAGCAGACCTTTGAAACACCCCAAAATCACCTTTGTAACCACCAGAGGGACTTTGAATGACATAAAATAAGTTAAAAATGTTACTTAGTTCTGCTTTAATTTCAATTCAAAGATGGACGGCAGGGTTAGGGTTAGAGTTGGATTTGGATATCTAGCTAGACCAAATATTGGCTAACTAAAATTACAATATTTGGCCTTGCCATATTTCCAAATCCAATCAATCAATATTGCTGTGTTCATTCTCTGTCTTTTTATAAGATCTAGCATGAATGTCGATTTGGTTTGTGTTTACAACTTGCTTCTGCCTCTGCTTCCCAAAATCCAACTCTTTCTAAATACAGCAACGGGATAACAGCCACATCTGAACCAAATTGAAAGTGAAAATAAGCACAACTGTTTTGGGAATTATCCAGTTGATGCTTATACCACAGCCAATGACGCACTTATAGGCTTTTCACATTTCATAGATAGGCCTAAATTAAAAATGACTCGCGCAGTCCTCCGAGGGCGCCATGTTGAATATTAACTGTGCAAGTAATAATCAAAGCAGCATAACATAAAAGAGGAGTTCTTCTTTTCCCCTTAGCATGTACACAATCTGAGATACACACCAACCAAGTGCGCACAACAGGAAGCAAAACACACTATAAATATTTCACTTTCATTCTCTGGGTGAATGTAAAAGGCAGCTAGTGTACGTGATTCAGGACAGGGGCTCTTTGACGTCCAATAAAAATAGCTAGCATACTTCCATTCAATCTATTTGGCTGCATGACAAGGCGATTAGATTTTACAGTTAGCCTACAAATAACAGCATGGAATACCTTCAATCCCTTTAATCTGACAGGTGCACCCGACGTTTCATTCCACTAATGCACCAAATCCTGAAACATGGCCACAAACCTGCAATAGTGTCAAAGTGCTAGCATTCAAATCATTAAAAATACATGGTGTCCTACATTGATGAATTCTGGCAATATTTTCCTTGAAAAAACACAGTAAAGATTATCTTAATTTGAGTAGTTTTGTATATATTTTTTGTCAATTATCCCAAATGGTTGACAGTTTTTCTGATTTTCAAGATATTTGAAAGCCTTTCCTCAGGAGTAAGAAAATTTTAGTCTATAAACATTACTTTTCCCATTGGCAGCCTATTTGGTAACAAGAAAATATCTCTGTAATGCCTTAAAAATAAAACCTGATTTTGCTACTAAAATGTGTATATGGTGTTTTAATAGGATTATATATCGTTCCTGATCATTTTTGGGGAATTTTAGCACTAACAAGGTAAATTTGCAGCAAGTAACTGCGTACTGCCTCCAACGACCACTGCAATTTCAAGTAATTGGTGACATCACAAAAGACTGCCCAGATTAGGGATGGAGTTTAAAGTGTGGAAGAATTTATTGACCAATTACACTGTTTCTCATATGTCAAGACCTTGTTCTTCCTCTCCCCTCACTGTTTTCTTTAGTCCACAGGTACTGCCCAGTTTAGTGCCTCTATTTGAAATGTAGTTGTGGGCGGAGTTTAGGTGTTAAGACATTCCAGAAGTGCAGCATATTGTATTTATGCAATCATTTTCCCCTGAGCACAAACCGGATTAGCATGACTGTGATGTATTTACCAAAATAGCCCAATGGAATCCTAATATGACTCACAAATACCCCAGGACAATTAGACGTCTGCTGGGATCATCTCAAATTGAGGAGTTGTCTATTTCCTTTCCACTACATTAGAGTATTTTGTGCATAGCTAATCCAATTTGATGTGTCTTCTGAAGCCAAATCAGCAGTAGATTCTTTTTTCTTGCTCTGTAAAAATGAGGCCGTCCATGAAATTGCCAAGCCTTGAAATTGGTCTGAAGTTTTATTTCTGCACATTCAAGATAAACTCAATTATGTGTCTCAGAATGGATGATAATACCAACATGGCCACGCAGCTACGCTAGTTAGCCATATAGCTTAGATGTTATTGGCATTTTTTGTGCTCCACTGTAGCATAAATGGGCCCAGGGTTTATGATGTGATTTACTATATTATCCCCCACTTCAGTCTACTATAAACATGCACATGCACTGCTCTATCTACACTTGGTAAGTCCTTATCTAAAAAGCACCTCTTCAGTTCAACCAGGTCATTCTTCTTCCGCCTTGCTCCTGTTAGCTCAACTATGTATATTTAATGAGTAGAAAACAACTTGTGCCAAAGCAACACCATCATCCAACTATGTTAAAAATGTACGATGTCAAAAGCATGAAAAATGTTTTCTGACAATAGTAGATGATGGAGGCTTGTCTATAAAGAATTACTTGCCTGATGCTGTCGGTGTTCACAGATCCAGTGAACAGTAGAAATTCAAACTTGTTTTCGATGCTAATATATATACTTGATACTCAATACCAATTTCGATACCACGATGATAGTAAAAACTCTTTCTTTAGACAATAGAATGTAATTTTCAACATTAAATCATAGTACTTTCTTCTATATTCCCATGTGGTCTTATCTTATCTGTGTAATCCCTCAGTCGTCGAGGTATGTTCCATAGTGGTCCATGGGTGTATACTAGCCTGTGTGTCTTATATTTGCTCTGATACAGCTCAAGATCATTCTAAAGCTATTCAGGAAAGGTTCATTTCTCTCTTGTGAATGGTTTTAGTATCGATACTTGTTCAAATGAGTATCTACTTTGAAATACGTAAATAGGTGATATATTCAAATAGCCTATTATAATTTGCCCCTGACTGTCACAATTACAGTTATGAGTTGCTCACCTCTTCACCTAAACAATTACTAATACACCACTTGAAAATGTTATTGCTTTGCCAGTAATATTCCACAGTATGGCATTAAACTTATCTATGTTTCACTCAAGTACAGGTGTTTTATTGCACAAAAAGACCAATAAAACTCAGCCTAGTTGCTTCACTTCCTTGTCTCTATGTAAATCAGTTTAATGCCATACTGCGAAACCGTCCAGACAAAGTAATACCTCAATCATTTTCCAAGCTGCATGTCAATATCTTCACATTCAGTTTAAAATAACCTTCAGCCATTTTTGCCTGACCTGATCCCATCTAGATGCCTACATGTTATTCACATTCTTTGCACGGCAGCAAAATCATATAATACGCCTCATTCTCCCATGACTCCACTGTACCATACGCACCATAATAGTAGATAATAGCTTCTGTAAAACTGGAGCCAAATCCCCCATTAAGGACTATCCAGATGAAGGCTGCCTGATTATCGCAAGCCATGGTGTTCCTATCTTGCAGCCACTCATCTCCGCAGAGCTGCACTGTGTTACAATAGACCACTACTGGAGCATGACGGATATAAGCGATAATAACAGCTTTTCAGACAACCACATTAGTCCGTCTAGTTACACCAAATGCCAAATTCCTTTTGAAGCTGTAGAATTAACATGAGAAAAATATATGTACCTAACAATATTAAAGAGGTAGTTTTACACTTACATGGGAATTCATTACTAACACAACATATTTCAATTATCATGTTACCTTTTATATTTTTGAAAATGCTATATTCGCCAAAAGCAATGTATTGAAATGTTGAATTAGCTTCAGTTTCATTTTTGACACTCTGTGTCAAAAATGAAACGAAAAATGAAAAAAATGAAACTTACAGTCTCTGTAAGTCCCTACCTTTACAGAGCGCTATCACAACACAATCAGCATGCATCCCGCTAATGAAACTACTGCACATCGCATCAGGTTTGTGAAGCTGCAGTGTATTGTTTTGTATATCTTTTGTACTTCTATGAAAAATTCTTGTGCAGGTGCATGGGTGACGTAGGCTTGTGGGCTGAGTGTTGTTCATACTGATAACTGTAAGGTGGGTTTGAATAGTGCCTGGGAGAGATTACAGGATTACTCAAACATGCAAGGATGAGATATTAAACCTCCTCAGGCAGGTTTTAGGTGAGGGAAGAATGTTATAACATGGTAGAGAGTTCCAAAAAAAAATCTGTTTTGCATAATACCCCCTCTTTAAAATCCAATTTAGAGTAATTCAGATATTAACCTCATGGTAAAAGCAATAGTGTAGAAATTGTGTGAGAGCCAAAGGGTAACCACTAGAGCACCTGCTAATGTTGTGAGGTTGTGTCCGACAGTTTTTGGCCACTGCAGTCACAATAATGGGACTGATTGTAACAGGAAGACCGTCAGGCATAGAAATAACTAAAATGTAATACTAGAAATATATAAAAAAAAGTCTTATTTAGTTTACTACTGCAACAGAGCACTGCATTTAAAACACAAAGCTGACCATTCAATATGGCAAAGGTTAATTATAATAATGACACTTTGTGATAACTAGTAGTGTTATAACTGTAGTCTCAAACTTGATTTAGACACTGAGGAAAAGTCTCCACTTCTACTCGAAAGTCTTGAAGATTATAAACAAAGCATTTATATAATAGAATATCATGTTCAAATAATTATTACCATCAAGGAAAGGTCCAACTTTGTCCTTTGTATGAGATTTCTTTCAGTTTTGATACCTTTTCAAACTGTATACTAGTTTTAATAGCAATTATTATCTCGGTAGTACCTTCAAAATATATTGCGACAATGCAGTTTTCCTGTTTTTGAAATCCGGGATGCAGTTGTTGAGATTTGGTATTATGGATGGCTTACTTGTATCGGGCGCACTACACTGGCAGCACTAGCAGGGACCTAGGTGGGCTGTAATTCAGTGGGGAAAAAAGCACCCTTTCATCATGGCCCCCGCTCACACTGCTACAGCTGCTGCTCGGGCCCCCTCCCTCTCTCCCTCCTCTGCAGCACACTACAGCTGAAGAAGGGCACAGGTGCTGCAAGAAGAGAGCCTGGATTCACACGGAACAGACAAATCAGCGCAGGCTAAGCAACGTGGAATATCTGAGTGGAGTTAATAAGAAAGTGCGACCATGGCAGCTTGTGCATGTTAGGAATTTGAAGTATTTGCAATGTTCACTGTGGCTTTTCAAAAATATTTGTGTAGAAAATGTGTCTTTTTGCACTGTTTGTTGTTGCTACAGTGTTAAGTAGGCAGAGAAATCTCAAATAAGGTGTAAAGTAGTTTAGTCCCATACCTGTCATACGTCCATCATGGTGCTAAACCTTATTTTGACTGTTCTAAAACTACTTTTAAGCAGTTGGCTGCAGCCCAGACTTATTCCCCACTTTCCTAACGCATCCTAATTATTCACAGTGATTTTATGAGCGCTTTCCACAAATTTCAGAGGTCGTCACGGTAATGCTAACAACAATCAGCATGCTAACAGCGTACCAGCCTTACTTCCTGGTTCATGGAAGGTAAAACCACTTTATAATTAGATACAGAAAATGCATAGCAGTCTCATTTTGACCCCAAGAGCTTTGTTTACAAAATATGGGCACTGGGGCAAGACAATTTTAATGGAGTGTTTTCCTGAGATGGCTGATGGTGCTGGTGTTGTTTGCTTCATTGCTTGGATTCAGTATGGAATAAAGGAGGAAGTGGAATATCGCTTTTTTTTGGCCCATAAGTTTTATTAGACACCAGAGCCATGGCGTGAGAGATGGGTAGACTGGGAATCGAACCAGTGACCCCAAGATGGTAAAAAACATGTGTGGCAGTCTAAACCACTATACCAAAGGGCAAGGGCACTGCAATCTATACAGAAATAACTCTTGATTTATCTAGAGTTCCTGGTTTCTACTATTACTTCGACTACAGTTCTACGTAAAAATAGTACGTTATTTTTTCATATAGGAGTCCATAGAAGTCTGGCAAGGAGTGGCATCATATAGGTGCTACAAAGAAGAAATATATAGCTCGCATTCCTTTCCACATACTGCTTCACTAACCTCTGCATTTCTCTATTTTCTATGCATGAATTTCTAAGCTGCCGTAACCTGCTGCTGTGCTTGTGGGAGCTGGCATTCCAGGGCTGTTTGCTGGAAAAACCGCATGGCATTCAGGAGCTAGCATCTAATGAGGTCTGTGCGGGAATTAAACTCTATTCTAGCCATTCCAAACAGCCCATCATCTACTGTTAAAATCTACAATACCAGATTACAACGGGTGTAAGTGTTAAGTACACCTCTTGATTTGAAAATGCTCTGTGGCTATTGAAATTGTAATGGTGATGTGTGTGACTTCGGAGAGTTGACATTCAGTTGGACAGGCAGCTCGATAAATCAGCGGCTTTTCAGGGCTAACAATAAGTCTAAGTGGCGGTGGCGGTCCCTACAGAAAATGCCACACAAACGCCGCTACCTCTGGGCTGGAGCCAGGCTGAGTCAGAGGCAGCGGGAGGGCAGCACTCACAGGTACAGAGGCTCAAACAGGGCTGTGGGGGGAGAGTTTGCAGTGGGCAAAGGCCTATACGACAATTGAGAGGAGGTGAAAATGGCTTTGAATTTCAGATGTTATGTAATTAAAGAAGACATATTGTGCTTGAGCCTGCTACATAGTTATAATCTATGACACCCGTGGATCATTATGTTATAATTTGGACATTTTAAATCGCAATATTCATCTAAATTGACTTAATAAAAGAAACAAGTCCACTGACTTATATGTTAGAAACCCACGGTGCCCATTGGGAGCTGACGTTGCTGTAAACTTCATCACAACAAAGAGCCATGAAGTTGTCGTCTCCTCTTATGGATAGCTGCACATTACACTAGCGTGCAGCAGATTTTTTCATTTATAGCAAAATGACTTGGCCATTCTGACGAATCCTATGCATTTCTCCGATTAACAAAACAAAATTGGAGAACAAAATAAGTACAGAGCAGTGGACGTATACTGGTGGCGGTGAAAACAGGAGTCAAATATGTCATCAAACATGCTTGAATCATTCCAAATACAACTATAAGAGGATACATGAGAAGGGGAAACAACTATAACATGGTTAAAAGCTGTGAAAAGTCGATTTTGCATAATATGTTTAATGAAAACTAAAAATATAAATTCAATTATTAGAGCAGTGTTGCTAAGATACTGCAATTTTGAGAATTATTGATTTCATTACTAAAGACTTGATACTGATTTCATTATCTCAAGGATATTAAAACAGAATAGTAGTTTCTTTAATATTACCATATAGGATAGAGAAAAAGTTCAGTCTGGCAGTGTCACTGACTAATATGTCCAACAACAGAAGCATAGCTAGACTTAACTGGACAATATGACAGTGTTTTGAGTATACAAGTCCTGTATTGGTGGTAAATAAAATTCTCCTGCATTAGACATCCAATGTCTTGCCTGTCCTCTCTAGACTGTCTGGCTACTTCATTTATTCCACAACAATATGGTTTTATACTAGTTCTTATGTGTACTAAGAATATTGTAAAACTATTGAGGAAAGGTCAGATTTGGCTGTGTTTTTTTCAGTATTGATACCCAGTGTCCAGTTTAAATAGTTTTAATATCTGGGTATCATTTTTTGACAACTCCACATGAATGAGGTGCCATGAATAATTTAATGAATGGACAACCTTTGGCGCTTGGGCCCTGGCAAGTAGAAATGTCTGGAATAGAATGAAGAAAGAGATTTATGGGAAAAGCTTAGACAGGCTGGTGGCTGGTGATGGAGAAGATGGAGAGGCTGAGAGGCTGAGGGTTCTATTGCTGCAGTTAAGATGCTGCACGTGATGAGAGAGTGTACTTATAGGAATAACCTGAGAGGCAAAGGTAGAAGAAAGTTTTGATTGGTTGGTTCAGAAACAGCTGATGAGATTGGACATTGTGCTCGACTCCTGGCAAAGAAATAGTATAATATATCACTTTGACCGACAACTTAAACTGTAGCTGCTTGGCCATCTATTATAGACAACTCATTATAAATCTTGCCCTACGCACAATTTACAGTGATGACTTGATGACTACTGTGATAAAACATATTAGAGCCTTCTTTTTTTCTCAACATTTTTAGGTCCTAAACAATTTGCAAAAAGTGTATTTGATAATGAATTCACAAATAGCCCCTAGAAATCAGTTATTAGCTTAGCCTTTCTATTAAATGTGAGAAAGCAGAACTGAAAGCCTTTTCTTAGAACCAAAAGAGAGATGAGTTTTCAGTGTTATTGGCATGGTTGACCAGAAGCACTTAACTCTTGATCGATTTTAAAGCTATTTTTTCATCTCACTTTTAGAACATCAGGCCGATGATTCAGCCTTCTAGACTGCCTTTGTTTTTTTTTACACAAACAGACATCAGTGTTGTACCTGATACATGTGTAAGTCTCTCATTCGATTACATTGCTTTTGTTTCCCTTGACTGAAGTATAATCAAAGTCGATTCTTATTCTTTGTGTAGCTCGTACCAAGGCAACATTATTGATTTTTGATTGTCGGACAAGATGGCGTTCAGCTGATTGTGGTCTTTCCAGTGAAGTGTGAAGGGTTCTGGCTGTTAGTTGCTGGTTCTCTTGTGAGTTGTTTTCCCAGCAGGGTGCAGAAGTCACAAGGCCTGATTTTATTTATAGATAGTGACTACAAGGTTGGCGTTCAGTTAGCTGGCACAGTGAGCTTGGATATGACTTTGATTTTCATGTACGTCGTATGCCCCAGTGGATAGGTAGTTACTGCTACTTCAGTGACTTACGATTTCAGTCAATAAGAGGAATCTCATTAATACAGAACACTATGGTACTCTCCCCGTATATCTGAATTTTCCCCCTGTAGTTTAAAATAACCTGATCTGGATTGCTGTTGCCTTGATTTATTATTTTATAATGACCTAAGCAAAAGAAAAATGATGGATAATACCTGGACGATTGAGGGATTATACAGACATCTTATAATGACCACACAAAAATGACTGCTTAAAGATTAAAAATTGTAAATAAGTGGCATTTATACAAACAGCATGAGATGAAATTATTCAAATAAAATGTGTGTGTGTGTTACTGGAATGAAAATATATGCTGTAGGTCTTCGAAATACCAACAGGGACATGTTTCACTGTTTTGAAAATGCATCTGTTTACAAGTAGAAAAGGAAATATTTAACCATTCACAGCAGATATAATGGATAGGTTTAGGTCATTAGCATCACGGGGTACAGCCAAGCCCTATTCGACTCTGGATCTCACTTTTCACACCAAGTACCAAGCATCCAAGTCCCACAGGATCTAAACCAGGTCTACAGCTGGACTATTGCAATTGACCAATTTCCAATCTGTAAAGTATGCAACCTCACATAAACACAACTAGCTGGTTTGTCATAACAGCAATTTAAGCTCCGAAATGAACTCCAGTGGAGGTGTAAGGACGTAACATCTCTATTCAAATTGTTTACATAACAAATCAAACCGTAATGTTTTTCTCCTTTAATCCAATGTGATTACTTCTGACGGGCGATAAGGAAAACGTAACACAGTGAAACATAGTCAAGGATTGCTTTAGCATATATCACAATCAACAGTCTAAAAGAGCAGATTTATTGTTTAATTTTGCCTTTTATCTGTCCTTGGCTGTCACTATTCATTCATACATTACTCATCAGTGCTTCAGAGTGGAGAGTACAGAGCCCTTTTTAAATGTAGGAGATGATTAATACGCATAATGCATAGTACTCTCTCCTCTCGCCACTGTATTTAATGAAGTCTGTTCAAACCACCTTGAATGGACAGATATTACTCAGAAGAGAATGACTTTGGTAAGTGTAGTCCAGCAAATGACTACAATGGATTTTAGAGTGAAAATTAAAACAACAGAAGCATTTGTATTATGTAAATGTGTAAATTAGACTTTCAAATACTTGTCATAATAAAACGGGTTCTGTTTGGTTGTTGACCTGACTAACCAATTCAATCAATTATATGCATGCTGGCTGCCTTTCGGTTAAACCCTGGCGTGTGCATCTTAAAACTGGAAAATGAATAATGCATCATAATGTTTTGATAAGTTAAATATCAACAAACAAGACAAATTCATTCCTTCTTGCATGATTTTGTGTATGTACTCTGATCTCAGAATTCTTGTTTTTGAGCGGAGCTTTGGAAAGGTGCCAATATTCTGTGACTTGCAAATTGGAATCAACTTTTCTGTTTTTGCCATGTTGGCTGAGACAGTACACACAAGGCATTATGTCTAGAAGCTTGTTTTTGTCAGCATTGGTCAAGAGAATGATTTTTTTTTCTCCAAATATTCAAGTGTAGAACTGTTTTTTTCAGCTGCAGGAACTAAGCAGCAAGTAAAGAATAATAATAAATAATAATACATTGGATTTATAGGGCGCTTTCTAGACGCTTCACAAACAACAAGAAAACAGTAGAAGAAGACAAGTGGGAATCATGGGGGTAATGCCAGATTGAACAGGTGACTTTTTAGTAGTGTTTTGAAGTGCTGCAATGAGTCCGAGCTCCTGATGGGTTGTGGGAGTGAGTTCCTGAAGGCGGGGACGGCAGCAGCGAAGGCTCTCTCCCCCAAGGTTCGGTGCTTTGTCCTGATGAGGGGAGTGAGGAGGTTAGTGTCGGCTGATCTGAGAGGTTGGTGATATAGGGAGGGGCCAGGTTATGAAGGGACTTGTAGGTGATGAGGACGACCTTGCATTGGATGCGGTGTTGTACGAGGAGCCAGTGGAGTCGTTTGAGGACATAGGACAGTTTTTGTAGGTGGGTGGAGGGTAGGCTGTACAGAAGGCTATTGCAGTAGTCGATTCTGGAGGTGATGAATACGTGAATGAGGATTGCTGCAGTGGGCTGAGAGAAGGAGAGGCAGAGACGGGCGATGTTGCGTAGGTGGAAAAAAGACATTTATGTTGTTCGTATTCAAAATTAGATCATAATTCTTGTAGCATATTAGCATATTCCAATTTCAGCTATATAAGGTCAGCACTTTTGGATTGCCTAACATTCATAATTCATATTTCTGTAAGTTCAAATAATGAAGTAATGTATGAAATAGGTAGAATTCAGCCCTAAATTCCACTATTGTCACTATTGTTGTTATGCTAAGACTTGACAAAAAAAAATAAAAAATAAAAAAATCCTGACTTTTTCCCATCCTGTTCATCGTTGACAATTTTTGATTTGCTTTGATTCAAAAATAAATAAATATTCAATAGGAATTTCCTGAATATAGTCAATACAGGCTTTTAATCAGTAGCATTTAGCAAAAAAATATTCAAATTCTTTCCTCCAAAGTCTGAACTCTGCTCCAAACCACATGCTTTTACTGACGAATGGTGAGGAATGGCTATGGATGTTTTGATTAAAAAGCAGCGTATCATTGGTGATTAGAATTGGTTGAATCTCAAATAAAGTTGGACTAATTACCTATTCAATTCAATTCAGTTTTATTTATATAGCACATTTAAAATACAACTTAAGCTGCCCAAAGATCGTAACAAAAAAAGTCAACAAAAAACAGATATACCGAAAACAAGACAAGACAGACTTGTAATAATGATAATTTGAGTGTGGAAACTATCATAACAAGCTAATTTAAGGTAGAACTTAAAAAAAATTACATAAATGCAAAGCAAATCCAGTAAAAGTAATACATCACCTCTTTATATCAGTTGGTAGAAATCCAACACGCATGACTAAATCCTTACAAAGTACTTTTTTGATGAAGCAACATTACAACTTGGTTACAACCTCAAATATGCCATCCACAAAGGACTAGGCCTGTCGTGATAGTTACTACATCGACTTGTTGGTCAGTATTTGTTGGCTGGAACAATATATTATGGGACTCAATATTTATCGTGTGTGCAATTTTTTTTTCTAATGAAGAGGTTTCTTTAATTTTTTTTGTAATATGGTTAGATTTGAGCTATATACTTTCTTGAGCTATAGAAAGTATAGTATAAAAAGTAACTTCATGTATTTGTTGCCTTTTAATGATACTGTTTACTGGGATTATCCTGCTTTGTTGTTATTGTGTCACTGGCATAACGTAGTTTCAATATTATCGTTTATCGTGATATTTATCTGTGGCAATATGCCGTGCTTCAAAATGTAGTATCGTGAAGGACTAATTGTCGTATCTATAGTTCAAGATATGGTTAATATCTTAGTAAAAGTGTGTATTTACTTCTTGTGAGCATTGCTAACATTGAACCTACAAACCTGCTCTCAACAGCATTGCATCCTCTGTCTCGAAACCTCTATACCTGCCCGCTGAGAACATAAACCGTAGGGGAATATTTTTTACAGGCTTGTTTCTTCCATAAGACAAGTCTCGTGCGGTGTGTAAACTCAAGCCGCAGGTTTTCAGCTTTTGTTTGCAGTGGGAGGAAGTGCGGAGATGCCGTATGCCGTCTCAGTAGTCAAGACAACCACAGGGCGCACTCCACTTTTATGAAATCAAGTTATCTTTTACACCACAGTAGTACCCAGCAGTGAAAATTTTATTAGAATATGAAATACAAGCTTTGGGGATTTACTTTTTTTAGTACTTCTCTTGCATTCTTGAGGGCGATTCATTTTTGGATGAGTGAACTAGTCAAATGATTATTTCTGTCATACACTGACTTTTTAAATGCATTATCAACCAAATAAGGGTTGAAATATGGAGACTGAAGGTTTCTGAATAGGCCTGTCACGATAGTCACTATATCGACTTATCGTTCAGTATATGAAAGATGGAACAATGATCTTTGGTGGTTAGTATTTATCGTGTGGACTTTGTACCACTGGGAAATGTTTGGTTATTTTTTGACTATATTATAAGATTTGAGCTGTTAAAGGTTGAATCAATAGCATCTATGGCTCATTACAGATGTAAACTATGTACTAACGTGTTTCATTCTGCGGTTTATTTATAGCAGCGCATGATTTTTCACAATATTGAAGATTCAGAGTAGCTTTTGTGGTTTAAATCTGCTC
Organism: Periophthalmus magnuspinnatus; assembly: GCF_009829125.3. Lineage (NCBI taxonomy): Eukaryota > Metazoa > Chordata > Actinopteri > Gobiiformes > Gobiidae > Periophthalmus > Periophthalmus magnuspinnatus. Next base: position 5,509,932 of record NC_047140.1, on the reverse strand, counting down.
TTTGGTTCTTGTGTCAGTGGCATAAATGAGTTTCAATATTATCATTTATCATCTATGTTTACTTTAGCGATATATCAAACTTCAAAGTGTGTTATCATGACAGGCCTACTTTTAAATAGAGAATTTTTAGGAATAAAGTGTATTATTAATGAAATTCTGAAATAGTTTAGCCTACTCTTTTTTTTGCCACTGTCTTTGATAGAAAAAGGTCTAAGTGTTTTAAGGTCTGAATATTATGGATATCTTTTTTAAATATTCGACGAGTCACGATTAGTCTATTAAAGGTCCTATGTTATGCAGAATTTACTCTTGTGAGCTTTAAGCTATGTTACAATGTTGTGGCCTCTTCAAAAACTAAAACATACCTTGAGTTGTGTTTTGTTTCATTCACACATATTGGAGTCATCTTTTATTATTAGTCCTTCTACATCTCCAAAGCTCAAAATGCTCTGTTCCACCTTGTGATGTCAGGAAGTGTTAGTTTTTAAGTTAACAGCTGCTTTTACCTTTGGTTCAGTAGTTATCGGCAATGTGAGGGCTGAAATGATCCAACTGATTCTAGAGAAGGAGTATGGAGTTTAAAAACACAGTGGAGCACTTCCTGTATTACCACATGACATCACACTGTTTTTTTTTTGTTTGTTTGAGAGAAGTATAAGAGAAGAGAAATATGCAGAGTTTGTCTGTTAAACATGTGTGAATGAAACAAAACACCACTCACACAACATTATAACATACACCAGAAAATAGCGTAATAGGCCTTTTAATCGTTGCAGCTCTACATTTTTGGCAGCTTAAATGATCATATTTTGCATATTCGTTTATTAATCCATTTGGAGGACAGCACTTGGATCACGCTCTCGTTTTCCGCAGCTGATCTTTAGTGTCTCATTTCAATGGAGAGCTCTCATCTCAGTTTTGGTAGAGGGTGTTAAGCGCTGGTTGGAAGAGAGGATAAAAAGCATCGGCGCTGCAGTGGAAGATGTAAGCCGGTGGTTGGCACGGCGATGGGGCCTGAGGGGACAACAGGCTGGCTTTTCAAAGGACACAATGCAGCACTAGGCGTTTGTCAAAGAAGGTGACATTGCAATTGAGAAAGGAGATTTACAGACTTTTAACTCCAACTTAGCATGTTAAGTTGAAACTGTGGAATAGGGGTTTGCAAAATAGAATGAATTGATTGTAAAAGCACTTTCATAATATATTGAAATAAAGCTACGGCATGTAATCTGAACAATAGGAAAAGGAAAGTTTGTTGTTGACCTAAATCTTCTCCAAACGTAGACTTTTGTTGGCCTTCTTCTGAACTTTGAGGCATCCAAATTTTACTGTTGAAATTATGTAAAATTGACCTTTGTCTTATTCATTCATATCTCACATCGTTCTCAGTTATCCATGTTTCTCTTCACCGCAGCAGCAGATCTACAAACCTCCTCACCGTCTTCATCTTCTTCAACCGCATTACTCTGACAACTGGAACAACAAATCACTTCTCCTTTCTGGCTTCACTTCAGAAAATGCAGTAATTTTAGCTAAATGCACACTTGAATAGAAAAACTCTACATAATTATAATAATAATCAGGGAGAGCAAAACCAAAATAAGCCAACTTAATTGCTTTTTGCTTGTCATATTTATTGTACAGTTGTTAATATAGTTTTTGAATGCACTAATATTGTAATTGTATTCAGCCATGGAAAATACACTCTGCGCTGTTATGAAAAGACTGTGGCATAAAAGATTCATATCTCATATATTTTCCTCAAAACATTGATCAGTGCACTTGTTGCTTATCTTCATTGTCAAGTCAAACAACAGCAGACCACAAAAGCAGAACACAACCATTACATGCATGAATTATCAAGTATTTTTCACAGAATGTAACATCACATTTTCAAGATGTAGGACGGCAGGGTGTTTAGATTTAGTCCTGCTGTTATTTTCATCATATGTCTTGGAGCTATGTCGGTAGAGCTGCACCAAATATGAATTCTCTCTGCTACATATTGCATTAGCTTTAATAGCCCTATTTTGATGCATTGTGCGTTGTAATGGCTGCAAAAGAATATAATTAAGCGATTAGCTCCCACTTAAGCCGCAAAGCCAAACCTCGACTTGGCAGCATATTAAAAGCCGGGATACAATGAATGCAATCTTGAACTAGCCATTTTTACATCATCAAAAATAGACGCATTAATAATAGGAATAATCTGTATTAAACTGAGGCTAGTTGACATTTTAGTATAGTTCTAATGATGGACACTTAACTTTATTAAATATCTCTTCATTAAGTAATATCAATGCACTAATGTAGCAGTAATTATAAAATGTCGATGGAATTATCTTTTGGCTTAGTAAGAAGGCAGGCACATGAAGTCACAGTGCTTTCCTTTACGGCCAAACTATATCGAAAAAATGCAATACAATAAATCAATAAATCCAGTTCCTTTTGCACATTTTGAACATGTCCAGGCTTTTTTTTTTATCAAAAGAGACAAAAGAGAAAGTCCTGAGAAATAATACTGGCTATTGCTTTTAGATTTGCTATTTATTTCTAAAACGTAGGATTTTTCTGAGAGTGCACATTGTAATTCAACTCCATTTGAGAAAAGACAGAATTTTTTAGAGGTCTAAACTAGAGGTAAAACAGGATTTTTCCATACAAAGACAGAATATTTTGTTTTTTGCAAATTTGGTAATTACACCAACTCAAATTGCACTTTTGATTCAATTGCGATATGTTGTTCAGCCCTATTGACAAACTATTACATGTTTGCAAAGGCACAAACATTTTACTACCTATAACAGCACCGTTTCAAATCGGTTGGCATTTATTTTGCAGTCCTACTTTCTATTCCTCTCCTTTGTTAGGGATGAGACTGCCTGCGATTCACTTCACTGTCAAACGGAACTAACCCCTAAGGAGAAGCCAGTGAACATGGAGTGCGTGGGGTGACAGATGACATTTGTCCAGAAATACCTGTCAGCTTCCCTCTCCAGTCCTCACCCAGCCGCACACTGGCACCATTCAGTCACTCCACTTTTCTTTCAATCTTTTCAGCACACGACACATGGACCATTTTCGTCAGTTGATTATAAATGTATTCTTGTTGTCAGAGGTAGAGTCGCGGTAGGGTAAGCGTGTTTGGTTATTGTTGAAGCACTATCCCACTGGGGTCAAGGAAGGAAGATGGTGGAGCACGCTGATTGAATAATGCAGAAGGGAATGCTCATTTAAAAGCAGGTTGGAAATTATGTGAATTTTCAAACAATGCGCAGTTGTTTAGTTTAGTCTGGATGTTGACTAGGTTTGATCCTGTTCTAGTGCATAGTTAGTTCTGGTTTAGTCCAGGTTTGTTCTGTGTTTAGTCCCAGTTGAGTTCAAATGTTTTATATTTGACGGTGTACAAAAGCTACTTGAGATCTAGAAGGCCAGTCAGTCCAGTCGATTTTATTTTTTTCATCAGACTTATAACATAAATAGGAAGGATTGAATTGAAATTTGTAATGAAACTATGGTGGTGCTCTAACATTAACAACATAATATATTATTAGACTTTCTCTAATCTATTCACCTGATTCTGCCCCGCCCACTTTTGCCTCCAAATGCTGCCAAACTCCACTTTCTTTGTGGTGGCACATTCACATTTAGCTGAAATCCCATTTTATTCATTTCAATGGAGAATTTTAGAACATTTTTGTCACTAACATATGATATAAAGTAGGTTGATTTGTTTAAAACCATTTATGTTCATGTGACCAACAAGTCAACACTGCACCGATTCTCTGGGAGGTTTTAAAACAGCTTTGTAGTCCGTATACAACTTTTTTGCTGTCAAGATCAGCAGCCCCATGCAAAATAATACAACCCGCCCACAGCAACTCCCGGAGTAAGGTGAATAGAACTTGCCACTTCAAGTTTCACAACTCATTTGGTTTTATAATGCCATTCAGTCTAAAGATACACATTCTGCCTTGCTGTTTATTGAAATGCCACCGTTGAGTGCCGTATCGCAAACTGTTCTTATGATGGGTTGTTATCTGCTCTGTTTTAGATCAAGAAGCTTGCTGTTTTTGATTTTCGTGGGTACTGTCTATAGAGTTTATGCTTCCAAATGATAACGGCGTATCTTTATAATTATGCTGACTACCTACTTTCCCGTTTGTAATTCAACCAAAGCCGTTATCCCAGCAATCATGACACACTGAACTTCACCTTGCTGTCTGGAGAAAAGCGGTCCTCAGACGCAGTTTTGTCAAAGCCATGTTCCTCTTGACTTGAGCCCAATTTGGAGGGATTGAGTGTGAGGCGGCCTTGATCCTCACCCGCAGATATGGGGGATTGCGCTCTGTCAGTCAGCATTGTGCAGCTCAGCGGGGAGCCCCAGCCGTATGCTTCAACTCAACCCACTTCCTGCTCTGCTTAACATGACTGGATTTGTGTGATGTTATCAGGTGCCGAACGCAACATCACAGCACTTCTTGATACAGCTGACAGTTTTCAACCTGCTTCCTCTAATCAGCGCCATGTTAAAAGCAGCAACCCCTTTTATCAGGTCTATGAGTCATGTTTCCTATGCCATCCTTTGCTATGTTTGCTATCTACACGTCAGGGCTGTTGCGTTTCTCCACACTTCTTTTCATCACATTGTATAAGCTCAGGAGAATTTATTTTGCCCCTTCCCAATACATTTTCCGCAGGCTTGTCTTTTATGAAACCATTGATCCAGTCCTGTCAGCGCAGCGGGGCGCGTTTTCTCGTCAGGCTTGGCAGAACTACAAATAAAGACGGGGTCGCTAAATAATGCAAGAGCCAAAGCATCGATAACGCGGATGTGGGAGGCGTCTGATTAACAGCTAAGTCGTAAACTCTTAAAGCCATGGTCCTCCCAGTGATTCAACTCCTTTCCCTGCCCAGTTGGCTTTTATTTATGTAGTGGCAAATGCTAGCTATATCGCACCTAAGCCAAGTTTGGTTGTGTGTCTGTTTTGTTGTTTGGGTTCTGTTGCACATTCTTTGTAGTTTAATAAATTTAATATAGAAAGTAGAGGAGGGCGATATTGTAGTGTGAGTATCCCGATGGCAATACTGAAACAAAATCATGTGTCTTTGTCTATTATGTGCTATTTAACAAGTCAAATAACACATTAGTTGAGGTGTAGGTATGAAGACATGTGTGAAATTACCCACAAAATGCAGAAATATCACAGCAAAACCTGATTTTGAAGTTTAAGAGTTCTATTTTTCACAATTTGATGCAACCAAACAGAATTATTATTATATTATAATTTTAGATATTGTTATTGTAGGTGCACTATGTCACTTTTATGTTGGAGGGTACATCATCTTTTTTGTCTCCATGCAGATATTATTGCTTTGCCTGGAATGTTCCACCGTATGACTTTAAACTTATCTTTCTTGCATTTATTCTGTTACAGCTGTTTATATTGCTGAAAAGAATACCTTGAAAAACATAGTATTACATCGAGTGGGCTTGCCATTCCACAAATCTGACCTGTAGTTTGACCTGGTCATGGCACCTGATTGTGTCTGGGGAGATAGACAAGTATAATGACATACTGTGGAACATTTCAGGCAAGGGACTCCATGGAGACAAGCAGGAAGTGGATCCTACACCAAAAAAGTTGTTTACCTTTAATATTTCAATAACATGATATTATCGCCTCATTTTAATGAAATAGCGTCTTTCAAATGATTTTTTGTTAAATATTGGGTGGGATTGGTTCCTTCTGAGTCATTATTTTTTAAAACCATGGCTCTTTTTCTCTTGAGAGGCCAATCTGGAGTCAAAAGCAATGGACAGTTATGGTGAGTGAAGAGTACTACTAAGCATACAAAATGGAGCCCCGGGCCTCATCATGTGAGTAAGCTTATAATGAATTAAGTCATAAAACCAAGGGCAAAGCAGTCAGAATAAATGACTGTCTAGAGATCCTCCTATAATTTTAATATTTCACTCAGCGCCTCTATTATCATGTTATATGGCTGTCTTGTGTTGATGCGACAGCTGCAGATGTGCCCTGTGTAGTAAATGAGATCAGATTTTGTTCAACACTGTCAAACTTTACAACAAGGAGAATTCAAACGACGGTTTATTTTAGGCCCATTTGAATTGGTAATTTAATTTTTCTTGTCCAGTCAAGTGAGTAATCTTATAAAATGTATTCATTATAGATCTACATTATGTCATTGTTTCCATATAGTTCAAAACACAAAATTATAGCACTGCAGATAAACGTTGCACATTTTGGCATTTTAGGGCTTGGCAGATGCCTTATTTTCCAAAGTTTTGCAGGACAAATGAGCCACCCAATGATATCTCAAGTAGAGCTATGAAATTCAATTCAATTTATCTTTATACAGTAACAACCCATTTATCATCCCGGGGCTCTTATCTTCTTGTGGACTATGTCATCAGTTACGCTCATTCTGCTTACTGCGTCATGCGTTTCGCCCAAAAAATGTCAAGTAGCAGAAAGCACTACACAAGATCATCTAAAAAATCTGCCTACTTGCTACGAATTACATTTGGCAACATGTAATAGGCTGATTAAGCTGGCATTCTTGCACAGGCTAATTCTAGGCTAGTGCCAATGCCCAGAACAGCACACACACTTAAGCCTACTATATTTGCACACACTTAAAGAACCTTCAATTACTGCTCTACTTCGAGTACAAAACGAGGGAAATATTAGTCAGATGTATGTTTTAAGACGTACTCACTCATTTTAGACCAGCAAAGAAACTAGGTATGGTCATTTCGCTGTGTATGCCATTTCGATACTAAAGAATGGACTTGATACTTACTACTGATTTTGATGCCACAATGATAATTTTAAAAACTCAGCAATAGAATGTGATTTTCAACATTTAATCATAGTACTTTCTTTTATATTACCATGCAGTCTTAGATCTATGTAATCCCTCAGTGCTCCAGGTGGTCTTATACTTGAAACAGCTCAACATCAGTCTAAAGCGATTCAGGAAAGAAATATGACTTTTTTTAGTATCGATACCTGCTCAAATGAGTGTCTAGTTTGATACTAGCTTTGGTATCGATTAGTATCTGATTTTCAATAGTTATCACAGCTCTACTAAGAATAAAAGTGAAGCTATCAGCCAAGGAAATAAGAATATTATATTTTTAAGAAGTGAAGTTGTTGCTCACAAACAAAATGCTGAAAAAAGCTCAAATATAGGCTATCCACTGAGAAACGGTTGATTTGACCTCTTTGTTGAGAATGGAACAGCATGTGACCGATAGTGCTCTGCAGCAGCTTCTATCTGTCTATAGACTTTTTTTGTTGTTTCTATTCAGTGTCTGAAAGAAATTGTATCCCAACAACCCCCAAAATAACAGAATTAAATCAACAAAAATGACAAGAAAACTAGTATAGACTACAGCAGAGCATTCTTGATAGTTCCAGTAGCTTTTCATACATTAAGCATTGCCAAAAAAAAGGCATTGACAGCGGTGAAATAAAACGCTGAGGTCAAAGCAGAGGTTCACTCTACTGACGAGGGCCGCTTATTTCATGGGTTGTAGAAGGATTTACAGCCTTCTGGGGAGCTGTTTTTGGCAAGCACAACCACTACAGTAAATGTTTACGGTGATGAGTAAGTCTTCACAAAAGAGGGGGGAGGTGGGAGAAAGGGGAGTGCACTGTAAATATGACTCATGTTTATTATCGCACACATAGATTCCTTATGCCAAAAGGATTGCCTCTGCTGTTTTCTGCGTTGTGTAATGATGTGAATGTATCGTTTGTTAGTGTCTGGCTTGCTAGATTAAAATAAAGTGTAAATTCAACCAGGAAGACTATTCTTACCTCAGACAATCACAACCTTCAAGCTTTGCCTCTCAACCAATCATCTTTATAGCCATCCATATTTAGTAAATGGAGCTCAACAGTGACCGCTCACCCCCTGGTTAAATTTCCCATTCATTTTTCTCATAGAATTTCCAAAAAATTGTATATTAAAAGTTGGAAAGCTTGCTCAAGGTTTATCAGTTATATGGTAACTAATGACATCAAGACCTAGCCTATATTTTTTGTTTCTGAAACTTTATTAACCGCTAAGTTTAGTTATTAAAACTTTTTGTAGAGTAGTCACCACATAGCTGGGAGTGCCATCAAAATCTTGAACTCCTGAACATTTTTGAAAAGTCTATGAGGAAAAATGAATGGAAGATTTATTTCTGAAACCAGAGGAGAAGTGGGTGTCATACTGTCTCTTCATGCATGTTGCCATTTTACCCTTTCAACCTGCCTTCAACCCATTTCTACCACAGAAGCAGAACCATCAGCCTCCTCAGCCTATCTTCCTCCCCATCAGTGCCATCTGTAATATATTTTCTTCTCTCTCTACCTGTTGGGGGTCTTATTACCAAAGATTATTCACCTTATCTATTACTTATACCATATTCATTTCTGCATAGTATTTCCTGGTTGAAGTGCACACATTTTTAAAACTCTATGTGAATGTAGGCAACTGTGTCTCATATTTTTCTCTCTTTTTCTCTCTTGCTGTCATTTCACCAGGAGGTAGAGGTCAGTTCACTTTTTCTTCTTTTTCCAAATGTTGTCTTCACATCTAATCTAATACCACATTCATATGACATTCAGCAGACAGGTGCCAGCTGACACAAGATGGAAGGAGCAGAAACTATGTACACTGAGTCCAACATCATATCACAAAAGTTAAATGAAACACGAATCGTTTATAGTTTTGTAATAGTTTTGGTGTAGGCTATTTTTTAAAAAGTAGATGTATTGGGGCAACTGTGTGCATTATAGTTTATTAGTGTGAATAAAATGTGTAATGTATGCTCCAGTTTATGTCAACTACTAACAGTTAATGTTATTATATGTTAATGTTATGTTAATGTTATCCTTACCTAAGTTAGCTTTAACATCAGAGGATAGGCACGGTCCATCCAAATTATAACCCCAATTATCTTCCTTTTATATTATTGCACACAAGGGAAGTGGTAGTGGCACAGAAAGTTGAGCTGTTGCCCATCTACCAGAGAATGGGCTGTCCAAAAACCAGACCTTACTGTATATACTGTCATTGTGTCCCAGGGCAAAATACTTCACGTTGCCTGTTCCAATCTTACACCATAAGGCCTGTCACGATAAAACATTTTGAATTATGATTTATTGCACAGAGAAAAATGACAATAAATGATAAAATTGAAACCATTTAATGCCACTGACACAATAATAATAAACAGAATCATCCAAGTAAACGTTTTTTTTAAATAAGCAGCATCATTTAAAGGCATGAATTGCAACAATAAATAGCAGAATGAACCAACAATTAGCCATAGAAGTGACTTATTCAACCTTTTACAGCTTAAATCTTATCATATTCCAACTAAAATAACAAAAATCTGCCCAGATTTACAGAGAAAATGTACAGACAATAAATATTGAGCACAAAAATATATTGTTCCAGCTTTCATATATTGAACGATAAGTTGACATAATATTTATCATGACAGGCCTACACTCCATGTGGCTAGTTGCTACAGGAATGGCATCTGTTTTTAAAAAAATTGGCTCAAAGACTTAAAAAGCTTATCCATAACCATACGACCATGCCTTTAATTCCACCCATGCAATTTTAGCTACGCAGCATACTGTCGATCTCATGCGAATGTGGTATTACTATGCAGTATCATCTCCACTCCCCAGTCCGTCCCCTCCGCCCTCTTTGTGCTTGTCTTTCAACTCCGCCATTTTAATTAGGGTGATAAATGTTCTAATTAAGTGTAAAAAGAGGCAGAGCACTCAAAAGGCATCTCGCCCCCTGACACCATATGCCTGACACGTCCAGGCTCATCTCTATAAAGACACACAGCTCCTCTCCTTTACCGTCTGCTTGGGCTCATTACCATTCTGCAGCACTAATGTACACATTGTAATCAGTGTGCAATGATGATGTAAAGTGGCTAGCTTCTTCCAGACAGGATGACAAAGAGAGTGTCCTATGGCTACGCTGTTAGTTAAGGGAAGGCTTAATTTGGCGCCAATGCTAACAGTTTTTCTTTTCGCTTTGTGTTCCTGCAGGATGATTATGTGCGTACCTGGGACGAAAACCAAGGCTCCAGTGACAGTAAGTTTCTCTGAGTGTGTTTATATTCACATAATTTTGCGTTCATTAAATTTGAGATTAGCATATTAACAGGGGATGACAAACACCAGTGTCAAATTGTAGTTTTATTGAGAGGAAAACAAGCTCAGATTAGCATTAGCATTTCATGTACAGTGGGAGTGTCACAATACTTTTACATATTTCATGTCAGACATCGCAAAATCAGTGTGTGAGTAGAATTTTAATTGTGTACTTTTTCCTCGACTGCCAACTTGTCTCAGCCAGTTTTGAGATTTTAAATACCCTTTTTATGGTTTGAGATATTTTTATTCAATTTTATTTTTCTTTTCAAAAACAAAATACAAATAGATTTCAGTATTGATTTCATGCACATGAGCAAACACAAAAATAATGCAGTTTCTTCTCCCTAAGACTGGACTGGACTCCAAATCACATTTTTGACTGACAGAAGCTGTAGCTCCATTTAAAAACCCCAACCATATAATTGACGATTACACATGACTGAATCTGGATTAAAATGTGATTTAAGGCGCTGTGCCTGATTTTTAAAACTTAAAAACAACTACTTTTTACCGTGATGATAACGCTAATGACAACTGTTATGCTAACGTGCACTTCCCGATTATGATCTTGATAATGCCTCTAATTAGATGCAGACGTCACGAAGCAGGTGTATTTTGACCTCAAGAGCTACTTATGCAAAATATCTGTACTAGCTCAGATTCATGGGAAAAAATGGGGCACAAGGCCTTTAAATGCCCAGCCCTATTGACACCATTTGTCTAATAATCCTCATTTGCCCCTTCCTTATCCCTTTCCATTCTGGCACCATATTTCCCCATGATTTTTCCCTAAGCCACTATAGCAGCTCAGGCCGAAGTTTTTTTATATTGCTGTACCTCCTCTGTACACGTCCAAGCTATCTTATTCAGACCTCTCCAACTTGTCCAAATTTTCCAACATGAGCTGTCACTTTGATCTTAGTTCATCCTCACTCCTATTCGCCCTCCACGCTCCCACAAAGTACCCCTGAGCAAACTTCTGAATAGAGTTGAAATCTTTGAAGTCCAAGTCTATATGAACCCAAGAAGCTGTGCAAGATATTCTTAACTCTTTATTTGAACAAGGACGTATCATATGTATGGTTGCTGGTTCAATCTTAGCTTTAACACGTGTATACTGCTGTTGTCTCCTTAGGCAGGACACTTCACCTACCGTCCCTATGTGTGTGGTGGTGAGGCACATTGGCAGTCATGTATATACCATCTTATCGCTTAGTGTGGATAGTGAATGATTAATGTAAAGTGACTCCTGAGCATGAAAATAAACAAAGGTTCACTGTGTAACCTTTTAAATGAGGTGTGCCAAATTCTTGTCTTCCTGAAGATGTTGGTTCTGTCTGAAATGTTCCAGGCCATGGCATTAAGCTCCATCTAGCAGTTATTACCATTACCATACTACAGAAAAGTTACGCAGTGCACATTTAAGTAGTGTACAGTATGTTTATCTTATTCTGTCTGCGGTTACTTTGATAGTTGCTGAATGCACACAACAGCAGTTTATATCAGTGCATAGAAACGATGTGCTCCATCCTTTCTCTCTTTTAGCTCTACGGGGTGTCTTACTATTTTTCAGCGTGTTCAGAAGTCTCCCTGACCTGTGTTTGAACCCCGATCCTTGCTGAGCTTTGGTCCTCTGCATTAGACAACAGCATGTATGTTCTGTTTGTATTCGGGGGTCAGCTGCTCCGTGTCCACACTTGTAGCCACTCCTCAGTGAAAAGGCTGAGAGATGTTAGCGCTCTGCTTTATCTGCCTGAGTGCATCTGATGTGGCTCCCGCAGGACAAGCTAACGTTGGCCCGACTTCAACACGCCGCCGGCTCTCTGCTCTGTGCTCTGGTTTCGTCTTTTCTCTCCCTCTCTGCGCCCCAGCGGGAGAGGTCTTCTTTTGCAGCCAACTCAGCCCTAATTGACCCCCAGTGTTTACGTGCGGATTGAAAAATTGAATCATTAGTTCAGTTATAGTCAGTTCTGCTGCTGTTTAATAGTTAAAGTCCAGTAATGGGGGGACATAGCACTGAGTTTCATCTAGCTTAGAGTTAGTTTATACTTTCTTTTATAGTATATTATATTTGAAATCATGCTGATGGTGTAAACACTGAAGCAGTTTCCACATGATTTCTACTACTACTTTCTACTTTCTGCAGAGTTCCGCACAAAGTCACATGATGTTCAGCTGATTATAAAGGTTTTGACATTGTCATCTCACCAGGAGCTGTATAATGGCAGCACATCTACAATGTGACTTCTTCAATTATTGGCCTTTTTGAGAGACCCTACTGTGACTCATGGGGCAACATGGTAAAAGTGGTTGACCTGACAGCTGGCAGTTTAAACACCCTGTCGAGACCAGTGTATTCAGTCGTTGTGCCATTGGGCAAGACACTTTCCCCACCTTGCCTCCAGTGTGTACACTGTTATATGGATTTGAGTTTGTTTATGATTGTGATTGCAAACAGGACGATGGATTCTAGCTCATATCTACAATGGGTTTTAGCTCATATCTACAATCCAGAGTGTTACGCATGTGTCTAATCTGTTAAAAAACATACTCTGTCCCCACCAAAAAACTAAGGAGCTTTTCAAACCTATCAAACCTTAGTTTCAGTTTGATGTTTACCCCAAAAAAACAACAACAATATATCTGATTAATGACCCTAGCAAATTTTGACAGCACAAGTAGCACAACATTAGGAGGTAGTTCTCGTTGGGAAATGTGTACTTTTAATTAATTTGTAATTTTCGCTTAGTGTTGGCACTATAACAATATAAAATTGATTCTTGCTATGACCCTGTGGCAATCTGTAATGCTCTGTCTTAGTTTTTCCAATCTACACCTCCTATTGGTCAGTCTCTGTCATGCTTCACTAGTCACAGTGTGAAGGCAGTACACAAATGCTCATTAAACAAGATATTTTCTAAGGCTAAGAAAATGTCACTTTGTCCACCCCCTCTGCAGCATTAGTGTGATTAAAACACAGTCGTTTGATCTGATTCATTAGATGCAGTAGGTATATCTTAATAGTACCTGTACTTTGACTAAGCTGTGCGTGTAACTTCACTGAGCGCTGTGTGAGACTCCTGCTGTGAAGTGGGCTTTAATTGAGCCTGTGCCAGATGAAGTCGTGACACTGAAGTCTCGTCCTCCAGCGCCCGAGCCCAAATGAAGTCATCTCCACCGCACAGTCCATTAGCACTCTTTCCCAAAGTCTTAAACGAACGACTAATTATGGTCTTCAATGTCACAGATTAGAAGCCTGCAAAACGAACAGGACAAGTGCAGTTTGACAAAGTTACTCAGAGAAGGACAACTTTAAATATCCAAATTTAAAGGATTATGTTGTTTCACAGATTTCCATTAGCATGTCAAAGTATATTCGGTTACGACATATTATGCTAAAAGATGCTCAAAAAGATAATTGAATCAAAATGATAAAGAACTTTGTAACCCTTTTCTGCTTTTTAACAAATGTAGAATTTGAATTGAACTCCAAGACAATCAATATTTTTGCAAGCATGTTGGGTTCCCATAGTGTTATTTTTTTTTAGGGTTTACAGACTGTTCTGCTTTATTGTCCAAAATTTTACAATCACAGCTGAATCAGGGTTTGCCAGTGCCTTACCCTGCATATAGTGGGTACGTAGTGAGTACTCAGACCAGAGACTCATTCTGGTTTCTTATTGGATAATCATCTTGAGAACCAAAACACCAAATTATAACATTAAACAACTTGGCCATCGTGTTCAATGTTTTTGTAATTAAGAATAATGGAATATAAAATCAAAGTCTAACATAAGGTCCTTTAAGATCTACTCCCACAACAACAGTAAAACCAGATGTTACTTCAAGCTAAAACTTGAATCAAAATCGGGACTGCTGCTGCAAGAAAAGTTTTAAACCCGTAATGTAAGCCCTCATTTCATGTTCACTTTCTATTCTCGATATCATTCTCCATCTGATACCTCCACCCTCATTTTTTAAACATCTCCACTTTAGTGACTCACTCACTCCCTCAGGTGATCTGCCGAATCCCACTATTATTCCACCCATCCCCCTGCCCCTTTCTCAGTATATTTCTCTCCATTGACATAAGTGTGCCATCTTTTCCCTCCAATGTGACTGCCTTTACGAGCAACCTAATGAAGCAACGGAATAAAAAAGTCGTAGATTTTTGCCTGCGAGACGTTATTAAATCATTGTGATGTTTTAACTCCAGGCAGCCAGACACTCATGATAGTGCCGCATAAAAAGACTTCCAACTGTCAACACTGCTTTGGTGGAGACTACATTTGAATTCCAGCACCGCACTATTGCACGTGTACTGAATGCAGAGGTCAGGGTAATTTGCAGTCGATTTCTTCACCCGATTCATCAGTCCAGCCAGTGGGATTGTAAACAACAGCAGAACACTTGTAATTTGGCTGTGTGCGAATTGCTAATGGTGCTAATGTAAAGAAGAAGCGACGATTTTCGGCATGGATGGGAGATTGCTAAGCGTATTTAAATGTACTTTGCTTTACAGGGAGCTTATCTTAGTCAAACAAGCAAGGTGAACGGACACTTTCCGATCAATCAGTGGATGCAAGTCGATAGCAGACAAGACTCTGGATAGATAAAAACGTGCTGAGTGGTCAGTGGAACAGGTGTCTCAAAGGAAGTGTAATGTTTGATATATGATTAAAAATCATTTAAAAATTTGTATTATAGCTGCATAAAATGTATTTCTAATTCTTTTATCTGAAAAAAAAAAAAAAAAAAATCCTACTTTGATTGTCCAAACTCATCTAACTGAGTTCATTATGTTTAAATGTAATATCAAAACTTTGCTGAAGTTTGCAATATGTTATATATTGTTTATGGAAACTGGTTATAGTTTTTATATTAAAATTGGAATGTCCAATAATGCTATCACAAAAATTTGTAATGGTAACTTTCCTAATCCTAATAGTCAGACACTATGCACTATGCAACTGGAACATTCCACATTATAGCATTAAACTTGTTAGCTCCATGGAGACAAGTAGGTGACACTAGTAGGCCAAGTTCCACATTGGATCTGTGGAGAGGCTCCCTGCTCATTGCAAAAATACATGTTTTTCCAATAAAAACACCTCTAATTGAAAAGAGGCAATATATAGCTTATATAGATAAAATTTCATAATACTGTGGAACATTAAAGCAAAGCAATAACATCTCCATGGAGACAAACACGAGGTGAAAATGAAGCTGTAAAAATGCTCTTCTTAATATTACTGTAGATTTTCTCTTTACCAGAATTCCCCCTCCTCCTCCTAGCACTAATTACTTATCGGTGATTGACTAATCTGTCCCAATACACCTGATTGTCGTCGTCGATACTCAGCTGTAGCATTATCGCATTGTACAATCCGGTCTCTGGCTGACCTCTTGACCTCTACTACAGCAGACCACCACACCTCTTCCAGTCAGAGACCTCTCTCACTTGTGAGTCTGACCAATAATATGGGAGTATTCTGTCACATTCTCCTGTATAGCCCTTCTATGGCATCCTCACTTTCATATGCCCTAATATTGTCCAGATATATTTTACCCAACTCTCCACCTGGGACCCGTGCGCAACGAGACTGGAGGAAAAGTTCAAGCAAAACACTTTGAAGCTCTTTGGACCCCGATGGGAGGGAGCGTGGGATCCATTTTTGTAATTACCCTTCAAAGGGAGGCCGAGGTAATGATATCTCAGTGGACAGTTTGAGATGAGTTAAGTATACAGTGCAAAGGGGAATGCTTTCAGACGTCCTTTGTGTTCTGTGTGCGCTGTTGCTTGGGTTTTTATAACTAATACAGTGATTGTGTCATTGAAAGTATATGTCATTACACAAATTAAGTTAGCCCTGGATTCTGCAGTATTAGAGGCCTGTATGTCACTGTGACCTTAATAATACTTTTATAAACCAGATAGGTTTGAAAAGCCTTAATGGAAATTCTCTGTTAATGTTACTTTCATTTGGGCTGCTTGTCCAGGTCGGCCTGACCACTTTTCTGTGTTCTCTAACCAAGAATTTTATAATGAGTCACTTATTAATATAAAAAATATGTCAAATGCAGACAGTATCGTCCTCCAGGAATATTAACAACATATTAACAACGCAGTGGTGGAAGAAGTTTCAGTAAAGTTTGTTAAAGGGTCTGTAGCTGGTTTCAAACCATGAGTCAGGAAAGTGTTTTATTTTAACTTTTATCATTGTCCACTTAGTCCTTTCTGCCGCTGTGATATTGCACCATGACACAGAAACAACTGTCTGAGATAGTGTCATGCAGTTATTTCCTTACAGTTCTCCTATCTCTGCTACTATTTGATTGTCTTTGTTGCTCTTGAAAATGCACCATGACAGAGAATCAAGTGTCTGGGACAGTGTCAGACAGTTCGTTTCCTATGATACTTAGTAACAATCTGCCTGATTGGATGAAAAAAGTGACCTTGTCAGTAGCGTCTGTATTATTTTTTACTCAAGAAAACACAATGAATAGATTATATTTAACTGTCATTTTTTTCTTTTTAGCTGGTTTGACCATAAAATACATGATGTAAAGAGCATTTATCTGGACAAGTACAAATTAAAAACAGGTGCAGGCCCTTTAAGTGTGATTTCTCACTCATTTCTATTTACAATGAATATACACCATCAGTCCTGGTTCACTAAGTCACCGACCTGGTACTGCTCTGAAGGACTCTATGTGTAGATTCTGAAGAGGGCTCCAGATGGCCCATTGTAAAAGCAGATCTGGTGAGTCAGGTTAGACACGTGGTGATGCTGAAATGTGTCATTGTCTGATTTGCATGAGTAGTTTTGCTTGTTTGTTAACCAAACTATTCTCTGAATCAGTCATTATTGCTTCTTGCATAGGATTTGCTTAACACTGGGCTTAACTGAAGTCAAATATTGCAGGTGTTTCATTTAGCTGGCTGGCCTACATACTATAGACTAGGCTTGTCAAAAGTATCAAAAATCAGATACTAGTCGATACTAAGTCTGGTATTGAACCTAGATACTCATTTAAGCAAATATACTAAAAACTAGTCACATTCACAGGACAGAAAAGGAACCTTTCCTGAATATCTTTAGAATGATCTTGAGCTGTATCAGAACAAATATAAGACACACAGACTAGTATACACCCATGGACCAATATGAACCTACCTGGAGCACTGAGGGATTACACAGATATAAGACCACATTTTGATAAAAGAAAGTACTACCATTGAGTGTTGAAAATTAGATTCTATTGTCTAAATAAATAGTGTTTTTTTTAATTATCATCAAGGTATCAGAATCAGGATTGAGTATAGAGTCTATTCCTTGTTACTACCTTACTAATTGAGTTAGAGATTTTAGTATCGTGACAACACTAATACAGACATTTACACTGGTGAAGAAAGAAATTTACAATTATAAATTAAGTGTAATTACAAAATTACACTTCATTGTTCGGTGATGTGACAAAATGATGTGACTTTACTGTACCTGTAGGTAAAATCTGTCCTTTGCATTTGACCCAATCCTTTGAGCCAATTTGTCAGCAGAGCTACAGCTGGAGAAGTGCAGTGGAAAATTTCTTGTACTTGAGTATGTGTACTTTTTACTATGACTTTAATGTTAGGTCGCTTGGCTTTTGCAATTCACGTTGGTGTATATTTTCAAGACACATTACCCTTGTCAATCTTGGCAGTGATCAGTACACACGGCCAATTTGAAATCATCCAACTAGCACTTTCTATCTATCAAACTAAGCAATACTTTCCTCCATAAAAGGCCATTTCATTAAGTTCTAGCTCATTCATTTTGATCATTAACAACTGAGCCATGTGTGTCCGTTTAGTGGGCCGAGCTAACGCTGACCGTATTAGTGGCTTTATTGGAGTGTGTATAGAGTGGATGGGAAAGTTGCCCTGCCTCTGTTAGCTTCCATCTACAGGGATAAACTGCACTCGATGTGATTTGGATTACATTGAAGCACCAGGAGCCTAATTAGACGAGCTTCTGTGATGCCGGCATTAGTTTAATACTGAATGAGCGAGACCTTCCACAAGTTCGAATGGAAGTAGGTTAAGTTTTTAAGTGTACACTATAGATGCAAAGAAGAGATAGAATTGTAAAAGAAGGATTAGTTTTTGAAGATCTAGAATCTCCTCAACCTTCCACATTAAGAACATTGACTGGACCGTCCCAAAATAGAGCAACGGTTTGACACGCTTTATTGTCTTACTCCAGACCCTTCTGAATTCAAACAGAACGTAACTGGCTAGTCAGGCAAGAGTCATACCAGCCCAAACCTTAAGCTAGACTAATCCATAGACTAAACCAGAGCTAATCAGTAGGGTTAAACCTATTCCACAAAGGGCAAAGTAAAAGGGCAAAGTCAGGACTAAATATTGATTAGATTGGGGCTATTGGGCCATTAGATCTATTCACCAAGTCCAAAGAGCTCAATAAGGGCTTAAAATAAATTTTAACATATTTTCTTGCAGAGGACTAAAAAGAGACCAAATTTACTAGAGATGCATCGATACGATATGATACCAAAGTATCCACATTGGTATTGGAACAGAAAAAGCTAGATCGGTGCATCCCTAAAATTTACAACTACAGTAAACCAGGACTACACAAAAACTAAAAGAAAATCCAGGATTTAATCCAGTCAGAATTAAACTAGTTCTAAAATCAATCTAGCAGTAAACCAGAACTGTGCTTAAAAAGGGGGTATTAAACAAAACAGATGTTGTCCCCCTCATTAAAAAAAGATGCCTAAAAGGTTTCATGTTTCATTGATTTAGCAATCTTAGTCGGGCCCTATTCGAACCCTGCTTATGTTAGCTTTACAATGCTCCGCCCACAAGCCGACGACACCCGTGCTCCCACACCTGACGCTGATTGTGTTGTGATAGCGCTCTGAAGGATAGTGACTTAGCACAATATGTTGTTTTCAGTGAATATAATATTTCCAAAACAATAAAAGGTAACATGGTGATCTAAATATGATGTGTTAGCATTTAATACCACAAAGAAGTAAACGTATGCCCTCTTTAAATGAATACAATGGTCTACTTTTCTAAACTGACCAGAGAAAAATCCCTTTGATCCTAATCTTTATTTGAAGCCTCTGGAGGACCACCAGAAGTCTTCCGCACACCGCTTATGTAGGACCTTGTAAACACACAGAACAATGCAAAACAAAGTGCTGATTGATTGACTTGATTGTTCGACAGGGGTCTCAGACGTTCTACTTCACTACTCGCAGATAACGCAGATTGAGCTGCAAATCACAGTCACAGCCAGAAATGATTCCTGGACCGCCAAGAGCCTGTTGCCATGGTAACGTCATCATCGGCAGGCAGCGCTTTAATCCGCGGAAGCCTGTTAAGTTAACATGAGGCTCCGGCAGCCACCTTATGCTTCTGTGCTCAAAACACCGCAACACTGCCAGCATTGTAGACGCACCGCCCGATCCAAGATTTATTTACTAATGTTTGGCTATTAGACGGCAGGATTACATGCACTGCTTATGCTCTGTTCATTTGGCTGGATGGCTGTATTATTATTCAATCAGGAGTGAATAATACTGAACTGTATTCTCCTCCTGTCATTATCACCCAAAGCCCCTTATTGTTCTTTGTTGGTTACAGAAGAAGCAGCTAAGAATCAGCTACTTAGCAACCAATATTTTCTCCATCGGCTCATTTGTACAAGACGTACACAATATGTGGCGCGACATTAAAACAGCAGTAAAATGTGAATAGATTTTGGCGTCATCATAATTAGTATTCTCCGATCTCTAATTTCAAACTTGATTTCAATATTAAGGAATGGGCTCGATACTCTAATGATTATGATAACGTTTACCTAAATAAAACACCCTTTCTTTAGACATTAGAATTTTGTGTTCTGATTTCACACTGAATGTCCTATGGAGAGTGAATCGTGCATGAGCTTAATGAGTTTACCTTAGTGTTTTTTTTTTTATTGTAGTGTTTCTAATTTGGTATTTGTGTCATTTCCTACATAAAACATTATTGAACTGTTTATAGCCTTATACAAAGGTTTGGTCTCTGTATTTAGGTTGAATTTTATTTTTCCAAGGACTCAATGTGAACTGATGACATACAACATGTCTTCAGGGGGATAACAAATGCAGGCAGAGAGGTGTAAATGTTTTAAAGTTTTATTACAGGCAGGAATGACTGGCTAGCATTAGAGGAGGTGGCTGGAGTGAGGCTGGAGCTGCTCCTTAAATACTGATGGGACCTTGAGGTGGAGCTCCAGCCCACAGGTCATCGGGAAAACATGGGACAGTGGAACATTGGACAGTGGAATGGACTCACACAGGCCAGACATAACAATATCAACTGGAATATAGCATTTATTCAAGATATATTGGGAGATATTTTGAAACATGAATAATATTAGTAGATATGAATTAGAATTATTATTAACACTATTAACTGTTTATACATTGCATTCCTCTACATAATAATTATACAAAAAGGAAAAATAATATAATATATATTAGGGCATCCACAGTGCTGTTTTACTTAAAACCTAAAAGAGACCAGAGTAGCTACATTTCGTGAAGTGTCTTTTGTACTTGAGTGGTCAAATAAAGCTTTATATCTTTTGTTTAATCAGCTGGTGAGTGGAGATTGAAGACATAGCTGATGCTCAAAAAAGCAAATATTGGCTGATATATCTGCCAACTGATATGTCGGTCTATCTCTAACTTTGACATTTACAGGCATGTTTTACGATACCCTGATGGATTGCAATAACATCGTCTGAATATTGTCAACGGCATAATCCAAAACATATTGAAGATATGTAGACAGGCCTGTCATCATAATTACTGTGTCAATTTATCATTCTATATATGAAAGTTGGAACAATACTTCTTTGGGGGCAATATTTATCGTGTGTACTTTTTTTTTGCACTACTGGAAAATTTTTGGTAATTTTTTGGCAGTATGATTTGAGCTCTAGAGGGTTGAATTAATAACTGTAATAACTCATTACATATGCAAACTATGGACAAAATTGTTTCATTCTGCTATTTATTTGTTGTCTGCTTTTGGGTTTGTTGTCGTGACAGGCCTATATACTGTATAGACGTCATTTTTCTCACTATTGCTATGTCCACCCCTAACTTGGGAAATGGTACTGTGAGAGATTTTGTCCAAATAGTGGCACATGTACAGTAAACTCTTGTATTATCAGTATATATGAAATGTAATATAGTACTACCTGAGACTTAGGCTGCTGTCCCGCAGGATAAAGAACAGACTGTGCGTTCCCCCTCTGCCATGTTATTCAGGCAGCTCTCGGGCTCAGCCATGACAGGGTGCTGTATTGTTTCGGATTTGCTTCTCAAATCAGATCTCTGCCTCTCTGCTTCAATAATCCTGTCACAGATAGAGAAGGCAGCATTAATATTTGTGTCCCGGGCCAACACCAGAGGGGACAAGAGAGCCGATTTAAGCCCAAATTACAACGGCGTAAAACTGGATACAATTGGGGCACATGATGGTTTGGTCTCTGACTGATAAGAATGTCACAATGTTAAATCTTTTTGTTATGACAGACAGAAGAAACGGTGGAATTTTACGGTTGTCACAGATGTTGACGTCATGAACAGAAATAGTCATAAAATGAAATTAAATCCTCCACATATATTGTCTAAAAATGTATATCTTTAGCAATATGAAAGCAAAATTTCTGATAATTTTTTCTCTCTTTTGCTACAGCATAAAACCAAAATTATGTTCCTAAACACTCTCTATTTTAACAAATGTTTTGCATTTTTTTTAATTAAAAAATCATCAGAATTATACCTATTTTTCCATAACACAGAAATTACAGCATCTATAACTTTATATGAGATTTCGTTTGTGTTTCTTGCAATTCTTACAACTTTTTTTTTTTTTTATATCTATTGATGGGCTTCAGAGTAATGAAAATGTAGCACCGTTGCCATGGCAAATACCAATTCAAAATATTATGTCTTTTGAATACTGAAAAGTACTAGTGTCTATGAACAGGAATCTGAAGCGTATGTCATGATTAATTCAAAGTCTCAGATAGAACCTGGCGTTGTACTTGTGCATTAAGATCAAATAAGATGTATTGTAGTGTAGCCTAGGTGAATGGAGGCTGCGAGCTGAAGAAAATAGAGTGTGACATCCAGGTCGACCTCCAGGGGGCCTGCTCTGAACAGACAGCTGTGACATATGACTGCGTGTGGGGCCGTGACACCTGGGCTAGCATTAGCGGCTAGCCCACAGTGTGATGGATGGAGGAGGAGGTGCGCTAGCAGTGCAGCCTTAAAGCAGGGCTGCAGAAAGATTTGTCCCAGTATGTAGCGTGAATACTAGTAGTAAATCACTGTACGGTTGAAAGAAATGTGGCAAGGGGTTAGATGCGGCCTTGTTTTGAAAAAGGGGTCAGAGCATGTTCCCACCCAGCTGTGATTTTTGCTCACTCAATCTAACATAACCGAAGATACATCTGAAGATCAAAGATAGCAGTTGTTGTTTTTAGCCTCATTTGAATTGTTTCTCTCTTAGGTCCTTGCTCTCAACTTCGGTGGGCTAAAACAATGCCTTCTTGTGATGTGGATTTATGGAAACATTTGGTTGAAAGATTGATTTTACTGTAAATATCTGTTTCACCTCCTTTGGACACTCAAAGTACTTTTACGTAATGGGCAGTTTACCCACTCACACACGTTCAGAGACCAATGTAGTGTTGTCATATACTAAGATAAAAGTTGATACTAAGTGTTAGAGGAATTCAATTTTTGTGGTGTACCGAGGCCATCTCAGTCCTTGTTATCTTAGCCTGCGTCATCAGAGGTCTAATACTCCCCACAACGGAAGCATAGCCAGACTGGAATGCACTAGACTGGACTAGACAATACTATCTCAGTGTCTTGAGGGTTCATGTCTCCGGGAGCTGGGTCCTGTACTGATGGTAAATTAACTTCTCCTGCGTTTGAACTCCAGCTTCATGCTTCTTTTCTTTAACTCCTACAATGTATTCTACAACACTAAGTAAAAGGCTTGATACTCCATAACAATTTTGGCACTTCTTTGGCACTTGAAGGCCAATGATTTGAGACTTGGACTTGAGCCCTGTAACTTGACTCCTCTCCTCAAATAAAATAATGGTTTTAGAAAACACTTTTCTCTTTACAGTTGTTACTTTTAGTGCTTTTTTTCTGGAACAAACAGGAACATCCCTTCCCACTTATCTATTTGTTATTAGGGATGTAACTGAAATACTGTGATATTGTATCATCAAATGTCAATATTAGTGAGGGCTGTCACAATAAATAGGATTACAAGCTCCCTTGCTTTAATGCATTGTTTTTATTTGCAGCAATAGCTAAAAAATTGTGGGAACTACATAAACAGTGCAGATGTCATGACAAAATTATTGTTGATAAAACACTTTCAAATCTTAATTCCTTTGATTATGACAGTAATGATCAAGCCATTGTAAAAGGAAAAAAGTAGCATATCTACAGTTCTGTTAGCCTCTGCAAATATCACAAGAAATATTGTACCGTGAAATTTGGATGTGGTCACATCCTTTTTTGTTACTGTGATTTTTAAGTAGCACAATTTAGTTTCAAAAGTGTAAACATTGCAGAAATACAAGCTCAAAGCAGAGGACTTGGGACTTGACATCGACCTGCCTGTCTTTGACTGGACATGATTTGGACTTGCCTGCCTTTGACTTTGGACTTGACTCAGCCCAAGATGTGAGACTTACTTGAGACTCTGAGAGAAAGAATATTGTCTGAGTACCAGCATAATAAACTATTAGTTGAACGATGCAATTTGAGCAATTTGAAAAATTCCAGTTGTAAACAAATCACTACAACCAAGATTGCGGCAGCCCAACTAATCTAATCTCATCCATTTGATTAAGCTAAAGGAGACGGCAAACAAATAAATAAATGAAATGCTTAAAAACATTCAACATTTTCCTCAGTGCACCTTCAGATCCACCTTTTTATATTCAGTGCATTTACTCTGAGTGTAAATGTAATATCAGCACATCTCTGCTTCTGTCAGTTGTGAGGTGACGATAACAGAAAGTTGTTGGTGGAAGTAAAAAGCTCAGGGCCCAGGGGGTTTTCAGAGCATACTTCTAATTTCCTGTGTTTCTCCCAGATGTAGACACAACCAAGGACCCCTGTCAGAAGGTTAAGTGTAGCCGGCACAAGGTGTGTATCGCCCAGGGCTACCAGAGAGCTGTGTGCGTCAACCGCAAGAAGCTGGAGCATAGGTGAGCATTTCAACTATAGGCGACTCCCCAATGCACGCATACTTGCAGGAGAGAAACATCCAGAAATGGGGTCAACTCAAGAATGGTAAAGCTAGTGTGTATTGCAATGTAGTTTCAATGCTAGCTGTTTAAACTTGCACTATGTAATTTTTAAAGCGGAGGGTCCGCCACCTGCTTGTATTTATGGAGATCTTAGTGCTTTGCTTGGAATGTTCCTTCATATGGTATTAAACTTATCTTGCATTCTTCAAATTACCTTGAAAAATATGCACCGTTACTGTGAGAGATAGATATGTTTAAGAACATTTCAAGCAAAGCAATAACAATTCCATGGAGACAAGCAGGTGGTGAACCCTCCACCAGAAAAGTAACATAGTGAATCTTTAAAAGGGACTTGCAAATTAACCAGCTTTTAATCATGCAATGCTATATTTTGTAACCTGAGTACTCCAATTTGCTGTTTGTTCTCTTTCCCTACACGAATAAACTCTCATTTTATATTCCATACTCCAGCGCTTGCTTTTCTTTTACAGCAAAACATCTCTCTAAGCATCATAGGACTTAATAATAGCCATGCTGCTAATTTTCACTTTCAAAAATGCTTCACTACCCTCTATTGCCAGCAGAGGGCATCAGACATGTGTATTTCTGTGTCTTATCCCTCCAGACTGAAGCAGCCTGCTCTCCGCTCTCCTGACGGCAGCTGTCAGCCCTGTCCCATATCCTCCACCGGGCCTGTATGCGGCTCCGACGGACACAACTATGCTTCTAAGGTACGTGCATAACAATTAGCAGCATTCATGATCCTGCAAGTAATTCGATTTTTGTTCAAACAGAGTTGATGTGTTGGATGCCAATCTCTGGGTAGATAACATTAGCAGGTGTAAAACATTTAGCATTTTGTTGTAGCTTTTCGTGTTACAATGCTAACGGATAACAGTATTTTGAAGTTAAGCTAACTACAGGCTAAGACTATAATTGAGAACATAAATCAAAAATGGATATCAACCTAACTCTAATGTTGTTACGATACAAAAATTTCAAACTTGATTTCGACACTACTTCTCAATACCAATTTTGATACCACAATGACAATAACATAACAACAAAAAAATAAAGTAAATACTTAATTATTACTACACGGCCTTATACTAGTTCTGATATAGGTCAAGCATTCTAACGCTCATTACAAACTGTACAACTATATCCTATTTTTTATTGTTTTCAATCAAAATACTTGTTCAAATGACTCAAGACAATCTTGCTTTGATACTAGGTTTAGTATCGAATTGTATCTTAGTATTGATTTGTTTGGCAACCCTGCAACCTTTGCAACATTAAAAAAAAAAAAAAATCTATTGAATATTTTGTACAGTAGGCACTACCAACAACAAGATGGTGAAAACACACAACAGACACAACACTGATTTCATTATCATTTATCATTTATATTGTCTGTATGATGTTTAAATTGAATTATTTAAGATTGTTTCTTAGAACACAACACAGCAATAACACACAAACTGTAGCTTATATCAATTGACTCCTCGCGGTTACCTCACACCACCCTTATCAAACTGTCACTGCGGCGAAACACGGATGATGCTTTTAAGGTTTCATTTACACTCCCGCCTTCCTTCCGACAG